>NC_056682.1:49211433-49837683 GCF_018350215.1 Panthera leo
ATGCTTGTGGAACACCCTCGATTCCTTCCAAAGGCCCTGGTCATGTGAACCCTGCCTCCCGGGCTGAGAAGTGGCTGCAGGAAGCTGTGAGCCTCTCATGCCTCCCTTTGCCTTCAGATCCTGGTACTTTATGTGAAGAAGTTTTTGCCCCATCCTTGTGATAACAGCAACGCATCAGTGTCTTGACACAGCAGGGCATTTGAAGCTGGGTGGATTGGGGGCTCTCCCGGAGGCCCCTTCACCAATACCAATGAGAGAGTGGAGGGTCAGGGACGGAATGGGGGCACTTCTCCTTCCTGATATGCCCAGGTCCTTCCCGGGGCCTCCCAGTTACCTCGAAGTCCAGGTAATCCAGGGATCCCAGGCTCGCCTTCTTTCCCTTCATCCCCCTGATCACCTTTGGGGCCGGGAGGTCCTGAAAGAGTTACAAGATGGCAGCAAGGTTAGAGGGTAGCTTTTGGAATAGGCCACCTATAGAGGAAGAAAAAAACTCCTTCTTAAAGAGAGAAACGGTCAGCACTATGCCTAGGAAGCACAGAGGGTTCCACCTAGCCCAGTCTGTGTGTGTGCAGGGGAAATCAGGGAAAGCTTCCTGGAAGAAGTAATATCCAAAGTGAAATCTCGAGGAGGAACAGAAGGTGGCTAAGTAAAAAGAGGAGTGGAGGCATGTTATGGACTGAATGTCTCTGTTCCCCCCCGCCTCCAAATGCATATGTCAGAGCCCTGATCTCCAATGTGATGGTATTTGGAGGTGGTGCCTTTGGATGTGATTAGGTTTAGATAAGGTCATGGGAATAGGGCCCCCAAGAAGAGACACCAGAGAGCACTCTTGCTCCCTATCCCCTTCCTCGTGCTTGAGGTGTCCTTTCTCCCTCTCCCTCTCCCTCTCCCTCTGCCATGTGAGGACACAGCAAGAAAGTGGCCGTCTGTAAGCCAGGAAGAGGGGTCTCCTTAGAACCCTACCGTGCCACACCCTGATCTGACTTCCGGCCTCCAGAACTGTGAGACAGACATGTCTGTTGTTTAAGCCCCCCAGTGCGGGGTATTTTGTCCTAGCAGCCCGGACGGACGGAGACTGACAGGGAGAGCTCCAGGGAGGAGGAACCATCCTTGTAAGAGCTTAAAGATAAGAAAGAGACATGTGAGCCATGTGGGATTAGCAGCTGGGGACATATGCTGGACAAGGAGGGTGCAAAAGTGGGGGCTTTTGGAGTTATGGCCTAAGTGTTGGACTTGACCCTGAGGGCACCAGAAACCGCAACAGGGTGTGAGGGAAAACAAGAGTGTCATCAGATCTGCACACGAGGGAGACGGCTCAGGCTGCCATGTTGGAAAATGGATCAGGACGGGAGGGAAAGCAGAGGCGGGGAGGCCATGAGGAAGCTGCACCCCAGGTGGGAGGTGGTGGATCGGAGGGATGAGAGTGGCCGTGTGGAGGTAGAACAGACAGACCTTGACTAAACATAGGTGAGGTTGGGGGAAGTGGAGCATCTGGCTTGGGCATCTGGGGGCAGGGAGGGGTGTCGATTTGCTCCTGAGCAGGACTTTCTTCTAGGGCCGGGCTCCACTGTGGCGGGGATTCCAGCACATGTGACCGGATTCAGTACCCACAACAATGCTGCGCATATCTTCTTAGAACAACAGTTACAGATGTTGCTCGTCTGAGGCCACACGGCCAGCTGGCAAGAAAAGGGGCCCAGGTTTCGACCCGGGTCTGTCTGGCCCTGCCCCTCGGCCTCACCTATCACAGTAGATGGCTTGCCATTCCCAGAATGCGGTTAGACTTTCCCACCACCCCCCCAGCCTGCTGTGCTCCCCATCGATCTCCTATGCCCACCTGTCCCCACCGTCCCCCCCACCCCAGGCTGCTCGCGCATCACTTTACTTTTGGCCAGAGCCTCTCTGAGCCAGCGTTCCTGCTGAGGGTGGGCATGGCCCATCTGAACGGGCATATTTGGTGCCACTCAACACTTATCTCACACTGCCTTGTCCTGGACTCACAGATATACATGTCCTCTCCTTCCCAACAAAACTGCCAGCTTCATTCTTGGCATCCCTGTCCCAGCTGTGAAGAGCCAGACTCTAAGCTCCCTCCTCTTGCTGCCTTGTGAAAGAAAAAGAAGACCCAGGAAAATGCCAAATCCATATTGTAGCGAATTGAAGAGTGTCCCTTCAAAATTCATGTCCACTTGGAACCTCAGAATGGAACCGTATTTGGAAATAGGGTCATTTGCAGATGTAGTTAGTTAAGAGGGGCTGATCCTGGAGGAGGGTGGGTCCTAACCCAATGGCTGGTGTTGTTATAAGAAGATAAAGCACAGCAGACGCATGGGGAGAGTGCTATGTGAAGGGTGGGGGGGAGATTGTAGTGTCTACAAGCCAAGGAATGCCAAGGATTGTCAGCAACCACCAGAAGTCAGGAAGAGACCAAGAAGAATTGTCTCCTGGTGCTTACAGAGGGAACATGAGCCTGTGAACACCTTGACTTTCAGACTTACAGCCTCCAAAGTTACAAGAGAATCGGTTTCTGTTGTTTGAAGCCACCCACTTTGTGGTCCTTTGTTATGGTAGCCCCAGGAAACCAAAACATGCACACTCACAACACAGCAGCAATGGATTGCACAATAAATATTTGATGAATGAATGAGATCAGAGGGTGTTAATACGTACAAAACAACCAGGCAGCCAAGACCGAGATGTACTGATACATTCCAAAAGTTGGCACCATCATCAGACCCTAACCCAAGTTGACAGCTGTTTAATAATTCGATGGCACATACACAGGAAAAAAGCAGTCAACAACTTAAAAATGCACGCACGACACACAAATCACTTAAAGGGACCGCGTTTTGTGGCCATCTTCCTCTCTTCTATGAAGAAAACCAAAGGAAGACTGGCCATGTTGATCCCAGGTTTCAGATGACAGCATTGGGACACAGAATCTGTTAAGAACACACCTGAGATTATACAGCAAAGGAGAGGCATGGTGGAAGGAGCAGATGAGATTTCCACCCCATATTCCAGCAATCTCTCTGTCAGGTCAGAGCTGCCGCCAGGGACACGGAGAGGTACCTGGATGTCTGCACTCTACGAGCTGTCCCTGAGCGAGACCCCCTCCCCCCTGCCCCCAGTACACTCTTCTGTGCCCTCCTACCCTCCCCACCTGGAACACAGCGCGCCTGGAACTGATCAGGTCAAGGATGCAACGGGTTGAACACTCCACAATTTGCTCTATTTGCTCTGCTGAGGGTGTGCCTCAACACGTGGATCCTCCCAGGAGCAATTCTCACCAAAGAAGGATGCTGCCCAGGGAATGATCCGTGACGGTAGGGCATCAGGGTGGCAGCGATCATTTGGAAGGTAGGGGTTGAGTACGGACATGGAGTGTCTTAAGTTCAGATCCTGGTCCTGGAAAATCTAAGTTAAAGTTCCTTCCCCAGACATTTGTAGTGAGGAGTAAGCAGATGACATGACACACGGGCTATAAAGGGGCTTGGTAACCTTTGAGTGGCAAGGCCATCCTCATCGTCTGTACCCCCGCTTTCATAATGCTTCATCAGAACGATTCCAAGATCACCTCGCATAGTCATTCCGAGCTGCACCCAAAATCACCTTGCCACGCTTGGCTGGCTCATTCAGGGAGAGGGCCGAAGACATCCTACACACAGGTGTAGTTTTTTAAGACACAGATAAGTGGTTAGTAAGGCCCTTTACTAGAGATGAACTGGAAGGAAGTTGGAATGGACCGTAAAGATGGGCGCTGATTTTCAAGCCTTGGTCACGCCCTTAGGTGGAACTGGTCCCACAGACTCAGAAGGACCTAAACTGTGGTCAGTGGTTGAGTCTCATGGGGCCAGGCTTCCTGGAGCTCCAACGACCAAGTGCTTCTTCAAATCACTGCTGCCCCGTGGATAATGCACACTTGGGCTCTGACATTTTATCATTTTCTTGGGAATCCAGGCCAAAAATTGACTCCTCTCTTTTCCCTGCTCCCCATAACCCCCTTGCTCATCAAGGCTCGTCATCAAGGTGAATCCCATGTCATTCTCTACCTCCTTCCTCATTGCCACCACCCTCATCAGAGTCTCACACCCAACCTTGTAAAGACCTCCTTGTCTGAGGGCTAAAACCCATTGTGCTGTCCCATTGATCTTGTCAGAATCCAGTGAACTCACAGCCTCTGTGCTCAAAGCACAAGGGGCCACAGCCCCTCTCCTAGAGACCCCTACAGATCATTCACCACCTGACCCCTTCTACAAACTCACAGCCTGATGCTTCCAGATGCGAGCTCTCTTTCATCTCCACAAAACCATTCTCATGTGTCCCCAGACATCCACCAAATCTTTCCCTTTCTAGGAGTCCTGTCCCTCTCAGGCCTGGAGCCCACCTCCAAGCACACCGTTCTGATCTCTCAGGGTACGAGGGAAGAGCCCCCAAATCTCAGAGCTGGAAGGCCCCTCACACATCACTGTGCACAAACTCCTCATGGAAGCACCCCTGAACCTGGGCAGGCCACCTTGTGCCCACTCACTGGGCCCTGTCACTCATCTCGCACTGTGGTCCCCAAGGAGGACAGGCCTGTCTATAGGGCCAGAGCCCCACTCTCTGCAGCCCTATACCTCACAGGGCACCTGGCATACCGTAGAGATTCTATGAACGACTTCTGGGCAGTTGTAAAAGCCATTATGGTTATCACCGGTCCTAGTGGTACCCAGCTGAGCTTTTTAACTTCTTGACTCTTTATACTGTGACTTGCTCATCCTTTCTCTCACTAGAGCAGGCCAGAGCATGGAGGCAGTCTGGGACAAGGAGGAGTGGGGTCTATCTCTCCACAATTGTGAAAACACTTCCGGCGCCCCCTCCATTCTGCTTCTGGTCCAGGGCACCAGCTTCCCTTTCAGCCCACCTCCTACAGGTGGGACAGGGAGGTAGAAGAGGAGGAGGAGGAGTAGGAGGAGGAGGAGGAGGGAGAGAACCCTCTAGCCCTGTGCCCTGTGTCTGGAGTCCCCTCCTGGGGCCTGCCCACCAGTCCAGTCCTGTGCTCCCACACTGCCCCCAGGGCAGTTCTGCCCCCAAGGGGGCTGCCCATGAGCTGTGCCAGCTGGAAACATCTCGAGAACAAACGAAGGATGTGTGACTGAGCATTTGGGAGAAACACCAGGGTTCCTCTGGGAACCAGCCAACAGAGAGGGAAAAGCAATCCGTCCTCCCTTCCCGGATCCTGGTTTGAGCGATGGGGTGGGGGACCCGCATGTGCTGGAATCTGGACAGATCCCTGCCAAGAACAAATTATCATTCCAGCTGATGAAGTGGGCCTGAAGCCAGCAGAACAGCAACCCAAATCCATAAACACCACCCCCTGCACCACGCTAATCCCAGGGCGGCTGACCAAGGTGGAGTCCCCCAATTAATTGCCCCACTCCCACCCCCTGATGTCACGTGGGCACTGGGCTCTCAGCTCTATTACCTTTACAGTTTTGCACGCTCTCCCACTTCCTTCACTGTGTGCCCAGGGCAAGGACTGTTAGCCGTGTTTCCTGGCTTGGGGGGGGGGCTTGGCCCAGAGGCGCAGGTGCTGCCCCTGGCTCCGGCCCAGCCTGTAAGGCCAGCCTTCGTCTGAGTGTCATGGGCTAAGGGGTGGCGGGCCAGGCTGGATGCAAGTGCGTGCTCTCCACTCCCTTTCCAGCAGAGAGGCTGGCGTGGAAGGTGACAGGACACAATGCCATCTAGCCCTCCCGGGGAGCCTCCACACAGTCCGTGCTTCCCAGTCTTCGGTAGAGCAGGAACACTATTTACATATCACCCTGCTCACAGAGACCTTGTCACCTCCAACACGTCCCTATGCATGAGAGGCCAGAGCTGGAGCCCGGAACCCATGGCCTCGCTCCATCACGTCATCCATTTATAACACTGCTGGAACTGGACTCTCTACTACACAGCATGTTTAAAAAGCGGCTCACAGATAAATGTGCTCCGCCAACTTGTGTTCATGAACTGAGAGATACATTTTCGAGTCCCGGCTGGGGCCACCCACTTGGGATTTGACTTGGGCAAGTCATTTCCCCTCTCTGAGCCTCAAGGTCCTCAACTGTAAAACAAGAGGAGTGGACTAGATGATTACAGAGCCCATTACCAGGGTAACATTCTGTGATTCTATAACTTTCCATCTAGCAAACAGGCCATCTGAATATGATGGAGAGTCCTGCCTTCCTGCCTCGCTCACCCCTTGCTGGTTTCTCTCCCTTCTCCTGGTATACCTCCCCTCTCTGGTTATCTTCCCCCTCCTATATGGCCCCTTCACTGGTTACCTTTCCCCCTCTTGGTATGCCTCACCTCTCTGGTTATTTTTTTCCCTCCTGGTGTGGCCTCTCTCTGGTTACCTTTCCTCCTCCTGGTATGTCCCTTCTCTGGCTATCTCCCCCCTTCTGGTACACTTGCCCTCTCTGGTTATCTTCCCCCTCCTGTATGCCCCCCTCACTAGTTACATTTACCCCTCCTGGGATGCCCCCCACTCTCGGTTATCTCCTCACTCCTGTATGCCTTTTCTCTCTGATCATTTAAGTTCTCTGCTTCTCGCAAACCACAGACAGATTTCAACAGACATGATTAATACTGAAAATCCAAAGCAGAAAACAAAAAGCACTGCTGTGAATGTACACAAAAGACAAACCGGAGACAAAGTTCAGAGAAAACTGTATAACGAAGTAAGAGAATGAAAACCATTTGGGGTCAAGCTCAAGAATAACATAAATAAGCTCATAGTTGAAAAATATACATAGTTGAGTATTTGTAGATTTTGCACCAGGAAAGGGCAAAGAGGGGGAGAGTGTGAGTGTGTGTGTGAATGTGATTGTGTGTGTGTGTGTGTGTGTGTGTGTGTGTGTTTAAAGACTAAGAGAGGAACTGGACAAACTTAAGGCAGAAAGGCCATTCCAGAGAGCAGTATGGAAATGCATAGAAGCTTAGCCAGTAAAACACCTCTTATCCAAAAGCCAGGGTAGAGTTTTGTCTCATTAAAGTTAAATGGTGATGGTGCATCTGGGTGGCTCAGTCGGTTAAGCGTCTGACTTCGGCTCGGGTCATGATCTTGCAGTCGGTGAGTTTGAGCCCCACATCAGGCTCAGAGCTGAGAGCTGAGCTGAGAGCTCAGACCCTGGAGCCTGCTAAGGATTCTGTGTCTCCCTCCTCTCTCTGCCCCTCCCACACTCACTGTCTCTCTAAAATGAATAAACTTCAAAAAAAAAAAAAAACCTTTAAAGTTGAATGGCAATTACATCAGATATGCCACACAGAATCTTCTCTAATCATGCCAGTTGGGTCCCTGGCAACCACGAGAGAGGGAAGTGGAAAAGGGAGATACTGGATGCGGTGGTGATCCTGGGAGCCAGAGGGACTGAGTGGTGTTCGTCTCCAAGGAGCCAGCAGCCCATCGAGAATGCAAAGCTTGAGGACTAGAAGGCAGGCTGGGCAGGACTGAGATGAAACTTTCGGTTCCAGGGAACAGAGTGTGAATCTTAGTTTAAGAACCAAAGAAAGACTATTTGCAGGATTCCACTGGAAAAACCTTCACAAATGAATGCCCCACAGCCGCTTCGGTTCAAACCAAGGAGAGTAGGCTTGCACATTGAAGAACCAGGATGTGAAATGCTGGAAGAGGCCCAGGAGGATGCGCCAGCAGGAAGCATGGTGGTGTCTACTGACTGCAAGAGGGAGGAAGGGGGGAGGGGCGGGGAGGGACTCCCCCCAAACACCCCCAGATGGAGTCCAAGAGACAACTCTCTTCTCCCTTTTTGCTCAGAGCTGGGATCTTTCCTCCCTAGAGAGCAGGATGGTCAGAGACAAGAACATGATTTCTGAACCAGAAAGATCCCCATTCAGACCTGGACTTTGCTACTTGCCAACTGCATAAGAAACAGTGGGAAAGTTATTCAACTTTCTCATCCATGAAATAGGGACAATCATACCCTTTTGCAGGATGTGAGGATTAGCAGTCTTTAATGTCTATTTAGAGAATGAGTGTCGACACCACGTCTGGCTCATAGTAGGTCATAATTCAGTACAGCTGCTATTGTTAGAAAGTACCTGACAGGTGGCTATGGGCAGAGAAGGCCAAGGAAAAGAGAAGAGGGGAAAAACTAAAATCCCAGGGGTGTGGATTTGGAAGAATAAATTCTACCTCCTGCCCTCCTTTGGTTTCTGGGAAGTGAAAACCTGAATGACCCAGGACAAGAAAACCAACGCTCTGACTGTCCAGGTTCAAGATCTAACAGTCGCTTTGCAAACATTGACGGAGTTCATGTGCATTGCACTGTGAGGTGCTGGGGGAGGTGCAGGGGGGCACAGAGGCAGGGGCTGGGGTGTAGCGCAGCGTGGTGAGCACTGGGCAGCGGGTTAAACATCCTGGCCGGATCACTGAATTATACACTTAAGTGGGTGAACGCTGCAGCATGTAAATTGTACCTTATTAAAATGGTTTGAAAACAAAACATCCTGGGTCAGATCATTACCAGCTGTGTGGCCTTGTGTAAATCAGGCATTTCCTCTGGGAGCCTCAGTTGTTTGCCTGCAGGAATCCTACCCTGCACTAAATAATAAAGGCTGCCTTCAACCAACCTCACAGTTGGTCTTGGGACCCACTTTAAAGCAAAATAATGCACCTCAAAGCCCTCTGTGGACTGGAAGGTACCATGCAAATGGAAGGCTCCATCGTCACCACTTTCTGCTCTGCTAAATGGAGAAGCTCAGGGGAGGAGACTTCAGTGAGCTACAGGGGCCGGCGGCGTTCTTGGAGGAGGCGGGCTTGAGTGAGATCTGGAGGATCAGTGGGATCTGGATGACGAGGAGGAAGAGGAGGAAGGAGGCACTGCCGTAGAAGGAATAGCTAAGGAGGTGGGAAGTGTGGGCCGTGTCTCTGGGGCAGTGACAAGACGCATCCCGCTGGACGGGATGCTTCCCACAGGGCATGGGGTACAAACTGGCTGCTTATGGACCGTATGTGGCCCACAGAGTTAGACAGTTAAACATTTCTAGAACATTCCACATTTCTGGTTTCTTGTGTAAAATGGGAAGACTTTGTCAAAGCCAGGCCCACATTCCAGCCTGGCCCAAATCCGGTGGACCTATCATAGCCCCAACTACTCACCCCCAAGGTCACACCACTCGTTGGCACTGCTGAGCTTGCCCCTACAGACAGTTCTGTTTGTAACCTCTGGTATAGGGGGACAGGCAGAGGAGAAGGCCGGGAAGACAGCTGGGGTCAGGTGTGTGATAGAAAGCACAGCAGCTCTGGGATCAGAAAAGCGTGGGTCCAAATCCCGCCTCCATCACCTCCTAGCGAGAGACAGTAGTAAGCAGGTTCCTGAATCTCAGCGTACTCACTGTTGTTTTTCAAAGACATTATATGGTGGTAGCTACACTTGCGGCAAACACAGCCTAGGGTATAGAGTTGTCTCATCACTACGTTGTACACCTGAAACTAACGTACCATTGTGTGTCAACGATACTTCAATAAAAATTTAAAAATAAAAGATGTCATAGGAGGCATGCTTCCATGGTACCTGACATACTTGGTCTTCAGCGTGGTATTATTATTGCCTACTGTCAGGCTAAGAGTATGTACTGAATCTGGCAGAACCCGGGGAGCCACAGGAGAGTCCCGAGTCGGGGTGGGGGGCAGATGATGTGGGAAAAGTGCATTTCATGAAAGGCGCCTCTGACAGTGATGTACGTGCAGGGCAGACAGCAGCAGGAAGGAGAAGGGGTGAGGCGGGTAGGGGGCAGTTAGGGGTGCTTCGAAGAGAGGAAAGCTGACTCTAAAGGTTCTAGAGTTTGTGGGCTGGGGCAAAAGTACCAATGGGGGCCCACACATTTTTGCCATTATATTGAAGAGTTCTAAATGAAGCTAACACATTGTTCAACGTGTTCTTCTGCCTGGATGAATATAGGTAACAGCCTGGAAGGCCAAGTTCAAATGTGGGGTTAGCCAATTCCTTGTCCCGCTGGAACACCACGACCCTGGAGGCGCCTGTTCCTGCCCTGAGCCTGCTGCCTCACCCCCTGCGGGAAACCCTTGGAGGTTCCCCACCCCTCACATCCAAGCTCTGGCGACCCAGTCCTCCATTAGCGACCCTTGGCCATTCTGCTGCCCAAGGGTGTGGACACTGCGCGTGCTCTCTGGGAGGTGGGAGGGGGGTTAGGGTTACCCAGGGGAGAGACCGACCTAGGCCAGGAAATTGTGGGCGTAAAAGCTCCAGGGTCCTAGAGGGCAAGATTTAATAAAGGGGCCTAGCCTCTCCGTGGCGAGTGGATTCGGGGAGGGAGGGGGACTCCCGAGCCCTGGAGGAGGGGTGCGCAGGAGGAAAGCCTGCACGGCGGCGGGGGGTAAGGGGCCCAGGCAGCTAACGGGCTGGGGCTCCAGTGGGCCAGGCAGGTACCTTTGGCGAGGGAGATGTTCCTGAGCGCGATGGAGTGCTCCCAGTCTTTGAGACGCAGGTCCTCGGTGACGGTGTTGAGCACGGCCAGCTCCTGCTTGAGCTGCAGTGCCATGCCCATGTGCACCAGCCGCATGCGGCGCGTGTCCTCGCTGGCGTTGCTGACGAGCACCTGCAGGTCCTGCAGCCGCGTGCTGTGCAGGGCCACGTCGTAGGACAGGCTGCGGTTGAGGCCGCGCAGCGCGCCGCCCACGTCGGCCAGCTCCTCGCCCAGGACGCCCACCCTTTGCGCCAGCCCGTCCAGCAGGCCCGCGTGGCGCCGCAGCAGCAGCTGGCTGCGGTTGCTCTCCACCTGCAGCTGGTAGAGCTCCAGCTGCGCCGCGTCGCTCTGCTGCCCGGTGCGGTCCCGGAGCAGGGCCACCGCCTGCTCGGTCTGCGCCGCCTGCGCCTGCAGCCCCCACAGCGCGCCCTCCAGCCGCTGCACCGCGCCCGCCAGCGCCAGCAGCGAGTCCGACTGGTTCTGCAGCGCGTCCTGCACCTTCCACACCTGCTCGGTCAGGTCCGCCTGCAGCGGAGCGTGCAGCAGCCGCAGCTGCAAGTCCCGGAAGCTCTCGTTCAGCCGGTTCACGTTCCGGGTCAGCACCTTCAGGTCGTCGGGGGAGCTCCGTGGCCTGGACACTGCAGAGGAGGGGGGGGGGGGGGGGAGATATGAGCTCCGCTGGGAGGGTCCCAGGTCCCGGGAGGCAGGCCCAGCCGGAGCCTAGCATCCAGTAGGCGCTCAGTGAAAGGAAAGCAGAGGGTGGCTATGGTGGAGTGCCTCAGTAGATCCCGCGCACGGTGCTAAGCCACTGGTCCCCAAACTGGTCTGCCCATTAGATTCACCTGGTGAGGCGTCCTGCCCACAAAAAATTGTGATCCACTTGGTCTGGGGTGTGACCTGGGATTTGGCATTTTTAAAAGAGCCCAAGATAATTCTAAGGTGCAGAGCAGTGGTACTCAACTCACCATATGGGTGAGGTCGATCCACGTGACATGGTCATTTCTGTATGTCGAAAATGGCCAGATATCAGCAGCTTCACGTGGCTAGCCCCGATATATTGAGTGTTATCCTCTCAACTTTAGGAAGCTGGTACTATTATTATCCCCCTTTCGGGTCAGAGCTGTTAAAATCCCCCCAAAGTAGAATAGCAAGTAAGTCCTGGAGCCAGGATTCCAACCCAGGAAATTCTGGGCTTGCTTGCTCCAGAAGCTGGGTGCTTCCCTACAAGTGTGCTCCCAGAACTGTTTGAAGGGAGCACACCAGCAGCGGACTCAGCCAGGCTCTAGGCAACACTGTCTTTCCCAGCCTCCTGAGTCCAGGCTCCCATCCCCCACCCCTGCTCCCCTGCTGCGCCAAGAGCCCCAGGTACAGATGCTTTTCTATTCATACCCTCCCTTCTCTGCCTCCTCCAAACCCTTTCCCCAAATCCTCTATTTCCCTCCTCAAGCAAACAACCCACCTCAGTGACTTTTCACCCTTTCCTTTTGGAAAGGCTCCCTTTTCTTGGTTATAAGCAGCTATTTCACAAGAGTAAGGGGAAGGCTGTGCATCTTAAGAATTACAGTCTAGCATCTGGTGTCTCCTGGAAGCTTGTGGACTCTGCTGACTCAGGTTCACCACACACCCCAGAAGTCGAGGGATGCTGCTTGTCTGCTGTGCGTTGTCCATGGCTGTACCCACCTCTGCTCTGCACACTAGAGAAATGGAAACTAGCGTGGGACAGGGTAGGAGGTGGGAGCAGATGAAGCACAGAGGGAATTCTGCCTTGGAAATCTTGGAATGGGGAGAGCAAGGAACTTTGTCCGCAGCCTGTTCAGACAAAGATAACTTGGGATAGGATAGCTCTCTCCCAGAACCTCAGGTGGGAAGGGGGCGGATAGGTTGTTCACGTGTTTGAGCCATCCTTTGGTGATGCTTCTGGAGGCGCACAGCATCTGTGGTGGCCACTCTGGAGGGGCTGAGTCACTTCAGATTAGATTCAGAGACCCGCAGCACTAGGTGGGGCCTTGGAGTCCCCATCTCAACGTCTCCCTCACTCAGAACTTTAATCTCCAAGAAGATCACATGCCGAGTTGGCATCCAGCCTCTGCTTATACTCGTTTTTCTGCCTTCCGTTACTTCTAACTGTTGGAATGTTCTGCATTCGCTTCAGACTGGAAATCTGCCTTCCCGTAGTTTCGATCCACTGGTCCTGCCCTTTGGGGTCATGTAGAATTAGTGAAACATTTTTTTTTCCCACAAGACAGCTCTTCAGAATTTCAAAATTTCTGGTTTGAAATCTGTATTACGTTCATCTGTTCTCTCATGACTAGGTTCTAAGCCTCCCTCCATATATCCTGGCTGCCCTCCTCTGCACACACTCCAGGGTGTCAACATCCCCTTAGGGGTGGTGCTTTATCTAAGTGTGCTTTTCCAAGGTGTGGACAGACTGGACAAATTATGGTAGAAGGATCGTCTCTTTCATTCTGGGCATGAGACTTCTCATGTGGCCCAAACTGGGCCCTGTTTAGCCTCATCTGGGCTTTGTGGATTTTAGTCATTGGATTTGGATCTATGCAGTCTTTGGTGAAAAACCTCCCCAATTTACGGATGGAAAGACTGAGGCCAGGAGAGTATAAGTGAACTGCCCAAAGGCATGCATTCTGCCTCCTGGTCCAATGGTTCATGTCACTGCTCCGTGTTCTGGAAGCTGAGCTACAGAGTTGTCAATACAAGTTGAGGCTCTGGGGAAATGAATTCATGACCCAGTCACAACCACAGGAATTGTCTACCTAAGAAATCATCATAGGCCAGGCTTTGATTTTAAAGCCAGTGTGTGTCCCATATTCGACCCAGATTGGTTGGCAAGTATTAGAGACAGGGTGACTGGAAAACAGAAAGCCTAGTAATTTAGTGTCAGTCCCTGCCCACGATGCCCCTGGAGTTCAGAGAGACACTGCAGCTTATCAGATGTAGTAAGAACACTCTGAGCTTTGCAAATTCTGGTTTGAAACCTGAATTGTGAGTGACGGAGGGGAACAGCACAACCTACTTGCTTTGAGTTTCAGGTCAGCCAGAAGCAGCAACAGAACACTCCTACCCTCTGCCGGCTCCCCGGTGACTCCTTCCCTCTGCAGGTGACGCACGTGCCTGATGGGTGCCCTGTGCCCTCAGAGGGCCCTGGCCTTGCCCATCAGCCCTCCTCTCAGAATGTGCCAGCCCTAGGGCCCTTCTCTCTGTCCAGAAAACTGGGCTGAAACTTGCCCATGTGGTGTGGTTGACAGTCAGCTACCCCATCCCTGAGAGTTCATTTGGGTCTTTTCTTCTTGTTCATTGCACAACCAGTATAAACAGACACCCAAATAAAAGAGAGAAAAAAATTCTTCCACGTTCCCACAGCCTCCAACAAAGCACACTGGGTTTCTTTCTCTTGCTTCGTTCCTAAGCATCCCCAATCTTTACAATTTGACTTCTGAGTTGGTTTTTTTCCCTTAATATGATTATTTCATAAACATCTTCCCATCCTTCTGTCTGTCTTTTATAATTTTGGTGGCCCCGTAGAGCCCAGCAAGGGGATGTGTGGTAAGTTACCCATTCTCTTACCATTAAAAATTGTCTTCAATCATAGCAAAATAAATGCCGAAAGGTCTCTCCTTGTTTTGAATGTTTTCCTAACAACAAATTCCCAGAAGTTGGATTAGTAGGTCGAAAGGTATAAACATTTTTGTGATTCTAAAACGCTCTGGCCAAATCACTTCCCCCAAAGTTATATGTATTTACAGGCACATTATAGATTTTTAAATGTACCACTTTAAACATGCCAGATACTCAGTGCAACGGGGTGTTCACGGATCTTCATATTGTTAATTTCACAGATGTAAAATAGCACCTTGTTATTTTTTGTGTTAGTATATGTGCATTTTAGAGGCGGCCTTTTCAAGGGAATGCATTAGCTCAAAGGAATGATTTAGACATTTTAGGTACCCAGGCTACTTAGAACAGAAATTATTTGGAGGGGTACATCCTCTCCGGGCACCAAATCATACTGTAGAAGCCTGGAGCAGCCTCCCTTTTTCGGGATCACTTACCCACCCCAAAAATGAATTATCTCCTTCCAACAGTCACAGTGTGTTCTCAGCCCACACCACCACCACCACCCACCCTCTTCCCCCATTTAATTCCTTCCAGATGTTTGCTGTCCTCAACAGGGAACAATTCTTCTTGAGTGTGACTCTCTTAATTCATGTTTATGCAAACAGTTCATTTATCTCTCTGCCTGGCGTACTTTCTTTTAATGTGCTTTCATTATTCTTCAACTTTTATACTTTCACAAAGGAGACAAGAAATCATAGAGTAACAATAATAACTGGCATTTACCGAGAACTTACTATGTGTCTGCACTATTCTAAGTGCTCGTCACATTAATACACTCCATCACGTAACTACCCTATGAGATAAATATTACGATTATCCTCAGATTCCAAACGAGGAACCTGACGCATAGAGAGGTTAGGTAACTCACAAGGTCACACAGCCAATAGAGGGAGGAGACTGACTTTGGGCCCTGGGCAGTTTGGTTCCAGAGCTCCCGGCTCTTGACCGTTTCGTGGTATTGTTAAAAGGATGGAAAGCACTGAACAATTTTTTTTTTAAACAAAGACATACAAATATGGAATAAGCTTTTGAAGATAGTGAGTTCCCCATCATAAACTCAGGCTGGAGTCAGGCTGCTCATCAGGAATCATGTAGACATTCAAACTTGGATTCTGATTCAGTACTGAGGGCTGAATCCTAATTAACGTGTTAATGCATGTAATACTGTTAATAATACATGATGAGTGCATTAACGTCTGCCTTAGGCCATGTCCTGGGCTACGAGGCTTGCACACACACACCTCCTGCAGCCTTCTTGCCAGCACAGCAAGTGAATATTGCCTCCCCACCCACTCCCCGGCCCTGAGTCAGCCCTCTGTTCCACAGTTGTCTTTTATATTAATTGAAAAAAAGCCATCACGTGCTAGTTCAGTGGAGGTGCTCCAGATGTGAGTGACCACAGAGGCTGTCTTCCCCAAATGCATCTGGCATACCTGCGATGCCTGCAAGCCAGAAGAGCCTCGTGTGGGCAGGGAGGAAGAAAGCTAAGCATTCTGTTTGGTGTGACCTGGCTGAAACCTTGGGTGGTGGTGTCAATGACCCTTTATCTTTGTATAAAAGTTTGCACTCATTACCTCTTAATTTTCAACATAACTAACCTGGGGAGGTAGGCGGGGCAAGTACTTATAAGCTAATCTAAGGATGAAAACAAGCGTCAAGAGATTGCCAGAAGTATCAAGTAAGGATGAATTGGGGTCCTGTGTCCCTAATCCAGCACATCGTCCTCAAAACCTACTGCTGGGATAGTCAGTCACTAGCTGAACTCCAAGTTCTATAGGGGGAAGGAGGGCGGGAGGTGACATTTACTAAGCACCTGCTATGTGCCAAACTCCATTCTCTCTTACCGGAAGTTGCTTCATTCGCTCTTCCCAACAACCTTGTGGAGTAGGAATTATTAGGCCCATTTTAGATGAAGAAGCTCACGAAGGTGGCAGAGCACAATAGCAGGCTGTGGCTGCTCAGGCTCTGATGGTCCCGCGGGCTCTACCACGTTTCCTCCCTTGCACAAAACGGCATAGAGCACCTGTCCCCTGTCTTGGCAGGGGAGCACTGTTGGAGTGCACTGGCTCTACTCCAGCCCACAGGGCAGGAGGACTAGTCAGGGGCTGGGAGACCAGGAAGTGACGTGGCATCTGAGCCATTGGGGGGAGGGTGACCCACGGGGCCGGGGAGGGGCAGGCACTAGAACACTGCCAAATGCCATGCAGTTCCCCTGGTGATCCTCCCAAGCCTGCAGGCACACGGTATCACCATTTTGTAGGAGAAAATAGCAACACTAGAGAGATTAAGGAACCAGCTCACGGCCACCCTGCTCCAGGAGTCCACACTTCTTTCATTGCCCCACGCCATGGTACTGCCTTGTCTTCATGTAGGCCAGGGACACGGGAAGAAGGGAGGTAGGCGGGTATCAGAAGTCATAGATCGTGTTGAGGGCACAGTGTGGGAATGGATGGGGCTGAAATAAAACTACAAAGTGAGCTTGTTGATAGAAGCACCACGAGAAAGAGGGGGGCCTTCTTTCAGGGGGTCTGCAGAGCTGGCTTGAATTTGTTGAGCTCTGGATACATGGGACTTTAACAGAAAATAAATTTAAAAGTGGAGACTAGGGGTGCATGGGTGGCTCACTTGGTTAAGCATCTGACTCCTGGTCTGGTTTCACATTATGATCTCATGGTTCACAGGCTCAAGCCCTGCGTTGGGCTCTGCTCTGACAGTGTGGAGCCTGCTTGGGATTTTCTCTCTCCCTCTCTCTCTGCCCCTCCCCTGCTCACACATGTGCACTTTCTTGCTCATTCTATCTCTCAAAATAAACAAATAAACTTAAAAAAAAAAAGTGGAACCTAATATTCCTCCAGAATGTGTAACAATTAGGTTATCACCAGAGCTTTATGATTTAAAGTGATGCACACCTTTATTAGGGTTCTCCTGGCTCCAAGACACAGGAGGGAACCAGGGACAGCCTCGGGGCATGTTCCCCGTGCAGTCCCACAGGGCTCCAGGCTCAGAAGGGGACTGTACTGGGGCTTTATGCTCTGCAGTCACCATTTTGAACTTTTGATGATTTTTCTTTGAGTCTGTGTAAGTGAAGTCTGATAGGACAGTGGCACCTCGGTCTATGTGCATGCCCACCTCCCGCCAGCCTGGGACAAAGTCTCCTACCCTCACCCAGGGGCCCCTGCCCCAACAGGGACATCAGGATCCAGTCAGTTCCAGAAGGATCTGCACTCATGCTGGAGCATCCTTGTGCCTGGTATTGTTATTGTAAACAGCAAATAAAAACCAGCATGACAGGTCAAGAGGTAATAGAAGAAAAGAAACAGCTTTGGGTGCCTGGGTGGCTCAGTTGGTTAAGCATCAGACTTTGGCTCAGGTCACAATCTCACGGTTCATGAGTTTGAGTCCCACATCAGGTGAACTCAAGCCCCACCTCGGATGAGCCCTGCTTCTGTCTCTCTCTCTCTTTCTCTCTCCCTCTCGTGGGATTCTCTCTCTTCCTCTCTCTCTGCTGCCCTCTCTCTCACACAAAAAAAAAAAAAAAAAAAGGAAAAGAAAAAAGAAAAGAAAAGAAAAGAAAAACAGCTTTTTTTTTCCTGCTTCTGGAACAGGGAACCCTACATTTTCATTGTGCACTGGGCCCTGTGAATTATATAGCTGGTCCTGGAGAAAACTAACAACTGTCCATTTTCTGGGGCCCCATGGCAACCCAGAACAGACAAATCCCAGGCAGGTCTGTCTTGGTCAGCTCAGGCTGCCATAACAGAATACTGAGGCCTGGTGGCTTAGACAAGACATTTATGTTCCAGCTCTGGAGGCTGGAACTCTAAGATCAAGGTGCCAGAAAGGTTGGTTTCTACCGAGACCTCTTTCCTTGGCTTGCAAATGTCTGCTTTCTAGTTGCATCCACGTGTGGTCTGTTCGCTGTGTGCACATCCCTGGTGTCTCTTCCTCTTCTTAGAGGGACACCTGTCCTATTGGATTTGGGCCCCACCCTTATGACCTCATTTAACCTTAATTACCTACTTAAAAGACCTATCTCCAAATACAGTCACATCGGAGGTTAGGACTTTGACATATGAATCCGCGAGAGGGGGCTAATTCGGTCCATAACAGTGTCCTTTAACACCCCAATGACCAGGAGATGCATGGGTATAGAGAATGAGTTTCTGTTACCCTCTTGGGGGTACAGAGAATAATGTTGAGGACGAGCGTATGTAATCTACTCTTCCAAGCAGTTGCGCAGTGAGAAGTGACCACGACAGGGCAGATTTACATCGTGACTGTGGAGGGGAGCAGCTTCAGCTCATACTGTTTGAGGTTTCTGAGGGACCTCCAGGCAGAGATGCCCAGAAGGCTGTTGGAATTGGGGCCCACCAAGAGAGAGCTGGAAGTGCAGATATGGGAGTCACCAGCCATACATAAGTGCAGATGTTGTGCCAATGAATGAAGTCAACCATAAGAGAAAACAAGTGTTGGGGTGTGGTTTGGTGCCTGAGGGGAGAGGAGAAGGTGTGGTGCTACTGCCAGCCTTAACAGAAATTCTGCAATGTCACCTCTGATGATGAGCTCCCTCTGTGCAAGGGAGGCCCTGTGATTTTCCAGTCTTCTCCATATCAAAGCAATCAGTGAAGGTTTGTGCCAACACTGAAGACAGCCATGTAGGTTGGTCAAATAAACGCCCTCGCATTGGTGACTGGCTGTGGATGTGAGGTTGCAAAGAGAGGGATGGTCCAGGAAACAATGCTTGGCTTCCAAAGGGCTCTGCATGGCTCTCGTTCAATGGGGCCATCTGCTAGGGGCCAATCACTTAGAGATAGATGGAGGAACTTCTTGGCAACCCCAACCCAGAACACCAGGCGACCTAAGTTTACTTCTGTGGGAAAACTGTAAGGTCCTATAAGAGATCTTGAAAGGATTGCCTCAAGAATTGTGGTCAAACTGGTCCCTCTTAGAATGCCTTGTCTTTCCATAACTGTTGTCTTAATCATCATTCAATTCACACCTCTTCTAAGAAGCCCTCCCAGAGCCTTTTCTACTCCCAGTTGGATAAAGTTTGCTGCTTTTATCTCTACTATACTAATCATCACCATAAAATGCAGTGACACTCATCAGCCTCTTCCATTACCCTGAGAGCCTCAGGAGGGCAGGCACCTTACCTATTTACATACCCTAGGCACTTGTTCAAGGAATTGAGTGTGCAAGCCACAGGCAGGATTAAGAACAAAATAACTCTTTTGGGTAGTTTTTGTTTTTTTAGCATAACTTAAAAATTGGAGTATCATAGTGGGTTGAATAGTGTCCTCTCAAAATTTATGTTTACCTGGAGCCTCAGAATGTGACCTTATTTGTACATTATAGGAAGATGTAATTGGTTAAGATGAGGTCTTACTGGGTTAGAGTGGGCTCTTAACCCAGTGACTGGCATCCTTATAAAGATAAGAGGACATTCGTAGACACAAGGAGGAAAAGGCCATGTAAAGATGGAGGTGTACATTGGAATAATGCAGCACCAGGAGTAAGAACACCGAGGGCTGTCAGCAGCCACCGGAAGTTTGGAGAGGTGCATGAAGTGGATTCTCCCTCAGAGTCTACAGAAGAGACTAGCCGTACTGGCACCTTAATTTGTACTTAATTAGTACTGGCACCTTAATTTGGCCCCTGTAGCCGCCGGAACTGTGAGAAAGTGTGGCACTTTGTCAGGTGGCCACAGGACACGAATACAGGTATCCAAGGCTGGGTGGCTTCCTTAGGTGTCAAGGAAGAGATCTAGGCAGGAGCGAGGTGTCACTGAAGTGGAGGAAAGCACAAATAGGCTGCTTGGTGGTGACTGAGGAATGGTCAATAGGAGGTTTAACAAGAGAAGAGAATACGGGCTACTGTGGATGGAATGTTTGTGTCTCCCCCAGAATTCACGTGGAAGCCCTAAACCTCAACGCGATGGCATATGGCGTTGGGGGCGTTGGGAGGTGATTAGGTTTAGGTGAGGTCCGTGAGGGTGGGGACTTCATGATGTGCTTAAAGTCCTCAGAAGGAGAGAAAGAGACCATATAAGGACACAGCAAGAACGCCACCTGCAGGCCAGGAAGAGAGCCCTCACCAGAAGCCTACCGTGCCGGTGCCCTGATCTCAGACTTCCAGACTCCAGAACTGTAAGGAATAAGTGTCTGTTGTGTAAGCTGCCCAGTCCATGGTATTTTTTTATAGCAGCTGTAGCACAGTAAGACAGGGCCCTCAGGTCTGGGTGCAGCAACAGGGCCACCAGGCAGGGTGAGTCTTGAGCTCACCAGACAGGTGTCATCCAAAAGCACCACCTGCAGGGTGAGGGCATCTCAGGCATGGGACAGTCAGCGAGCAGGACTGTAGGGCCCAGCCTCGAGGGGAAGAGCTGGGAAGGGCAGGCAGGATGCAAGCACCAAAACAGAAGCCAGTCCTGGAGCTACAGGCACAAAGGAGCGGAGACAGCTGAGGCTGGGACAGTGTGAGGGGCTCAGGATCCCAGGAAAGCTGGCGGTACAGAATCAGGACGAGCCTCAAGAGTGCTGGACCCACAAGGACACATCTGGATTCTAGAACTGGCTATTCACTGGCCAAGGTGGGTTGATTCTAGGCACATCTGGACACATCTGGATTCTAGAACTGGCAGGGTAGGTTGCTCAAATGCTGCCTGCTCTCAGCTGCTTGTGGGCATCAGGAAGGACTGAGGCAGGGGAAGGAAGCAGATGAGGAAGGGAAGTACTGGGGCTCATTCATAAGGACCCAAAGAGGAGGGCATCATGTTGGTAAATTTTTGGTGAGCTCTATCATCTATCACCTATCTATCATCTATCTATCTATCTATTATCTATTATCTATCTATCTATCTATCTATCTATCTATCTATCTATCTAGCTTTATCTTATTTCTGGCTCAGAATGGCCCGAATGCCTACCTGCACTGGGCTTTATCAGTTCATAGGCAGGTGTCTCTCACTGAGCAAGCAAAGGTAGCCAATTCTGGGTCTTGTATGCAAGGTCCAACAAACAGGCAAATGATGAAGACCACCTGCCCACTGGAATGGTGAGTTGGCCGCAACCCAGATGCCCAGCCTTTACAAATAGATCCCGTCTCTGGCACATCGGTGAGCACAGACTGAACTGGAGGATGCACGGAGCACAGGCTGGCTAGTAGCCAGGTGATGGCCACAGATATTCATATTAGGATGGCCTGGCACAACCTCAAAAGAAGCAAACCCCCCACCAACATATTTATTACTTTCTGCAGAGGTGTGGCTGGAGACTCTGTGCTCCTGGCACAAGGGTTCCCTTTGGTGGTCCAAGCAGATGGAGTCTCTGGTAATTCACTGTGGATTACTGTGGAAATGAGATCCAAGATGCATTATAAATCAAAAGGCTCTTATGGAGGAGACTTCCCCAGGATTCCAATTTCAAGACTAGAGTATCTGAAATCATTACCAGAGATGTCAGGAAACCCAGCATTTTGATGGCATGCATACATCTATTCGGAAAAAGACTAACTCTTTGTGAATTCACAGATGGAATTAGGACTTGCTGTTTAGACATAGACATGGCAGGCACCTTTTCTTGTAATTCAGGGCCTCTCATGTCCTTTTTAAAAATTTTTTTTAACGTTTATTTATTTTTGAGACAGAGAGAGACAGAGCATGAGCGGGGGAGGGGCAGAAAGAGAGGGAGACACAGATCTGCGAAGCAGGCTCCAGGCCCCAGGCTCCGAGCTGTCAGTGCAGGGCCTGATGTAGGGCTCGAACTCACAAACTGTGAGATCATGACCTGAGCCAAAGTCAGAAGTTTAACTGACTGAGCTACCCAGGTGCCCCAGGGACTTGCTGTTTAGACCAACACAGTGCCTGATACAGAACTTGAACCCGGTAGGTGGTCAATGAATAAGTTGTCAAATGATTAAGTGAATGATTCAAAATAGAGAGTGTTATGGGGCCAAGAAGCACCTGCATCTCTCCTGAGAAATAGAAGGATGAGCAGAGATGGACAGAGCAGCCTGTGGGCCCTACCTCACACTCTCAGCCTACATTTTATTCCACCCAGGGCCACAATGACCCCTTCCAGGTGGCTGAAACCCGGCAGCACCTCACTTTATCTACACTCCCATCTCTTGCTTTTTCCCCCGGGGCTTCTATGGCTTCTCAGAATTGTGGAAACCATCTGGACCTCATCCATGCATGGCCTTGATCCTCAGGAGGAAACTTGGCCTACGGGGGCAGGGGCTGGTCAATAAATGCTCTTCACACACAGGCAATTCTGCAGCTCTTACCACATAGCTCTTTAGAAGTCCTGGCAGGACTGACCCCCAGTGGCCATTGGTGGAGACCAACTCAAGGAAAGCATCCTTCTTTCTGGTCTTCCCCATCTCCCACTCCTGCTTGCCAGATTCACTTTGCACAATAAATTTCCAAGCCTGTGTCTCAGGCTCTGATGTCCATAGAAATCCCAGGCTAAGACATGAAGCATCACAAAGGGGCTGGTTCTCTTCCCATCTTTCTTTTTTGCTCTTTGCTTCTTCTTTTTTTGTTTTTAAGTTTACTTATTTAGAGAGAGACAGAGACAGTGTGAGTGGGGGAGGGGCAGAGAGAGAGGGAGACAGAGAATCCAAAGCAGGCTCCACACTGCCAGCTACACACCCCAACATGGGGCTCGAACCCACAAACTGCAACATCATGACCTGAGCCCAAACCAAGAGTTGGACGTTTAACCGACTGAGCCACCCACGAGCCCTGCTCTTTGCTTCTTTACATCTCAATTCCCCATTGTCCAAGAGCTACAGATAAGTTTGAAATTAGGATATTCATTTGTTCATTCATGTATTAGGTCATCCAATAGTGTATGTGAAGTATCAATTCACCATATGGGTCTGGGTGATAATAAATACAGAGAAGTCTAGAATACAAGCTTTCCTATCAAAAAATTTATCATTTGCTTAGGGAGAAAGCTACACACACAAAAAGGAGCCTGTTTAAACTCTTCAGTTCTAATGTGTTTCAAAATGTTCACTGGGAAGTGAAAGCACCAAACCCATCATTAAGATTATCTGAACAAGTTGGACATGACGAGTGTAATCAGTGAACACTCTTCAGTAGTGGGGGTCTCAGGGTTCTGTGTGTATTTTTGTCAGATGTCTCCCTCAGCGATGTGGATAATGAACTGGGGAGGTCACGAACTCAGGGAGGAACACGGAGTAGGAGGCTGTGGTCCTGGTGACAGAAGAAGGTCTCGAAGCAGAACTGTGCCTGCCGGGATGCAGAGGAGGGACACACACAAGGCATCATAAAGAAATAGCATTGTGAGAACTCGGCGGCCTCTCAGAATTGGAGGCTGACAAGGAGAAAGGCTTCAATACCATTGAATGACACAGCATCTGGTGACAGGCAATCCTCGGCCCTGTTGAATCAATCATGAATCATCATGATGACCAAAGCTGGCAAGAGTAATGTTGCAGATGACAATATCAACATTCAAAATTACCCTTAATGGGTGTGAAATCTCAGCTGAAGGCAAGAGGATTACATAAACAGAGACAAATGTGGTATTTTGCCTTTACATCAGACTCTGAAACAGTCTGGATCCTGCATGAGTGAGCTGGTAACTGTCAATATTCCTACCTATACCTCAGATACTCCATATACCTCTCTTAATCCTCAAAACAACCTGGAAAATGGGCACCGTTATCCCCACTTTAAAGATGGGGTAGCTGAAGCTTATAGAAATCAAGTAAGTCTTGCAAGGTCTCCTAGCCAGGGAGGGACAGACCCAAAATGTGGAGCCAGGGTCTTCTGACACTAACTCCAGGGTCCCCCTCTGCACCAGACTCTCCTCTTGGCTTCACGTCATGCTGTGGGGGGTGGTGGTGGAAGGAAACAAACATGCACCATGAAAAAAAAAAGGTACGATGTTATCGTCCAGTGTTGTAAATACAATTACTGCCCGTGGTTATCCTAAGGTGCACCTGGAGTCCCCCTGCAAGCTTCAATAGATCATCCAGAGACAGGCAGGTCTATTAAGCATTCTACCCGTGGATGATTTTTGTTATTGTCTCTCTCTCTCTCTTTCTCATCTTTGTTTATTTTATTTATTTTTTGGCGGGGAGGATGTTTTTGAAAACACAAGTGAGCGGTGTTTTAGTCTGCTTGGACTGCCATAAATAAATACCACAGGCTGCAGGGTTTAAACAACAGACATTTGTTTCTCACAGATCTGGAGGCTGGACGTCTGGGAGCAAAGTGTCCACAGGGTTGATTTTTCCTGAGGCCTCTCGTTTTGGCTTGGAGATGGCTGGGTTCACCCTGGGTCCTCACATGGTCTTCCCTCTACGTGTGTCTCTGTGTCCTAATCTCCTCTTCTTATAGGCACACCAGTCATATCGGAGTAGGGCCTGTCCCAGTGATTACTTCTTTAAAGACCATATCTCCAAATCTAGTTACTTGGAGATACATTCTGAGGTCTGGAGGGTTAGGGCTTCAACATAGGAATTTTGAGGGAAGCACAATTTAACCTATAGCCATCTCATTAACCAATGAGGGTCTTTACTAGAGATGATCTGGGAGGAAGTTGGGATGGACCATAAAGGTGGGCGCTGATTTTCAAGCCTTGGTCATGCCCTTAGATGGAACTGGTCCCGAAGACTCAGAAGGACCTAAAATGTGGCCAGTGCGAGTCTCATGGGGCCAGGCTGCTCGGAGCCCCACCTACCAAACACTTCTTGAAATCACTGCTGCCTGTGGGTAATGCACACTTGGGGCCTGCCAATTCTGCTTAGAAACTTAGAAGTCCTCTTGCAGGGAATCTTCTCAATACTTTAATGTGCTTGTTGGTCCATTCTTGTAGCTAGTGCTAGGAAATGGCCTTCAAAGACTTGAAAGACTTACTAACTGAATATAGTTATAGAAAAAATAAAAACCTCTCCTGACAAACCCAAAGCCTGTTCTCAAAGCACACGTTTTTGGAAAATGGAGTGCTATTTAGATAGGGGCGACTTGCCCATGATACACTGATTTTTCCTAGGGTATCATTTCAGCTATGTTGGCATTTAAGCTAAAGTCCCTGTTGATACACAATATAATTAAGTCCCCAATCTGTAATGACACAGTACTTCATGAGGGGTGTAAATACCAGTCTTCGAGAGACCAAAGTGGTTCTTATCTCTAGCAGTTTTCATCATATTTGAAAAGTAAGGGGAGGGGTGCCTGGGTGGCTCAGTCGGTTAAGCGTCCAACTTTGGCTCAGGTTATGATCTCACAGTTACTGAGTTCGAACCCCGCATCGGGCTCTGTGCTTATAGCTCAGAGCCTGGAGCCCGCTTCAGATTCTGTGTCTCCCTCTCTCTTTGCCCCCTCCCCACTCATGCTCTGTCTCTCTCTGTCTTAAAAGTAAATAAAACATTTAAAAAAATTAAAAAAAAAGAAAAGTAAGGGGAGAGGAATCCCTAACTTGCTGGATTTCACTTCATGCATGATCCTTCTTTTTTAAGAAAAATATTTTGAAGCTTATTTATTTATTTCTAGAGACACAGAGAGAGGGAGCAGGGGAGGGGCATAGAGAGAGGGGAGAGAGAGAGAGAGAGAGAGAGAGAGAGAGAGAGAGAGAATCCCAAGCAGGCTTCACACTGTCAGCACAGATCCCGATGCGGGGCTCGAACTCACGAAACATGAGATCATGACTTGAGCCGAAACCAAGAGTCAGGTGCTCAACCGACTGAGCCACCCAGGCGTCCCCATGAGTGACTCTTCTATATATGTGGTGCCTACCCACCACAAAGCAGGAAATCCTTTCAAGAATCTCATCTCATCACTGAGCTAGCAAGTTGATCATTTATGTAGTTTTAAAAGCAGACAAGTGGCTTGAACTTTATTAAGAACAGACGTGAGAGCATTCCAGCACTTATTGCAGAAATATCGTCCGCTGACGTAATAATCAGGTCCTGAATAATTAGTAAAAGGAGAACCTTTCATTGATTCAGTACTTCCTGATCATCAGGCATTGTGCTGGATACTTTACCACTTATGGAACACCTGATGCCCACTCAGCTCTTTTCATTTTTATAGCAGTCCTCAGAGATAGATGTTGTGGGGGAAATAGGGTTTTTGATCTACAGGCCAGATACTCACATCAATGTGAAAATTACACGTATGTGGTGGAACAGGCATCTTTTGTGTTCCACTACCTTAAACAGCATGCTGCTTCTGCCTGCTTCACCAAAGGCCGGGCCCTGGTTGGACACTGGAGAGATTACTTGTGTGGGCTCTACAAAGACTGTCCTGGGCAGGCCACCGTGCTGGAGCTGAGGTCTGTGCTTTCAAGGTGTGGGCGATCTCTTTCTCAATCTGGTGACATTGTTTCAACCTCCAAGCTCCCTTCTCCAGGCCCCCCAATGGGATCTCTTGCCCCTGCCCTTCTAACCCACAAATGTGCACTGCAGCTCTCAGCAGAAATCAGACAAGAAAGGGGCAAAGGCAGGCCTGGAAGTTACCTTGGTGACCATCTGGATGCCCTATTAACCTATTTCACCTATTAACCTATTTAACCTATTTCACAGGTTAAAAGATGAGAGTCCTAAGGGGACCTGGGTGGCTCAGTTGGCTAAGCGACTGACTCTTGCTTTCAGCTCAGGTCATGATCTCATGGCTCTTGAGTTCAAGCCCCACATTGGGCTGTGTGCTGACAATGCAGAGCCTGCTTGGGATTCTCTCTCTCTCTCTTTCTCTGCTCCTCCATTGCTCACTCTCTCCTTCTCTCTCTCTTAGATAAACTTAAAAAAATAAATAACTTAAAAACTTAAGTTAAATAAACATCTTTTTAAAGTTTTTTTTAGTGTTTTATTTATTTTTGAGACAGAGAGAGACAGAGCATGAGCAGGAGAGGGGCAGAGACAGAGGGAGACACAGAATCCAAAGCAGGCTCCAGGCTCTGAGCTGTCAGCACAGAGCCCGACACGGGGTTCGAACTCACAAACCACGAGATCATGACGTGGGCCAAAGTCGGACGCTTAACCGACTGAGCCACCCAGGCGCCCCAAGTTAAATAAATATCTTAAAAAAAAATGGAGTCCTAGACAGAAGAACCCTCCTGCCCTAGAGCTAGACAGAGGTATAGATAGGCCATCCACTAAACTGGATGGAAGAAGAGAGAAAACTACTATCAATGGGTGTAGTACTCAGTACTGGGTACTCAGTACCAGGCTGTAGGCTGGATGTTGTCATGCATTGTATCTCATGTGATCCTCTGATATCACTGTTCCTATGTCCAGTTTTAGATGAGATGTGTTCTGGATTTTATATAATAATTATATATACATGTGTGTATATCCATGTAAAATTATTTTCTGTATATTATGCTTTGACATCTTCAGAAACCTTTCTAGCTGGGGAGAAACTGCTTCTCTTGGAACTAGCCAATTCTTAGAGATAGCAAGCGGCCCAGCTGGGGGCATGCCTTTGACGGCCCCTCTGGAATCACACCTCCTCTATCTGGCCCCCAGAAGCACTATTCCTCTGCCTCTGTCATCCCAGGGCCAGGTACGAGGCAAGTGGAGACCACCTCAGTAGCCTAAAGTCCACCAAAATTATTCAAACTAGCCAATCCTGAATTACTTACACCATCCTGCCTTTCTCCCAGAAACCACAATAAAGGCCCTAATTGCTCCCGTCACTCTTGTGTCTGCCTCCTAAGCACCCTGGTGCTTCCCCACGTGGCCTTGTGTGGGTGCGGGCCTCCCGTCTCCAGCACCTGTGAGTACACGACACCTTGTTTGCCTGAGCTGCTCCCCTGTCTCCTCTTGTGGCATCACCTGACTGGCCATGTCATAAAAAAAGTACAAAATATGTTCACGTGTCAGTCGTACAGGTGAAGCTTGCAGAGATGGAGTGGCTGGTTCAAGATGGTTCAAGACAACACCACCGGGCGATGGCAGATCCAGCTTTAACATCCCCCACCCCCACCCCCCGGGGCTGCCTGACTTTCCGCCCTACCCCAGTGCACAGTCCATCCCTCCCCGGCTGGCAGGAGCCTGCTTACGCCGGGTTACAGGCATCCTCCTCCATCTCCCCAGTCTGCCCCCGGCTGCAGTCACATGAGGCCCTAATCTGAAATCAGTGAGGGCAGCAAGCGTGTTTCAGTGTTTCTATCTCTCCGGACAATTTGTTCCGTGAGTGCTTGTTTTCAAACAGCTCCGTATCAAGTCCCCCAGGGTTTCCACGCAGCTCTTGGTTGGAGGGGTGTGAGCTCTCCCTGTTTGACGTTTTTCTCAAATCCATCTTTCTTCGCTCGTTGAGCTTGTCATAAAGTATTTTTAGGAGGTTGGAGATTATTCTCACTAATAGGCATGTAAGGAATCTGGGCCAGATTTGCCAGGAAATCTAGATACTTATTGGGTTTCCTCTTGTCCAAACACGAGGTTGGCAGCCCTTATGTCAAATCTCTCACATTACTGTTTTTCAAAAATTGGACTCACCAGGCGCTAAGATGCTTTGAGCCGAAAGCGACCTTAATAATCATTCACTTCTCATTTTCAGATGAGGAAATGAAGGCTGAGAAAGGTGATATGAAATGCCCCACATCATCCAGAGCTAGTACTCGTATTTCTTGAAACCCAGCTCACTTCTCTTTCTATCAGATCACCCTGCTATCCAGGAAGTCAGAATTAGGTATCAACCCCCCCAGCCACCCACCCACTCATCCATCTAGTCCATCCATCTATCCATCCATGCAAACCATCTTTGATGATGATGCAAAAAGCGTTTCCACCTAAACAGAGAGAGCTTTTCCAGTGGAAAACATTGACACTAAGGTTACTTTGAAGTAATCATTGGTCCCCAGAGCATCTTGAATTATTAGGTTGGATATCTTTAATATTGTAAAAATATTTAGTATTGCAAAGAGACATATGAAATCGTGCCAGTGACAATCATCAGTCACGATATGATGTGATATGAATTCAGAGCCTTTCCTACAAAAGGAAAAATTTTAACGACAACTTTAAACATACTGTATGTAGTAAGAAACATCACCTATATGTCATGTTCACAATGGCCGTTTCAAACACTGACAGCTTTGTGTGAAGTACAAAAGGTTATATGAAAGAAGTGGAGTTGACAATTTTATAGACTCTGAGAATCAGACGGGCCCTTAGACACATTAGAAACATTAGAAGGGAAGGAATATTAAACTTAGAATCCAAAGTCTTGCGCATCACTTAACTCATTACTCTCAGACAAGGGAATTCATCATTCTGAGTCCCTTCCTTTTCATCTAAAAATAGAATTAACAACATCTACCACAGGAGGGTGTTGTGAGGACTAAAGAAAAGAATAAACTTAACTGAGCATTTACTATGGACCAGGCATTGAGTTTTGTATTTTATGCAGATATGATCTCATTTGATAAAAGTATATGGGAAGAAAACCTCACATATATTGCAAAGCTCTGTTCAAATTCATGCTATTGGCATTTACCTACACCCTCTGCTCCAGAGGCTCTCCCTTTCTTCATTGATTATCAGATTCATGGGCTCATTGATTATCAGATTTGTGGGCATTCATACTCATCATGGAACACTGAACCGTTGGATAGAGGTTTACATTTTACAAAGCACTGTGAGGCACATTATTTTCTTCACGTTTGTGACTTTCTGACAGGCTGAACACATAACTCTTCACCTTCTTCACTCCCAGCATCCCCCAGTACGGTTCACCCGAGGACCTGTAAACATTTGGTATTTTGGAAAGTGATCCCCCTCTTTTCAAACCACCACTAAGCTTGTTGGCTTTCTCACTGTCTTCAGTGGGCAGATTGATCCCAGGAACTTGACATCCTCCATTAGCTCCCCCTCACCCCCACCGGCTATACTTGAATCACTGTTGTACCTGGATCCACAGCTGCTTTCATGCGCCCCAGGCCTCCGGCGAAGTGTACCTACCTCTGTAGGCATCAATGATAAACCCAAGGCAGCCTCTTTCTGCACCTTTCCTTGCTTTACCTCTTAGACAGCACAGTCCTGCTGACGAAGTGTGCGGACTTGGCTCATTCTCGTGCTGTTTGCATATACCTGGAGTTGAACTGCTCTGAGTGGATTGGTGGGGAAAAAAAAATCCCTTAGCTGTCATTCAAAAGCTTCTTGGAGCCTCTAAATGCCCAAGCCTGCTTATCCCTCACTCTTTCAAGTAAACCTGAACTTAATTTACCAAGAATATGAAAGCCACTTAGCATGAACCCTATGTCCTCTGCACCTTGCACCTCTCTGCGTCCACATTGTTTCCAGGATCAGAGGGTGAAGCCCTGGGGTCCCTTCTCGAGGAGACCTGCAGCCCCTGATTCCATGCCACCCCTGCTGCTTCCCCACAGGAAGCCTGTGGGGGAAGATGCCTGTGACTCCTTCAAGGACCCATGCACAGCTGGAGCACCCAGTGGGAGGGAGAGCGGGACAGTTAAGTGGTTACCTCCCAGCTAATGAGGATTTCCCACAAGCAGTCATTTAAATATTTGAAGACAGATCTCCTTTCCTTAAGGTTTCAAGTCCCTCCAGGAGCAGTCATTTTTTGAACGTGTTTCAGCTTGTCTGCATCCAGTGGTAAACGTTTAACAACCGGTCCTCTAGGAGAACAACAAAACTCCCACTTTGTAGTGCTTGCCAGTTTCTGAGGTGTAAATACTCTCACTATGGCCAATCTCAAGCTACCAACGTGACGTCACTAAATATGGGGTTGGGAAAAGATGCACTCGATTGGAACCGACTCTAGCACGCCATGGTCTGCCTCTGTCTATAACCGTAACGCCCAGACAGGAAAATAACATTAAGGATGGTCAGAAATGTTAGAAAAATCTTCACCTTATCACCAGCTTTGTAATAACGGAGTTAGGCAAGCATTGTCAATGGATGCTAAAATCATCGTGTGCCAGATTGTTGATATCCGTACAGTAGCAGAGTATCTCCCACAGATCCCTTCTTAATTAGAAAGGGAATAAAGATATCTTTACTGTAGATAAAGACCTTAACCAAGTGATCATATTTGACATTACCAATAAAGGGAAAAAAATGATACCATATGCCCCCTGATGTGATGCACTGAGCTGAATTTAATAGAGTATTTCTGCCAAGAATGTTTAACCTGTGTCTGATCATGGGGAAACAAACAGACCCACTGAAATTAAGGAACATTACAGCAAGCAAGTGACCTACATTCTTCGAAAATATCGTTGATGTCATGAAAAACTATGAATGGCTAGGAGCCATTCTAGATAAAAGAAGACTACAGAGATGTGATATAACTAAATGCCTGATATTGGATCGGATCCTGGATCAGGGTGAAAAACAAAAATGCTATGAGGGACATTACTGGAGCAACTGAAGAAAGTTCACTATGGACTATATGTTTGTAATTGTACTTACTGTACCAAAGTTAAATTTCCTGAACTTAACAACTGTAAGTGGTGATATAAGAGAACTTCCTTGTTTTTGGAAGTACTTACTAAAGTATTTAAGGGTAAAGTTTGCAATTTACTTTCAAATGGTTCCACAACAATAAAAATAGGAATAATAATAGTGTGTGGGGGGGGGAGGACTAGGGGGGGAGGGAGAAAGAGAGAGAAAAATGTAGCAAAATGTTAACAACTGATGAATCCAGATGAAGGAGCGTACAGGAGTGCTTATTATACAATGTTTCCAACTTCTCTGTAGGTTCAAAAATGTTTTCAAAAGAAAAAACTGAAAAAAAAGAGACAAACACTGAGGAATTGCAGAGTTGTCTAATCTGCAGAGGGTCCAATGGGACTCTCACCTCTCTTATTCTCCATACTATACCTCTATTAATATGAGTCTTACTGCAATCACTTTTGGCGAGCACCCACATCATACATTGGCTCATATTGCCAAGCTCAACCCCTAAACCTTGCTTTAAAATTGCTATCAGGCGCATCTTCCCTCTGCTGTAGCATAGAATCTCATGCTCATCCATATTCGATTCTAAGGTCTGGACTAACTCCCTGGGATTCAGACTCATTTTGGATTTGAGCTCTGCATTCCTTTGAATTGAATACAGATCTCTGAACCGCAAAGAACATAAACATGTTATCTGGAATTGAATTACATTCGACAAAATTTACTGAGCACAATGTGCAAAGCAGTAGGTCAGGTACAAAGAAGTCAGCAATAACTAAATAAGATGTGATCGTCGATTGTAGGACTCTGGAAGGAAAGAACTAGGCCTTCTACTTCCTTGGTGACCCATAGCACCCCATGCTAGTGAACAGGTGGTCTATACTTAATAAGTAAGCAGACCAGAGGGCTTACAGAGGGTTTAAGGGCTTAAGTTCCCTTAAGAGATGATATAATGAATAATCAAATATATGAAAAACTTTATGAGATCATTAGCTAACAAAGAGATATAAAATAAAACAAAATGAAATCTCTCTGAAAATAATGGGACAGTGCTACATCATGCTGGCAAGAGTGTGGTGAAAACTAGTATGTTTATACATCACTGATGACAGTGTAAAACGCTTTTGGAACGCCATTTGGCAAGATCTATCAAGAGCCATAAAAATGTTCACGTCCTCTGTTCAATAATGTCACCCCTGGGAATTTACCCTCTGGAAATAATCCAAAAAGAGGGAAACACTATAGCACAAAGAAACTCATTGCCCTTTTGTTTGTAGAAATGGAAAATGGAGAAGTCATGAATGAACAATTCAAGGCTAATTAAATCGTGGGCCCATCAGTTAGATGGATTTTGATGAAACCCTATAAACAACAGCTATGAGGTCTATTATGCAACAGTGTGGGAAGTGCATATGCTATAATATTAAGCAAACGCACACATGCACACACATACAGGATTAAAAGAAAACTGGGATTGCTGAAAATAATTGATTTTTTAATCAACGGAATTATAGGTAAGTTTGACTCTAGTTCCTTATGGTATTGCTTTGTTGGAGGAATATAAAGAATTTAAAATAATCAGGTAAGGGAGGAATGAGGAAATGATTGTGTTATGGGCTGAATTGTGCTCCCCATCCCCCCCCCTTTTTTTTTGTATATCGAAGTACCAACACCTTAACATGTTGGCAATATTTGAAGATAAGGTCTTTAAAGGAGGTGATCAAATTAAAATGAAATCATCCCATATGACTGGTGCTCTCATAAGAAGAGGAAAAGACACCAGGCACAGGCAGCAAAGAGAGGTGACCTTGTGAAGAGGCAGCAAGAGATTGGACATCCGTACATGGAGAAGAGAGGAGGCCTCAGAGAAAATCAATCGTGCCACTACCTTGATCGTGGACTTCTAGTCTCTAAAACTGTGAGAAAAAAAAAATCAATTTCTATTGCTTAAGTCACCCAGCCTGTGATATTTTGTTATGGTGGTTCCAGCAAACTAATACAGACTATAATAGTCAACCTAGCCAGGCAGGGCCGATCCAGCTCTATCCAAGGATCTGATAACCAGAAGACTGGATGTGGTAGAATGGTCATTATTGACACTCCAAATGTACCTAGGACCAGAGAATCTAATGAGGTCCCTTCTGCCATCCTCATCCCAGTGAGTGGAGTGTCCAGTTTCCAGGCAGTGGCTCTAAAACTTGTTACAGGGGCACTTGGGTGGCTCAGTTGGTCTGACTCTTGATTTTGGCTCAGGTTATGATCTCACGGTTGTGAGCTGGAGCCCCGTGTTGGGCTCCATGTTGAGTGTAGAGCCTGCTTGGGATTCTCTCTCCCTCTCTCTCTGCTGCTTCCACTCATGCCCTCTCTCACTTTCTCTCTCTCAAAATAACTGAATAGAATTAAAACTTGCTACAAATCAGAAGTACCCAAGTAACTTGAAGATCATAGCCTGTAGATTCTGATTCAGCAATGGGTGGGCCCTGGAAGCCGGATTTCCAATAACAGCCCTGCCTCAGTCCTATTTTAGTGATGTGGTGAGTTGAGGGCTGTGGGTGATGGGAGTTCATTATCCCCTGAATGTTTTGTTTTCTTCTCGATTCTCTCTCAACCTCTTCTGTCTCTCCCAGGCAACAGAGGTCTCAGGAGGTCAGAATGTCCTGTTGGAAGTTTAAGTGCAAGCTGATTTATTGTTTTTCATTTTTTTAAATTTATTTAAGGAATCTCTACATCCAGTGTGGGGCTGAAACTCACAACCCTGAGATCAAGAGTCACACGCTCTTCCCACTGAGCCATCCGGGTACCCATTGTGCAAGCTGATTTAAAAATCCAAAGGGTAAGCAATGCCACTTGTGAGTATACACCCAAAGGAATTAAAGCAGGGATTCAAACAGGTTTCTGCACACCCGTGTTCCCAGCACCATTATTCACAATAACCAGATGGTGGAAGCAACCCATCGATGGATGAATGAGTAAACAACATGTGGCCTATGCATCTAAAGGAATATTATTCCGCCCTAAAAAGGAAGGAAATCTGGTCCCATGTCGCAGCGTGGATGAGCCTTGAAGACATTAACTATGCCAAGTGGAGTAAGACAGCCACGAAAGGAAAAATCCTGTATGACTCCACTTATAGGAGGCACCTAGAGCAGTCAATTCCATAGAGACAGAAAATGGGATGCTGGTTACCAGGGGTGGGAAGGGGGGCACGGAGGGATGGGAAATGAGTGTTTAGAAAATACCAGAAGTGTGCTCTGGAGACAGATGGTGGCGACAGTTCCATAACAGTGTGAATGCACTTAACACCACTTAACTGTACATTTAAAAATGGTTAAGATGGGACGCTTTATGTCTCTTTTACCACACACGCAAAATAATTCTATAGGGGAACTACTGAGGGGAGTTGGGGTGGGGAGGGGCAGGAAGATGGACTCAGCCTGGGGCTGGGGACCCCCTAGGGTGAGGGTGGGACTTGGGGAAGAGCCTGGCTGGGTCCAGACAAGCACTCTGGGCAAGCATGACTCAGGCTCTGCCCAGTCCCACCCAAGGCCGCATGATAAACGGGCCCACGGAGAGCCACTCCGGCAGCAGCCCTGCTCGGCTTTCACAACTGGAGTTTCAGGGCCTGGCCTGGGGCCCAGGGGCTGGAATCTTCTTTCCCTTCCCCCACCTCCTCTGCCATCAAATGTAAGGTGGAGGGGCCTGGAACTGGCCCTGCTTTTTGGGGAGGAGGTCAAGACTGTCAGCCAGCCTTTCGGCCACCAGCAGGATGAGTGCAGCCTGGAGCGTGTGCATTTGGGGTTTGTGCGTCTGGGGCTTGAACGCTCTTCAAACTGCCCGTTCCTATGGGGTTTGGTGGGTAACGTTCCCAAGTCCCTCTCCAAGGAAGAAAAACAAACAGCTGAGAGCACGCGGTTCCAGCTGTGGGACACTTTCCAAGAAGGAGAGGGGGAAAACAAAACAAAACAAAACAAAACTCCAGCCCTAAATGCCTAGTTAAATCAAAAGCAAGGGGCTGCAGAAAGAATGGTAAGTTCTCCATTACCTCCAGTTTTATCAAGAAAATTTAAAAATCCATCCTCAACTTCATAATTTCCTTTATAATCTCCTTCCGTAGATCTGTTTGTATGATGTGTACTATGGAGGCAGACATCGGAAAAACCCACATGGCAGGCTGTGTGAATCCGTACACATGGGTGGAACAGAGAACTGGCTTGGAACTAGCCTGCTTTGTGGAAAATCGCCCTCCTTGTCCCTCAGGGCCACGTGCCTCAGTTTCTCCATCTACTTCTTGCCCCCAGGACATGTGGTGTGGTGGACAGAACCGGGAACTTCAGAAGACTTAGTCCCAAGCCGGTTTGGATCCTGAGGGAGCAGAGCCCTTCCTGCCTGGCCCAGAGCTCTGGTTTCAAGCTGATCTGCATTCCCTCGGTGGGGGGCCAGGTGGAAACCATGCAGGGGACAAGGGGGGTTCATGGCATGAGCTCCTAACTAGGAAACTGGAGTCTGAGCACCAGCTGAGATCCTGACCGTCGGTGCCGTGTGAATTTAAGCAACACCTGTTCACCTGTGAGAACTATCAGTCTCTGGGAGCTTCGATCTTCTCACCTGTAAGTGGGGCTAACTGTATCTAGCTCCCAGTAGAATGTGAGAATCACATGACACAATGGACGCGCACTAGAATACTGCTGTGGTATCACGGTGGCAGCGGTGGGGTAGTGGCAGCGGCCACCTGGGGGAAGGCAGGGGCCTTGGGCACCACGATGCTGGGCAGCTGGGGAATTAGGCTCTGGTGCCACACAATAACTCAGGGTGGGAATGAGAAGAAGAGCACAGATTAACTGTAATGCATGATTCACCCTCCTTCCACCTTGACCACATCCTACTAAAAGAGCTTTTCCCTCTGGAAACCGCAGTGTTCACTATGACTAGAGCCAGATGAGAGAAGCCCCTGCCTGACAGTGTTGGGGGTCTGCGTGCTCCCCTGCAGGCAGCCTAGGCCAGGACAGGGTGGTGGACATGGGCGTGGCTCCTGGGGAAGAGCTGGAGGCTGCAGAGGGGTGGGATGCCCGAGGAGCCACTGCCCCAGCCACAGGCAGGAAACTGCAGAAAGGACTGGGCTGGCATGAGCTGGTGGCCGATGGGGATGTCACGCAGGAATGAGCTGCTTCTGGACAGGTCTGGGGGCACCGACCGGGTCCCAAGCAGAGAGCAGGGAAGGCACGGTAAATAGGTTCTGCACATCATCGCTCCTGCTCCCTGCGCTGAGACGTGGGCCAAGAGCAGCGCCACCCACTGGCTGCCTGTGAGCTGAGTCTTTGCAGCAGGGAGAGGTCCAGAGCCACCGAGGAGGCAAGAGCTTAGCACACTGCCACTGCCAACTGGACGCCAGCCCCCTGAGTCTGAGGCAGTGACACCAGCACATTCATTGCCATTAAACGACCCATGTCTGGGCTTTGACAAGAGCCAAACTTCAGAGGTGCCAGAAACACATCTGCCTACCCAGAACCTGGTCCAGGCCCCCTCGTGCCCCCTGCGCAGTCCTGTACCACAGTGGGCCTTACACCTGCGCTTGGGGACACCAAGCATGGCTGCACATCCAAGTTCCTTCCATCTCCCCCACCCCTGCCCCCTGCCCCGACACCTGCAAATAGCTCCTGCTTTGCTGCCTTCTGGCCAATACTGTGATTTGCCCTCAGCAGGATGATCCAACGCCCTGGAAGAAAGCTGGGCCTGCAGAGCAGCATATTCCCCAGTGCCAGCTCACTGGAGCATGGCCTGGAAGAAGGGGGTCACAGGCTCCAGGAGGGCATGTTCTCTTAGTGCCGAGGACTTCCTGACTTGTGGGATGGAGCGTGGCCAGATGAGAGACTGAGTGGGGGCCTCTAAAGCATGGGGGGAGGCCATTTGCTCCAGGCCATTTGCTTGGGTCTCAAGGCAGCACTAACCTTATCCATCATCGAGAATCTGAATGCTGATTTTTCTTCCTTCGATTATGTGAACAGATACCCTCTATGCACTCATTCAATCAATCCCATTGAGATCTGTTATAAAAAGCCTATCCTAGCACTCAGCTCTATGAGAAAAAAAATAGGTTAGCATAGATTAAGCTGCTTATTATGTACATCCCAGCAAGAGTACCATAAGGGTACCTTGTACTGGGATTCCTTTCAAGAGGTGGTGGTGCCTGAATACATGGTCTCATTCAGGGGCCACCATATTACTCAGAGGACGGCAGTGAGATCCCCGCTTTACAGATAAGCAAACTGCAGCTCAAAGAGGGAAGTAACTTGTCCAAAGTCACAGAGTGTAAATGGAATGGTATGGTATTGGAACCCAAAGTCTAGGCTAGTGTGGTTGACCCAAAGCTATTCATATACGGCCCCTGTGTTCATGGAGGTTATAGTGTCGTGGGGAGTCAGACAATGAAACCACCAGCCTTGTACAAGACCAAGATGAAACATGTGCTGAATGCATGCAACAGGGAAACAGTGTGGGAACAGGTGCCAGGGGTATTTCCTAGGACCTAGAATTCTCACAGCTGATGGGAATTCAAAGCTCTAGTTCAGAGACTGCCAACCTAGGGTCCCTGTACAAGCTCCAGAGAGCCCCAAAGTAGAAATGGGTTTTGTCAGAGGCCAACAACTGGTGCCCAGTGATGTACCAAATGATCAGGCCCTGAGACGCCCAGAGGCAAGGCCTCTTGCCTGAGGTCACATAGCCAGTGGCAGTGCCGAGACCAAGAGCCCAAGGCTGGACCATCAGGGTGGGGACCTGTCTTCCCTGTGCAGCACTGACTTTCCCATGGTCACAAGGTAAGGTAGAAGATGGAGTCCAATCTAGAATGTGAGCAAACCCTGACAGGACACCCAGAAGACTGTGTTAGTATATAGGAGCTGGGGACCAAGGGAGCCAGATCCTTCCTCTTTCCCATGGGAGAGAGTGTATTGGACACATTTTTAATTTTCTTGTATATTTTGATGTTTTGACATCTTAAAAAACCTTCCTGGCCAGGGAAGAGACTGCCTGTCCCTGGACTAGCCAATTCTTGGAGAGAGCAAAGGACCCACAGGGAGCATGCTTTTGAGAAGCAAACCAACCAGTGCAGAGCCACACTTCTCTCTGGCTGGTACACCCCAGGAGGCAATTTTCCTCTGTCCTATGCATCTGCGTGCAGGACCAGGCAACTGGAGACCACCCAGGTAGCCCAAAGCCCACCAAAGCTCTTCAAACTAGCCAGGCCTAAACTTTTCATCTTTCCTTACCTGAAGAAACCCCAGTGAAGGCCATGGCCTAAGTTCACCCCTCCCCCCTGTCTTCCATCTCCTGATGCCCCTGCTGCTTTCCCCTGCCCCCAAATTCATGTCCACCCATAACCTGTGGGTGTGGCCTTTGGAAAGAGGGTCTCTGCAGATGGAATGCAGTTAAGGTCATACTGGATGAGGGTAGGCCCTCAATCCAGTATGATTGGTGTCCGTATAAGAAGAAGAGGGGAGTTTGGATGTAGAGACACAGACACACAGGGAGAAAGCCATGTGAGGCCAGAGGCACAGATAATATAGTTGCATCTATAGGCTAAGAAAATAAAGATTGCTGGCAACTACCAGAAGCTAGAAGACATAAGGAAGTATTCTCCTTCCAATGAGTGTCCAGAGGAAATACAGCTGCCCACACCTTGATGGTGGACTTCTGTCCAGAACTGTGAGAAAATACATATCCTTTGTTCTAAGGCACCCAGTTTGCGGTGCTTCATTATGATAGCTCCAGGAAACTGATACGTGTGGAGAGTCATTTTCTGATCAACCCAAGTTTGAATATGAGGGTCTAGCTAGAGATACTCATCTGTATGGACCAAGTCCTTGGAAAGGTGGTGAACAGTGACTCTCTTTCTGCCTTTGCTGCCACCACCTAAGGGCATGGGTTGCAGACCCAGCAAAGCCCTGCTTACCTTGGCCCCTGAGCCCTCAGGCTGGTGCCCACTTTTGCAGAATAAGCTCTGATGCACATGGATATCTGACCCTGAAGTAGAACTAGTGAGGGATGTTTTTCTTCACCCTTGTTATGGACTGAATTGTGTATTCACACCCCACCCTTCAATTTATATGTTGAAGCCCTAATTCCCACTGTGACTGTATTTGTGGATAGGGCCTTTGGGGAAGAAATTAAGGTTAAATGAGGTCATAAAGGTGGGGTCCTAATCCAATAGGACTCTGGCCTTATAAGGAGAGAGAGAGAGACATTAGGGATGCATGCACAGAGAAAAGATCGTGTGAGGACACAGTAAGAAGGTAGCTGTCTGGGGGCGCCTGGGTGGAGCAGTCGGTTAAGCGTCCGACTTCAGCCAGGTCACGATCTCGCGGTCCGTGAGTTCGAGCCCCGCGTCAGGCTCTGGGCTGATGGCTCGGAGCCTGGAGCCTGTTTCCGATTCTGTGTCTCCCTCTCTCTCTGCCCCTCCCCCGTTCATGCTCTGTCTCTCTCTGTCCCAAAAATAAATAAAAAACGCTGAAAAAAAATTTTTTTTAAAAAAAAGAAGGTAGCTGTCTGTAAGCCAAGGAGAGAGGGCTCCGGGGAAAAGAAACATGCTGCCATCTTGATCTTGGACTTCCAGCCTCCTGACTGTGAGAAGATAAGTTTCTGCTGTTTAAGCTGCCTGGTTTGTGATGTTTTGTCATAATAGCTCGAGGAAACAAATACGATCTTGTTCCCTCTTTCTGCAGGCTAATCCAGAGGGAAACTAGATGGCCTGAAGGTGGGAAGCAGGACCAACGGCTATGAGGGAGCAGTAGGATGGGATGGGGAGGGATGGTGGAGTGGGGTGCCAAGAGGAGAGATGTAAGAGACCTAGGGGGAGGGGCCCATGGAGTCAAAGCAACAGGGAGGCTCCCACAAGGGTCAGAAGAGGGCCCCAAAGTCCAGAGTGAAGGGGTTTGGGTGACATGCTACAGGAGCCCTTTCCTCTTTGCACACAGTGTGGGTCCAACGGGCCTTTAGACCTGGGCTAAAAAGGGCAATCCTGTGCCCTCCTGGACTCGGCCAGCCACAGAACATCTCTGTTAACCAACTGTTGTGTCCCGGCCCCCATGCAGAGTTGGAAACTTTAGCATCCAATGACACAGATTTTGTTAAAGAGAAGATAATATAGCCATGAAATGGACGTCAGTCTGGGTTTGGGCACGCTGAATCTGAGGTGCCCAGGGGGACTTCACAGGGAGTTTTTACAAGGCAGTTGCCTATGTGGAAAGACTTAGGGACTTGAAGTCCTCAGAATCCACACAAGGTAGCAGAGGCTGGGAAAGCAGACACACATTAGGAGACGTGGGTCACAGCACTGAGGTGTGCTCCTAACATGGAAGGAGGTGCGCATGTGTGGGAGCAGGTAGAGAGAAACAGGTTGCCCTCGTGCACAGAAGATAGGCATGCAAGAACTGGGGCAGCCGTTATGGAGAACCATTAGGGGGTTTCCTCAAAAAATAAAAAAATAAAAAAAGACTAGAACTACCTTGTGAGCCATCAATCCCACTTCTGGGCAAATACCCAGAGGAAATGAAATCAGGAACGTGAAGAGATAGCTATCTGCAGCCCCGTGTTCACTGCGGCATTACTTACAGTAGCCGAGACATGGATACAACCTAACCTATGTCTGTGGATGGATGAATGGATAAAGAAAATGTGGTACATACATACAATGGAATGTTGTTCAGTCATAAAACAGGAGATCCTGCCATTTGTAACACCATGGATGAACCTGGAGGACATGATGCTGAGTGAAACAAGTCAGACGCAGGAAGACATACTGTGTGATCTCACTTATATGTGGAATCTAGAAACTTCAAACTCCTAGAAATAGAGAGCAGAGTGATGGTTACCAGGGGCTGGGAGTGGGGTTCACGGGGAGAGATTGGAGAAAGGGTGCACAGGTGCAGTCATACAAGATGAATAAGTTTCGCAGACCTAATACACTGCATGATGACTAGTGTTAACAAATATGTGGGATAATTGACATTTTCTGAGAGGATAGATTTCAAGTTTTCTCACCACGCGCATAAAAATCATAACTACGCAAGGTGATGGTGATGCTGATTAGCTTGATTGTGGTGATCATTTCATAATGTACATGTAAACAAAACACCACATTGTGCATCTGAAGTATATGTAATTTTTATTTGTCAGTTATACCTCAATAAAGCTGGGGCAGGGAGCTAAAGTCAGAAAGAGAGAAAAAGATAAAGAAAGAAAGAAAGAAAGAAAGAAAGAAAGAAAGAAGAAAAAAAGAAAGGAAGGAGCAAGGGAAGGAAGGAAGGAGGGAAGGAAGAAGGGAGGGAAAGAAGAAAAGAAAGAAAGAAAGAAAGAAAGAAAGAAAGAAAGAAAGAGAGAGAGAGGGAAGGAAGGAAACCAGTTTAAAGAGAAACTTGGAGTCTTAGACTTTACTCCCGTTGCCTCCAAATAATGATTTTGCCCCTCAAAGACGGTAGAGGTTATTAAAAGAAATAATCACCTCAGGGGAGCCTGGGTGGCTCCATTGGTTATGCCCCTCCCCTGCTCACTCTCTGTCTCTTTGTCTCTCTCTCTCTCAAAAATAAATAAACAAAAAAAATTTTTGAAGAAATAATCACTTAGCTAAGCAGTGAGCTTCAAGAACCAAGGGAGGCTCCGGGAAGCATGTGTCTGGTTGCAGGTGACGACTGGGACCCCCAAGGAAGGTGCCTGGGAAGACAGGGCCTCCGGGAGGATCAGGAGTCTGGGGGCATCTGGAGCCTCTGATGCAAGTCCCTATCAGCCACAGAAGCACAGGGAACGCTGAGTAGAACACTTCCCCACCCCCGCCTCGGTCTCATTTACAAAGCTGAGGCCAGATCTAATCCTTCCTAGCTCTGGTTTCATTAGTCGTCCTCTGGCCTCTCCCTTCCTGTGTGCCCTTGGGACACTTGACCCCCTTCACCAGCTGTGGCAGGAGTGTCCTCTGGTCCATGACTCGGAGGGAGCCTCTGTCAGCAGCCCTCCAAACCCAAGCGGGGGCGGCACACGCACACATGTGGGGAGTAAGGGAGGAGGGACCCGTGGGCCCCACCTGAGGGTGTCTCCGGGACAGCAGAAACTATGCGAGGTGCCCCGTTCCTAGGGTTACAGAGGGATTCCTGTGGCTTTTTAAAAGGGTGGCTTTATTAAAACCCCAACATTAGAGGAAATTGAAAGAGAAGAATGTGTACCAATAAGCGGCTCGCTCTGCCACAATGGCCTTCATCCCTCCCCCTCTTGTATGCATATCTGCTCGCACATTAAACTCAGGAGCACCCGAGCCACCCCATCACCCAGCCTTTCTTCCCCGAGCTGAGTTCAGGGACGGCTCTCCCAGGTGGCTTCCTACTCCACATTCAGAATGGCTGTGTAATATTCCTTTGTGGTGCTTTGTCGTAATTGAGTTACCCAACCCCCTAAGGTCGGACATTTAGGATTTCTCCAGTTTGGGGTGATGGTGAATACCGTTGCTCAGAGTTTTACACACGTGCCATTTTTCCTTCATTGTCATCATTTCCTTTAGGCCAACAGAGTAGGATTTCTGAGCCAAAGGGTGTAAACTGCTTTTATAGACCCTGAAAGGACACTGACTTTCTTGAGGCAATCTGCTTGTTTATTCATGCTCTGGGGCCCCAGCTAATGGTCAGGGGACAAGTGTTAATGGGGAAATAAGAGACGCCTTCCCTCAGACTCCTCCCGGAAAGATGCAGTCTTTCCAAAACCCTGGCAGATAATATGCCGAAATGGTTCACAGAGGAAAACTGGCCAGACCCTGTCGTTGTTGACAACAGCAAGAAAGAGAAACAAAGCGCTCGGCAGAAGAAACCCCTCCCAGGGTGACTCAGGGTGGCTACAGCTCTGTATGAGTCCCCTACTTCCCATCCTGGGAATGGGCACCGTTGCCTCCTGGGAGTCACTTGGGACATCTTCTTCACTGCCCTCCCCCATGTTCATGCAGGTGCCAAGTGGGGGAGGGGCTCCAACGACCCCTCTTAGACATAGGGATCTGTGGGACAAGGTAGGCTGGCTCCACGTTGCGCTACTAAATGACAGCTGAGCTCTGATTGATGCTAGCGTTAGAGACGCATGGCGAGAGACCACTGAGAGACATCAGCCGTGCCCCCTTAGCTGGAGTAGAGCCCGGGCCTGCCTTTCTTTTGGGATTTCCTGAGGAGGGGAGAATGTGGGAGGGACTACAGGAAGGGGCAGATTCCCCCACCCAGTTCTCTTTATCCCTTAGATTGCTCTAAAAAGGATCTCGGAGAATGTGGGGCTCTCACAAAGTTGCACAGAGAGGGGCAGGAGTCCTGGGATGCCTGGTGGCCATAAGGCTATACTGGGCTGCCAGCTGGGAGGGCATTTGGGGCCAAGAAGTCAGGCTTCCTATCTCTGAAGGACTTCTCAGAGATGGAGGGCATGGGGTGAAGCTTGCCGTTATTCTAATGAGGCCAAACACATCATCTACCTGGAGGCCATAGCTGTGGGCCATCTGCCTCTCCTGGAACCAGAGGGAGACTGGGACAGAGGGAGACAGGGAACCAGAGGGAGACAGGGAGACAGAGACATCACCCCCCCCCCCCCCATGTCCCCACAGACTTGAGAAACTCCCTGCTTTGTTATCCTTCTTCCCGGGTCTGTAAAATAGTTCATCATTTCAAATTTATCAGGGCACCCTGTATTTTTATTTGGTAACTCTCCCCAGTTGGGAGGCAGTTGGAGGGGTCCAGGTGAGAGATGATGGGGCCCATCAGGGCTGGCTGAGGGGGTGAACATGGGAAGCAGGTGAGAGAAATCTAGAAGGATTCCTTGGTTTGGGGCTAATACAACTGGCTAGATCATGGTGTTGTTTACAGAGATGGAGAAAAATAGGGGAGAAACAATTTGGGTAGGGAAAATCAAGAGTTCTGTTCACTTTTAGTGTCATATTTAGTTGGAGACACTCATTAAAGAAACAAGCGGGAATGACACAAGTAGGTAGTTGAACAGATTGGTCTGGATTTCATGGCAAAAGTTAGAGGTGAATTCAGATATGAAATATGATGGAATTTGATGAGGCTCACCGGCAAGAGAGCTCAGTTAACGAAGGGAAGAAGACCAAGGACTGAGCTCCTAGTTACTCTAAGATTTAAAGGTAAAGCAGGTAGGAGCAGAGCAGCATAGGAGACCAACAGATTACTTCCTTGAATTAAATCAGAACTTCTCAGAATACGTGAGTACCTCTTTTTTGAGATTTATAGGGAAACATTTGGTGAGCCCCTGGCATAAGCCAGGCATTGTGCAAGGCATTTTATGTGTTACCTCAGTGAATCATCACAACACTGCTAAGTGATCATTATTATCCCTGTTTTAATGTTTTGTTTTGTTTTGTTTTGTTTTTTAATGAAGGTTAAAGAATTTCTCCAGATCACAACTCATAAGCGATCAAGCTGATATCAGAGTTTGGGTTTGTCTGGTTCCAAAACATCTGTTCTTTGAACCACGCTCTGTTTTCTAGGGCTGTTTGTTTTTTTTTTTTTTTTTTTCATATCTGTTCTTTCAGTTGGTATGATCTTTATTTATGTCAGGGGCCTCTCTTTATTTCTCTTCATATCTCCCTGAGTCTCATTGCTAGGCACATTGTTGGCACTCCATACACGCTTGTTGTTTTGGATCTGATGCATGAGGGCTCTAAGCCCTTGGGCGGGGGCAGAAAATGCACAATGCCAACAAGATCCTAACAGAAATGCTGAGAGTTTATAACTTCTCTTCAACAGGGCAGGGAACAAAAGCTTGCCAGTTCCTAGGCTTCGATCCCAGCCCAAACTCAAAGCCATCAGTTAGTGACACCATCTACTTCATAGCTCTGGCACAACAAGCAGAAGACAGAACCAGAAGGCAGAAGGAAAGGTAGGTTTTGAAGGTACAACGGTTGAGCCATGAAGAGGGATATGTGAGCTGCAGGAGGAAGCAAAAGACTAACTCAAGCCCATTCCCATCTATTTGTGCTTAGTTAAGAAATGTCATTTTCTTAGCAAAATCTGGGTGCTGTGTTAACAGTGCTTCTAAAATTTCCCCCAATCCTGGTTCCTTGGACAGAAATCAAAGCAGTTGACAAGTTTCTCTTACTATTTCCTGGATAGCATGGTGAAATGAGGGCTGGAGTAAGGCACAGTTGGAGGGAGTTATACTCGATTATAATCACCTAACAACACTGATGATTGTTACTACATACCATGGACTATTGTAGATAGTTTCTATGGATGAATTTATCTCAACCTCATCATGACACTTCAAAGTGGGCAGTGGTGTCACTTCTGCTTTATAGATGATGACTCTTGAATAACTTGCCCAAGGGCACACAGGAAGTGGCAAAGCCAAGATTTGTACCCTGGCAGGTTGATTCCAGTGCCCAGGCGCTTTGTCACTGGGCCATGGCTAATGCCTCCAGCAGGAGACTGGGGTAAGAGAAGGGCTGACTGACTTCACACCAACCTATCGTCCATGGTCCAGGTTCCACGCTTCAGCTGTGGGACCGTGAGCCAGCATGCGCAACTCCTCTGCGCCTCAGTTCCTTCAACAATGGACTATGAACTCTTTTCTGGATTCCTTCGATTGTTAGGAGAAATAGATGACATAACATATGTGTAAATTCTTTGAACACTATAAAGCACACTCCAGAGGTGAAAGATTAAAGGGCTGATAGTGGTCAGTATAAGCCTAAAGGGGGGTTGGCAAACGTTTTCTACAAAATGCCAGGGAGTAACTATGTTTTGCTCACTAGGCCATACTGTCTCTGTTAAAACTACCCAGCACTGCCACTGTGGCACGAAAGCAGGCATAGACAATACATAAATGAATGAGCACAGCTGTGTCCTGATAAAACTTTATTGGCAAACGCAGGCACTGGCCAGATTTGGCCCTTTGTCTAGAGGGAGGATTGCAGAAAGAGGTAGTTGAGATCAGTCCTCTGCACTGTCCTAATTATGGTACAGTTTGACTGAAGACCCAGAGAACATAATACCAAATTTGCAGGTGGCTTTCTCCCATGCTCACTTTCCTCACCTCAGGGGTGGTCAGAGGCATCCATCTAAGTAAGGGAGATATGGAAGGTCCTTCATCTTAGGCCATGAATTTTTTGTGGAAAAGCCAGGATGTCAAAATTCTCTTCCTCTTTTTCCTGCCCACTCCCCTGGAACTAAGGAAAGGCTGGGGTCTCTTCTGCTGGGGAAACTGATAGCTTGGGAAGGTTCACACAGCCAAGGTGGAACATAGGGGGAAAGGTAGTGTCTCAGGTGAGCAGGGTCTAGGTTTAAGGAAAAGGCTGGTGGCGGGGGAGGGGGGAGGTCTTTGAGGCGATCCCACCTCCCAGGATGGTAAAGCCTGTGCACGGGCTGGGGTGTCATTGGTCATGTCCTCCCGGTAACCGTACACGTGGCGGCAGGCTGTGGAATGGAGACTGTGTTGGGATACTGGCTCAGATGTGACCGATGACACAAGCCCGAAAGGGAAAGCTAAATGACAGATGTCCGAATGCAGATTCAAACTGATCCAACAGGCTGCAATACTTGGCAGAAGCCGGCGTGATGACATTTAATTGGGATTACTAACAAGAGCTGCATTTAAGTTAAGGCAACAAGAAAACCAACCAAAGTCAGTTGTACTGACATGGGATAGAGAAGCCCTCACTAGGCAATATTCCCTTTGAAAGATATCTGGAGTTGGGGGTGGGGTTGGTGAACAGACATGATTATTAATGGCTGCTTAGTATCCCATCCCTTGGATGTGGTATCGTGTATTACTATGAGTCACCGCAAGGAAGGCTCGTGCAAATTTAGGCTACATCAGCAGACGGGCAGTGTCCAGATCAAAGTTCGTCACAGCTCAGCACACCCTGCCCTGGCCAGACTACACCGACAGTGCTGTGTCTAATTTTGTTTTCCACGAAAACCTGGAGCTTATTGGGTGGGGATGGGAGGGGGAGGATGGCCATTACGTTGATGCCAAACCTTAGCTGAACATCTACTCTGTGCAGGGCATCATGCCAGGCACCGGCATGAACAAGACACAGTACCTTATCATGAAGGAGCTTTGTTCTGGACGAGAAGAGGAGCAGGTATGTAAAACGATGACCTCAATATAACGTAGCAGGTGTGAACACACACACGTAGGTCTCCTGACCAAGTCACTATTGGAAGAATGAATCTTGCTTAGCCTATTTTCACCTCGCTGAAGAACAATCACGAGGATGAGGAGAAAGGCTTGTTGCGAGCTGTTCCTACAAGGGGAGCTAGAAACAGCATGCGTGGGATAGTTGAGGAAGATTAGGCAAGAGTTTCTGTCACTTGTGGCTGTTCTTCAGTAGAAGCGCAATACCTCATCTGTCTGGGAAGTCAGGAGGGAGGTTCTTGCCCTGGGAGGGAGGGAGGTTGTACAAGATGTCCTCTGAGACTCCTTCCAAGGCTAAGCTCCCGAGTGCCACGGGTGGGAACGGGACCATGGTGCTGGCTTGCTCACTCTCTTCCCTAAGGAGACACAGTGCTGGAAACACTATCCTGTTTCTTGGCTTACTGAGCCCTGCACTGTCACGGCAAGGCCAGGATCCCTCAGACAAAGTCTCCAGGCCTCCCCTGTGGATTTATTAGAAACGTGTGGGGTATGGGCACAGACCCTCCCACTACACCAAGCATACAACGTTCTCTGTTTATAGACAAAACCACTAGGTGCTCAGGCTAAACAAGCAGGATTCTCACCCTTTCTTATTCTGACAACAAAGTCCCTCTGATTGTTCCAAGACCAATGATAATAGCAATATTGTTAAATAGCAACAATACTAATGACTAATGATGATATTTATTGAATACTATTTTTGTGCCAGGCATGAAGAGTTTTCATGTATAAACTAATTTAATCCTTACAGCAACTCTATGGGGTAGGTACCATTGTCATCCCATGTGACTGATAAAAAACTGAGGATTTGAGAGGTTAAATTTTTTGCCCTAAGATTATAGAACCATTCAGTGGCACAGCCCAGATGTGAACCCAGAAGTTTCCCCTCAAAGTCCATATCCTGAAGAGAATATAGCTGTTCACTTAGAATGTTTGAGGGGCACCTGGGTGGCTCAGTCAGTTGAATGTCCAACTTTGGCTCAGGTCACTATCTCATGGTTCGAGGGTTCAAGCCCCGCATAGGGCTGTCTGCTGTCAGCATGAAGCCTACTTTGGATCCTTTATCTCTTTCTTTCTCTGCCCCTCCCCACTCTCTCTCTCTCTCTCTCTCTCAAAAAAAAAAATAATGTTTGAAAGACACATAGAGTAATAGAATTATCATTTAGCCCTTTGATTTTACACTAAAGCTTGCATTCTATTTGTGAATCATGACATAAATATATAGATGGTGAATATTTCTTTTACAATGAGTAGAATAGAAAATCATCGGCATCTACCACACACTTAAGATTATTTCAGTTATGGGTATATGTGTGAACTAGGTCATGGTCAAAAAGTTTGGGAAACACTGATCTACTCCAACCTGCTCACTTTACAAATGAGTATACTAAGGTTCAGACAGTGATTTTTCCCAAGATTACAGAGGGTTAATGGATGAGCTGGGACCGAACTCAAGCATTCCTGACTCTCAGTTCCTCTATCAAGCTTAACTGACTGCAAAGAAAAGCAAGAAAAAACAGGCATAATAATATAGTAGGGGTAGTAATGCTGCTATCATAACAAGAGTACTACCAGCGTGCTCACTCTGTGCCAGGAGCCACTTTTCTGAGTGCTTTAAATATATTAACATAGTTAAATCTCATAACAACCCAATGAAGCAAGCATACTTATTTTCCGATGAAAAAACTCAGGTACAGAAAGATCCAGTAACTTGGTCAACATCTCATAGCTGGTAACGGAGAAGAGGGGATTCAAACCCACATAGGCTGGCTTCAGAGTCCATGGTGTTCACCAGTATAAGGTACTGCGTGACTCTGCCTGTCTTAATATTCCCCCTAAACGCTATAATGCCTACCCAGTACAGACTATGATGTATGTGTCATAATGTAATTAATTACACACTTCTTCCACCAGTCACATGTCCTTGAGTGGTGATTCCATATTTACCGTGCCATGTAGATACTTGACTGAAATGAAATAATCATTTTCCCCCACAAATAAGATTCCCTCCAAGGTTCCTAGTCTCTGTCATTCATTCATTCGCTCACTCACTCACTCATCATGTGCATATTTAAAAACATCGTGCACTTGCAGAATTGAAGAGAGTAGGCAGAATTTTTTTTTTACAAGACAAAACTGTGCATAACACCCTTCCTTGTTCCAAAAAGGATTAAGGCAGTTTACAAGGACACATAAAATACACTAACATAACAGTAGATGAGAACAAGATAAAGGAAGAAGTAGTGAGAGACGCTAAATGGGGGTAGGAACAGGATGAATGGAAAAATGCTTTCTGGAAAGTCTATACAGTGGCTGTGGGTGGACCACAGATCTGTCTGCAGGTTTTCATTTTAATTACTTTCAAATTCACACATCTTGCAAGGGGATGACAGCTAACTCTCGGTTTGCATTAATTACCTCTTGAAAGCAATTTTAATTACTTTCAGATTCACAGTCTCCTGAAGGTGAAAACGAACTATTTCCTCAAGACAAGCACACCTCCTTCTGAGGCTAAGACAGAAAATAATTTCTGCGTGTGTCAACATTGTGTAATGGGATGAACAACGTCTTCAGCAGCACCCCTACAATAAGCACAGGGTGGAATTTCATGGCGCTGCTTCAACAGGGTGTCCCAATAAAGTCTACAGGCAACACACTCTTCATTCTGAGATGCATGATGAGCTCAATAATCTGCCACATAAATGGCTATGGGCTCTGAGCGCACTGTTCTCTGATTGCAGAGTCCAAAACCTGCTTGAAACGAGGCGATAAACAAAAGGGGTGCTCAGTTCAAATGACATTTGGGACACTTAGTGTTCAGCTTTCCCCAGGCTGAGGCCTTCCCAGCCACTCCAGCTGTCAGGAGTCAGACTCTCCTTTGCATCAGCAGACTCTCCTTTGGCACATAGCATCAGCTACATCGTACTGTTCTAATGTATTTGTGTGCTTCTGATTTCATTTTTTTTTAAGTTTATTTATTTGAGAGAGAGAGAGACAGAGACAGAGACAGAGACAGAGAAAGCAGGGGAAGGGCAGAGAGAGAGGGAAAGAGAGAGAATCCCAAGCAGGCTCTGTGCTAGGGCTCAAACCCACAAGCCATGAGACCACGACCTGAGCTGAAACCAAGAGTGAGATGCTTAACTGACTGAGCCACCCAGGCACCCCTGTATGCTTCTTATTTTAAACTCTCCCAGAGCAGGAAACACATCTCATGATTCTTTTTTATTCCCATGCTATGAACTAAATGTTTGTGTCCTCCCAAATTCATATGTTGAAATCCTAACCCCCAGTGTGATAGTATCTTGAGGTGGGGCATTTGGGAGGTGATCAGGATGTGAGGGTAGGACCCTCCTGAATGGGATTAGTGCCATTATAAAAGAGACCCCAAAGAGCTCCCTCACCCCTTCTGCATGTGAGGACACTGTGAGAAGACAGCTGTCTATTAACCAGGAGGTGGGTCCTCACCAGACACCAAATCTGCCAGTAGCTTGATCTTGGACTTCCCAGCCTCCAGAACTGTGAGAAACAGCTGTTTGTTGTTTAAGCCGCTCAGACTGTGGCAGTTTGTTATAACAGCCCCAATGGACTGAAATACCAGGGTTTGTTCCGTTACTCTGCACCCACTAAGCACTCATGTACAGGTGAAGCAGTGATTAAGGATGATGATGGCAATATCTGACTGTTGCTGTTAAGGAAGAATTAAATTAAGCTGTGAGAGGAGCCCTTTTCACCAGGAACTCTCCCCGTTCCAGTCTATGTTGCTGTAAAACTCCAGGTTAATCAGCCCCCAGATGTTTGCACTTCCCCTTTCTGCTATTACATTTTCACAGCAGGAATTCAAATTCCTTAGTAGTGTCATGGTAGGAGAAAGGAGGAAGAAGAGGTTGTTCCCCATGACCACTCTTTGTCACTACAGTGATGTCCCAGAATAGTCATGAGTAATAATGAACCTCCTCTAACCCTTTCACTCCATCACATCTTCCCTGAAGTGCTGAACTGAAGACCTCAGGACCCACAACCATCCAATCTCAACCCTCTTATTCATGAATTGAATTAAGCCTGATGGTCAATTCTGTCCCAAACTGAACATGGAACAGAACAAAAACATAATATGGAACCATCAGCCCAGGTAATAAATCAAATGGGTTGAAGAGATAGAAAGTCTTAAAGGAATTGGGGGCTGGGAAGAATGGACTGATGCAGCCTCGTTGAGTGATGATGGAAGACTGTGTGCATAGAACTTGGCAATGTTGTGGGAGTATCAATAAAGTTCCCAAGAGGATGCCAGTTAGGAATGGATAGTTGGGTAGAAAGCCCAACTGAGAAAATAGTGTGGTTTAAAATCATTTAAATCCAGATGTCTGGATTGAACAGGGGATGTTGGGATGATGCGTGAACACAAGGTACAGTATTTGCCTTTTATTTTGAATACTTGGATAAAGAGATGAATTGAGACAAGACTCATGAGAAGTTTTATAAGAGTAATATTTTATGTAGTTAGATTATAATTTTATAATATTGAAAAACAGCAGGAGCAAGCACGTGTACCACAACCATTTTTTACCAGTCATTCAGACATGGTGCTTGGTCAGAGTGGATAATTTTGGTATCCAACTGTAGGATGTATGAGCTTTGGGTCGACAAGGAGATTTTGAAATCTGAGAGTGGTTCAAACAGAACTCCTCCTGTCTTAGTCCAGGCCTCTATAACAAAACACCATAGCCTGGGTGGCTTAAACAACAGACATTTGTTTGTCACAGTTGTGGAGACTGGGAAGTCTAAGATCAAGGTGTGGGTAGATTCGGTTGTTGGTAAGGGCTGTTTTCCGGGCTTGCAGGCGACTCTCTCTGTGTCCTCACGTGGCAGATTTCTCTCTCTTCCTCTCTCTCCTCTCTCTCCTCTCCTCTCCTCTCTCCTCTTATAAGGGCACTAATCTCATCATGAGGGTCCCACCCTCATAACCTAATAAACTCCCAAAGGCCCCACCCCCAAATACCATCATATTAAAGGTTAGGGCTTCAACATATAAATTTGGTGGTGGGGCACAACTCAGTCTTTAGCACCTCTTGTGGAAGGCGACCTCAGCAGGACAATGAAGAGCATATTCTGCCCAACATGGGGAAGCAGCCACAGCAGAACTCCTAACAGAAGGCTAGGTAAGCTCTAATTTACACTGAACCATGTATCTCTCCATAGTCTTGGTATTTTCATAAAGGAGACATAACTGGAGGTCTCTAATCAGGGTGCTCTGAAGAAACTTCCTACCTAGGTCAGGCAGGGTCTCCTTGAAGAATCCCAGACTTGTTCACTACATTCTTAAGTCGCCTCCCTAGGGGAGAAGCAGTTGGTGACTACATTTTTTCGTTGGCCACCCTCACTAAAACCCTCCCAGAGGCCAGCATGATTTTCCAGAGAAGAACCTGGGGAGGGGACAGTGGTCATGCCCCAGAGCCAAGATATAAAGTATGATGCTCTGTTTCATCAGATTAGTTCTGATACGCCCCAAACTGTCATTCCACACAGGCAATTTGGCATCCAGAAACTTCAAATTCAAAGGTGATCATAATGATCAATATCCTCCCCAGGTTTCTGTCTAGAAAACTAAGGAAGCATGGCAATATTTTGGTTAGATTGGAAAACCATGATCCACCCTCCCTTCTGAAACTTCCAGGATGTCATCATAAATCCCATTCGACCTCCAAGTTGACAAAGTCAGGAGAAAAGTCTTTCTGCAGCATCCCAAACAGCACTACTTGCTAGAGCCTCTCCTCTATTTTGAATGAGAATCTATTTCCTTCCAAAATTCACCCATTTGTCTAATTCTACCCTCTGAGGTCACACAGAATATGCCTGCTTTATGGCAACCCGCTAGACACAGAAGAGAACTTTATCTTCTCCCAAAATTATGCCCTTCCACGCTTCCAGGCTTCCAGGCTCTAGAGACCTGCCCTATGGTCCCCATTTGTCTGGTACTCTCTTCTAGACCCTCTTCTGTCATCTAAAAGTTCCTATTCAGCAGAGAGATTGTAATACCATAGCCTAGCTTTCCTGCTGGGCTGAAACAGTTTCCAAAAATTCTGGAAATTTGTTATGGTTGTGGCTGCCAAGCCCACAAAACCCAGATCCCAATCTCCCACTGAGCAGCCCAAGAACATGTTCAAATCATCCTCTGGCTGGACATCATCCATGGGTCCTTGAGATGAATCATGACTTTCTCTCGTTGTTGTTGGCTGTCCCCCCACTCAGGTCAAGGGGTGGTAGGACAGACACCACCCCTAATCATGCCCTTTGCCCCAAGTGTGGAACCCTGAAGGTGAAGGCAGCATTGAACATTCCATCATAGGCCCCAGGTGACTATTCTCACTTGACAGAAAGTGAGACAATACCAATGAGGTCCTAGGCATCTGCCTCATGATTTCCAGCAAAGGTCATCTGCAAGTGCTTAGCCTCCCGATCCCTGTCCTAGAGTTAACTCATGGGCCCCACCCTCGGCACTCTAAGTCATCTTGGTCTGGCCAGCCGCCTTGCTCTGACCAACCCCCCTCCATGCATTACCCATACTTCCACTGTGTGTGTCTCCTCTATATTACCATAGCACTTGTTGTCAACATACAGTCTCTGTCATCAGCCCTATCACATTCCGCCTTGAGACAGAGCTCTAGCTGTGTGCCTCTGCCTTGTCCAACAACTGGGAGCTCCTTGAAGGAAGCCCATGGGTCTTATTTAGCTGCATATCCACTTCTAGCATTGAACCTGACACAAAGTAGGCTATCATGTAGGATGGGTGAGGTTGAAATAAACTGAACCCTTGGTCTTACTTTGTCAACTCTTACATACTTTCATTGAGAATGGTGGGAATTGGGCACCTCTCCCTCTGTGTGGGAGTCAGGAGAGACCACTACAACCTCTGCCCCTCTGTGCTTCACCATCTCCATCACCTGTGACCTGTGACCTGTGGAGTGACCTGTGAGCAGTGAACTAGGTTGCTCACATGTGGTCTTCTGCTTGATCCCTTTCTAAGTCCATGAGCTCTCCTTCTTCCTATCTAGAAAATGTGCTCCTAACTGCAGCCTATGACCAGCCTGTCTTGCAGATGGACACTGGGGAGAAGAGCCCAGCTGAACTGGGACAAACCCGTCCCACCCCCGAGTAATCACAAAAGGACAGCAGGTTGATGATGACTCTGATTACCACAGCAGCAAAATGTCTCATGACTATTTTCATCATGCCCAGGACAAGGGGCTTAGCCTGCTTTGTGCAAACCACAGAATAGAGCTCCAGGGAGGCCCTGGATGCACAAGTCACACAATGATGCCCGAAAAGTCAGAAGCCACTCAGAGTAGCTAAATCTCTGCTCCTGGACTCAGAGGTTCTCCAAACTCATATATCGCCTGCCAACTCCTCATCCCACATGAAATGGGCAATGCTGTCAAGAGTCATGCTGGTCTGAAAGACCAGCCAGCTTCCTCCTTCGTGGTTTCCATGGTGACAGGGGCAGTGTTTGGGCTTATGACTGTGAAAATGGAGAGCAGAGGTTTAAGCTCTCCAGTTCCCATCTACTGTTGCTCCCTATACACCTCCATTTACATTCTTAAAGGCCACAACAGGAAAGGGTGCCCTTACCTGCTAAGATGAAGATGCCCACGAGAATCAGGAAGACCAGCAGGTACAGCCCAAGGACAGCATGCTTCAGGGCTGACAGGGAGCCCAGCTGAGTGCAGCAGCCACCTGTCCGTCGCTTGTGGCATGGACCTAGACAATAAAGGTAAGAAGAGGAGGGGAAAAGGCACTTGAAAACCCCACAAGCATTTTTTTCTTCTGGTCTTATCTCTCCTGATGCACTCAGATGCTCACATGGAACCTCTCATACACCTTCTGCACACTTGTAACGCAGCTGTAACAATGGGGAACTTTCCAGAACATGACAAGCTTATGAGCTTCTAGCTTTTACCCCACCGTCCTCATTCATGACCAAGCCAAATAGGCATGCCCACAGCTCACATGCCCAGGAACTCATCCTCCTGGAACCAGTCCAAGCATCAGAGAAAGCTCAAATAGGCTAGAGTATGTGTCTTTTACACATACTCTACATTGTTCCATGTGACCCAGAGAATATGGAGAAAATTTAAAACAGGGGTTGCAAACTTTAACTTCTACAGTGGCCAGGAATGGATGGAAATAAGCAGAGTGGGCCATGTGGACCTGAGGAACCTAACAGCACAGGCCCAGTGTGGAAGAGGTTGCGATGTAAGAGTAAGGGCCAGGTGTTGCCAGACACAGAATTTTCAAGACAAGCCAGAAGTGATACTGAGAATTGCACTATGTTTCAAGTGTTGACAACTAGTAATAAAAATAAAAGACAAAAAACTTACAAAACACTAGGGAGTATAAACAAAACGCACTTACATGCCAGATCTGACCACCAGTTTGCAACCACAGATTTAGATTTATGGGAAAACATAGTAACTTCCTCCTGTGAAACTACATAAGGCTTACCAGCTTCTTCTGGCCAATATGGAACAGCAAATTATCAGTGCTCTACTGGACCTCATGGATCTTGTAGTCCAACCACTTGAGGTTACAGATAAAGGTTGCCAAATGTTAGTGGCAAATCCTAGGTGAGAACCCAGGTGCCCTGACTCTTGGTCATCTTTCAGCTGGACTCCTCCTTTGAGGCAGGTTTCTTGGCCTTCACGGAGGCCAGGAAGCCACTAACCTCCATCTGCTATGTCAACTGACAGTGGGAAGGAAGGGATGCTCTCCTGCCCTGACTCCCAGAAGGGCAGGTAAGAATCGATAAGAGCCTTTTTTTTTTTTCAAAACCACATGCCCCTCTTATACTTATTCTCCCTCTCTGGTGAAGGACAGTGTTGCCAATTGGAGTGTGATGCACGTGGAGGAAGGTGTGGGAGCAGAAAAAGGCTGAAATAATTGATATTCGGAAATGTTTTTAAAGATGATGTGATCATTTGTAATTCCTTGGTAACTTTGGGTTTGCAAGCAAGATGCTTCTGGGGCTACTTATTATCTCTCAGGTACCATAACCACCTCTGGGGGCCTTCAGGAGGTTTGGTTATCAGGAGGGAAAGCATGGGTGACCACATTGGTTTCCTGACTCCCCAGAGGTATTGTTGAGCAAAGAACATTTTCCCACTCATCTACTCCATTTTAGTGAAAATACTGCTGTTAAAACAGTTAGGTAGAACTATTACATAATATTTACATAAAACATTGGATACAATTTGGAGCAGTTGGTAAAGAAAGACAAATTACCATTCTCATCAACCCTTAACTACTGGCAAATTTTGAAAAGTTAACCTGCTTTTCCACTAAGACTTGAGCAGAGTACATCCTTTCAACTCCCTCTCAGTCCTTTTCCAGGACTTTCTATTGATTTTTACACAATAGAATCTATAAGCTGTTTTGCTCCTGAATATGAAGGCTTCTTGTAGCACCTCAGCCTTTTGTTGTTGTTCTCATGAGCGCTGCTGGCTTTCTGGTTGTAACGTACTAGAGACAAACTGTTTCCTTGCAGAGTCAGAGTGGCGGGCACAGTGTTGGACACTACACAAATATGAGTCCTTGCTAACATGACAGTTGTTCCAGCTCTCCTGCTCTACACCCTGCTTCCTCTTTAGATGATGACAGCGCTGCTGCTGACAATGGCCAACTAACTGCTGAAAGTGGTCAGAAGATGCCTGTGCTGAAATGCTATTATCCTTACCTTTATCCCAAGCCAATCTTGGGTTCTTCCTTCATTGGCTTTGTTTGACCCTCTTCTTATTTCCCTTGATATATATATCAACCATATTCCGTTAACTGTTCCAGTTTCAATGGAATCTTGTATTTCTGGTTCATTATAACAAGAAATCATTCTTGCTCCAAAAAAAAATGATATAATTTTTTTTTGCATGTAACTTTTTTATTGAGGCCCAACGAGTCATTACAACTTGCCTGAACTTGAGGCAGTTTAGTAAGATGAATCTTAACATAGTTAAGGACTGCACGCAACAACATACATTTTCAGCTTGACTAACAAGGCTATATCACAATTTATAAAGTGCCAGATGAGTGCTGATTGCCCTGCAGCTTGAAATTTTTCACGTGGGGAAGGAAAACAAAAAAGTAAGATCTCCTTCCTTCTCTAAGAATGAAAACATTTTCCCAAACTAATCAACAACAAGGGCAAGGGCTGCTTTTTCTTCAATTTCACCCATTAGAACACCATCCTTTTATTGTCAAGTCTGTACTGACCTTCAATCTTGGCAGAACAGGAGGAAAGCCACATAGACAACAATACTGCCAACTTGATATTGCCTTCCTTGTGTACATGTGCATTGCTAGCTCACTGTAAGAATGGGGCAAACTGCAATGCTATAGCCCTATTTTTCCCATCAAAAAAGAATAGTTCCTTCCTCTGTATCTGAGGCTTCTATTTAATGCCAGCACACACTGGCAATAGGTCCCTTTATCAACTAACACACAACATAGTCCTTCTTCTTAGAGAGCAGTTATTCTAGCAAGACTCAATATCTTAAATAGAACATTAAAGAATTTCAAACAGAGGTTTTCCACAACTGCATTAGATAAGTAGAACATGAATGATTCTGGAAAGATACCTAGAGAATGTGATAATAAGGGAAAAAAGACGAGTTAGGGGAAAGATGAATTACTAAGTCTGTCCAAAACACATTTCCTGGCTTTTTAGTTTAATGTGGCAGCAGTCTGTTAGCTGGGTAAACCATTCAAATTATTTAGGCCTAGTGGAAGATTAAAAACACTCCAAAATGATACAGTCAGTAAAACCAGGGCAAAAAGGATGTTCACTTATTTGTTAAAAAAAAAAGTGTAAGAAATGAGCTATCAAGCCATGAAAAAAACATGCAGGAAGCTTATATGCATATTACTAAGTTACAACCTGAAAAGGCTATATAATGTATGATTCTATATGACATTCTGGAAAAGGCAGGGGTTAGAGGGAAGGAGGGATGAATTGGAAAAGCACAGATAATTTTTCGGGTGGTGAAACTATTCCATATGATACTATAATGATGGATATATATCATTGTACATTTGTCTAAACCCATTGAATGCACAACACCAAGAGAGAATCCTAATGTAGACTGTGGACTTTGGGTGATAGTGATGTGTCAATGTAAGTTCATCAATTATAATATGTGTACCACTGTGGTGGAAGATGTGCTCGTATGGAGGCAGGGAGCATATGGGAATGCTCTGTACTTATCGCTTAATTTTGCTGTAAACCTAAAACCACTCTAAAAAGTAAAGTCTATTTTTAAAAAAACTAGAGCTTTTGACTTATGGATTACTAAGGTGCAAACTTTACCATGCGTTTATTGAACAGCCAGTATCGATTGCCCCACTGTGGTAGCCAGCCTTCAAGATGGCCCCCCCAGGATCCATGCCCCCTTATGTAGTCTCCTTCTGCAGTGCACCAGGGTTTGGTTTGTGCGACCAATAGAAGTGATTGTGTGTCACTTCTGAGATTAGATAAAAGACACGGCAACTTCTCCTCACTCACTTTGTCTCTCTTGGAACATCTATTTGGGGGGAAGCCAGCCGCTATGAACACCCTATGAAGAGGTTATTTGGTAAGGAACTGAGGCCTTCAGCCCATAGTCACGTGAGTGAGCCTGGAAGCAGATCTACCAGCCAAATCAAACCTTCAGATGACTACATTCTGGTCAAGATCTTGACAGAAGTCTCATGAGAGACCATGGGCCAGAACTACCAAACTAAGCTGCTCCCAGATTTCTGCCAGATTATATTATATATAAACATGTTTCTGAGTGAAATTTTCATCTGAAAAAGGAGACGAAATCTTGGCTTTCCTTGCACACTCATGGTTTCCTCAGAAACTGGGAAGATAATAACTTTTTGTTGTTTTAAGTTGCTAAGTTTTGGGCTGATTTGTTATGCAGCAAAAGGTAACTAATACACTTATGACAGACATTGTCAAAGGCAAAGGCAACAAGCTGCATGAGGGAGAGACAGTGTCAGCCTTGTTCACCTCCAACTTCCCAGTTCTCTGACCAGTGGCTGGCATGTAATAGGCATTCAAAATAATTGTTGAATGAGAAGTTAAAATATGGCCATAGCCCTTCAGATGCTCACATATGAGGGGAAGAAGACACATAAAGAGACAACTTACAGAGGTGTGAATGAAACAGGTATGTACGAGAGAGATAGCACAAGTAAAATGTTGCATTGCAAAGCTGGTGATTCATTCTGTGTCCGGGAAGAGGTCCCAGAGGCTGCATGAAGAAGGCAGCAACTCAGCAAGGCTTACAAGGGCAGGCCTTTCTAGATGAGCCACAATCCGTTATCTTTCCCTTCAGCATCATCCTCTGATTTACAGCTATTCTAAATTTGAAAACTATGACTTTAAGAAGAAAAACTTCTTCCTCCATGTGAGAACAGTTATGAAGAAAGCACCAGGCAAAGCTGTTAGTTATTAAACATAGTTGTTGTTTGCAGACATGGTCACACACAAGACCAGATCAAGGGAGAGAATGGCACACACGCAAAACAAACAAACAGAAAATGCTTCCAAGATCTAGGAGAATCAAGGGAAAGTTTTCTCCATCTTGTAGTGGCCTCCACAAACTGAGGGTGGCTTCTCAGGAGATCAGAAAGCCAAGAGAAGGAAGCTTGGGGAGGGCAAGGATAGTGGCTCTAAGGGTACAAATGGAAACTAAAAAAAAAGAAAAAGAAAAATGCAACGTGACTTGCAGAGAAGGCCCCTGAATGCCAGGCTGGAAAACATTGTTCATCTCAGCATGGGCCTATGGTTTCCTGATCGGCTGGAAGTAAATGGATGGTTACCCTGCCTCAAGATATTCCACCTGCGTGTAGCCTGCAGAAGTTTGCCATGGCCGAGAATTTGTCGCTCCATTTTCTTAAAACTTTAACTTCTTTGAGAAGGAAATTTTATATCAGTGTAAGTGGAAAATCAGTTATCTTCCTCTTACACATTAAAATAAATATCTGGCCATTACAATAACAAATTTATACTTGTGTATCACTTAGAGTCCTCTTGAGTATGACTACATGATATAGAGATACATTCTGAGCAACAGTGACTTCAGGAAAAGCAGCGAAATCACAACACAACAGCAAATTGCAAGAAAAACTTGATTTCATCTGCAGGGAAGCAAAACCAAACTTTTTAGATGTTCACCATTAAAAATATTCTAGAAGGTAGCACGTTAGGGATTAGGTGCCACTGAAAGAAGCGTGTCAGAACCTTGCACCCATCTCTAGCACTAACCTTATTATTCACAATGGTCTACCTACCCCTCTGTCTGCCACTTTGTCTAAGAAGACCCCTGAGGGCAAGGTGTATCTCACTGACTGCTGTCTACCCATCAACCAGCACACGGCAGAACCACTATAAGGTTCCTTGCAGGAACGAAGACGTGTGTAAGGTACTTATTTTTGCTGCGAAGATCCTCTGTTACGTTTGTCTTATGCAAATAGTTGATCCGTTTCTGTCGGCTGTGAAAACATATTTTTGAGCCAAATTTTGGTCTGAAAAGTTCCACAAAATCTTGGCTTTCCTTGCTCATCCGTGGCTTCGGATTGCCACTTAGTGCCCATATAGGTAAAATGTGGGAGCAATTCCTTGGAACTGAACTGACACTAATCCCGGCTGAGTCGCATAATCATGAGTGGAACTTTTTACCCATCCTGAGGCTTGATCCCCACCCCTGGACGTTCTGATTCTGATTCAAGACGAAATGATACATCCATGGCACAGAAATACACAGTTCTGGAGAAAGGCATTTGTCATATCAAAAGAGAATGTGAAGACACATTCTTGGAAAATCAGTGAAAAGCCTTACTATTATAAGAGCTTACTTTATTATTTTTTTATTTTGATTTCTTTTTAATAAGACACATTCACACGGGGTTGTCTCAAACAACTTTATCATTTGCAGGTTAAACTGTGAAGGGTTCCTTTTAATCATGAGGACAAGAGTACCCCCTAAAGAGTTTTTGCTAAAGTGCTGTCTGCAGAGGGTGGAGAGGTGCGTGGGAACAGGGTTAAAGAACAGAAAAGGAAAGGTTGTCTGCCAGTCACTCAACCCCAGACAGCTAAGCTGAGGACACACCACAAGCCAGTTCCTGGTGTCAGGGCCACACTACAGTGGGAGCCTTGGAAATTCTGATTCCCTGTTTCCACATGCTCTCACTGGAGGAAAGCATGAGTTTGGGGCTCTGTCGAGGGAGGTCCAAAGCCTGCCCCTGTCTCCTGTTAACTGTGAAACCACGGGAAGAAAGTCTCAGCTACTCCCTTTATTAGTTCAGCCTTTCTTTGAAAAAACAGATTTTTCAGATTCTTAATCATAATTTTGGAGCATTTGGGAGTTAGCTGCTTAAACTTATTTTCCTCCCACTTAAAAAAATACAAATTGATAAAAATGAGTATGTACTTATTTCTGAAGAACGGGGGTCTACACAACATAGAAAACAGGATGTGGTCATGGCATGTTTACCTACTTCAGTTTTACCAGCGACAAATGGTCCTTTTCCATGTGTTAGCTTTGGTCCCGCAGCTTATAAATAGCAGGTGGAAATAAGGTTCTATTGCTGCGAGGGACCACAGAGCTCATCTTATCCAAGGATCTTGTTAAAACCACCCAAGACTGACTTCATCATCCCCACTCTGCTTACTCACCACTCATATTGTTCATTGTAATAGGCAGCCCCAAATAACCTCTGTCTTTGAAGCTGCTCTCCCTTTCTGGCTTTATTATTTTTTTGTTTATGTTTATTTATTTTTGAGAGAGAGGGAGAGACAGAGCATGAGCAGGGGAGAGGCAGAGAGAGAGGGAGACACAGAATCCGAAGCAGGCTCCAGGCTCTGAGCTGTCAGCACAGAGCCCGATGCAGGGCTCGAACTCACAAACCGCGAGATCATGACCTGAGCCAAAGTTGGACGCTCAGCCAACTGAGCCACCCAGGTGCCCCCTTTCTGGCTTTAATGAGCACCACTGTTTACTTTCCCTCATCAAAGGGAAGAGGAGGGTGTGGGGCAGAGACACTGAACCTTCGGTTTCATCTGACCTAAGTCTAGGAGGCACCAGATGCGGTACATGGAACACTAGTTACCTGTGTCCGGCTGAGCCACAGACATGAGTCCCCGAGGCAGATGACCCAGTGAGGGTCGCAGGCCAAGGAGACTATGGTCTTTTGCATGATCAGATGACTCTGACGCTTTCATGTCCATTTCTAGGAAAGGGAGCAGGGTGGAAGGCATGGTGGCCAGAGCTAATTTGGTTTAGATGTTGTGACGATCTAGGACAGTTTCTTCTGAAACTTCTAGAGATATCTTGTCATTTTGTAACATGTCTGCAGTATTTGTTATTCTTCTCAGTTCCTATCTATTTCCCAAGTAACTGTGCATAAAAATTCTTGAAAACAATCAAGGGCTTGTGTGCTTATTTTCAGCCGGAGGAAAGTGGGAGGAGGAAGGGACTCTGGCTGGTGTGCATATTATTTTGCAGCTGGGCTGAGGAATGGAGAGAGGAAGCCAGGTGGGAGGGGAGACGAGGGCAGTGAAGGTGAGCTGGTGGGTCATGGGGACCCAGGAGGAAGGGAGGGGCCATGGGGCCCCCAGGAAGAAGAAGTGAATCCTGGGCTTGTAGAAGATGCCTACACTCTGGCCCAACACAGGCAGTGCATGGTTTAGAAGAAATGCTGTCAGTGCAGACACTCAAACGACAGCAGGCTTGGGGTTCTGCCTAAATTCAGGCCAAAAGACACTCCTGCAGAGTGGCCCTGGGTCCCTCTCGAAAAGATTCCCAATTCTTTCCCTGGCCCCTTGTCAAAGGAAATACATCATCTGATGATGTGTTTGCAATGCAGAAGACAGGGCTCGGCTGTGTTCAGTTTTGAATCACTACTCTTCCCAGGCCACTAGTGGAACCTTCCTCCCATTTTCTGGTTGCCTCTGTCTGGGGCATTGGTCTAGCCTCAGGGCAGGAATGGATAAACTTAACATCCCCTGTCTCCTTGCCTCAGCTCCCCTCGTTGAGTTGGGAGGGCCATCTGGGTGTCTGGTTTCAAAGAGGAAGGCTAAGATCCCAACCCATGCCACCCGTGCGGGACTGAGCTGGTCCCTGAAGCCTGTGGGCTCAGAGGCCTCCAGTTCTGTGGTCTCTGGCAGAAAGCAGAGCTGGCTGAGCCACAGAAGAGAGTTCATTGGATCTGAGTGAAGACAGTGGACCTCAGATCCACTGAAGCTTTGCCACCTGGTAAGGCCCGGAAGCAACAACAGTTATCGTGCATAGAGCTTTGTTGGGAAATTGTGAGGGTCAGCTCCCACAGGGCAGGGTCTATATCCCACGGGTCCTGGCATGTAGTAGGTGCTCAATTAACACCTGTTGGCTGTTTGTGGTTAAATGAGCCTAATAAACTAAATGCAAATTTACTGGGTATGCCAAACCATTATTTAGGCTTTTGTAATAACCATGTTTTCTAGCTTCTGATTTGATGCTTCACATCTCAGGGAAGTGCCCGTCTGGGGGCACTGACTCTGGAGAGTCCCCTCCCAGGGATAGCCCAAATAAAGAAACTTGCCCGTAAGCGAGTCTTTTGTGTGCAGACCACCCCATCAACAGCCCATCCTACAACCACCTCCTTTGTCACTTTCTCCCTCTAAGCCACTATCCACCTGCCCTGTCACCAGGTACCGGACAACTAGGGACAGCCCTAGGTCCCAGAATCCATTGAAATCATTCGAACTATTGCACTCCAAGCTTGCACAAACTGCCTCACCCACAAATCCCATTCCTTGGCAGGCGGTGGTGTAACAATCTTTTCAATGACACTCCTTCCCTCACCTGTTGGCCTCACCACACATGAATAAGAATAAAGCCTACATTTTAAAATTGCTCTGGATGTTGGTGGGAATGCAAACTGGTGCAGCCGCTCTGGAAAACAGTATGGAGTTTCCTCAAAAAATTAAAAATAGACCTACCCTATGACCCAGCAATAGCACTGCTAGGAATTTACCCAAGAGATACAGGAGTACTGATGCACAGGGGCACTTGTACCTCAATGTTTATAGCAGCACTCTCAACAATAGCCAAATTATGGAAAGAGCCTAAATGTCCATCAACTGATGAATGGATAAAGAAATTGTGGTTTATATACACAATGGAGTACTACGTGGCAATGAGAATGAAATATGGCCCTTTGTAGCAATGTGGATGGAACAGGAGAGTGTGATGCTAAGTGAGATAAGCCATACAGAGAAAGATACCATGTGTTTTCATTTTTATGTGGATCCTGAGAAACTTAACAGAAACCCATGGGGGAGGGGAAGGAAAAAAAAAAAGAGGTTAGAGTGGGAGAGAGCCAAAGCATAAGAGACTCTTAAAAACTGAGAACAAACTGAGGGTTGATGGGGGGGTGGGAGGGAGGGGAGGGAGGGTGATGGGTATTGAGGAGGGCACCTTTTGGGATGAGCACTGGGTGTTGTATGGAAACCAATTTGACAATAAACTTCATATACTGAAAAAAAAAAAAAAGATAAAATTGCTCTGGAGCCAACAGTGGGATACAACAGAATAGCAGCTGCCACTTCCCAAGCACCTATTCTGGGCTGAACACTTCGATAATACTAAGCACAACAACAATCACGAAGATAGGTAATATTACTTCTATTTTATAGATGATAAAGCTGAGTCTCAGAGAGGATAAGTTAGGTGATTTACCCAAAGTGGCAGGGCTGGGATGTTTTAGCCTTGCAGAAAGGGTCCAGAGTTGGGGTCTGGGTGTGCAGAACGGGGATGTCAGGGGAGGGAACCTAAGGACAGTTTTATCCATTCATTCAGCAACCACTCCTTGAACAAGCGGCTAAGACTGCTGATTTCCAGGCCCCGTGTCCATGGACCATTGAGCCCACCCGTGAAAAGGGCAGTTCTCTCTCCCTCAGCCAGCCAGGGCCAAGACCAATGACAAGAGCATGCTGGAGGGTACCGCTTTGGGGACACCCAGAGGACAACCGCATGGCTGTTTGTCTTATGTCAGCTTTACCCCAAGGCAGGAAGTGCAGCCCGGGAGCTTGGGGTAGGAATCTTCCCCTAACCACTTAATTTACCGTGGTATCCAGCTGCCATTCCGTTTCTGACTTTCTTTTGGTGGTGGAATTTTGCCCCTCAAAAAAAGGTTTATCACCTCCTAGAATCTCAGATCTAAGCTAGCAACAAGCAACACTTTGGAGCTTTGAAAACTTATCTACAAATAGAGTAGTGAGAACAACCTTTTTTTTTTTTTTTTTTTTTAATTATTGCTGACCACAAAACAGAACTCCTTTACCAGGAGACCTATGGGCAGAGGTCAGGGAAAGGGCACACTCAGTAAGTCAAAGGTCCCAGAGGCTGCCCTGGGCATCTGCAAGGCAGGCAGACAGGTTCTTCTTACATCCACATCCACTCACTGGCAAGACAGCACCCTTCTTATCTTTAATCTGTTAATACCCTTCGGGGGTCCCCAGTATAAGCCCACATGTTAAAAGCAACTCCCCCTGGGCACCCTGTAAATGCCTAACATACTTAAAATGTTACACTTACTTTTTTTCTAAAGTTTATTTATTTGTTTTGAGAGAGACGGAGACAGTGGGAGTGGGGGAGGGGCAGAGAGAGAGAGGGAGAGAGAGACAGAATCTCAAGCAGGCTCCACACTACCAGCACAGAGCCTGACACGGGGTTCGAAGTCACGAACCGTGAGATCATGACCTGAGCCAAAACCAAGAGTCAGGTGCTTAACTGACTGAGTCACCCAGGTGCCCCACACTTACATCTTAATAGATGCCCTAAGGTCGGGGTGGGGGCATCATCATAACTCTGGAAGGAAGAAGTGAATCCCCACATTTGGCAGAGTATAGTAAAGTCAAACAGGACCGGAGAGCCAAGATGCCAAGATACAAGTCACCAGGTACGGGGGACAAGGTCAGGCTCACTTTTATTTATTGACAAACCATAAGATCACCTTCAAACAGAGACACTTTTAAGAATGAATTGTGCTCTATTAATCACTATGCAGAAAGAGTGGGCATAAACCAAGATCATTCCTGCAAACTGAAGTGGGTGGGGCAGTTATGGCCTTCATTGGGAAAGCTTGTCCTCAGTTTCCCCTTGCCCTCAGCAATTCTCTTCAATCTGCCCCTCCCGATCTGATTGCTGCCATCTGTCCCCTGGAGTCTCTAGTATGTTCTATTTTCCTAGTCTTTCCTCCATCAGTTAGATTCCCTGTGCTCTCCTCCAAGGTGACAGGTGGATGATAGAAACTCACCCACAGAGAGGTGTCAGGAGAGGCCAGCAGTCAGCCTCCCTGCCCCCCACAGCCTCCTCCCTTAACAGGACTTTTCTAAAGACAAGGTTTCTGCGTGGGCACTCTGAACATCTTGGGTTTCTTGACTTGAATCCGCTCTCAAGCCAGACAGCAGGAAGTGGGAAGGCACCACAGCAGACAGGCCTAAGGCACTGTGCATAAGCCTGGGACCATCACTCGCCCCCATCAGCTCTGTGAGCATTACGTTAACCAGCAACCACGCCTGCAGGGTGGGGGCCAGGCTGGCCCTGCTTGGCTGGGCCCTGTCCTCACAGCTGTGTTTGTATCTTCCAAACCCCGTGGCTGAACTCTGCATATAGAGGTTAGACTTCAGGCCAGAAGTCCCAGGGGATAGTGGGAGCAGGGGCTGCTGGGGAGGGCGGGGCACTTCTCTGACCTGAAGTGCGGCCTGAGGTTAGTGTCCCAGGCTTCCTCTGAAGCCATTTAAGACCCTGTCACTGTGCTCTTGTCCAAGCCTATTTGCATTTATATCTATTTCCTGCCAGCATCACCTCTTAGAGTAATTCATTCCATGTGTCTCCTGCACTGCAGCCATTTATTCCCACGGCCCCACCCTGGCTTCGTCATCACCCAGAAAGTCTCCACCTCTGAAACCTTAAACTCCAAGAATCCACACTCACAGCTCTCACTGCCACCAGCACGGCTCTTGATTGTATTGGGAGGGGGTGGTGTGCAGAGCCCAAAGCCTGGCCCCCCAGGGGGGAATGGGGTGAGCAGCAGGAGGGGTGGGTTTAGGGACTAGAAGGGCAGGCATATTAGAAGGGCTAGGCTCCGCCTCTGACTGGCTTGGTGACCTTGGGCAATTTGCTTCACCTAAGACTTCACCTTCTCATCCATAAACTGGGGATAATAATACATACTGAGGTCGAATGGAGACAATATATTGGGCCCTGAGCACATGCCTGCCTGTGTCACATGCTCACCCAAGGGGAGCTATCATATTACCTCCTTGTTATAATCACTTCTCACAAGGCTGATACTGGCCCACCACCTCCCCTGGCCTCCCCTGGTTACCTTGTCTCCACAGGAGCCAAAATGAACTCCCTAGCTCCTAGTGCTGCAGGACAAGGTCCCCCTTCCTTGTCCACACACCACTGTGGTGGGCAGAGAGGTTGCCCCAGGACTTTGTGTGCTCCTGGTGAGACCTCTTCTGCCTCACCATCAGTTTCTGCCCTGAAACCAACATGACCAATCTCACTGCATCCTGGGTCCTGGCTTCTGTCAGCCCCACAGAAGCCACAGAACCCTCAGGACTCCCCATCACCCATGAAAATCCCCAAACAGCCTTTTTTATGCCCCTTTGGCCATTTCATTCTCCCAATTACTGAAACCTTTCCACTGTATAGCCCCTGGACTTCCCAGCCAGTCATGTAGAAAAGTCCCTTATTTTCTCAGCCTCTGCTCTGAACATTTCTTTTACTTTCTTGTTTTAATTGAAACCTGTTTCCAGGTTTGTTATCTTCCCAAGTGTGGCTTTCAGTCTTCCATTCTCATACAAGTGGCCTAACAGCACAGTACATGTTTTTCTTTGCTCCTTGTTGCTATTTCCAGAACATTCTCTCTCTCTTCTCCCTTCCCCATCTTGGATGCTCACATCACGACTGCACACTTCTTGTTGCTAAGGGACATCTGCTCACCCTTCCCCTCTCTGAGCTCACTCTCATTCTCTCAATCCCCGTTTCAAACTCCTCCTGACCTCCTTTCCTCTCTTGATTTCAACCTCCGCCCTGACTTGAAATGTGGCTGGGCCACACTGAGTTGGGCTTGAAATGCAAAACACACACTGGATTTTGAAGACTTCAGCATGAGAAAAAAATATATAAATCCTCCAACTGGTTTTTTTTTTATAGGGGTTACATATCAAAATGATAATATTTTGGATATATTAGAGCAAATAAAACATATTACTGTATTTAAATTAGTTTCATCTGTGTCTCCACCTTTCTGTGTGGCTACTAGAAAGTTTAAAATTGCATATGTGGCTCACATTACATTTCTATTGGCTTTACCAATAATCGAAACTCTTTCTCAATCCCCACTTCAAACGTCCCACATTATCACCACCTCTCCTGTCCTCCAGAGGCACTCCCTCAAGAATTCTGACCCCGGCCACTCCCTGACTTCACCAAGACCTACAAACTGTGGCCTCTACTGCCTTTCCCTCATCTCCCCCCTCAGTCCTTCCTTCCCCCCTTTACCCACTTATATTCCATGATTTGCATTATCCACTTTCTAGACATACCCTCAATTGCCTTGCCCCTCTCTGGCACCTTCACATTGGTGAAACTCAACCTGGTTAGAGCTAACTCTGCAACTCTATGCTTCCATCCACATAGCTGAGCAGAGCCCGAAACGGAAAACCATGCCACCCTGTCAGTAAGCTCATGACTGCCAGACCAGTGGGCCCTGGTGCCATCCAGTGGGCTTGCCACCTATTCCTGGGCCATCCGCACACTCATCCCCAGAGGCCTGTCTCATACCTTCTCCTCCACCTTCACTTTTGGTTTCCTAGTTGAGAAAACAGAAGCAATGAGGAGGGAGCTTCCTTAAACTCCCCCCACAACGTAACCACGGACCTGCATCCAGGCCGTAGCACTCTACGTTTCCTTTTGTCGCTGTAGTCGAACTGTCTTGTGCTCTTGCCCAAGCCAACACCCCTGACTCATATCAGATTCCTTCTCTTACTTACCCAAGGACAGAATTCCAGCACTTCTATTTAGCCAATGTTTCCCTCTGCACAGAATCACTCCATCAGCATAAATGATACTATTTTTTCCATCTTAAAATAAAAAAATCTTTCTTGACCTCCATTCCCTTCCATTTCTCTGTCCTCTTATACAGCAGAACTTCTTGAAGACCCACTGAATCCAATTACTTCTCCTCCTGTTCTCTCCTGAATCCACCCAGTTCATCCTCCCCATCCAATGTCACTGAAATTGCTCTTGCTAGGTGTTATGGGCTGAATGGTATCCTTCCTGAATTCCTGTGTTGAAACCCTAACCCCCACTGTCTCATAAAGTGACTGTATTTGGAAGTAGGGTCTTTAAAGAGGTGATTACATTAAAAATGAGGCTGTTTGCTTGGGCCCCAATCCAATTTGACTGGTGTCCTTTTTTATTTTTAATTTTTTTAACTTTTATTTATTTTGGGGAGATGGAGAGAGATAGAACATGAGTGGGGGAGAAAGAGAGAGACAGGGAGACATAGAATCTGAAGCAGGCTCAAGGCTCTGAGCTGGCATCACAGACCCCGACATGGGGCTTGAACTCATGGACCATGAGATCATGAACTGGGCCGAAGTTGGATGCTTAACTGACTGAGACACCCAGAGGCCTCATTGACTGGTGTCCTTTATGAGGAGGAGGAAATGTAGACATACAGAGAGACACTAGGGGTGCATGGGCACAGAGAAAAGATGATAGGACCATGATAGGACACAAGAAGAAGGCAGACAACTGCAAGCCAAGGAGAGAGGCTCCAGGAGGAATCAACCCTGCCCATACCTTGATCTTAGACTTCCAGCCCCCAAACTGTAAGAAAAAAAAATGTCTGTTGTTGAAGCCATGCAGCCTGTGGTATTTTGTTATGCAGCCTGAGCTGACTAATACATCAGATCACCACACACCTCCAATGGCTCAGTCCAATGGCCAATGCTCAGTGCTCTCCCAACTTGACCTTTGAGCGGCACTGGGTGCAGCTGGCCATACTTCTCTTCATTGCATTTCCAGGGCTCAATAACTCGTGGTTATTCTTTCACTAGGTGTTCCTTCTCGGTCTCCTTTGCTGTCCCTCCTTATCTCCCAACCTCTTAGACCTTTCAGCATGGCGCTCACCAGAGCCCCTTCTCTAGACCTCATCTCATTTCTCACACACCATCAGTCTATCAGCACTAACCTAAAGGCACACCTCAGAACTGGATTGCCTCTCACCTCCTCCACTGCCTTTGCCTCTTTGGAGGCACAGCATGCCTGGATTATCCTAACTGGACTCCACCCAGTATTCTTCTCTACCACCCCATTGAGTCTTTCCCCAACCTCACAGCCAAGGCACCTCAGAAGCAGAGCCTGTGTTGGGTGTTCACCTTTTCTTTCAAGCCAGACTTAATCCACTGCACTTTGGCTTCTCTCCCACTCAACTGAAATGGCTCAGAAGAGGTAATTGCTGGAAAATCTAATGTCCTACTGCAGCCAGAGTGAGCATTTTACAATGGAAATCAGACCTTATCCTTTCACTGCTTTGAAACACTTTGCTGACTTCCTATTGCCTCCAGAGACCCAAATTCCTATGGATGCTACAGTAGACTTTTCATGGTTTGACTTTAGCTTCAATATAATTAAGAGTGTGGGCTGTGGAGTCAGTTAATCCTGACTCCAATTGCCATAGATTGAATATGTGTACCCCCCTACCTCTCATTGGAGCCTAGTCTCCAACATGATGAGAACTGGAAGTAAAGCCTTTGGGAGGTGATCAGGTCATGAGCGTGAGGTCCTCATGAATGGGATCAGTGTTTTTATGGAAGAGACCCCAGAGAGCTCCCTCTCCTCTTCCATCATGTGAGGACAGTAAGAAGACAGCCATCTATGAACCAGGAAGAGGGTCCTCACCAGACATGGAATCTGCCAGTGCCTTGATCTTGGACTTCTAGTCTCTGGAACTGTGAGAAATAAATGTGTTTGTAAGCCACCCAGGCTGTATTGTTACAGCAGCCCCAGTGAACAAAGACATCAATCTCTCCTGACTGTGATCCTGGGCAGGTTACCAGGTCTCTGAGCCTTGGTTTCCTCATATATCACTTGGCTGTAATAATGGGACTCATCTTACTGGTTGATGTAAGGATCAGATGAGCTTATCCTTGTCCAATTCTTATAACAGTGCCTGACCTATCAGAGCTCAAAAAACAAACATTCATTACCTCCCACCACTTTCTTTCCTCAACCTGAGCTCTGTGCTATGTCCCTTGACTTGGAAAACCTTTCTCTGCCCTTTCTAACAGGCACACTAATGTCTGTCCTTCAGTATTTCACTCCAGTGTCTACCCTGCAGGAGGCCTTCCTTCCTCCCCAAGGCAGACTTAGGGCTCCTTCTTCTCCCCTCTAAAGACACTTTGCATCCAATTCCGTTAGAGCGTAAATCAAATGATACGGTAGGATTGGCTTACCTGTCTGTGTCTTCAGGGAAATTGAAGCCCCTTGAGGGCAGGAGTCATGACCTTTTATTTCTGTATGCGCCAGCAGCACCATGAAACCTGTCACCTTTGGATGAATGAGATCATAGTTTCTTTTGTCTTAAACTCACGTCTTTAAGCAAGCCTTCACCTAGTACTTAAGGATTTGGTGAACAAGAATGTGTTCATTCGTGCAACAAGCAAAGGTGCCTTCCATGTGCAAGACGCAGTGCTGGTATTGGGAATGTTAAGATGAATCCAAGGCAGACAGCATTCGCACTCAGGGAGATTACGGTCCAGAGGGACTTAGGTGCACACAGCTGTAGCATAGTGTGAACGGAGGGGCTGAAAGGGACCAAGGAAGCCAGGCCAAAGGGCTGGAAAAGAGACAGAGAGAAGGCAGGCTTCTAGACTCAGGGGGCCACAGTCACTCTGCTTATTATTTGACACCAGGAATTAATAGCAGATAAACTTGGGAACAAGGTAGGAATGAAACTCTGTGTCCTGGAGACTGAAAATAGAAAATGTGGAGGGGCGCCTGGGGGGCTCCGTGGGTTAAGTGTCTGACTTCGACTCAAGTCATGATCTCAAGGTTTGTGAGTTTGAGCCCCGCTTTGGGCTCTGTGGTGACAGCTCAGAGCCTGAAGCCTGCTTTGGATTCTGTGTCTCCCTCTCTCTCTGCCCCTCCCCCCTCTCAAAAATTAATAAACATTAAAACAATTTTTTTAAAAAGAAAATAGAGAATGTGGAGGAACTAGGGTACCATGGGCAGGCCCCAGGCTGGGAACAGACAAATGGAAGGGATGCAACCATAGTCATCCTAAGATTAAACACTGATGGAATGCTCTGTATGTAACAGGCACTGTTAGAAGGACTTAACGTGGAATAACTCAGGTAGCCCTTGCAATAAACCTAAGTCAGGGACTATTATCTCAGTGCACAGGGGAGGGAAAGCTGAGGCTAAGAATTGGTTCAGGATTTCTCAGCACGCAGCAGAGCTGGAGTCCGAACCTAGCATGCCTGGCTCCGGAGCCTGTGGTCCCGCCACCATGCAATGCCCTCCCCACAGTGGAGAAGACAAGACTGGTAAGGATGTTAAGTTTGGAAGAGGGCACCTGAAGCCAATGAGGCTCGATACGGTCTGTACCAACTGCATGGTCCAAACCCTGAATGTCCTTCCTACCCGATCACCTCTAGGTAAGTAAGCTTTGCATGTGGACCGACGTTGTGCTGGTCTACAGTGGGGAGGGCAGGGAGAGAGAAGGGGACAGACTAACCACAGTGATGATGAAATGACAGAGGGCCGGGCCATGTCTCCTGCCTCCTTGCACCCCTCCCTGCACATAGCCAGTGCATAGCACCTGCAGGGAGCCCACAGAGCATCTTTCTTGTTGAAAAATGAGGATAGAAAAATGAATGACTGAATGACCTAGGGAATGAAGGCCAGGAACCACCTGAGCAAGGTCTTTGGGTAGGGAGGAACGGGTGATGTGATGAGGGATAGCCATGCCATGATTCATCACCTCTCCACTCAGGGCCTCTCCTGAAGCTCCCTTCCCACTTATGACCCAGCTTTTACCGCAGATCTCCCCCCGGCACCCCCACTCCAGAGTGTGCCGGGCCGGTGGTCAGGTCAGTGCTATTCCCTCAAAGCCATCCTCACTGCCCTTATGGTGAGGGCAATGCCACACGAAACATGGTGTGGTTTAGGGGCTGGGGGCTTGAGTGACGGAAGGGAGCAGAGGCTCCTTTTGTGCCCCCCCCACCCCATGTAGGAAGGAGCTGTTGGGGCATCTGGGCTTCTCTTGCTCTTCCCTCCACAAGACACCAGCTTCCACCAGGGACAATGAATGGATAGATTCACATATGGCCTGGAACGAGGACCCAGAACATTTCTTACAGATTCCACTGATCCAGAACCAGGCCTCAGGGTCCAGAACATTTTTTTACAGATTCCCCTATTTGGGGGATACAACTAAAAGACTTTGTTTGATTTCCTTGAAAATCTAGGCTTCATAAGGGAGCCCACTAACTAAAACTCTGCTTCCTTTAGCAGAAGGTAAGCACCAGCCTTAAAATCCTCACCCGGCCAAGCGTTCCTGAGAAGTGATGTGGGTGTTTGTTAGGAGACCTGGGGTGGGGGGCGCTGACAGCAGCTGCTCCTGACGCCCTCGTCCTTTGCTCTCCTTCTTCCTCACTTCCCGAGGATTTACAAGGGACTCCCCAAAGGACGGGGAGGTGAAATGTGTATCAAGGGTGTACTGTGCACAAGGTGCTTTATGTGGCCTGTGGCACCTGATTTTCCCACAGATCTTGTGAGGTAACATTATTCCCATTTTGCAGATGGGGACACTGAAGATTAGAAAGTTGAGGCCCCAGAGAAAGAGATGGCCCACTCAAAATAAGACACTTCAGAGCATTTCATAAAGGAATACATGCCAAGTGTGGCCAGGGTGTGAAATGCCCCCAAAGGCTGGAGTGGTGTCCCCTGGATGTGACCACACTGGGCCCCCAGGGTCAAGGAGGGGAACAGTTGCTGGAATCTGGCGGGAGAAAACCCGCGTGGAGAGGGTAGCTTATAAGGGTCTGTGACATTTGGTGGAAGGACACAGGCAGTCCAGGGTGGACCCTGAAGACAGGACCTGGGGGAATAAATACTCCAACCTCCCTGTCTTCGGTCCTCCCACCTCCTGCCGGGCTCATCCCCAGTGGCCAACGCCGCGAGCCAGTGTGCAGGGTGAGCAGCGGCCGCCAAGAATAGGGGTGGCAAACACCAGACGCCCTTGCAGGGAGCCCAGACCAGCCAAACTGCAATCGTCCAGGCTCTTGTCACCTTCCCAGGCTGTTCCCCATCTTGCAGAGGGATATTCCACTGAGCCATAGAGACCCAGCATCCAGCCTGGCTGCCTGGTGACCACGGATTTACGGAGCACTTGGCTCTGTGTTCTTGTTCAACAGGCACAGAACGCTGAGAACACCGCAGCCCCGTGCTGGTTAATATCTCTGCTCTCCTCTTGCCCCGGTGCCTGATTCTCCAACCTGTAGAGGGTGAGCCTCCCATGAGGTCCCAGCCAGACCCTCCCAGGAAATCCGCCCCTGCCTTTGGGCTGCTGCCCGGCAGCCCTGAGCTGTGCCAAGATGAACCAGGGAGATCTGATTGATGAGAAGGTAGATGAGGGGGTTCCCCGAGGAGAATAATTTAATTTTACGGGTTAGGAATTTTACGGGGATGGGGCAGGGAGGGGGGGGCTTGGGCCCTAAACTCAGCAAGCGGCCTGGCTGCAGGCGTCCAGGCGCAGCCCGGAGCATGTGTAACTCATTACCTCTGCGAGCCTCCCATTTGCGGCCGCAGGATGACGCTGGAGCGTGGTGGAGTGTCTGAGGCCGTGGGGTGAGCACGACTACAGTATTTTTCTGACACTAACACCTCTCTCTGGCCCTCAGGAAGGGCCGTGGAGGAGCCAGGCCCACACCCAGCCCTCCGCCTCCTCCGCCTCCTCCGCCTCCTGGCGCCAGACGGGAGAGGCCTACAGCTACACGGGCGAGAGAAGCAAGGCAGCACCGGGGAAGGTGAGAGGGGAGAGGAGGGAGGGGAGGGGGGAGAGGGGGAAGCAGGTCCAGCTGCCCCCCCCCCCCCCGTTTGGTGTTCAGAGGGAGGTGGAAGTGGTCATCGAGGTCACAGGAGGCTGGGCTGGAGGACACTGAAGGTCGCATTCTGTGATTAGCCCTTTCATGTAATTCTAGCAACACAACTAGAAGCGATGCTATTCCCCCTGGTGGCACAGAGGGGAGGCCGGCCCACCCTTGGGGCCTTCCCTACAACAGGGGGGCTCCCAACGAGGTGCTGACAGCTCAGACCCAAGGGAGGAGGCAGGGTCCTGAGACATGGCCTGAGGAGAGGTGCAGAGAAGGGAGAGGTCCCAAAGACCGACACAGAGCAGGGTGTGAGGGTGTGAGCCTTGAAGGATGTATGGGTGCACCACGTAGGAGCTGGGCCAGATGGGCCCTTATGAAGGGGACAGGGGAGCCTAGGGCAGGTAACAGCCCCCTCCCCACCCTCCTCACTTGCTACGTGGAAAGAAGGGCAGGGATAAAGGCAGGGTGGAGGGAAAGAGAAGACAAGTTAGGAGAGGAGAGGAGAGGAGGGGGGGTGGTTTCAGTGCATCAGCCCTGAAATAACCAGTTTACGCCCTAATGTCTTTAAAGTCCCACCCACATTAAAGTCTGAGTCACACCTTAATATCTGGGCTGCATTTTTGCAACTTTGCTTCCCCAGATCCCAGTAACCCCAGGGCCAAGAGGAGCCACCGCCTCTCCTCCCCATCTTTCCTTCAAGGGGGAAACCCTGGAAGGGATTTGGAGTGCCTGCAAGGCCTACCAGACATTACTGTTTAAATCTACTCTAGGCCCCTGCGCGGCTCAGGCCTCGCTCCCTTTCCCCATCTCTGTCCACCCTCTGCCTTCCCAGCAACCTCCCTCTCCCCCACCGCCCTTCCTCTCCCTCTCTGGTTACACTCTCCAGAGATGAGGATCAAAGAGCAAAATCCTGGAGAAACAGATCAAATCTGGCTTGAATTTCCCCAAGTCAGAGCTCACTGGTTTCGTCTTAGAAATGAAAGGGAAGGGGGAAAAAGTCAAACCAGAAATCCACAAGCTCAGGTGGCTCATTTCATCTGAACACTCCAGTCTCTCTGGGTCCCTCATGCCCCCACCGCCCTGTGCCTGGAGGGCTGGTCATTGAAGAGTGGGGAAGACCCAGACAACGTGGAAATCAGGCTTCAAATGCATTTGTTTTGCCTCTTTGAGCTTTCAAGGACCCCAATGTCCAATCATTCATTCGTTCATTCATTCATTCCTGCAATAAATAGTGAGAACCTACTGTGTGCCAGGCTTGAGAGACTTCAGTGAACAAAACAGAGGTACCTGCCCTTGTCCAGCCTATAGTCTTCGCACAAGGAACAGACAGTAAATGATAAGCATAGTACATAAGAATGATATAGTGTGTTACGGGAAAAAGGAAATAGCGAAGCAGGGAAAGGGGCTGAAGGTGCAGGGGGGCAGGAAGCCTAATGGGGAAAGTGATATTTGAGCAAATGCTAGAAGGAGGTGGGAGAACAAGCTTCTCAGCAGCAGCGGCCCCAGGTGACCCTGTGCTCCCAGGGTCAAGGTGAAGGTCGGCAGCCTCCTTGGCCATGGTCAGCACCTGGGTTATCACTCGCACTGAGGCGGGATGCTTTGTAGACTTTGCTCAAGGTAGCACTCAGATTTTCAAAGGACCACACCCTGAATGCAATGACCAGGTCTGTTTCTACACACAGAATTTTAGAACTGGACAGAACCTCTCCTGTCTGCCCCCATTTGGCAGATGAAGACACTGAGGCCCAGAAAAGGATGTGACCCAGTCAGGCGGCCTCAACCCCACATCTTTCAACCTCTGTCCACACCTCATGGGGTGCCAGGCCTCAGGTGACCCCTGAGGACTCTTGGAGCAGAGCTCAAAAGCTGTCCTCTGGTCACATCTCCTCACAGCTGGGGGGCCTGGAAAGCACAGTGGCTGAGATTACTGTTATTTTCAGCCCTTCTGGTCCAAACGATCTTTTTAAGTCTGGGGTTCAGAAAAAGGGAGAACAAGATGGGGGAGGAGGGTGCGATGGCCTGGTGATACTTCTCACCCCAGGCCTCTCCCTGCCCTTTCCTTCCCTTATCGGCCCCCTAGGCCAGCTCTACTGGTCTTCCAGGCTCCCCCACAGCGCTGTACTCCAGTTCTTTCTTGCCAAGCCAGTCCTCTTTCCCAAGGGGCTGGTAGGGAGAGGACAGGATCAACAACATGAAAGCCAGCCTGACCTTTGCTGATGGGGAAGTGCTGAGCACTGGCCAGTGATCTGGCTCTCCCAGGTGGCAGTAACCTAACAGAAACGCTGGCCTGGCTTGGTGTGACCCAGCTGGTGATGCCTTTTCCCACCCTACTCTGACAAAACTGTGTTCAGTCTTTAAAGCCTTTCCAGAAAGGCTTCTCCTGACTTCAGTACATTCGTGCCTGCTTGTCCACAGACCTCCATGGATGCCTGAAACAATGGGTAGTAACGAACCCTACATGTCCTACCTTTTTTTCCTATACATACATACCAGGCTAAAATTTAATTTATACATTAGGCACAGTAAGAGATTAACAAGAATAAGTAATAATAGACATACAGAAAAACCTTGCTTTGGAAGCATAATTTGTTCCAGAAACATGCTTGTAATCCAAAGCACTTGTATATCAAAGTGAATTTCAAGAACCATTGGCTCAGTGTGATCATGTGACATTCGGCATCACGTACTACTCGTATCGCAAGACACAGTTTGTTTATCGAGTTAAAATGTACTAGACACGCGTGCTCATCTTGCATATGTGCAGAATAAGTTACTCACCATCCAAGGTTTTACTGTATTTAGATAAATAACAATGCATTCTAATATGAGTTATGTGAATGTGGTCTCTTTCTCTCTCAAAACATCTTACTGTCCTGTCCTCACCCTCCTTCATGTGATGTGAGGTGATACAATGGCTCTGTGATGAGATGAAGCAAGAAGAATGACCCAGGCAGTGCAATGTGGTGTTAGGCTATGACTGACTTTCTGATAATAGGTCAGAAGGAGGATCATCTGTTTCCAGACCACAGCCTGCTGCAGGTAACAAACCATGGAATGCAAAACCACGGATAAGAGGGGACTACCGAACTCACATGTATTCTTGCCTGCTTTATGTTACGTGTAATTGTCCCAAGCCGATCCCTTCCACTGAGATCACAGCGCTCTGAGGGCAAGGATGGTTTAATTTCTCTTTGGAGCACCCTTGGCACCCAACCCGTAGGTTGACACATCACAGGTCTTCGAAATATGTTCGTTGACTGGAATTTAAAGGAAGAGCTACAGTGGTGAGCAAGTTAGTACGGCAGGGTGAGGGAGGTTAGTGGTCAGGAGCCCACATCTTGGCTCTTCTCCCTGGGGAGACTGTCCCCAATCCCTGCCTCTCTGAGTTGCCCAATTTCCCTCCTGGCATTCAGCACCTTGTGGGAGGAAAGACACGGTTAGAGTATGAGGGGGAGGCATTTCCCTTTTTGAGTAATTTTGAGACAAAGGCAGCTAAGCAGAGTAGAGAGAAAACACAGCGCCTGAGAAAAGCCTTGAATAAAGGGCTGCATGGTAGTGAATTTCTGTCAGCTTGACTGGTCATGGGTGCCAGGTGGAACATCATTTCTGGGTGTTTCTAGATGAGATCAGCATTTGAATTGGTGGACTCAGTAAAGCAGATTGCCCTCCCCAGGAGGAGGGGGCCTCATCTAGTCAGTTGAGGGCCTGAATAGAGCAAAAGGCAGGGGAATTTGCTTTTTGCTTCCTGCCTGCCTGCACAGTTAGGACATAGCATCTCATCTTCTCCAGCCCTCAAAGACCATTGGCTCCTCTGGTTCTTGGGCCTTCTGACTCAGACTGACTTATACCACCCACTTTCCTGGGTCTCTAGCCTGAAGACGTAGATGGTGGGACTCCTCAGCCTCCAGAATCATGTAAGCCAATTCCTCACAATAAATCTCTTTACATATGTATATATCCCACTGGTTCCTTTTCTCTGCAGAACTCAGTTTCTGCCTGTCTCTGCTTAATTGGCCATCAGTCGTTATGAGACTCTTCGGTAAACTTCATTCTACTCATCTTTGATGTGGGGACAATGCTCTCCTCGCCTATGCTCACTGCAAACCGGAGTATATTCACTCACGTAGCAAGCATTTATTAAGCACCCACTAAGTGTCAAGCTCTGGCCTGGACACACAGGATTCAGTCTGTTGACAAGGTGCTCTGGGCTCCTTTGGAGGAAGCATCAGTTGAATTCCCAGTTTTAGCAAATAACCAGTTCCCAAAGGTGCAGAGCCCTCTGGGTCACTGGGATAGAGAACTCCTTCCTGTGGCATGGGCTGGGGTCTCAGACCCAGGGGAAGGATAAGCACCTTGAAGAGGTATGTTCTCTCCTCGCAAATGCTTCGGGAAATGGATTGGAGGCTCCTCACCTGAGAGGGTCTGGGCTCATTGGTTCAGATGCCTTTGCCTGATCCCAGCCTCATTCACTCAGAGGAGAGGAAGGCAGAGAGGCAGAAAGGCCTGTCCTGGGAGTCAGGAGACTCGGTTTTGGAACAACTCTATGCCTGATGAGCTGTAGGATCCTTAATACCTTCTCAGCCTCCACTAGCTCATCTGTGAGATGGATATGCATCTTGCAGGCCACGCAGATTTGTTGAGATGCATGAATAAGACATTTCAAAATGTGAAGTTCACATAGGAAGTATTCGACAGGAGGTCACCACTGCCCTGGGGAAATACCAAAGTTGGGTGGGGAGGCAGGGCAGGGCTTGCACCGCAAGACGGAGCCAGGGGCACTCACCGTCCTCACACAGGTTCAACTTGGACAGGCTCCTGCCGTCAAAGGGCTCCTCAAAGATGGAGCCGGTGTCACGGTCGCTCACAGTGTGCAGGTACATGGCTTTGTTCTCCATCCTGACCTGCAGCAGCAGCAGCAGGAAAGACAGCAAGGGGAGAGGAGAGGGAGAAAGGAGGCAGGGGAGAGAGAGAATAAACTATAGGTGGATCCAGAAACAAACGCACAGAACGAGGCGCCCATGCCCATGGCCCGAGCCTGAACACTGAGAGCCTCTCCTTGATGGATGCCATCTACCAGGTTCTCAGGATCCTGAGTCCCCTCCCAACTTCCTCAGCACTTGGGAAGGCCAAGGCCCTTTGGACCTTTCTGATCACGGGATCTGTCCCTTTCAGTAGCTCCTGGTTGGGGCCAGAGCCTGAGCCAGAGGGACACTGAGGGCTGTGCTTTGTGGGGCCTGGAGGCGCCGACCCTCCTGAGGCAAATGGAGTGGTTTCCGAGACTCTGGATCTTTAGGCTCCTGCTCTGTGTTGGAAATGTGCTAACTGGGCAGGCATGTTCCAAAGGGGCTGAGAGCAGTGAGGCCATGGCAAGGATTCACCACCCACCCGAGCCGGAGGGGTAGGAGGCCTCAGTGGAGTCCCCCAAACACTAAGACCTGGGCAGCCTTAGACCAGGGAGGGCCTGGTGTCTGCATGGCCTGCTGGGGCTTTGGGTCTCCTCCATGGTGTTTCAGGAATGTACCCATGTACTTGGGAAAATGATATACTATTTGAAGGAAACCAGCGCCATTTACATAAGTGTGTACAAGACAATCCCATTTTGTAATATATACACATATCCCCGAGTACGTGACCGGAAAGATTATATTTGGAGATGTTCCGGGTTGCTCCGGGTAAGACATATAATCAGAAGACTCTGGTGGGGATCGTGGGGATGTTGTGCTTATTTTTGTTTGCTGGATATTCTGGGTTTTCTACAATGTGTTTGCATTCTTTGTGTAATAGGAAGAATCTACTTTTTGAGCCAGACCACTTCTTGGTATTCTTTCTCTGATATAGATGCTCAGTGATTTTACAAATTACTTTCTACTTTCAACTCCCTTCCAGCCATCGGTGTAGCTTGACCTTTGGCCCTGATGCTTTTTGACTATCTGGATATTGAACGCCCCCCAAAATCCACTTTTAAAGAGCAAATTCTTTGGAAGATAAAAGACCCGGGGAGGATGGAGGGGTCCCAGGCCCGGCATGGAGCAAACTCAACCCTGAGGCCCAGATAGCCAGGGGTTTACCACCTGGGAGGAGATGATGGGGGCCTGGCAGGTGGGCGGGGGGGGGGAGTGGGGGGGCGGGTGGTGCTGGGAACAGTGACTGCTGACTGAAGGGAGCAGCCAATCAGTTCCTCTCCCGAGGCACAGTGGGAAAAGAGGCATTAGCATGTCTCAGTAAATAGGGATAATGAAAGAGGAGCCTAGCTGAACCGCTCTGGCAGGCAGAGCAAAACATAACCCCCTTATTTTCATGGCTTGACCTATGTCTCCAGAGACCTCTGACTTCAGGGCTGAGAAGAGGTCAGAACTGACCAGGTTCCATACAACTGTCCTTCTGATGGCCTGGAAGGATGGACAGGGGCTTCCATTCTTATTTCTTCTAGTAATGAGATACCACATGCCCTGCACACAGGCATGCCCTGCACACACATGCATGCAAGCACGCATAGTCAGGGTGTTCACGGTCTCTGTGGGCCTTTCTTCCAGCCTGCGGGAGAGGGGAGCCCACAGCTCTGCCAGGATCTCTTCTCCCTGCCCCGGGGAGCCCCTAAACCGCTCCCACCCAGCTTCTCTGTGCTGCAGTCATGTCCGGTTTGCTAGCTCCCAACACCCATGCTCCATCCAAGTCCTCCACCCACCATGGACCTCTAGGTGGGGCCCCCGAGCAACGCCACCACTGCTAAGCTGCAGGGGACCCTCCCTTGTTTCATAAGTGCTAAGTGCAGCACCCCTCCTACTGGCCTCGATCCTGGGGAGCTGCAAAGCAGGAGGCCAGTGTCTCTTCTGCAAGCGATAATCCTCTCTCTGCCAAAGGCAACAGGCGCTGCTGCCCAGAGATCACACAGAGCTTGATGGGGCACTGCCATGCTGGCAGTGGGGGTGTGGAGATGAGCTTGGGCCAGGTTAGCCCTGTCTTCATTTCCACCTTCCCCTCTGCCGATCAGCTCCTGGACCAGAGCTGGAATGCATGGCTTGTTATCTGGAATGTGTCTATAGGGCGGCCCCTCCTCTCTCCCCTCCACAGCCCTGGGCTGGTGGAGCAGAAGCCCTGGGGAGCCTGTTGAGAAGAGGGGCTGGGGCAGAGCAGAGGCCAGATGTGAGTGAGATGAGATTAGAAACGCTCAGCCAGCTTTGCTAATGTTTGTTACTTGGGAATGAAACCTAAGAATGTTCTGTCTGCCCCAGGTTTTATTTTGAGCTATTTTTCTTTCTTGGGAAAAGGGGGCAGGAATTTGCACCCTTTGGTCATTTGATCTCAGAGCCTTGGGGGCCAAGTTTGTGCTCTCGAGCAAGGTGCAACTCACTGCCAACTGTGGTGACCACAGAGATGACAGACATCCCTTGCGTGCACACACACCCATGAGTTACAGACCATTTGCCATCTGGGATCTCTCTGCCCCACCAGGACCACAGTGGGGAAGGTAGTATCAGTCTGTTGTTCCCATTTTAAAGATAAGCCAATCTGGGCAATCTTGCCAAAGAGGCAAGAACCAATGATGTCAGAGGAGGGTGAGGCACCAGGCAAAGTCTTCCCACCCAGGGCACTGACCCAGCGACAAGGCTGCTTCGTCCAGGAAGCATGTATCCGTCCCTTTTGGCAGCCACCTTTAGGGTCCCAGACCAGGGAGCGCAGAGGGTCAGTGGAGGCCCTGGGACCAAGGAGAGGCTATAAGAGCTAGCAGGGAGGGGACCGGGACCATGGAAATATGGGCAGGGTGTGGACACCAAAGTGGCATTTGGATAAAGCCCAAGGAGCCTGTTTCAAGTCCAAGAGTGGGGCCTTCCTCTCCCAGGGACAGGAAACCTCACCAGCCTTTTAGGGATGTTAGAGCTACATGTTAGGATGCTACATGTTAGAGCTGAAGCACTCAGACACCCCTAGCTCCAACCGAGGCAGCTCCATACAGGCCTGTGAGGGGTGGGGAGCTCAGAGGACACAGGGTTCTATCCTGGAGCCACTTCCTACTCCTCAGGAACCTGGCCCAATCAGCTGAGCTTGTTCAGCCTCAGGCCATCACCTCTGTGAAGGGGAGAAGCACATCCACCAGCCACTCAGTTATTTCAGGCCGGGGGCGGGGGGGGGGGGGGGGGATGGTACACACGGAGGGCTTTCCGAGCAAGGGCGCACAGGGAGTCGGCGGTGGAGTCTGGTGAGAAACCACCCCCACCCCCGGCATCTTCTGATCCCTCCAAGCAGTTAGGTGAGGGTGGGGGGCATCTTCAGGTTCCTGAGGCTTCCCTCCTGCCTGGCCGGGCTCGGGAATAATGCTCTTTTGGGTCCCCTTTGCAGTAAGCAATTGTGAATATGAAATCCGGACCCTTACTCTCAAGTCACTCTCTGGGCAGCAGAAGGACTCAATTAATTCTTGCTGCTGCTGCAAGTGGCATAAGCTTCACTTGTGGCTGCAAATACAGTGTCCCTGGGTCCCGGCATCTAACTCTGCAGGGTTCGCATCTCCTCCTTGAATCATACAGCTTTAAACTCATCAAAACCAAGTAAAAAAACCCCATGAATACGACCCTGTCCTCTAACTGTACTTAGTTAACCTAAATCATAACCCGAAGCTGGAAAGGTGCAGGGGCACCTGGCCGGCTCATTGGGTTAAACATCGGACTTTGGCTCAGGTCGTGATCTTGTGGTGTGTGAGTTGGTGTGTGAGTTCAAGCCCCGCAGGCAGGCTGACAGCTTGGAGCCTGCTTCAGATTCTGTGCCTCCCTCTTTCTCTCTGCCCCTCCCCTGCTTGTGCTCTCTCTCTCTCTCTCTCTCTCTCTCTCTCAAAAATAAATAAACTTAAAAAAATTTTTTTTTACTACATGTTTTAAAAAGCTGGAAAGGTGCAGATGTTTTATAGACAAGCTCTCCCTTCGTTCATCCCACCACTGGACGCATGTGCCCACGCACATGCACTTCACACGTGTAGAGGGACAGTCACCTGTGCCATCTGCTCCCAGAATAGGCTCTTGAGCTGCGGCATGAGCCAGGTAGAGTGGCCATGAAGGCAAAAGCTTCCCCAAACGCGGGCTCACGCCAGCGGACCCCCGCGGGCCCACAGCGTGGAGGCCCTTCCCAGCTGGTGCTGCAACTCAGTGCTCCGCATCCGAGATGCCCAAACGCAGAGCCCTGCTCCCTCTGCCGCATCCGTGTCCCCCAGCCGCCGTTGGGACGCTGTGCTCAGGTGCCAGGACAAAGTTAGTGCCAAGACTCACCTGAGTGCACCCAGTGAGGCCACAGAAGAGCCCGTCTCCTCAGTTTCCGGCATTCGCCATGGTGGCCGATGGGCTGGCTGCTGTCACCGCACGGAGACCCAGGCAGTCCCGCAGAGCTTTTCCCCACAGCCAGCCAAAGCCAGACGGAGTCATAGAAGGAGGCTGCCCCGGTGCTCAGTGACTTGTCTCAGGGGTCCCTTCTCTGGGAGGCTCAGGTTCAGGAGGCAGCACTCAACCTTGTGCCTGATTCAGGGCCTGTGGCTGGGGAGTCCCTGTCTTGGTGTCTCGCCTCAGTCAGCCACAGGCAGCGCTCGGGAGATGTTCTGTGAAGGCACCCGCAGCTCTGCTAGATACTGAAGGAGATGTGAACTGCAGCTGCTCTGGCGGCCAGTCTTTATAAAGTTCTTGGAGCAATTGCCGAAGCTCCCCTGGGGTCTGGAACTCGTCCCCCCTCTGGTGGCCAATCTCAGCATTACAGCCTCCCGGTTCTCCCCATTAGTCCAGAGCAGTGACATCAGCCTTGTCTTGGGACACCGCACACCTAGCCTAAAACCCTGCTTAAATAATTTTTGGAAAGCTTCTACAGGAATGGAAGCTAGACCTGGCTCATGAGCCACACCAGAAACCAGTCTGAGGAACTTATTTATAGGACAGAATTGGCATTGTTCAATTCATTCACCAAACTTGGCTTAGAATTAATTTACGTGTTTTTCTGAAGTCACATCCACTCCCAGAGGACACAGATTAGCCACACTGGAGATATTCAGAAGAGTGTTCTGTGACCGCTGAAGGAACTTTCCAAAGACAGTCTCAATGCAGCCCTGTAACAAAGCCAGCATTTATGGAGCATTGACATTGCATAAGGTCCAGGGGACGCAAGAATGAGTAAGACGGGCTCCCTGTCCTCAAGGGGGTTGCAATCCAGGATGAGAGGTGCACTCAGGCACAAATAACTGTCAACCTAAGTGTGACCTAAAACATTTTTAAAAAGGCGATCTTGCCAAAATGTTAAGAGAGTAATTATATTCAGATTGGGGTGGTGATGGGGAAAGGCATCAGGGACATTCCAAAAATAGTTTGAGCCATGGCTGACCTCTCCATTTACAAGTACACACCCCCCCCACCCCTGCCCTGAGGATAGAGCTCTGAAGGTAACGTTCATGAATACATCCCAATGTATTGGTTAAAAATTCGGTCTCGGGACGCCTGGGTGGCTCAGTCGATTAAATGTCCAACTTCAGCTCAGGTCATGATCTCCCGGTTCGGTTCGTGAGTTTGAGCCCCACGTCGGGCTCTGTGCTGACAACTCAGAGCCTGGAGCCTGCTTCGGATTCTGTGTCTCCTTCTCTCTCTGCCCCTCCCCCACTTAGGCTCTGTCTCCTAAAAATAAATATTAAAAAAAAATTCAGTCTCAATACTGGAGGGTCAGACCTCATACATGAGAACAAAGTGCCAGGGCTCAGCATTCCCCATAGTGCAGTTGCCAACCCACGACTGAATCTGAAAGGTCTTAGTCATTTTCAGTGACTGAACCTCCTGGCCATCTCTGAGAAGCAGCTCCAATATGAGGCTCCATTTTACAGAGGGAAAAAACAGTAGTAGTAATAAAAAGTAATATAATAAGAGCAAAGGGGAGGTGAGATGGAGGAGAGGGGAGAGGAAAGAGGGAGGGGGGAGGCAGGGGGAGAGGCAGGAGGCAGAGGAAAAACACTTTAGAGTATATACCATGTGCTAGGCACTTCTGAGTGCTTTTCATATAGTAACTCATTTAACATTAAATGAGATAGGTCCTGTTATTATTCCCACTTCTAGAGACAGAGGAACTCAGTGACTTGTCCAAGGTCAAGCAGCCTGTAAGTGGCAGAGCTACATTCCACCCTAGGCAATATGACTCTACAATTTGTGCCCTACCATGCCCTATACTACCTCTCGTGAAAAAGTGGTCTTTAATCACCCATCGATTCACCAACATATCCAGGAATACAATCATAAAAAGAGCCAGAAATGTGCTCAACATGTTCTGTCCGGGGATCTTTGCTGCGAGATGTGTTTATTAGCAAGAAATACCAGCACGTTAGTAAGACCCTGGCGATGTCTTCCTTTACCTAAAACAAAGAGCAGTTGTTAATACTCCCACACTGGTGTGCCCTTGCCTATAGGGGAAGGGAGGGACGGGGACCCAAGTGCAGTCCAGGCTGTTGGCTGAGCCTCTCCTTAGTATTGGTAATTGATGATAAACAATTTGTGGGGTCTAGTTTCTTCACAAGAGACTCACACGTAGGCCCAGAACCGTTCAACTATGACATTTCAGGAGGAACAAAGCTCATCCTTTTAAAACCTGTGGCTTCAGGCAAGGGGCCATTCCTCTCTTTTGTTTCTGGTTTACTCCACTTTTTATAATGGTGAGATTTGTCCTTACTGTTGCATGTAGCACAAGTTACTTCTTTGGCTTTTGTTTTGTGCTGAGTAATATTCCGTCATATGCGTTTACTACAATTTGTTTCTTCACCTGTTGATGGGCACTTGGGTTGTTTCCAATATTTGCCTAATATGAATAGAACTGCCAAAACAGGCAAGGGGACATTTGATAGGGATGTGTAGGGATGATCCAGAGGCTGAGTATTCTAGTGGGTGAAGTCTTGCAGGCAGCTGGTAGCTCAAATGACACCTCCTTGTCACCTAATATCAGAAGGGTCCAAAAAAATGGTTTGTTCCCATTCAATTACAGAAGACATTTACAATAGGCATTTTCCCCCAGACAGTATTATGAAAATATGATTGTGTTGAAGGAGAGTTGAACAGACTTCAATGTGGCTGCATCTATGGGTATGGAAGTCAATTGGACATCTGAACACAGTCCATGTGCTCACATGCCTCCTACTTTCTTTAAATGATTCCATTTGATTGTCCCAGTGATTCCCTGGGGCAGAGGTGTGGATGGAGTTATCATCCCCAGTCTCTATATGGAGAAACCAAGCAATGCTGAAATTGAGGGTCATACCTCCAGAGCATCTACATGTGCAGGGATTCCATCCATACATTCAGTTATTCATTCAACAAACATCTGTTGTGTAACTTTATTCAATGTATTCCAACTATTCTTTCTTTTTTTATTTTTTATTTTTTCTTAATTTACATCCAAATTAGTTAGCATCTGGTGCAACGATGATTTTAGGAGTAGATTCCTTAGTTCCCCTTACCCATTTAGCCCATCCTTCCTCCCACAACCCCTTCAGCAACCCTCAGTTTGTTCTCCATATTTATGAGTCTCTTCTGTTTTGTCACCCTCCCTGTTTTTAAATTATTTTTGTTTCCCTTCCCTTATGTTCATCTGTTTTGTCTCTTAAAGTCCTCATATGAGTGAAGTCATAGAATTTTTGTCTTTCTCTGACTGACTAATGTCACTTAGCATAATACCTTCCAGTTCCATCTACATAGTTGCAAATGGTAAGATTTCATTCTTTTTGATTGCCGAGTAATACTCCATTGTGTGTGTGTGTGTGTGTGTGTGTGTGTGTGTGTGTGTGTATACCACATCTTCTTTATCTATTCATCCATCGATGGACATTTGGGCTCTTTCCATATTTGTCTATTGTTGATAGTGCTGCTATAAACATTGGGGTGCATGTGTCCCTTCGAAACAGCACACCTGTCTCCCATGGATAAATGCCTGGTAGTGCATTTGCTAGGTCATAGGGCAGTTCTATTTTTAGTTTTTTGAGGAACCTCCATACTGTTTTCCAGAGTGGCTGCACCAGTTTGTATTGCCAGCAACAATGCAAAAGAGATCCTGTTTCTCTGCATCCTCGCCAACATCTGTTGTTGCCTGAGTTGTTAACGTTAGCCATTCTGACAGGTGTAAGGTGGTATCTCACTATGGTTTTGATTTGTATTTCCCTGATGATGAGTGATGTTGAGCATTTTTTCATGTGTCGGTTGGCCATCTGGATGTCTTTGGAGAAGTGTCTGTTCATGTCTTTTGCCCATTTCTTCACTGGATTATTTGTTTTTTGGGTGTTGAGTTTGATAAGTTCTTTATAGATTTTGGATACTAACCCTTTATCTGATATGCCATTTGCAAATATCTTCTCCCATTCTTCCGGTTGCCTTTTAGTTTTGCTGATTGTTTCCTTCACTGTGCAGAAGCTTTTTATTTTGATGAGGTCCCAGTAGTTCATTTTTGCTTTTGTTTCCCTTGCCTCCAGAGATGTGTTGAATAAGAAGTTGCTGCGGGCAAGATCAAAGAGGTTTTTGCCTGCTTTCTCCTTGAGGATTTTGATGGCTTCCTGTCTTACATTTAGGTTTTTTATCCATTTTGAGTTTATTTTTGTGTATGGTGTAAGAAAGTGGTCCACGTTCATTCTTCTGCGTGTCGCTTTCCAGTTGTCCCAGCACCAAAGAAGAGACTGTCTTTATTCCATTGGATATTCCTTACTGCTCTGTCAAAGATGAGTTGGCCAAATGTTTGTGGGTCCATTTCTGGGTTCTATATTCTGTTCCATTGATCTGAGTGTCTGTTCTTGTGCCAGTACCATACTGTCTTGATGACTACAGCTTTGTATTATAGCTTGAAGTCTGGGATTGTGATGCCTCCTGCTTTGGTTTTCTTTTTCAAGATCGCTTTGGCTATTCGGGGTCTTTTCTAGTTCCATACAAATTTTAGGATTATTTTTTCTAGCTCTGTGAGGAATGCTGGTGTTACTTTGACAGGGATTGCATTGAGTATGTAGACTGCTTTGGGTAGTATTGGCATTTTAACAATATTTGTTCTTCCTATCCAGGAGCATGGAATCTTTTTCCATTTTTTTGTGTCTTCTTCAATTTCTTTCATAAGCTTTCTATAGTTTTCAGGTATAGATTTTTCACCTCTTTGGTTAGATTTATTCCTAGGTATTTTATGTTTTTTTGTGCAACTGTAAATGGGATCAATTCCTTGATTTCTCTGTCACTTCATTGTTGGTGTATAGGAATGCATTGATTTTATATCCTGCAACTTTGCTGAATTCATGAATCAATTCTAGCAGTTTTTTTGGTGGAATCTTTTGGGTTTTCCATATAGAGTATCATGTCCTCTGCAAAGAGTGAACGTTTGACCTCCTCCTGGCCGATTTGGATGCCTTTTATTTCTCTGTGTTGTCTGATTGCAGAGGCTAAGACTTCCGATACTATGTTGAATAACAGTGGTGAGAGTGGACATCCCTGTCTTGTTCCTGACCTTAGGGGGGAAAGCTCTCAGTTTTTCCCCATTGAGGATGATATTAGTATTGGGTCATTCATATATGGCTTTTATCATCTCGAGGTATGCTCCTTCTATCCCTACTTTCTTGAGGGTTTTTATCAAAAAAGGATGCTGTATTTTGTCAAATGCTTTCTCTGTGTCTATTGAGAGGATCATATGGATCTTGTCCTTTATTTTATTGATGTGATGAATCACGTTAATTGTTTTGCAGATAGTGAACCAGCCCTGCATCCCAGATATAAATCCTGCTTTGTTGTGGTAAATAATTTTTTAATGTATTGTTGGATCTGGTTGGCTATTATCTTGTTGAGGATTTTTGCATCCATGTTCATCAGGGAAATTGGTCTATAGTTCTCCTTTTTAGTGGGGTCTCTGTCTGGTTTTGGAATCAAGGTAATGCTGGCTTCATAGAAAGAGTTTGGAACTTTTCCTTCCATTTCTATTTTTTGGAACAGTTTCAAGAGAATAGGTGTTAACTCTTCCTTAAATGTTTGGTAGAATTCCCCTGGAAAGCCATCTGGCCCTGGACTTTTGTTTTTTGGCAGATTTTTTTATTACGAATTCAATTTCCTTACTGGTTATGGGTCTGTTCAAATTTTCTATTTCTTCCTGTTTCAGTTTTGGTAGTGTATATGTTTCTAGGAATTTGTCCATTTCTTCCACATTGTCCATTTTTTATTGGCATATAATTGCTCATAATATTCTCTTATTGTTTTTATTTCTGTTGTGTTGGTGGCCATCTCTCCTCTTTCATTCTTGATTTTATTTGGGTCCTTTCCTTTTTCTTTTTGATCAAACTGGCTAGTGGTTTATCAATTTTGTTAATTCTTTCAAAGAACCAGCTTCTAGTTTCATTGATCTGTTCTACTGTTTTTTTGGTTTCGATAGCATTAATTTCTGCTCTAACCTTTATTATTTCCTGTCTTCTGCTGGTTTGGCGTTTTATTTGCTGTTCTTTTTCCATCTCCTTAAGGCGTAAAGTTAGGTTGTGTATCTGAGATCTTTCTTCCTTCTTTAGGAAGGCCTGGATTGCTATATACTTTCCTCTTATGACCACCTTTGCTGCGTCCCAGTGGTTTTGGGTTGTGGTGTTATCATTTTCATTGACTTCCATATACTTTTTAATTTCCTCTTTAACTGCTTGGTTAGCCCATTCATTCTTTAGTAGGATGTTCTTCAGTCTCCAAGTATTTGTTACCTTTCCAAATTTTTTCTTGTGGTTGATTTCAAGTTTCATAGCGTTCTGGTCTGAAAATATGCACGGTATGATCTTGATCTTTTTGTACTTACTTAGGGCTGATTTGCGTCTCAGTATATCATCTATTCTGGAGAACGTTCCATGTGCACTGGAGAAGAATGTATATTCTGCTGCTTTAGGATGAAATGTTCTGAATATATCTGTAAGTCCATCTGGTCCAGTGTGTCATTCAAAGCCATTGTTTCCTTGTTGATTTTTTTATTAGATGATCTGCCCATTGCTGTGAGCGGGGTGTTGAAGTCTCCTACTATGATGGTATTACTATCGATGAGTTTCTTTATGTTTGTGATTAATTGATTTGTATATTTGGGTGCTTTCACATTTGGTGCATAAATGTTTACAATTGTTAGGTCTTCTTGGTGGATAGACCCCTTGATTATGATATAATGCCCTTCTGCATCTCTTGATACAGTCTTTATTTTAAAGTCTAGATTGTCTGACAGAAGTATGGCTACTCCGGCTTTCTTTTGTTGACCATTAGCATGATAGATGGTTCTCCATCCCCTTATTTTCAATCTGAAGGTGTCTTTAGGTCTAAAGTGCATCTCTTGTAAGCAGCATACAGATGGATCTTGTTTTCTTATCCATTCTGTTACCCTATGTCTTTTGATTGGAACATTGAGTCCATTGACATTTAGAGTGAGTACTGAAAGATATGAATTTATTGCCATTATGATGCTTGTAGAGTTGGAGTTTCTGGTGGTATTCTCTGGTCTTTGTTGCTTTTGATACATATATACACACATGTATATATACATGTGTGTATATATACATATATACAGATACACAGATATATTTGTATATACATATTTGTCTTTTCTCCCCTCAGAGAGTCCCCCTTAAAATTTCTTGCAGGGCTGGTTTAGTGGTCACAAACTCCTTTAATTTTCCTTTTTCTGGGAAACTTTTGATCTCTCCTTGTATTTTGAATGACAACCTTGCTGGATAAAGAATTCTTGGCTGCATATTTTTCTGATTCAGCACACTGAATATATCCTGCCACTCCTTTCTGGCCTGCCAAGTTTCTGTGGATAGGTCTGCTGCAAACCTGATCTGTCTTCCCTTGTAGGTTAGGGACTTTTTTTTCCTTTCTGCTTTCATGATTCTCTCCTTGCTTGAGTATTTTGTGAATTTGACAATGATATGCCTTGTTGGTGGTCGGTTTTTGTTGAATCTAATGCAGGTCCTCTGTGCTTCCTGGATTTTGATGTCTGTGTTTTTCCCCAGGTTAGGAAAGTTTTCTACTATGATTTGCTCACATAACCCTTCTACCCCTATTTCTTTCTCTTCCTCTTCTGGGACCCCTATGATTCTGATGTTGTTCCTTTTTAATGAGTCACTGATTTCTCTAATTTTTAAATCGTGCTCTTTTGCCTTCATCTCCCTCTTTTTTTCTGCTTCATTATTCTCTATAAGTTTGTCCTCTATATCACTGATTCTCTCTTCTGCATCATCCATCCCTGGCTGTCGTTTCTTAGTGCTCTTTCTTTGGGGGTGAATTCCTTTGTTTTGTCATTTTGAAGGGAGAAAAGGAATTAATGAGCTAGAAAAATTGAAATTCAAAAAATTAAAATTAAAAAAATATTAAAATTAAAAATTAAAAACACACACACACAAAAGTCGAATAGATGATGCTAGATCCTAGGTGTGTTTTGGTCTGGGTGTTGAAAGTGGTTTGACAGATTTGAGGAAAAAAAAGGGAGGGGGAAAGGAAATCATTTGAGAATTTGAAAAAAATGAATACACTGAAAGTGAGATGATGGGGGTAAAATAGAATTTGAAAAAATATACACAAAAGTAAAGAATATAGTAGAAAAAAATTAAAGAAACATATTTTTAATAAAAATTAAATATGATTTTTTTCTTTTTCTGTATTCAAGAAAAAATAAAAGAAATGAAAAAGAGAAAGATTTAAAAAAATAAAAAAAGGAAATCGTTTGAAAATTTGAAAAAGTGAATACACTGTAGTAGACTAAAATAAAATGAAGGGAGTAAAATAGAATTTGAAAAAACTACATAAAATCAAAAAATATACTAAAAAAATTAAATAAAAATATTTTTTTAATTGAAACTGAAAGTAAAAATGAAGTTTTTCTCTTTCTGCATTCAAGAAAAAGAAAAGAAACAAAAAAGAGAAAAAAGAAAACTAAAGAAAGAAAAAAGGAAATTGTGAAAATTTGAAAAGGTGAATACACTGAAGTAGACTAAAATAAAATGATAGAAGTAAAATAGAATTTGAAAAAATTTACACAAAAGCAAAAAATATAGTAATAAAAATTAAAGAAAAATATTTTAATAAAAATTGAAAATAAAAATGAATTTTTTCTCTTTCTGTATTCAAGAAAAAGAAAAGTGTAAAAGAAAAAGAAAAAAAAAGATAGAAAATTGAATAGATGAACCTGATAACAGATTGAAGTAGGACTGAAATTACTTCGTTTTCCCCTAGAAGTCAGTCTATGTAGGGTTTCATAGTCCATAAATTAAGCTGGCTGTGAGGCTTGTGTTGGCCCACAAGTTGGCCCAGTTGGGCGGGGCTCAGTGTAACAGCTCCGCTCTCCACTAGATGGCGCTGCTAGCCTACTGGGGTGGATTCTTGTGGGGCTCGTTGGTGCGTATGCACATGCGTGGGAGCGGAGAAAATGGCTCCACCCAACTACCCAGTCTGTTCTCCCGAATCAGCAATCGTGCACCCGTCCTCCGTCTTTAGCTCTCGTCCACTCCCTGCTTTTTCATTCTCCATGACCAGGCCCCAGGCAGTACCTCTCTACCGAGTTTTTCCTCTCTACCGAGTTTTTTCTCAGATGCAGCTCTTTTCCCAGGCCCCTTAATTCTGAAGCACTGCGGCTTTGACCTGTTCCGCCCCTCTGGGGGAGGGTCTCCCCAAGCAATGGCCAAATGTCAGCTGCACCCAGGAACACTTGCTGGACCCTGCTGCTGCCGGTGCCCCAAGACTGTGGCCAGGTGCCAGCCTGTCCCAGAAAAAGTTCGAGAGACAGTGTAGCAGCAGTGTTTCAGGGATTATGGAAAATCACAACACACATCTGGCACCAGGCTTCACCCTTAATGACCTTGACCCAGCACCAGCGAATGTGGCCACTTTCTGGGGTCTGCTGGGACCAAGTGGCTTAACAGTCTCTACCAAATGTCCTTCCAGCAGTGGAACCGCTTTTCCCTGTGTGCCTGAGATCCTCCTGGACCCCACTGTGTTCCTGGGGATTCGCCCTTCCCACCAGAGCACCTCTAGGTATTGAGCTGTGGAGTTGCAGCCTTTGCACTTTAGTTTATAGTCTTGTTTATAGTCTTAATGGAATTTAAACCCTCTCCTTTCTCCTTTCTCCCTTTTTAGTTTAGTCCCTGCAGCTGTTTCCAATTTTCCACTTTCTCTCCAGCTGCTTTTGGGGAAGGGTGCTTTTCCCATATTCTCCCCCCATCTCTGTCCTCTCTCCACTCACAAAAGCACCCCCCTTGCTGCGCCTTCTTGCTCCCCAAATTCACCTGTCTCCACCGCATACCTGCTGAATTCTGTGGTTCAGGTTGTGCAGATTGTTGTGTTAATCCTCCAGTTTTCTAGGTGTGTAGGATGGTTTAGCCTTGGTCTGGTTGTATTTCATGGATGTGAGACACACAAAAAACTTCCATGCTCTTCTGCCATCTTGGCCCCTCCCCCAAATATTCTTTCAAACATGAATTAAACCCAGCCCCCACCCTTCAGGATCTGGCCCAAGAGGAGAAGAGGCACTACAGTGAAGAGTCACCGCCCAGCTTCCCTCAAGGGGCTCCTTGTGGCTTCACATACTGCTTTTGTTGGATGAGTTGCAAACCTTCATCCTCAGGCTTGACTTTGTTTCTCGCCCCCCACCTCAACAAGAATCTATCTTAAAAAGTCTAACACACAGAGGCACCTGGGTGGCTCAGTCAGTTAAGCGTCCAACTTCGGCTCAGGTCATGATCTTGTGGTTTATGAATTCGATCCCTGCGTCCGGCTCTGTGCTGACAGCTCAGAGCCTGGAGCCTGCTTCAGATTCTGTGTCTTTCTCTCTCTCTCTGCCCCTCCCCCGCTCATTCTCTGTCTCTCTGTCTCTCAAGAATGAATAAACTTGAAAAAAATAAAAATAAAAAAAGTCTAACATACCTAAGGAAAAATGCACAAATCATTATTATCCCATGTGTATATTGTTCACAAACTGCATACAGCTGGTGAAAACAGCATATCGGCCAAAAACAGAACATTCCAAGCACCCCAGAAGCTCCCCTTGTGTCCCTTCTGGTCCTCAATCCTTCCAGCCACCAGGTAACCACTGGGTCACACGCCATCGCCATAGATGATTTTGCCTGTTCTTGAATTTCACGTAGACGGAATCAGGCACTCTGTGTCTGGCTTCAGCATCTCGTGTGTGAGATTGTTCCCCTTTGTTGAGTTTAACAATTCATTCCTCCTTGTTGCTCTAAGTATCCCATCGTGTGAATCTACCACAATTTATCTGTCCTTTCCACTGGTGATGGCCGTTTGGGTAGTTTCTAGTTTTTGACTATTACGAAGAGGCCTGCCATGAACACTCTTGCACATGTCTTCCGGTGAGCATATGGGTGCATTTCTCTTGGGTATATCCCTTGGAAGGGAATTGCTGGGTCATCCGGCAACATGGTGTTCAGCTTCAGCAGGTAGTGCCCAAGAATTTTCCAGATGGTTGTGCCAGTTGTGCCGGTTCACCCTCCCTCCAGCAGTGTGTGGGAGTTCAAGTGCTCCACATCCTCCCCTGTGTTAGCAATTTCATCTTGTCCATTTCATCCATTCCGGTGGGTAGGGAGCGTCATCATACTATGGTTGCAGTTTGCATTTTCCCGATGACAAATGAAGCCAGGCTCCTTCAACTATGCTTAGTTACCCTAATATTTTTAATCTGAAGTCCCGCTGTCTGTGTCTCTCCATTGACACCAGCAGGTCCCTGCCTGGTGGATTTGTGTTGACTGTTCCCTGTGCCTGGAACAGCTCCCCCAGGTGTTTGCAAGGCTAATTCCTTTGTGTCCTCCCAACCTTTTCTCAAATGTCACCTTCTCAGGGAGGCTAACCCTAAGGATCCTGTTTAAGATTGCTAGCTACCCCCCAGCACCCATGATTCTCCTTATCCTGCCCCACTGCCTTTTTCTTTTCCCATTGTCCTCCTTGACTTAAACTTACTACATAATTCACTGTGCTTGTCAGTGATGACACGTTTGTATTGTTTAGAGTCTGTAGAGTATCAGCTCCATGAAGGCAGCTCACTTATGCATCCCAAATGCCTAGAACAGGTCCTGGCCCACGGTAAATAAATGCTCAATAAGTATTTGTTGGATGAAGATTTGGGGAAAGTGCATTCTAGGAACTGGGAACAAGGAGGTTCTAAGGTCCCAGTATAGAAACAAAGTGGACACGCTGGAGGGGCAGAAAGGAGGCCCATGTGGCTGTAGCACAGAGAACACGGTGCACCAGGAAGTGCAGGTAGAGGAGGGGGTCTGGATCTTATTCTGAGTGCAGCTGCACACCCAGGCTGCTGCTCTTTGTATATGTCTCCATCTTCTCCCAGGGAGCACAAAGATCCGTATTGCATATTTCTACATTTTTTTTGCATTATACCTTCACTATGGTTTGCTATTTATTTAATTAAAATTCTAAAAATCGTGCTAAAGTACACATAAAATAGACCATCTTAACCATTTTTAAACATACAGCTCAGAAGCACATTTCCATTGTTGTACAACCCATCGCCCCCTCCATTTCCGGAACTCTTTTCATCTTGCAAAGCCACAACTCCATAGCTCCCGGTTTCCCCTTCTTCCTGGCCCCTGGCACCTCCCACTCTGCTTTCTGTCTCTACAGCTTTGACACCTAGTGACGTTGCTATTTCTTCACTTGTGGCCTGCTCCACAGAAGATACAGTCTTTCATTTTTGCCTTTAGCGTTTTTCTTTTTCTCTAGTTTTTAACTCAGTTTATGTGAAGTCTAAATATGTCTAAAATAATTTCTGCCCGTTGTTCACAAACCAGTGTTCATCTTTTTCTGTTGTTCAGCTTTGTAGACATGTCCTGGTGAAAAGCATATCATCTCTCAAAGCCCAGAATCTGAATTGGCCATTTTTTTTTCTTTTTTTTTTTATTTTTTTTTATTTTTTAATATATGAAATTTACTGTCAAATTGGTTTCCATACAACACCCAGTGCTCATCCCAAAAGGTGCCCTCCTCAATACCCATCACCCACCCTGCCCTCCCTCCCACCCCCCATCAACCCTCAGTTTGTTCTCAGTTTTTAACAGTCTCTTATGCTTTGGCTCTCTCCCACTCTAACCTCTTTTTTTTTTTTTTTTTTTTTTTTTTCCTTCCCCTCCCCCATGGGTTTCTGTTATGTTTCTCAGGATCCACATAAGAGTGAAACCATATGGTATCTGTCTTTCTCTGTATGGCTTATTTCACTTAGCATCACACTCTCCAGTTCCATCCATGTTGCTACAAAAGTGAATTGGCCATTTTTAAAAAGTAACTACTGTTTAATGATACAACAGATTTTATCAGCTTAGGTCTTATTCAAGAGATACTTTGGTAAAAAGTGGTTATTGTACACACAAAATGATATTGGAATTTGGCTTTTTTGGTTTTATAAAATTTTGTTCGATCAATAATATAAATACTTTCTGATTTGCCATCTTAGTGTTTCTTTCAATGCACTCATCTGATCTCAACTGAAACCCACCAGCCACCCTAGCCACTGGCCCCCCGGCCCCCTGTCAATAGGAGCTAAATGTGAGGGAGGGAATATGGACCTAAGGAATGAGGCTTCCAAGTCAAAAAGCAGCCCAAGCCTCTGAGAGAGTCAAAACCTGATCAGCTTTAAGTCATTCCTGGTGATTGTTAGTTCCTCCTCTATAACTTTCTGTATCTCCCCCTGCCAAAAGAATTATGCATACTATTAATTAAGAAAAATACAATAACCTCTTTAAAAGATGACTCAGACATTGTAAGGCTGAATTATGAACAATGCCCTAGATTTATAGTGTGGAGCCTGGACTTTAATCTGACCATTCCTGGTCACATGTCCTTGGGCAAATCATTGAACTTCTTGGTTTCAGTATTCTCATTGGACATAAAGATAACAATCCCTTATCACAGGGTAGTTGTGAGGATCAGGTGGGATAAGACAGAGACTGTGAGCCCACTAGTATCACAAGATGTTCCTAGAAGTGCCCTGAAAAGGGAATCTCTGGCCAAAGCAAAAGGTGTTCCTTAATTGCAGGACTTATCAGAGCCTTTATGATGTTATTGGGCATGGTGACTCTCCACAAGAGGGATGTGGTATTAAGGCTTTTCTATTTTAACTGAACCCAGAGAACAGGGCTAATGTTCCACAGGACACACTGAAGGAAATTCTGAGCTAAGGTAGTAAAAAGACTTGTTTACAATTCAAACGAAAACATTTTAGAAAACTGGAAGGTCCTTCTTCTGAGTACCAGTCAGTGGAAGATGTCTCATGCTACTGGAGCATGGAGAGGAGCCATTTATTCTGAAAGGATAATAATACAATCCTGCCAGTCACGTTCCTGAGGGAGGGACCACATCCCATGTGTCGTCATCTTCCTGTCCTGCAGTATAGCCTGTAATGTCGTTGAGTTGGTTGCCCGAAGCATGGGTGTCACTTCTTTGCTCAAGGCCAATGACTGCCCACTGCCGTTAGCTCACCCTCTTGATCCTGTCTTCTTCTGCCTTGACCCCCACTCCCGTTTCTCTCTTGGCACTGAGGCCCAGCCCCTTCTCCCCGCTCCCCATCCACACCTACCTACTGAGATTTCACCCACTGCCCACCCTCCACCTCCATCTCCCCAGACTTTCCAACATCACTCATGCCTCATGGTCAACCCAAGCCCCGTCCCTCACCCACACCTTCTCCACTGACTGGCCCTCTTCTTCTTTCGATGACCACTGTTCTCAGAGGCTGCTCCACACGCCCAGGTGCCCGAACAGAGTGCTGCAGGTAGCTCTGAGCTCACTGAGACCCAGGTTCATGTGTTATACTCTTGCATGTCCCCTGCCCCCAGCTTTGAGCTCAGGCATAGGCCCAAAGCAGATGTACACTCACTAATTGGTGATGGGGACAGGAGGCTTCAGAGATGCCGTGTGGAGGAAAGACTGGATTCCAAGGCAGGGCAGCCAGCCTTGACTCCCAGCTTCACCCCACAAGCGCTACAGGTATTAAGCAAATCACTAAACCTCTTTAAATCTTCATTTCCGCATTTGTAAAACTGGGTTACTACTTCCTGGCCTTCCCATCTCAAGGGTTATTGCAAGGAAGAGGGATGTTGAAACTCATAGCACTTCGCGAATGTTAGCCACTGTTAATGTTTTTCGGAGTTGACAGCCCCTGAAAAATGGAGTATTAATCGTAATGTGGTTCTTTCTCTAGTGTCCAGCTGCTGACAGCTGGCACTGAGTCTAAGACAGTGGGAGCAAGAGCCTCCGCCTTGCGGAGTTCCCTGCTCCTCGTACATCATGGAACCCACCCAACCATCTGCTTCATTTCCATGTGCTCGTCTCATTTTCTTTCATTTCCCAGAAGGTGTGGGGATGATGAATTACATGAGACAGCCCAGGTTTTCTGACACTGGTCCAGCGTCGTAGGCAGCAAAGATGGTGAGCCCAATCCCCATGAGGTGCAAAGGCCAGAGACCCAGGAGAAGGGCTTGCTCAGACCTCTTTCTGTAATAAAATTTAATGGCCCAGTTTACTCAAAATGGGTCATATATGAGGGGCTCCAAGAGAATCTGCCCTGGAGCTGAGATGATGTAAATTTTGTTTGGGAATTGGATGATTAAGTAATTTTAACGTGAGCAACTTGTAATTTGTAGCCAAACATGTTCATTCAAGTGAATCATAAGAAACTTCTCAAAACAGGGTGAGAATTTGGGCCAAAACTCAGAGGAAACGATTTAGTGGAATAAATGTATAGCAGACAGCAATGTCAGAAAAATTCATCTGCTTGCAAACAAGGTGTGAAATAACAGGCTTCTCGGGGACACATAAGGAAAAAAAAAACTAAGATTTCAGATGACTGAGGTTGATGTAAGAGTTGAGAGAAACAGCTATTTCAAAACTTAGGCTGCATTAATAGAAGCATGGTGAGCAGAAAAATGGAGATGACAAAGTTCCTGCAATCTGCATTGATGAGCTTACACCTGGTACATATGTTCAGTTTTAGGTGCCTCTGACTGAAAAACTAAATCCCAGCTTGGAGGTTGCCCATGGGGGTGACGAGGGACATGAAGCATCCAGAAACCAACAGGGAAGAACAGTGTTTGGCCCAGAACAGACCCACCCAAGGGGACATGATTTCTGTTTGCAGATATATCAAGGGCTGTTATGGGGAGCAGTGTTAAGATTTTTTTTTTTTTAATTATACTAGAAGGCGAGGCAGACTTCTACTCAACATGTAGAATCTCTTATTCCCAATTGAGCTGTCTGGATCTGGGTGTCCCAGCTGATGACTGCAAACTCCCCACTCACGCTGTTTAATCAGAGCCTGGGGAGTGTGTGTGAGGCAGAAATACCACAAAGGGGTCTTCTACATCAGGGACTGGTTGGACCCAGCGACCTTTGATATCTCTTCCAAGTGTAAGAGCGTTTTCACACAAAAATTTTCTCCACCTTCATAGAAAGTAACTTACAACCAATATTGTTGCTTAGATTGCTTGGGCTGGGAGAGAAAAAGGGCATTCCACGCATGCTTTTCATATTAAGAACTCAGAACAGGAAACATTATATTCAGTAAATTTCATAAGTAACAATAATAAAGATATTTTGGCTGCATATTGAGCCAGAAGGAGAGAAAAGGAGAAAAGATAGAGAAAGATTGAGAAAGAATGATGGAGATAAAGGAGAGGAAAACAAGGCAAATAAATGGAACAAGAGAGAAAGAGGGAGGGAAAAAGTGAAGGACCAGAATATAAAGTTATATAATATTTTTCTGCTTTCCTAAAGCACGATACATACTGTGACTAGCGCAAAATGGACATTTTCTAATTTGGATTGTACATTTATCAAAGGCATGCATGCATTTTAAAAATCTTTTCAAATAAGCAAATAGTTCTACAGGCTTATTATAGAAGCAGCAGCTCCTAACTTCTCTCATACACATGTCCTAATTCCCATAGGTGCATGGTTACTTTTTATGTCTATTTCCACATTTCGGAGTAACACAGTTATACTATTTCTTGATTTTTGTTCTGTTTTGTTACATGGATTATCGAGTCCCACTATAGAAAAGAGAGTTCATTTTCTTTATGCTGTTTCTCATTTCACACACATTCCTTCCCCTATCCTCCTGGTATAGTTACACCATACTTTTCTTTAGATCATCTTTCAGTTTACTTTATTATGATTATATAAATACTATTCACAACCAAGCCATACACTATATTTTCTTCTGAAACATTTTATCTTTCCTAGAACTAATAATAATCTTACTTTTTCTGTTTGTGTAGTTTTCTATTTATCTGTCACCAATTCTTCTCCAATTTCCTCCACTCCAGCTGCTACACCATTTTCATCCATTTCCTCTAGATGTAGTCAAAAAGATCAGGTATTCTAGTTTATATTTTTGTAGATGTCGCCCCTAAACATTCTGATTTGCTTCATGCTGGACCAATTGCTCTCTACACCTAGCCCGTGACTATTATCCAGAGATTTTTTTTCCTTCACCTTAATCCTGGAGCTTCTCCTTGATTCCGTCTTGGTTTGGAGCCTCTGCTTTCTTACTATTCTGCCTTTCACTTTCCTAGTTTACTTCCCTGTTTTGGTGGAGCACATTTATGGTAGGATACATTTATGGAGACCTTGCATGTCTGAAAATATCTTTAGACTTTTACCATTACCCTTGACTGATAGTTTGTCTAGGTATGAAATTTTAAGTTGAGATTGCCTGAAAATTTTGAAGACATTCTACCATTGTCCTTCCAATATTATGAAGTCCAAAACTATTCCCATTCCTGACCTTTATATGTGACCTTCTTCTTTTCCTCTCTAGAAGTGTTTGAAATTTTCTCTGTCCCCGGTGTTTTAAAATTTTGCAGATAAGGTTTGGCATGGGTCAGGTTTCATCCATTATCCTAGGCACTCAAAGAGACTTTCAATCTGGAGTCTTGGATTCTTCATTCTGGGACATTTTCTTGAATTATTCCCTTCATATTTTCCTCCCCTCCTCCTTCCTGCCCCCCTTCTCTTTTTCTCAAACTTGTTATTTAGATATTGGACTTATTTGACAGAATCTCTCATTTTCCCAGCTTTTCTCCCCCAGCTTCCATCTTCTCATTTTTTCTTGCTTTATTTTTGAGGACATTTCCTTGAGTTTACATTTCAAACGTCCTTTTCCATTTAAAAAAAATTATGCCAGCACATTTTTTTTTAATTTCCAAGAGTTTCTTATTCTGTGATAAATTTTTCATCATAACACTTTTCCTGTATCATGATGCAATATCTTTACAGATCTCCCTGTAGATGCTGTTTTTAAGGATCATTTTTAAGGAATATTTTCTTTTCCCTACAATTGTCTCTGTTTTCTCTAAGCTACATATATATTCTGCTTGTTTTTGTCATTATCTTTCACACAAAAGACTTTTTTCCCTAAAGTCTTGGTTGTGTCTTCATATTTAAGAGGGAAGAACGAAAAGAAGCTATTTGAATGCTCTGTGGACATGGGCACATCAACTCAGGGTTTTGCTGTGGGGTTATTTACATGGGTTGTTCTAGGGAACCCCCAATGTTTAAGATTTTTTTTTCTTGTTGTTTGATCATATTCAGTCTTCTTTTGGGGGAGCCTAAGACTGGCAGCCAATGTTTTAGGACCTGAAGGGGGAAAGAGAGCTGGCAAGTTGGTCTCAGAATTCCATATGTGCACTTAATCAACTTGATTTCAGTGCAACATAACCAGGCTTGATGTCCCTCAATCCAGACATCTTCCAGAGACCAGCCTACAGTTTTGTGTTTGGGTGGGAAATCACAGTCGCCCAGGAGTGTGCAGTCAGAAAGGCTAACTAGGAGTTGAAACACTTAATCAGCATATTCTCTAATAATCATCTGGTTTTAAGCCCCACTTTCAAACCCAGTTCAAGAGGTACCTGGTGCTGTCAGTTCCTAAGACTTTGGGGGAGTTTTATGGTGTGTACCAGTTACTATTTCTGTGTAACCAATCATCCCAAAACCTCATGGCACAAAACAAAACCCATTTTAGTAGGTTCATGGATTCCATGGAATGGGAATGTGGATGGGCCAGGCAAGGACGGTTTCTTTCTACTACACAATGTTTGGGGCCTCAGGCAAATTCAAATTGGCTAGAAGTGACTCAAATGGCTAAAGGCTGAAACAGCTGGGACTGGAAGATCCATTTCCAAGATGGTTTCTTCATCTAGAACTTGGGCTGTGACTGTCTACTGGAGCAGCTGTACATGGTCTCTTCACGTGGTTTGGGTCTCTCACAAGCAGGGCAGCTGGGATCTGAGAGAGAGCACCCTGAGAGCAAGTGTTCCAAGAGAACCAGGCAGACACTGCATGAGCTTTCATGAATCCACTTTAGAAGTCAGACAGCATCACTTCTGCTATACTCTGTTGACTGAAGAAGTCACGGGCCCTTCCAGATTAAGGGGAGAAGACAAAGACGTGTCAAAGCATTTGGGGGCTATGTTTTAAAACCACATTATGTTTCAAGTTAGATTGTTCCTCAGCCTCTCTGCTTTTCCCATTCCCAACTTAAGGTTCAATTTTCTTGAAACTTCCAAGCTATCATCACTCATTTTTATGCTTTTCAGCTTCTAGAATTTCGTTGTTATTGTGCTCTTGGCTGCAACAGCAGCAACAATAACAGCAGCAACAATAACAAAATACAAAAACCCTTTTATGGTTTTTTAGTGGAATTCTAAAGGCAAAGGAGATAAATGTTTGTGTTCGATTTGCCGTATTTATCCAAAAATCTCATTTATTTAATTTCTAGAATTCTTTGCACATATAATTTTATACCAATCCATTGATTTTATCACCTGTGATTTTTTAAGCCAATTTATAAGGAACCATATTTATCATTCTACACGTGGTTTGTATTTAGACCCTTTACCATTCTTGTCACCCTTCTCTAAACAGCCTATTCTTTCTCAAAGAGCTTGTTGAGAAGCACTATGCAACGCTGAACCCAGGTCTGTAGGAATATGGCACCTTGAGACAGTTGCCTCTTTGCTTTGGACGCAACTTTTTGCTGTTGCAGCCTGAGACCAAATGATGTTTCTTGACTGCTACTCCACACTGTTGACCAAGTCACCCAAACCACATTTACACATGGGCTATTAAACCAGGTTTTCCCCATCTTGTTCTTGTGCACTTGGCTCATAAATTCTGAGTGAGAGTCTACTTTACATTTATATCCCTCGTTATATTTAATCTTATTAGCTTCAGTTCATTACTCCAATCTCTTGAGATCTTTTGAATTTTGATTCTATCTTCCTAGTATTAGCTAATCCTAGCTTTGTCATTGCTAATCCTAGCAACTGGTCATTTATGATTCTGCTAAGCCTCCACCTGCTACAATCAAGCCACTGATAATACACTGAAAAGCTCAGGACCAAGGCTCTGGGTGGCTTCACCAGCGCTCTCTCCCCAAGATGATATTGAGTCCCTGGGCAACTGTACTTGGTTCTTATAACCCAGCCAGTTTATCTTCTTGGTATTCAACCCACATTTCTCCATCATAGCCACAGAAATGTCATGAATCTTTTTATTTCTCTATGTGAATGGAAAAATTTCAAGATATAAGGTATTAATAGACTTGTGGTATGGTAAGGCCAACAGATAAGGAGACAACTGCCACGGAAAAGACAACTTGTTACTCAGAGTTCTCAAAGAGTAGGGTATGCCACACCTTGGGGGGCTACCTGGGAGGTATCAGGGTCAGTTAGGAGGCAGAGGAAGTGAGGAGGAAATGTGGTCAAGGGATTTTTTGTGATTTCCTTGGGAAGGAACAAATTAAATCAGGGTAATAAGGTTTAAGATTAGCTAGTTTGAATAATTTCAGCAGGATATGGGGCATGGGGCCTGTCCCTAGTTGTCTGGTATCTGACCCTGGGATGATTAGAAGATATAGAGCCCAATAGAGAAGGTGGTTTGGAGTGTGGGCTCTGGACTGGTTGGTTAGCATTTGAAAAGCACACTCACTGAAAGGTAAGTTATCTACTCTCTCTAGGAATTGGGGTGGAGAGTAGTCCCTCCAGGGTCAGCAAGGCCCCAGATTTCAAAGCATTAGAATATAGGAAATAAATGATGTGATTAATACACAAATACACTGTGTTAATACACAAATACAGTGAGCTGATGTGATGCAAGGTGGACAGTACCAGAGAAGTCCTACCTCAGGAAGTCCTACCTCAGTGCTCATATAGGTGCCCCAAATACTTTCTCTTTTACCTTCCTCATTCAAAAGAAGGTGGGGGGGAGTGTCAGAATAATGTGACCACTGTTTCCACAGACCATTTCTGACTCTTCTCTGCTCATGAGCTTTTGAGTGTTCCACTGGGAGGCACAGCAGAGGTCCAGCTTATAGGGGGTAGCCAACACTGAAGATTCTTTCCCTGTGTCCCTCAGCATGCTCCTTGTAAAGTGTATGCACACGTGTGCATTTCTCAAGATATATTCACTCTAGATCAATAGTTTTCCCCTTCCCCAGTTCCAACTGAAACTTATTATGCATGGAAACCTCAAACCCAAGTTAAAGGCAGTGATTCAGAATTAAAACTGGCTGGGATTAAGTGTCTGCTCCCTAAGATCCACTAGGATGAGCTCTTGGCAAGGATGAATGAGAATTCTTGCTGAAGTTCGTCTCTCCCCTTCTCTGGATTGGGCAGCTTTGGCCACTTCCCCAGCATGTACTGGCTCTCTGCTATACACATGCTTCTGTGCCCCTGGCAGAGCAGATCACATCTACCAGGATCTTAGCATATGTGAGAACAGACTTGTGAAGCTCATTGTCTTTCTCTGGAAACTCTTCCAGTCCTTTGAATGTGTAGAGGGAAGCTGTTGAGGATGCAGACTAAAGATGGTCAGATCTCAGCCGGAGACAGGAGCTGAGCCAGGAAAACTGCTCAGGAGCAACCCTTCCGTCCTGGCATTTCCATGTGTCTACATGTTATGTCACCAGATAAAGCCACTGTGCCAGCAGGCGCCATATCTGTGTAAGCATAAGTGGCTCTCCATTTGGTCATATTCTTTGGGTCGCTGGCTACTGCCACACTAGATGGAAAAACAATCCAGCCCCTTCTCCCTCCACACCCCTCCTCAGAGTCTGCATTCCCAGCAGGTGCATCCTGAATCAGAGATTTATCAAGAGGCATTCTATCCACCTTTTATGCTCTCTGACTATGGGTTTTGATTGAAGGATCCCTCCTTTAGAAGTCATTCTCCTGGGTAGCAAGGTCTGTTGTCAGGTTTTCTTCTTTGAGGGGTCCTCTATCAAACCACATCCCTGACCTTGGGTACACACAGAACACATTCCACTGCATAACTGATCTTCAGACTGTGTGACAGTATCTCCAGAGACCACAGGCACATTGCTGAGGAACTGATGACCAAGAATCCAGATGCTGACATGCCAAACCCACACCTTGGCCTCTCTGAGTCCTGGTGGCTTCCTGGGCCCCTTTGGCACTGACATTCCATTATTCAGTTCAGTACATTCAAGCACACAGTCTCATATTTCAGCATAGCTTGGTGTATATTCAAAGCACTGCACAGTCACTCCTACACTTCCCTTCCAGACACCATGTCCTCTTATGTCTAATCTTCTCTGGTGGAAAGGGTAAGGCCCGTCTCAGGGAGTCTGGGGACCTACCATTGGTGGGTTGTTGGAAGATTATTGATTCTTCCAGTACACAGCAATCCCCTTAAAATTATCACCAATGTATCCTACAAGGAAAGGAATTGTGTGGGAATTCAAAAATTAAAGGAATAAACAGAGATAGGAAAGTTTGCCTGGTGGCCCCATGGCTGCTCCATTGCCCAAATCCATGGGGTACTACTCACATCGTATTTGCTGGGAGTTGCACTCTGTGGAGTTGTGCAGCTCTGCCATGTGCTATTCTTTCCTAATTCTTCACCCAATCTCATTGCCATTTGGGACACAGTGCCCTACCCCTTTGTCAAACTTCAAGTTAGTCTCTTAGAATGTGAGAACCAGAAGGGACTTAGAGTTTAGTGACACACTATTACCACATTTTGAGATGAGGGGGCTGTGGCCTGAAGAGGCGATGTAACTGGTATAGGCATAGGAGAAAGATCCCCTTCAGCCAAGGATCTTGACTTCCTCTTTACCTTTGCTCCCTAAAGAGTGGTCCATAGACCAACAGCATGAGCAGATCCAGGAGCCTGTTGCAGAGGCGGTGTCTTCAGCTCCAACCCCAGCCCTGCTGAATCAGAACTTGCCTTTAAGACTTCCTAGTCACTTGCATATACACATGAAAGTTCACCATACCCAGTGAAGAAACAGTGGACACCTCTAGATGTATACCCTTTTTCAGCATAGCCCAAATCCCCTCACTCTGGAAGGAAAAGGATGGATGTTTTATGTGGAGGAGGAGGAGGAGGGGCTTAGATGTGTGCATTTTATGAATCTACTCATCTGGAGAAGCTTACCCTCCCAGGTAGATGGTCTCAGAGAGGACATCCGTGGAGCATTCTCATGTAAGTCTGGGGAGCTGTGGCCTCCTGTCCTCTCTCATTCTCTTACTTGTGAAGGTCTTTACTGTGACATTTGCATGATTGAACAAAGACACAACCTCTTGGCTCCTCACCCTCTTGATGTCAAGAACATGACCCTTTGCCCAAGGGGAGGCCCTAGAGAAGTGAGGGGGCCTGGAATTTGAACCAGCTCAGCTCAGCTCAGCTACTGTGTCATGGAATCATTGCTCCGCAGGAAGAGGCTGCAGCTCCTGGGGGGCTATGGACCAAATATTTGTGTTCCCCAAGATTCATATGCTGAAACCTAATCTCCAACGTGATGGTGTTAGGAGGTGGGCCTTTGGGAGGTGATTAGCTCATGAGGGTGGGCCTCTCACCAATGGGATCAGCACTCTTATAAAAGAGACTCCAGAAAGCAGCTTTTCCCCCTTTGCCATATGAGGACATGGCGAGAAGACAGCTATCTATAAACCAGGAGGCGGGCTGTCACCAGACCCCAAATCTGCCAGCGCCTTGATCTTGGATTTCTAGCTTCCAAAACTGTGGAATAAATTTCTGTGGTTTATGCCACCCAGCCTATGGTATTGTTACAGCAGCCCAAATGGACTAGGACACGAGGCAACCACCACCCTTTCCCCACTGAACTCCATAACTCTTTAGACCTCTCTTTAGGTTTGGCTTTGTTTATAGAAGTCATCCCCACATGTCCACTAGATTGCAAACTTTTTTGAGGAAGGACTGCTTCCAATACATTATAGCTTTAATAGGACTTAGTGGAAAGGTAGTGCTGACCACAAATTAGAAGAGAGGGACCAGTGAAGAGGACAAGTGTGGAGGCAGCCACCTCCTGGAGGCCAGCATCGAGGCCTGGACCAGGTCTGCCCTGGGCCTCCCTCGGTTCTGGGGAGACTGGCCCATTGTTATGGAGTGAATTGTGCTCCCCCTACCCACATTCATGTGTTGCAGCTCTAACCCTCCGCTGCCTCAGAATGCAACTGTATATAAATATAGTGTCTTCAAAGAGGCAATCAAGCTAAAATGAGGTTAGTTAGGGTGGCCCCAATGCAATCTGACTGGTGGCCTTATATAAAGAGGAAATTTGGACACGCCAAAGACACCAGGGCATGCAGATGTAGGAAGATCATGTAGGACACAGCAAGAAGGTGGCCACCCACAAGCCAAGCAGACAGATCTTGCTAGAACCCAACCCTGCTGACACTTTGATCTTGAACTTCTAGCCTCTGGAGCTGAGAAAGTACATTTCTGATGTTTTAGCCACACAGTCTGTGGTATTTTCTTGCAGCAGCCTCAGCATACTAAGACTCTAGTGAACCAGATTCTGAATCACCAATAACTAAGTATCTAAGCAGTTATCATTTTCCGTTTCTATGAAGAACATCAATTTCTAGGCTCCAAATGGAAAGACTCATTTTTGTTATAAACAAGTAATAGAAGAAAGTAGAAATTTATGGGCAAAGTGTAAAATGTTCTCTCCACTGGAAAAGAAACTGCAGTGCATCTGATTGTCTTATGGCTGTGGCCTTTATGAGCATATTTTATAACAGAGTATATATGCTCCCTTTTCCAGGCAAAATTAGATTTCCTTTATAGCTGGAATTCCTACATTCTGGATCTGATTTGATCTTTTGCTTATCAGCCCACCAGTATTTTCTCTCTCTCTCTTTTTTAAATGTTTATTTTAGAGAAAGAGAGAGAGCTGGGGAGGGGCAGAGAGAAAGAGGGACAGAGGATCTCAAGTAGGCTCTGTACTGACAGCAGAGAGCCAGATATAGGGCTCACATTCCCGAACCGTGAGATCTCGACCTGAGCCAAGTCAGGCACTTAACTGACTGAGCCACCCAGGCGCCACCTCCCCCGCACCAGTATTTCTAAAACTCTATGCCCAAGAAAGCAGGACTTTAAACACAAAAACAAAAAAAAGAGAGTTTTAGTATATGCAATCTCTTAAGTGCATGCCTGTATGCAAATATGTAGGCCATATTTGTATTACCAAATTATTATCATATTTTGTGATTCTATCTTATTGCTTTGTGTGTCCCTTCTTGGCTTTTTTCTTAAATCAATAGTCATATTACAATGTCAAAGAGGTTCCCCATTCCTGTTATAGGAGGTCAATTCTTGCAAATCTGGAGCTGTTGGCAGTTCCCGTATTCACCACCCCTCCGTAACCACCTGTTTGTAGGTACCAGATGTGATTCTAAGGCAATGTGGTCACTTCTGGTTTCTTTTCTGACCTGAGACTGTAAGTTTTCCCCTTTTTAATGCCATCGTCCCCAAGTGGGGGCAGACATGTTCTTAGCAGGAGAAGAACACAAAGCCCAGCCCCAAGAAGATGCCTGTCACTGAGGGAGTAGGAACCCTCACCCACACATATGGGTCAAACCGAGTATTTTTGTCTACCCACAGTGGCTGGGTCCTATAGCCAGCACCCCTCTCTTCTACTCTGTACATCCCTGCCCTGGTTATCCTCTGAATCAGTCACTCCAGTCATCTGAAGAGAAAGAATTTAAAATAAAGACTTGCTAGCTAGGTATAACGTTGATAAGTAGGTAATGGGAAAGGAAAAACAGATACCCTCCCAGCCAGTTACCAACAGTGTGTGTGTGTGTGTGTGTGTGTGTGTGTGTGTGGTGGGGTAGGGGTGGAGAGTCCTTCCCCTTTTCTTCATGTCTTTGGGGTAGAGTGAAAGCCTTCTCCTTCCCTCTGCTTCAACTCAGCTCTGATTTCTGAGAAGACCTACTCAAGACCTGCCCTCTCCATCACCTGCTGGAAGTTGCTCTATAACTTTTGAGGATAGATTTTTAACCAATTACTGCTACCTAATGGCAGCTCCACCCAATCTGGGCTTGAGTAGGAATGTTTAATGCACCCTGAACTCTTTCTAAGACATAGGTAGTTCCAGAGTTTCAACTAATCTACTAGGCTTTTAAAAACTTTTTTTCTACTACAGGCTTTAATTTCTGAGAGAGAGAGAGAGAGAGAGAGAGAGAGAGAGAGAGAATCACTTGCCTTGGACTTGTCTTCCAGACAGCGATCCTCAGCTTTCTTCCTACCAGCTGTATATAGCCTTTTTAATCTTCTAGCTTGAGGCAAAATCTGCCCTTTCCTCTATGTGATGCCAAAAGATAAAGATCATGGTCATATAACTTGTCCCCTTTCCGGCTGTAAGAACCCTCATGTTTCTTCCAGGCTGAAAAATAAATTGAAAGAACTTTTACATAGACTATGCAGCAAGATTTTTTAAATAGAGAGTTAAAGTGCTTTTTATCACGGATGGTATCTGGAACACAGTCTTATCCAGATTTTATGGATCATTATCAATTTTCTCTTTGTCCCTAATCAGATTAAACTGTGAGGTTAGGAGAAGGGAGGATATATTGAGTCATGATATGGTATTTAGCTAGAAGAAAATAAACCAGCACAAATTCATACTATTCTGGGTAATTCAATCGGAATGGAAAGGAATGAAAATGAAACAAAAGAACCAAAGGTCAGTTAATAACACTGATTGCACATGATACCATGTTTTCAGAGAGAATGAGGAGACTCTTCTCCATGGTCTTGACATGGAAGTGCTGATGTTGTATTTCGATAATAACATTTCATCTATCCAGCATTGCCAGGTACAAAGCACCCCATAAACAACGCATTCCCTTATGTCATTTGGCACAGAAAATTATTATTTTTACAAACTGGATAGTGTGCTTTCTAAAATTATCATTTCCTTGCTTTCCTAAGCAGAACTTACTGGCTTACTTTAACATCAAAAAAAAATTTTTAATGTTTATTTATTTTTGAGAGAAAGAGGCGAGGGGGAGAGAAAGCGAGCGCTAGTGGGGGAGGGGCAGAGAGAGAGAGGGAGACACAGAACCCAAAGCAGGCTCCAGGCTCTGAGCTGTCAGCACAGAGCCCGACACAGGGCTCAAACCTACAAACTGTGAGATCATGACCTGAGCTGAAGTTGGACACTTAACCTGCTGAGCCACCCAGGTGTCCCTTAATTTAACATTTTTATGAATCAATCACCATTTATGACTATTGTAATTATGGCAGGATATATTCTGTGGTATCCCCCAAGGAAGAAACCTGGGGATAGGAGAAAAGCTACTTAAAGGTAGCATGGCCCAGCTAAAATGGGTGTAACAGAGTCTGTCTCAGGCTTCAGTTACATCAGCCCAGAACAGGATGGCGTAGAGGAGACTTAACACAGTCATGCCAAGAAACAATCCAAGAGGAAGCTCTCCTCATATGAGACAAGTGTTGGGTTCTAAATAATAATAATAATTAATAATAATAATAATAATAATTGCTTTGGGTTAATGTGCTTGCCCACAGACAATTTGCAAGGCCACAATTCTTCTGGTGGAGAGGCTGAGTTGTAGAGGTCATTCCTCCCCACTATAGAATCGACAGATCTGGGCAAAGGAACATTTCCATTACTTTCTGGCTAAAGCCTGAGCTGTGGAATTTTCCACTGAAAGGTGGAAAAGGGTATAGTTCCCAAAGGAGGGTGTGTGGAGCCTGAAGAGGGGCTGTTGAAGCAAGGACGTGAGGAGGACAGACAGAGGGAGGTCAGGAGAAAGGGAGCTTCTGGAAGCCTTAGCCTGGCAGTTTCCTCTCCTTAGTGGCAAAGGTCATGCCTCTTGCCCTCCCTCTACTGTGCTCTCAGAGATCTGCCTGGCTGCTCTGTAGTTCAGCTGGTCTGGAGAGGCAGGGAAGCCGAAGATAGGAAGGTATCTGCCTCCTGATCCCCACAAAGTGAAATGGAGCTAAGGTCAATCAACTGCCTTCTCTCGTCACCACATTGTACAAGTATCCATAGCAGTGCCACCCGTGGTCACTGGCAGCTGTGGGCAGGTGACGTTCCAGCACTAAGCAACTGGGAGTCTTACTCCTGATTCTCCTCAGCCTCCCTATGGATCACCCTGCAGGACAGGAATTGAGGGATTGCCTCCACAGCCCGTTAAACCTCTATCCAATTTTAGTTTCCTAATCTCCTTCCTCATTGTCAAGTGGCCAGCAGCAAAATTTGACTTTTTTTTTTAATTAAAAAGGATAAGGCATTTATATGGTTGTTTTTAGCCAAAGATTCTGTTATTTTATTATATATATATATTTTATTTTAGAGAGAGAGAGAGAGCTAGCAGCAGAGAGGGGCAGAGGGAGACAGAGAGAGAGTCCTAAGCAGGCTCCACATGCTCAGCATGGAGCCCGACATGGGGCTTGATCCCACGACCCTGGGATCATGACCTGAGCCAAAATCAAGAGTCGAACACTCAACTGACTGAGCCACCCAGGTGCACCTAGCCAAAGATTCTAAATGTAATCACGAAAAAATAGCAGACAACCCCAATTTTTATAAAACAGCTGACCTGTATTCATCAAGAATGTCTGAGTTTAAAGGAACCAAAGAGATGTGACAGCTACTTGGAATAGGTGGTCATGGGCTGGTTGCCCTACTTAAAAGCATTGCTCTATAGTCTGTAACTGGGCAACTGACGAAATCTGAATGCAGACTGTGGATAAGATGATGGTGTTGTGTGGTTGTTGAATTTCCTGAATTTCATCACTGTACTGTGACGATGTAAGAGAATATATTTGTTTCTATGAAATACACTACAATATTAAGGAACATGACGTATGCATCCTACTTTGAAATAGTTCAGAAAAAGTATACGTGAGCACATACACGTACATGCTCACAAAGAATGATCAAGTAAAATGTCAGTAAGTTGATACATGGTGTATAGGAGTTCATTGTACTATTACTATAACTTTTCTGTAAGTTTGAAATTTTTCAAAGAAAAAGGCAAAATGTCAAAAAGAAAGTGAGCTGTGCAAGATGATAATGTTAAAAATCTGATCCCATTTACCTACTACAAAAAAGGATAATGTCAATTTTTGGTTAAAAAAAAAAAATCAGTGTCACAGGAATTCTCAGTCTTGCTAGTAAGTAGACAGTGTTTCTGGGAAATAGTTTGAGACTTTAAAATGCTCCTAAACACAGATCCTATAATGAAATTCATAAAAATTTATCCTGAAGAAAAAAAATAAGAGATAGGGACAAAGATTTCTGTATAAGAATATTCTCTGAATGTTATTTACAATGGAGAAAAATAGAACCATCTAAATGTCTAACAATAGAATAATGGTAACATCGATGATAGTACATCTATACATTAGAATACTGTGCAGGCAGGGGCACCTGGGTGGCTCTGCTGGTTAAGCGTCCGACTTTGGCTCAGGTCATGATCTCGCAGTCTGTGAGTTCAAGCCCTGCATCGGGCTCTGTGCTGACAACTTGGAGCATGGAGCCTGCTTCAGATTCCATATCTCTGTCTCTCTCTGCCCCTCCCCTGTTCGTGCTCTCTCTCAAAAATAAATAAACATTAAAAAAAAAAAAAAAAGAATACTATGCAGGCATCTAAAGCTACGTTTTCAAAAACTGTTTTCTCTGCCCACTTCACAGTCTTCTGAGCAACATACCTTCTTCCCTGGTCTCCTCTAGAACTAATGCCTCCCCTGAACCTTAGTCTTGCTGTCTCTGATGGTAGAATCCTGCCTATCTTAGCCAATCTCCCCTTTCCCAATAAGATGGATCTGCTATGACTTAGAACCCGTGATAGAACCCACAGGCTAGGGGCGCCTGGGTGGCTCAGTCGGTTAAGCATCTGACTTCAGCTCAGGTCACGATCTCATAGTCCGTGAGTTCGAGCCCCGTGTCGGGCTCTGGGGCTGATGGCTCAGAGCCTGGAGCCTGCTTCTGATTTTGTGTCTCCCTCTCTCTCTGCCCCTCCCCCGTTCATGCGCTGTCTCTCTCTGTCTCAAAAATAAATAAACATTACAAAAAAAAAATTTTAAAAAAAGAACCCATGGGCTAGACTAAGGAACATGAGGAAAGACTGTTTCTCCTAATATTAACCTCCCAAAGCAGTAGCTCTTGTTCCTGAGTCTCCTGTATTCTTCTCAATGCTATCCTTGGTGTTTAAGTTTTTCCTTTCTTTCTGGCATCAATTCTGATTTTCTCTCCTGGATCAGCCTGAGGCCTCTTGCCAGAACTCGAAACTCTGCCCCAGCTTTTTCCCCATTTCTTCGCTCCACCCAGTATTGGTGCCTTCCTGATAGATTAGCTCTTGGTTACATTCTTCAGGTAATTAAAATACAGCCCCACTGCCAGCGTCAGCTCTGACTAACTTTCTAAGATTTGGCAGGAGTTAACTCCATGGCTTCTGATAACAACAAGGTAATTTCATCTGGACAAAATTAAGATTTAGCAGAGAGAGATCTAAATCCAGCAAGATGTTAGTGAACAGCACTTACTCGGCCAATAGGTTATTTAGAGGTATATTGTTTACTTTCCAAATATTTGGAGATTTCCCAGAGTTCTTTGTTATTGACTTCTAATTTAATTCCGCTGGGATCAGAGAATAAACTCTGTAGGATTTCAATACTTTTAAATCTATTGAGATTTGTCTTGTAGCTCAGCATATATCCTATTTTGGTAAATGTTCCGAGTACACTAGAAATAAATATGTACTCTGATGCTGTTGAGTAGAGTGTTCTATAAATATCAATTTATAAAGTTGGTTGCTATGTTGTTCAAGTCTTTTATGTCTTTCCTGAGAAAGATTTTTTTATGTAGATAAAAATTTTCATTTGGTACCATTATCCTTCTGAGTGAAGGATTTTCTTTAACATTTGTTGTAGTAGTGGTCTTCTGGTAATGACTCCTGTCAGCTTTTGAATGTCTGAAAAAAAATCTGTATCACCTCATTTTTAAAAAATGTTTTCTTCTGAGTACAGAATTCTAAGTTAACAGTTTTGTTTTAAAGAGATTACTTCCTTGTTTTCTGTGTTGCATTGTTTGCGATGAAAAGTCTGCTGTCATTCTTATCTTTAATTCTCTGTATGTAATATTTCCCCCTCTGCCTGGTTTTAAGATTTTCTCTTCCTCACTGGTTCTCAGCAGTTTGATTATTATGTGTCTTGGTGTGATTTTCTATGTTTCTTGTGCTAGGTATTCACTGAGCATCTTGGATCTCTAGGTTTGTAGTTTTTATCAAGTTTGAAACATTCTCACCCATAATGCTTTCAGATATTTTTTCATTGTCTCTATATCTCTCTTATTCTCCTATGATTCCAGTAACACATGTTTTAAGCTGCTTAATGATGTCCTATAGCTCATGGAGTGCCTGGGTGGTGCAGTCAGTTAACATTCAATTCTTGATCTTGGCTCAGGTCATGATCTCACAGTTTGTGAGTTCAGGTTCTGCACTGATGGCATGAAGCATGCTTGGGATTCTGTCTTTCCTTCTCTCTGCCCCTCCCCTGCTTATGTGCTCTCTCTCTCTGTCTCTCTGTCTCTCTCCCCCACTCTCAAAATAACTAAATAAACTTCAAAAATTTTAGGAAATGATGTCCTATAGCTCATTTGTAGACTATTTTTTTTAAACTTCTTTCCTCTCTATTTCATTTGGCTGTTTTCTATTATGCTGTCTTCTGTCACTAATCTTTTTTTTTTTTCAGTTATATTAAAGTATAATGGACAAATTGCATTGTAAGATAATTGAAGTGTACAGCCTGATGTTTTGATATGATTTCATACATGCATACTTTGAGAAAGAATTTTCCCCCATCAAGTTAATTAACTAATATATCAATTACCTCACATATTTACTTTTAAATGAATATTTTCTTTTATAGTATCTATTCTGTTGCTAATCCTATCTGAACATTAAGTTCTTAATCTCCAGAAGTTTTCTTTGGGTCTTTTTAATTTCTTCCATTTCTCTCATTATAGTAATACTTTATCCCATCCTCTTGAGCATTCAGAGTAAATTTATAATAGCTATTTTAATATCCCTGTCTACTAATTCTATCACCTGTGTCATTTCTGGCTCTCTTCTATTGATTTTTCTCTTCATTATGGGTCATATTTCCCTGTTTTGTTGCATGCCTAGTAATTTTTGTTTTAATGCTGTACATTGTGGATTTTCCATTTTTGGGTGCTAGAATTTTTTATTCCTTTAAATGTTTTTGTGTTTTGTTCTAGGATGCAGTTTATTGTAAAGATTTTGATCCTTTTGAGGCCTGTTTTCAATCTCTGTTAGGTGGGTTCACCACAGCCTTTGGTCTAGGGCTATCTTGGACCCACTACTAAGGCAATATTCTTCTGAGGTCTCTACTTGATACCCCATGTGTAGGAAGGTCTTTCCACCCTAGCTACTCCTAACTTGTTGCAGGATCTGGGGATTTTTCTTCCTGCTCCTTTCTGGTAGTTGTTTCTTGGTAGTTGCATGTACTAATCTGTATTCAGTTAAAGATTCAAGAGAGCTCTGCTTCATATATCTGGAGCTCTCTGTCTGTAAGCTCTCTTCCCCACAGTAATCTACCCTATGAATTCTAACCACCTTGGACTCCCCAAACTCTGAACTCTTTCTCTTCAAGTCAGGGAGACCTCCAGGCTGTTTGGGCTCCCCCTCCCTGTACACTGGCCTGGAAATTCTATGTAGGCAGCAGGAAGGGGCAATTATAGGGCTTACGTTGTTTGTCTCCCTTCTTCCAGGTATTATTGTCCTGTACTATTTTCCTATATCTGAAAACTGTTGTTTCACAAATTTTGTCTGGTTTTTTAGTAGCTTAACACCAGAGGGTAAATTTGGTCCCTGTTGCTCCATCATGACTGGAAGCAGAAGTCTTCCACATCCCTTACTTGAAAAATAAAAGATGAAATGATGTAAAGCACAATCAAACTGTGTGTTTAGAAGTTTAAAATGACAAGGACTTGAACTCACCTACATGAATGAATACTTGTTTATCTCACTTAGGCAAAAAAATGTTAAAATAAAAATGGAAGGATTTAAAATCGTAGGATTTCAAAGCAGCAAAAGACTTTTTTAAATCATCCAGTTCACTTCCTTCATTTGGTATATGAGGAAATGAAATCTTAGAGATGTTAAGGAACTGTCAAAAGTCATTTTAGTACAGGGTAGAGGTGGGATCACAACTCAAGTCTCCCAACAAACAACCACTAAACAATTCCACCTCTATTCTGCCCCCAAATAACCATTTTCCAGTGCCATTAAATACATGTGTCAATACTTTGTAAGCATTATTTCAAATATCCTGACAACTCTAGAAGTGTCAAGGTAAGTATTACTAATATTGCCATTTTACAGACAAGCTCACACAATTTAAATAATTTGTCCAGTAGTTCTCAAAGTGTGGCCCTTGAAACACTCCTGGGGGTCTCCTAGGTCAAACTATTTTTGTGATAATATTAAGATGTTGTTTGTATTTTTTTTAACCATGTTGACACTGGCACTAAAGGTTTAAAAACAAAGGTGGGTAAAACCACTTGCACCTTAGCATGAACCAAGGTAGTGGCACCAACTATACAACAACTATTGTATTTTTCACTGTGTACTTTCAGTTAAAAAAAAAAAAAAAGCAAGTTTCACTTAAGAATGTTCCTAATGAAACAGTAAAGCTATTAGTTCCATTAATTATTGGTCCTTAAATAGATGCTATTTTGTTATTTTGTGTGACCAAAAGGGGAGCACACTTAGGGCACTTCTATTAATTACCTCAAAGAAAAACACTTGAATGGTTGATTTGTAAGCTGACCTTGACTTTTTTTCCCACAGAAATCTATTTTTACTTGAAATAATGATTGACAAACTATGGTTAATCATACTTGGTTATGTGGTAGACATTTTCTCAAAAATAAACAAAATACCTATCACTTCAAAGAAAGCAACTGACAATATTTGTTGCAATCATAAGATAAACTTTTAGGAACAAAATAGAATTTTATAAAACTTATATCCTCTACCATGAATTTGACAAGTTCTCTTTTTATTTATTTTTGAAAGAGAGAAAGAGAGAGACAAAACATGAGCAGAGGATGGGCAGAGACAGAGGGAAACACAGAATCTGAAGCAGGCTCCAGGCTCTGAGCTGTCAGCACAGAGCCCGATGCAGGGCTGGAACTCACAAGCCATGAGATCATGACCTGAGCTGAAGTTGGACGCTTAACTGACCCAGGTGTCCCAAACTTGACAGCTTCTTGAAAAATCCTTCAAGACTTTCCTGATTAAGTTGGTAGAGATATTAACAAATATGTTTTTTTTAGTATATTATATAGTGAAATGTGTCAACACTTGGAAGATCTGCTTAATTCAGTGAAAAAATATTTTCAAAATGACCAATGCCACAAAATCATCCTTTGGTAAAAGATACATTCAAATTGTGAGATAGAAATGCAATTTGATGTAACAGAATATGACAAAGTTCACCAATATGGTTTCAGATTCTATGCTGCGACTAACCTCTAAGAAACTATCTTAGAATAGTTAAGAAACTATCAAGATTATTGTATCAAAGAAAAATATACAAAAATTATCTGAAAAGGCTATTAAAATACTCTTCCAGGGGCGCCTGAGTGGCTTAGTTAAGAGTCTGACTCTTGCTTTCAGCTCAGGTGATGATCTCACAGTTTTGGGGCTTTGTGCTAACAGCACGGAGCCTGCTTGGGATTCTTTCTCTCCCTCTCTCTCTGCTGCTCCCTCCATTTGTGCTCACTCTCTTCCTCAAAATAAATAAACAAATTTAAAAAAAATAAGTAAATAAAATATTCTTCCATATTCTAACTCTATACCACATGAATCTATATTTTCTTCATATATGTCAACCAAAAACATGTCCTGACAGAAGCAGAAACAGATACAAGAATCCAGCTGTCTTTTATTAAGTCAGAGAGTAAAGAGATTTGCCAAAGTGTAAATAATGTCACTCTTCTCACTAAATTTTTTGAAAATGTTTTTTTCATAAAAATATGTTTTGGGGGGGTGCCCAGGTGGCTCAGTTGGTTAAGCATCTGACTCCTGATTTCAAGCTCAGATGATGATCCCATGGTTTGTGAGTTCAAGCCCCACATTGGGCTCTGCACTGACAGTGCAGAGCCTGCTTGGGATTCTCTGTCTCTTTCTCTCTCTGCTCCTCCCTCACTCGTGTTGTCTCTCTCTCAAAATAAATAAACTTAAAAATACGTTTTTGTATTAATATGTAATAAGTTTATTTTAAGTGAATTAGTAAATAATTGTTTCCAATTGTTCTCAGTTTTAATTTTGAATACAGTAAATATCAATAGTTATAACCCACACAAACAAGTGTGTAGGGTCCTGAGATCAAAATGTTTGAGAAGCGCTGACCATAAATAACACTCCTGGGAAGTGGTAAAGCCAGGTCTCTCATCTGTTCTCTAATTCATGTTGTTTCCATGGCACAATGTTACTTCCTTACCCAAAAGAGTCATAGATATTAAAATGGGAAGTAGAATTAGGTCCCTAAAGCTTTATTTTGCAACGCTTTTTTCCATAATAGTTAAGTTGTTCAATGTTTTGATATTTTTCTTTGCGGAAGCATGAGCTTCTTGTCCCTAAAATTTTAGAACTCCATTAGGAATTCAAGATGATGCTTTTTGGCTACAGAATACAAAGGAAGTAATGTTATTCAGCAGTCAGCTTATGCCAGAAGTAACAGTATTTTGAGTTTTATGTTGTATATAAAGTCCAAACAGTTGGGAGATATTCTTTATTAGATTTTTAAAAACACAAGTAACTCTGGTTGTTTGGCTCCAGGCTTGTTTTTCATCTACTTGGTGCTAAGCCCTATGAATTATGTTTATGATTTGGGGGGAACAACTTTGCTCGGGGACATCTTCAGAAGGAAATCCTGCATGCCTCTCCGTAGCACCGCGTTCTCAGCCACCTCCCTCAGGCCTCTGTGTAGCTTCTCCATCTCCTTGTATTCACTTTTGACATCTACACAAGAGCAGAAAGCATGCATCAGGAGCTAGTGTCCTTTTCAGAAATGTCCCCAGAAAACAGACCTCCTGAGAATCTTGCTAGGACCTGGGTCACTTGTCCCAGAATGCGACATCTGGAATGGACTTAGAGATCAGATGGTCCATCTGATCAATTTATTGCATAAAAAACCTGATCAAACTGGGCATTCTGGCTCTTAAGGCTTATCTCAGCATAGCAGTCACCCTTCAAAAGAAACACAAACCGACACATAAAATGATCTAGGAAATCACCGAGTCTTCACAAGAGCTTAGGGGAAGGAGATACCAAGCCCACCTACACAACAAACCTCCCCCTCAGTCCTCTCCAGGATTCTCTCTCCTTCCCCTGATCCCCCTGCTCCCAGCAGTTCTCATTCTAAGTGAATTTGCTGTTTTGACATCTCAGCTCGGGTTTTCACGTTGTGATCTGCAATCATATATCCTTATAATGGCTAATTTTATGTGTCAACTTGTCCAGGCTATGGTGCCCAGTTATTTGGCCAAACACTATTCTGGATGTTTCTGTGAACATATTTTTGGATGAGATTTACATTTAAATCATTAGACCTTGAGAAAAGCAGACTGTCCTTTACAATGTGGGTGGGCCTCATCTAATTAGTTGAAGGCCTGGCTAGATCAAAATCTTGGTCTCCTCCAGGAAAGAGGGAATTTCCATTTTACTATTTTAATTTATATTCTCACACATCTTTTTACCAACCAAGTAATACTCAGAGCAGGGACTGTTTTAGACCTCTGTCCTCTGGCACAGTACTCCCTACATAGTATATATTTTATTGTTGATGGGAAGAAAGGGAAATGATCTTAAATTATGGCAGGAGCAATTTACATTAAACTCAGGGGAACATTTTTTTGTGTGGGAGACCTAGATAGTTGGAAGACCTTTGGTGAGCAGGAGTTCTTTAAGGAAGACACAACTGGATGACTGTAATCTTAAAACAGGCTCCTGTGAAGGCCTAGACAGAAGGTCATGAGAGAGTTCCATAAAGTAGAGTGAAAGGGTGTTGTATCACCTTCCCAAGAGACCATTAGGAACAGGTTAGATGTCTGTCTAACCAACCTGAGATGGGGAATAATTATTTCCACAGCAAGAGATATGTGTAAGACAGATGGTTAGAAGCAGCAACCTTGGCTTTTACTTTAGAAATAGCTCCGACCACTTTCACCATGACATATCCAATGATATACAGCAATGGCATCAGATCCATTTTTTTCCCAGCAGGCACTTGTGTGCAGAGTTTAACAATTAAAAGGCACAAAACATATGGAGTGAAAAATAAGTCTCCCGTCCTCTGTGTCCTCCAGGCTCCTAGTTCCTCTCCTTAGAGACAACCAGTGTGGACAGTTTCTTGTGTATCCCATGGAAATTTGTATGCATATACATACGTGTTTCCTTTTCTTCTCTCACAGATGGCAATGTATTCCACACAGTTTTTCACCTTGCTCTTTTTCACTTTACATGTTTTGGAGATTGTTTCACACCACTAACTCTGTATAAAAAGCCACTTTATTCTTTCTAACAATTGCACGGTCCTCCCCTAGTTGTGTACCTAAGTTAACTTAACCAATGCTCTACTGATGGATATTGGAGTTGTTCCAATGTTTGCCATCCTAAAACAATGGTGCCCTGAATAACCCTGTCCACGTGCCATTCTTCTCATGTATGAGGATACCACAGGATAGATTCCTGGAAGTAGGATTGCTGGGTCAAAGGATATGTGCATTTTTGACTTGGCTACAAATGTCCCGATTGCTTTTTGTACCAGTTTATACCCTCCAGTTCACACCGGGAGGCCTGGGGGAGCTCATGGTATGGAACAGAGATGGTTGCTGGCAGCTGCTGTTGCATTCTCAGGCTCCTGGTCCATGAAGAGAAACCTTTCTCTGCCACCAGCAGAATATGAGGCTTTTCATGAAAAGGTACGTACTCAAAACAATGGATTTATGGAGACTGCAGAGCAGAGGTATCGATTTGAATTTGCCACTTTCCAGCCACGGATCCTTGGGCACATAATCTAACCTGAGTCTCTGTTTCCGCATGTGCAAAAGGGAGCAACAGCATCTCCCTCTGAGGGCTAACGTGAGAATTATCCGAGATGCTGCACACAGAGCCCGAGTATAATGCATGGTCTTGGGCGGGTGCTTAGCAAAGGGTGGGGTAGTCATTGTTTTCATCATCATCATCATCATCATCATCGTCATCATCATCTCTATCCCATGCCCTGGAAATTCTTCCTAATTGATTTCTTTAAATCCAGCAAAGAGCAAGCACAGCTAGGGGTGCCCACAAGGTCATCGCTTATGCAAAAGTTTTATGTATTTACCTGCAAGCTCCTTGTAGAGACCATCCTCCTGGGATGAAGCAAGGGTCAGCATGGTGGCAATACTTCCCTTCACCTTCTCCGTGATTCCATTCTATACAACAAAGCATGGTCATTCTGTTAGGAAGGCACAGTCCAAGGAAAAGTTATCTTAGGAAAGAGACCCCAACCAATCCCCCACAAATTGTGCAGACTGGGGGTGCCAAAATCAAAGTCAGTTCCAAGGGTGGGCTACTTTAGAGTGCAGCAAGTGGCTCAGGAACCCTCACAGCAACATTTCTGTGGGGTCCTACTTGTCTCAGCATCTCCTTTCTTTCCTGTCTATCAAGATTCATATGTGATTGGGGGCGCCTGGGTGGCGCAGTCGGTTAAGCGTCCGACTTCAGCCAGGTCACGATCTCGCGGTCCGTGAGTTCGAGCCCCGCGTCAGGCTCTGGGCTGATGGCTCGGAGCCTGGAGCCTGTTTCCGATTCTGTGTCTCCCTCTCTTTCTGCCCCTCCCCTGTTCATGCTCTGTCTCTCTCTGTCCCAAAAATAAATAAAAAATGTTGAAAAAAAAATTTAAAAAAAAAAAAAAAAGATTCATATGTGATTGGACCTCTCTGGTGCTGACCAATTGAGTCAGGAGCTAAGGAGGCTTCATGGAGGTGGGGGGGGAGGGGCAGTGGAGGAAAACAGCAATCGCAGAGATGGAAAAAGAGAAAAAGAGCTGGTCACTAGCCCGCGAGCCTATTGTGCATTTAGTCACTGAAAAGATGTTTATTGAATACCTGCTTTGTGCAGCACATCATATTTGACATCCCTGATTCTTCGTCCCAACTGCCTGAGAAATTTCTTCTTTCTTATATCAGTCCTTCTATGAATGCAAACCATTTTCCCTCTTCTAACCATCTCTTGTCTACCTCTGAAAAACACCTGACTCTTTCATCTAGACTGACATAGTATTTTGAGCCTGGGTCTCATGACTCTTGTTTTTTTCTTCAACACACCAGGCCAAGAACCCTAAGCCCTAGTCCCAGCTCTAGCTGTGAGCCTTGAGCTAGTAACACAGGCCCTCTGGGCTTCAGCCTCCTTGTCCATAGGATCAAGGAATGGGGTCACTCTGTGTCTTTGCCCACTTTCAACTTCCCACATTTCTGTCATTTAAGATGCATTTGTATATGATCAACGTACTAATCATTTTTTTTTTAGTGGAATTGTTTTGGGGGGTATGATAAGAACTAATTTCTTTTCTTAAAGTTTATTTATTTTTGAGTGAGAGAGAGACAGGGCATGAGCAGGGAAGGAGCAAAGAGAGAGGGAGAGAGACAATCCCAGCAGGCTCTGTGCTGTCAGAGCAGAGCCCAACGCAGGACTTGAACCCACAAACCATGAGATCATGACCTGAGCCAAAACCAAGATTCAGACGCCTAACCAACTGAGCCACCCAGGTGCCCCAGAGCCAATTTCTATATACCAAATGGGGACTGCATGCTGTAGAGTTTGGCCAATTTTATGCAAGTATTTGTAGACTATGATAACATATTAAATGACAGAAAGTAAACTGCTACTGGCAAACAAAACACCTCTTAGCTCATTCTGAGAGAAATTGTACACTTTGTATTATAGAGAATGGTATTTTTCCAAAACTGCAGTGGGGTGGGGGTAGGGGTCTGGGTGGGGGACACAAGATTGAGCCTAAGTAAGTTGCAGACATTTCAGGAAGTAGGTTGGTTGAGAGGTGAATGGAAGTAACAAGTAGCCAGCTTAGGAGAGGGTCAGCTAAGTCTGGACTGAGGCAGAAGAATTTGGAAATGCACATGGCCATGGAGAGGCCAACAGTGGCTCAGACTAAAACAAAGAATTTTTATTACTTGGGAGGGGGGTGGCAAGCAAAGAGACCCAGAGCTGAGACAAGATGGCTCAAGTGTACTTGACAGAAGCATTAGGTTCAAGGAAACTCTTAGAACTGTTTTCTGAGATAGAATCAGACCTAAATCTATGCTAGGTGTCAAAGGTGACTGACCTATGATAGTTTATTGGCATTTATTTATTGATGTTTCATGTAGACTAGACATTTCCCTCATTTCAAAAAATCCATCTGGAGATTATGCTATTGTCAGAGACGGAGACGCTGGAGCTGGGTTACCTAGTCCCAAACCTGGCTCTACAACTTAGTAACTATGTGGCCTGTCGCTATACCTCTCTCTCTCTCTACCTCAGTTTTCTTATCTGTAAAATGAGAACAATAATAGTCCCTACCTCCCAGGCTTGCTGGGGGTTAAATGAGCTATGTCAAAAGCTTAAGGACCCCTATCGGGCTATTACCGTTGTTCTGCTGGTGACCTGGTAAAGAGGAAAGACAGGAGAGAGAGCCGGAGGGGCTGCATTTCTGAAGTCACAGTCCCAGAGAGACCCCAACACCAGGATGCAGTGGTGGGGAAGGGGGAATGCCAAGTGCCAGCTGGCCTCTTCTCCTGGCATCGTAGGCATCAGTTGGGGCCACTTTACAGAAGGTATCAGCTCTTTCTGGACCCGAATGACTACCACCTCTTCCACCATCCGCCCCTGCTTCTTTGGCTCCCTCCAAGAAGCCTCTTTGGGGCTGGAATTCAGACTGTGGGTGTCGAATACCTTCAGTTGTTGAAATTGGTGCTGCATTCTTTCTTGAGCCCTTTCAAACATGCCCTCGGCCACCTGCCGGTCCACCCCTCTCCTGATGACGTCTTTCATTCTCTCACACGCTTTTTTGCCAGCAATCTGAGCGGCCTCTGGCAAAAATGATAGCTACAGTCACACCACAACAAGGACTTGCAGAGAAATCTTTAGCATCAGAAAGAAAGGCAAGCAAACAAACAAAAACGATGTATGCACACATATATGTATGTGTACACAGACACACACATACATATGCACATACACACATATATATTCATATATGTGGCACCATTTCCCACACAGTGGAAATTGTTTAATCATAATAAGATACAAAAGATCAGCACTCTCAGAATTTAGATAACTGTCATTCAGAAAATCTAATGGATGAATTAAGCAGAAGTTTACAAAATTCCCGTGCACCGCCCCCCCACCACCACGACCAGAAAAAAACAATGGGACCACCAAAACAAGAAGGAGCTGGAAGGTAGGTTTACAAATACTTAAAGGGAGTAAGAATGAGAATCAGATAGTGGATTCAATAGTTTAACCAGATGAGATGCAGCGAGGAGAGGAGAGAGAAGCAGGGTGAATAGATACAGGGTGGGCAGAAAGCACTGGAAACACACAGATAATACTGATTCATGGGTCACCTGTCCCCTGACCCTTAAAGTTATTTGGTTTTCAATTTGTGGACTAAGAGTATGAGAGGGACTCAGGACGCAGGAGGACAAATACTTTGAGAGGAGAGCAGAAGAAAAGGACGCTGAAGGAGCTGACAGAAAGACCCCAGAGGAAATAGACATGTCACCCTCTGGAGCGCCCACCTTCATAACAGGGCTTCAGGTCGCTCTGAACAGAGGTGGTGAGAGACTCATAGATCCTCCTCTTCTTTCTGAGGATGTAATCTTCCAGGCCTCCCAGGATGGCACTTATCTGAGAATCCACATTAACAAAAGGCCATTTGTGACAATTCCTTCGATAGAAGCGGGTGTTCTTGTGTGTGGCCACCATTTCCTTCTGCTTTATGTTATGCTTGGCTGTTTCCATGTCATTTCCGCAATGAGGCTGTGAGCTTCTCATAGGCAGGAACTCTGTCTTAGCATCTTTATATCCCAAAGTGTTTCCTACCATGCCTGGCACTTACAAATGCCTCAAATATTTGCTGAGTTGAACTCAGGCACGTGCAAGGTGGTCAATAGGCCCTCTTAGGGGGAGGATGTGAGAACAGGATAGTTCTCTAGTGTTGCTGTGTAATTCGGGCTGTGCTTGTGCTATGGACTGAACATTCGTGTCCACCCAAAATTTATATGTTAAAACCCTAACCCCCAAGGTGATAGCATTAGGATGTGGGGCCTTTTGGAGGTGACTAGGTCATGAGCAGGGAGCCCTCATAATTGAGACTATTCCCTTTACAGAAGAGACTCTAGCAAGTTCCTTTGCCCCTGCTAAGGTGAGGTGATGGTGAGAAGACCATCATATATGACCTGGGAAGTGGATCCTCACCAGCCACCAACTCTGCCTGCGCCTTGACCTTGTACTTCCAGCCTCCTGTGAGGAATAAATTTCTGTTGTGTATACCCTACCTCATTTACAGCATTTTGTTATAGCATCCTGAATAGACTAAGACAGGCTAGAGGAAAATGGGTCACAGACAAGAGTCTTGAGTACTCAAAACTAACAAATGATGTACAAAAAAAAAAAAAAAAAAAAAAGACTCTTCTTTAAGCTTCATTGCTGTGAATAATGACTTCATAATATTGGCAGAAATGATTGAAGGTCAGTTACAAGTGGATGTTACAGGTGGATTCAAATATTTGTACATCTAAAGATTCTTTGAATATTCTTCTTGGGAACTGAGTCTCCTTTCCAACCTCGGCACTTACTGCTGGTTGCTTCCCAGTGGCATAGAGCTGGCTTGGTGTCCCGTCCTACATCCTCATGGCAGCCTAAGGGCCACCCCACACACTGTGTGTCGTGTCTCACAGCACTTGCTACAAGACGTGCCCAGACCTTGGCACTCCAGGAGAGCAGGGGGGAGAGACATGCAATACTTCTGGAATCCTGCTGGTAAGAAAGCCACCGCCCAACGTCACTGCCCTCTTCATTTTACAGGGATCTTACCTCCTGGATCAGAAAACTTTTTTTGTAACTATCATATTTCCAGCCACTTCTTATTCCAATTTCCATCATTTTCTCCTGTAGAGAGTGCTTAAAAGCTTCTACATGAGGCAGCAATGCTGACCCAGTGGGCTTTCCAGCTCTACAGAAGAAACAATATAAAACGTTAAGAGACAACGTGGCCACCGTGGGGCTAAAACAAAAGGAAACCAGCTGGTATCCTTTTATTCACTTTTAAGACAAGGGGATGAGAACGAATAGGTACTGAATTCCTACTGGTGCCAGGCACTGTTCTGTGCCAGGTCCTGCACCTAAAAGTCTATGAAACCCATTTTACAGACAAGAAAACTGAGGTTCAGAGAAGACAGCTGTTGTGTTCACAGTCACACAGCTAGCAAGTGCAGAGCCAGGCTACTTTGTACACTGATCTGTTTAGCCTCAAAGGTCAGTCTTCCCACTGCCAAGGTGTTTCCATTTGAAAGTGTGGGACTTAAACTACATTTTTTTTAATGTTTATTTATTTTGAGAGAGAGAGAATGAAGGAGAGAGACAGAGAGAGAGAGGGAGAGCGAGAATCCCAAGCAGGCTCTGGGCTCTCACTGCAGAGCCTAACATGGGGCATGAGATTGTGACCTGAGCTGAAATCAAGAGTCGGATATTCAAAGGGCTGAGACACCCAGACACCCCTGAACTACATTTTAAAAGATGGATAAGATTTAGGGAAGTGAAAACAAGGAGGGGCTATTCCCCATGGGGACAACGTAGTGAACAAAATTTTCAGAACATCCCAGGAGGAAGAAGCAGCAGGTTATAGAGGAGAGGGCATAGACTTGAACTCCTAGCTCTCTACTTATGAGCTGACTGACATTGGGAAAGCTGTCCGAAGTCCTCTAAATCTCAGCTTGTCCACTTGTAAATAGACAGAAGGCCCTTCAAAGGGTTATTGAGAGGATCTAATGAGATCATGTGCGCACAGAGCTTAGCACAGTTCCTGGTACATCTCGCTTGCTCTTTGCTACCCTCCAGGCTGGCTGAAGCAGGAGGCTGGGACTGAGCAATAGGACTGGGATAGAGTGGAAAGGCCAGTTAGAGGCAGGTGGGATGTCTTGAATGCCATTGCAAATAATTTGGAGTTTATCCTACAGACTTGTAAACTGAGATAGGGTAGATGGAATGGCATGACCCCAAAGGAGCTAAAGGAAGGTGGGGGCAGAGAAGGGGAACACCGAGTAAGGTAGAACGGTTCAAGCAGCAGCAGGTGGTGAAATGCCAGAGGCCAAGGAGGGAGACTGGGGGCAGGCTCTTGCACTAAGAAAGGATTAGAGGTCAAGGAAGGAGGGAAGGAGGAGGCACCATGAAGCTCAGACAGCTAGTAAGTCAGCAAGCATGCAGTATGTCAAAAACAAACAGAGTCATCAGTCAGCCACTTTGCAGTTTTGCATTTGGGGAAATTTACAAAGGCCATGTGTTTGCTTAACTCCACACTCTCCAACCAAAATAACCTGTCCTGGGCTCAGATCCATAAGAAAATGTATCCCTTGCTGCATGTATGAGATATTTGAAAAATAATGGGAATCATAATATTAGTCTAAAAGTAACATCTCCATCTGTACTCCAGGTCGCCACGAGAAATTAACTAACCAAACCAAGAAGGCTTTTGTGTTTTTCCAGAGACTAAGCTTTCCTCCTCAAGTTGCAAGCTACTCTTCACGCTTCCAGATCCAAAGTACAAATTCTTATAAAGCGGAGACTCCAGCCCAATGCTCTTCAGATGTTTGTTCACGAAGGGGCAAGAGAAAGGATCTTTTACCTAAAAATGCCTCCAAAAACGGGATCAATCTGGTCATAGATGGGCTGAGTGATGGCTTCGTTCAGATCTATTCTTGCAAGAGTCCTGGAGGCATAGATGCCATTTTTCAGGCAAACAGCTTTCAGAGTCTGATGAAAGCCCTGGTTTCCTCTACTCCTCTAGGTAATTAAACAATAAGTTAATAGAGTTAGTAAACATTAACTACAATGTCACAGGATCAGAATTGTATTGCCTTTGGCCATAGGCTATGACCAAGAATCACAGGGAAGAGAAGGGACAGCTTCATATTTCGGCATACTCTTGAGCCAGACAGAGGGCACAGCAGTCATGCCTGAGTTGGCGGCTGCCCTGGCTTCCGAGCATCTTGTGCTTCCTTGATCACAAGTCTCCTCATACAGTTTCTATTTATCTGTTTACTCATTGCGCTTCTCTACCAGAACAGCTGCTTGTTGTGGACACAAACAGTGTCTTATCTGCCTTGATGTTCTTACCATCTGGCAACAGCATAAGTAGTGCTTAAATGAACAATTATTAAATGAAAATGTGCTATGACCCTACTGGGAGTATATGTTTCAGACCTTCCAAGCATAGTCCAAGTTTTTAAATACTTTTTGTTGAATGCCTAATAAAATGTAATTTGATTTGTACATCTTCATAGCATTTTTTTCCCAGAGAAATAAATTCAAAAATCAGAGGCAAAAAAATACAATGAAACTAGAGCCACACGAGACATTGATAAATCTTAGCCAGATGGTGATTCTTAGTAAGGGGAATAAAAATATATTTGCACTGACCAAAATTTTAGTGGAGGTCCTTGTGATCAATCAATGATATATGCTTTAAGGAAATCTGTTTCAAGTGCATGGTCATGTAGCATAATACAATTGGCATCATACTATATATATATACATATATATATATATATATATATTCATTTTAATATTCTCTTTTCACTTAATAGTATAACATGAACATTTCCTCAAGTCATTGTAAATGCTTGCAAAAATTGTTTCAATAACCACATAATATCATGTGGATGTATCCCAATTTATTTTACCATTCTCTTCTGGTTAGATATTTAGGTTAGTTTACTATGTTACATAATAATATGATGGTAACATACAATGTTTGCCCAAATTTCTGATCACAGAGGAAAGTGTCCTATCCAAGACACCTCAGACATGTCTGTAGTTACAGAGAAAAACACCATTTAAGAACTGGTGAGACAGGGGACAGTTCACGGGATGACATCCTAGCGAAGGTCTGAAGATGTTCCTTCTATGAGCAAATTGTCTCAAAGGAATGGTCTCCGCTTTGTACCTTTGCTTTCTCAGAACCTACTTACTCACTTTTGGTGATCTGGGATCTTTTACCATCATATAGAAACAGTTCTCCCCAGAGTCACTTACTTACCCCAGGCCTGATGAAATAAATAAGCATTATTTATTATCTCTCACCAGCTCTGTGGGTCAGGAATTCAGATATAGCTCAGTTGCTGTTTCACTGTTCAATAGATGGCCAGGCTGTGTGGCCAACGTTAAAAGGCAGATAAACACCACCCAGAAAAGAGACAAGTACATGATTCAAGGTCACTGAGAACAGACAATATTCACACTAGGCTCAGGCAGTACAGCATTTACTTACAGCAAGAGGAGAAAAAGTGTGCACAAGATCCAGCCATTTGCAACACACGGGTCCCTGTGGCCAGCAGACCCCCTCCACAGCCAATGCAGGTGATCCCACAATATGGGATCCCACAGTGTAGAAGGACCCAAGCCCTCCCCCACAGGATCTGAAATACAGAAAACTGGGAGCTAGCCCAAGGGCCTTGGCCGCCTATACTAAGCAGAACAAAGAAGTACACACTGAGCATAAAACAGGAAAGAATATTTCTACACAAGGCGATAAGCCCAGGACAGGCTGTGAGGGCTCTTTATCTCTTGGTAAGGAAGTGGTCCAGGCCCAAGGCCCATTCTTATGTGGCCAAGTGGGGATTGAAAGACCACATGCACAGGCTGACCTTTCCCAACAGCGGGCCCGGGCCAGTGCTGGCTCAGGTCTTCTCCATGAGGCTCTGTCAGGCACTGGCTGGGGTTACAGTCACCAGAATGGGGCCAGAGGACCCACTCCTAAGGAGGCTCACTCCAGAGTTGGCAAGGTGATGCTGGCTATTAGACAGACTTCACTACTTTTGTGGGGATTTACAAATGTTGAATCACGTAACTGGTTGGCAATCACAAGTAGCTGCAATCGTTTGCAGAGATGCAACAGACAAGTGTAGGGGTTGGGCATCCAGGCTCTGAAAATAGGCCTGCAGTAGATGTGGATCCCATATGTGGCCACGGACGAGTTGTTCAGCCTCTGTAAGGCCATAAAATGAAACTAATAAGAGTGTTTACCACCTGGAATTGTTGTGAGGACTGAATCAGTGATGCCCAGTATCTGGGCACCAGAGTCAGCATTTCTTCCACGTTTGCTGAAGGCATGAGCAAATGCTCATGCACATACTACATTCACGGACACTCAGCTGCCCGCTTCCACACGGAAGGCATGCCACCTCCCCTTCTCCTATGTCAGAAATCTGAGAGTCCTCTCTGATGACCCCACGATCATTCCCACTTCTTTACTGTTTTAGCTTTCAGTTTTCTAGCGTTTTCTCTCTGTCCGATACCAGAGGCATCTCCTTCCCTCTCATCCCAGTCACGGCACATACCTACTGATCTAGATTCCAAAACAAACTCTTACGAAAGCCATGCAGGTAAGAACACCCAGATGAGATCATATGCTAGAAAGGTGGTATCATCTGTGTATATAAAAAAGCCCGCGGAAATGTAGAGCCCCATTGCACACCACCTTTTCTCTGCTAACGTTCTAGCTTTCCAACTCATATTAAAACAATGGCAACAACATACAATCTAGGTGCTACTCCCAGCTCTAGATACTTCTGTATCATCTTTGTCACATGAGTGGTGTTGTTCATCACTTTTTACTCTTAACAGGTGTTATGGAGTGAACTGTATCCCTCTGAATCAACATGTTCAAGCCCTGACCCTGATGTGACTATATTTGGAGATAGGGCCTTTAGGGAGGTAATTAGGGTTAAACAAAGACTTAACGGGTGGGTCCTGATCTTACTGGACAGCTGTCCTTATAGGAAGAGAGAGAGATGCCAGGGAGGCACACATAGAGAAAAGACCATGGGAGAACACAGCTAGAAGGTGGCCTTTTGCAAGCCAAAAACAGAGGCCCCAGGAGAAACCAACCTTGCACTGCTTTGATCTTGAGCTTCTAACCTTCACAACTGTCAGAATAAACGCCTGCCATTTAAACCACCCAGTCTATGATATTTTATGTTATGCAGCCCTAGCCAACTAATACGATACGCCTTTTTTCCCCACCCCTTAGCCTTAGATAAATAAAGCCTGGCACTTACATTTTTATCCCTCAGAAAGCCCATATAAGTAATTAAAAGATAAAACAATTTGCGTGCCTAGTGAGAGGGTTCAAGATGTTTCCTTACTGTGTAATCGAATTGACATTTAAATCAACCCCGTTAAGATAGGTAGGGCAAGTATTTAGCACCTCATTTTGCAGAAGAAAAAACCTACAAGCTTAAATGGGTTTCAGGCCTCACCCAGGGCTACACAGTGGATGATGGGTAGAAAGACCTCAGATCCGAAATTCCAGCTCAACTCCACTGAACCATGCACTCTTTCCTCACCACGTACAATTGGGCAGTTCTCACTACATGCTTTCTTGTATGCAATTTTCACCCTCTCCTACTCTTCTTTTAGCTTTTTAGTTCCTTCAAAGGCCATGGAATAGTGCAAAACGAGCTTGGAGGTAAGGCAGATGTCACCGAAAATTATAGGTCCTCCCTGGAAAGGGTCACTCACCACCAGGCATGTCCCGAGGATCCGTCGGTAGGAAGCCTTGGCATTTCTGACTCCCTCTTGCAAAGGCTGTTTGATGTGGGCAAAGCACTGGTCAATGACCTTCTCCAGAAGCTGTATCTTCTCTTCCACAAATCTCCGCAGGCCACTCATGTGCAAGAATTCGTTCTAGGGACAAGGGTCAGAGAAGCATAAGGCCACCTCCTAAGGACACTTTCTCTCAAACTTTGCTTCCTTTATGCTCATCCACCAACACAAGATTTAGCCTGAGCTAATCACCCTCAGATGATTTCTATTGTCCCAGTAAAGCATCTCACAGTGCACAAATCTCCTTAAGTTTTGTGGATTGGAGAACACAATAAATATATGCCTCCTACAACTTACTTTGGGCGTGTAAACCATTAGGCTTTTCGAGGGAATAACTAGTAGAATAAAAATCCAATTGCTGTTAAAACATATTTTTCATTGACATCTGATTCTACTAACATTTAGTGGATTTTGACTGGGCACAAAACAGTTTTTGAGGATAGTGTTTCTCAAACTTTAACATGTGTGCAAATCACAGGGAGAATTTGGTCAAATCCCAAAACCTGAGATTCTACATTTCCAGCAAGCTCCCAGGTGATGCTGCTCTTCTGGGCCCTGGGCCATACTTTGAATAACAAAGCTACAGGACACAACAATAAAGACAAGGCCTTTTCTTCAAAGGAGAATACAGTCTAATCAAGGAGGAAAAGATCTACTGAAATGATACAAGGGAGAGGTAGCCTTGACCCCTAGGTTCCAAATTGGGAATTGTGTCGTGTTGTTCCCTGTGTGAGAATCTTGGGGGACCCCACAGTGCCTGCAGCAGACGGAAGCCATACTACTTAGCTCAGCACTTAAGGCTCTTTATAGCCAGGTCTCAACCAACTTCTCCAGCACCACCAGCTCTCTGTTTGCCCAAGATGTCATCCTATCCCTGGGTATCTGCTCCTGAATGCGCTACCATTTCCCAAATGTGTCATCCCTTTTGTGACCCCATGCCTTTGCACAAGCTTCCCATCCTTCCAAAGCTCCAAAGCACCCATGTGGTGGAACTGGCGCTCTCTTTCCTATGCTTCCATTGCTTTTTGTACATCCCTGTGTTCCAGCCTTCCTCCTGCTGTGCTATGTCAGTCCCATCCCATATCTTCTTCCCTAGACTTGGAACTCACTGAAGAATCCACGGACAGTGTTATTCATGTTTGTTTATTCTGAGGCATGGCACAGGATTTGTGGCTGACAAACAATTTGGAGTGAATGAACGCCCCAGAGAGACTGTTAGACAACGTGGGCTTTTAAATTCTATTCCAAATGTGATGACAGAAATAGCTCTCAAATTGATGTGTGACCTTATACAAATGACTGAGCTTTTCTGGATCTTGATTGTATTGAAGTGAATGAGGTTGAATGTTCCGGACAACAGGTGTTCCTCAAACTCCCACACTCTGTTAAGTCTTAGAGCAGACGAGTTTTAAAGTTTATGGAGACTATTCAGCTTTCAGCGAACCCTGGGGATTCCCATAGTTTTTCACCAGTAAGAATTCTATAAGCCATACTTTTCTTTCAGAAGGCCTTCTGGATTCTTTTGAGTTTTTGGTGTCACTGGTGATCAAAAGGAAATAAGAAAGGAGTCACCAATGGAAACTCTATGGGCAAGATTCTCACAAAGGCTCACCCTCAACAAATCCTTGTTGAATAAACAAAAGAATGATAAGAAAGAGCAGGTCTGGGAATAAAGGAACAATTAGAAGAGGAAAAGCTGGTATTTACTATGAATAAACACAGGGCTCATTCAACACTGAGATGTCATAATGAACTTCCTACTGATTCATAAAAATAATGACTAGATCCCTGTTCATTTAAAATCACTAACTATGCAAACTCTCTATTTTTTGGTTTGAATCATAATCTTAAAACTGATATACCACCACATTCTTAGGTTTGATTTTTTTTTTCAGAATGCAAAGGAACTGACAAAACTCTTGCCTTCCAACTTTCCATCAATGAACAAAGACTTGAGACCAATATCTGAGGCCAAAGAATTTTGAGGGAAAATGCTGGCAAAAGGCTATCTGAAGGGCTACCCAAGAAGCGCCAACCGGCTCCCTGCCCTGTGTTTGCTGTCCCCTACAGTCTGGCTGCAAGGATGGTATTTCATCCCCACACGGGCTGCCCCTCTGCCTCAGCAGAGGAGAGCATGGGGGGGGGGGGGGCACTTCTGAGTTTGATTGCAAAATGCCTCGTCCTTGTGTTTGTAAAACAAACCACCGCACACGGCACCACATCTGATTTGTTTTCCATCAGCACTTCCAAAAGCAATCTTTTGCTGGGCAGAGAGGCGATTTTCACCCCGAAGAACTTTTTCGGGAAGTTAGAAGGTCAAATGCTTCCCTGGTATTTCAGAGGACAAAGTCAAATTAGAGAATCTCAGATTCCAGGAGGTTGTTTTATGCTTTGTTTTATTTTTTTTAGTTTTTGGGGTTTTTTTGTTTGTTTGTTTTTTGTTTTTGTCACAGAACTAAGCCAAAATGAGGCATAAGAAACATGATGAAAAAGACAGGGAACCTCTCTCTATATATCACTTTTATATAGAATTTTGTTAACGTAGATATTTGACCAAAACTGCAGATGCCGTCTACAGTTGGCATTGCTTACTCTTCACATTGAGGTCAGGTCCCCATTATCTGCTCCTCCTGGCCACTCCATGGGGCCAAACTGGGTATACCTACCCACATTCTCAGGACCAGCCCCTTGAACTCTCATAGAGCCCTACTGGTTCACTTTCTCTGGCCCTACCTCCTTCTGCATGACAAGAAATTGGACAGTTTGGTTGTGCAAATCTGATGGCTGAAAGCAAGTGTGGAAATAAACACCAACCAAATGAGAACCTGCAAAGACTATTTATTCAGAACTTGCTGTAGCAAGAGAGTCAGCCACCATCACTTGGGTTTGGCAGAGACTCAAAGGCAAGCAGAGGAGTGGGAAGTCTTCAGGTATGCTCCCATCTGAGGCCGCTGGCACAGGGAAGCTGTGGGTGGGCTAACTAGAAGCAAGGATCCTATATGATTCGGTAGGGTACATATTTGGCTTCTCTGGCTGGAAGCAGGGATGTAGATTAGGAAAGTTGTCAATTATTAACCCATCAGCCCATTTGGGGCTAATTGTTATAGACATTATTGCTTAGCTTCTTGGAGTCAGATAGCAGTCTGACTCCCTATGAGTCTAACTTATAGCAGGCTGCCTTCCTAAGCTCATTATTGTAGATAAGGGGCTGGTTTCCTAGGCAGGTTGCTACAGGCTGTGAGTCAGAGTTCTGATTTTTTTGTTTTTTTTTTAAGTTTATTTATTTATCTTGATAGAGTGAGAGCAGGGAAGGGGTAGAGAGAGAGAGAGAGAAAGAAAGAATCCCAAGCAGGTTCTGCACTGCGAGTGTAGAGCCCAATACAGGGTCAGAACCCATGAACTGTGAGCTCATGACCGGAGCCAAAACCGAGAGTCAGACACTTAAAAAACTAAGCCACCCAGGTGCCCCCAGAGTTCTGGTTTAACATATGACTTCCTACTTGTATATTCAGTCCCTCACAAAGAAGCAGTGCACTTGGTGACTGATTGCAGCAACAGATCTTTCTCCCAAACTCTCCCCAACCTCTAACCTAGCAGCCTATCCATCTTATTTTAGGGTAAAAAAAAAAAAAAGAGCCACCCACCAAAGAGATAAATTTGTCCATTACTATGAGAAAAGTAATTTTGAACTGCCCATTCAGAAGGTCTGCATTCTAGATCATGAAGATAAATACATAAACTCTTCGCTGAATGTCCCTCCTAGATCCCTTCCTCACATTATTTTGCTAGGCTGCTCTGAGTTTGAGATTCTGATGGCACCAAGGCATAAGGGAAATCCATAGACAGATGAAAAAGTTTTTGGACTGGAGCCATTCCTTGGTAGGATAACCAAGAATTGCCAATATTCTACTAGATTGAAACAAATCACTTCTGTTATCACTTAAACACATTCCATCTTCTTCAAGTCTCAGGAGAGGTAAAAGCAGCTGCTGATTGATTTTACATTTTCCTCTCAACCCATGTAAAATATTATTTGTTTCTTTTTTTACTCAAATGTCACAATTTTAACCCCCTAATTATCTTTTTGTCCCCTTTGAATTTCTGGGCTTAGTATCTTCCTTTGATATGAAAAGAAAAATTATCGTAAGTTATTTTTCTAGCTTTGCAAAAGGGAATGTTCTGCTCAGGTTGGGAGGCAGAATATACACGCACAGGTATCTCTCATACCTGCAGGTTTTCCATGCAGTTGAAACTGTCCATGAGGAGCAACAGACCAAAGGCTTCAGTAACATACTTGGTCACCATCCTCCTCTTCTTGTCCAAGAGCCTTTTCCTGATATAGCCTCTTAACTTGGGGATTTCTGGAATTCACAGGCAGCACAAACCATTTTAAAAGGCCAGAGTTCACAGCAAATAGAATCCACAAAAATTAACAGATCAGAATGGCAGTCTGAATTAACCACAGTTGAGGTCCTACATGGGCTGACTGCCCACTCACTACACCAGCTTTTCTGAGGGTATTTTCTCCATGTCTAGGATCAACAATAAGGAAGTTAGCCTCCTAACTCCTAATTTTATTTAGCAGTACAAGTCAAAGTAATTAGAAAAGTGCAGGCTGCTTAAAAACATTGGCACTTCCCTTTGGCCTGCTACTTACCAGAATAGTTGAATCAAAGGTGCCCACAATCCGAGATACTCAGCTCTTCAGTCACCCTAGACTTCTCCATCTATATCAAATAACCCTTAACATGAAAATCGCTCATGCCTGCTGTAGAAAGGATGAGAACCTCTGCTGAGTGGGATTCTGGTTTAGAAACTCATGTTAGTCCTAATGCTGTGTTCATCAGAAGGTAACAGACTCTTCCTACCTTTTCCCCCATTATTCCCATAAGTGGAAATTCTTTTTTTTTTTTTTTGAGAGAGAGACAGGGTGAAAATGAGTGAGGGGCAGAGAGACAGAGGGAATCCCACCAGGGACAGAGAGAGAGAGAGAAGCAGGTCTCACCCAAAGCAGGATGCCTGCTAACTTGAAGCAGGTCTCGTCAAGCTCGGGTCCTGCCTGCTTGCCCACTTTTCACTGAGTGCTCCAGTCACACAGACTTTTAGGTTCTTTGGATTTGTACTCACAGCACCATTTAACCAAGCTTTATTTTTACCTTGATGTTTTACACATGGCTTAGCATTTGCTCATGTAGATTTTAAATTCTGACAGGAAAGGGGTCATGTCTTCTGCTTCTTCCTCCTCAGAGACAGAGCATACAACAGAAGCTCAGTAAATACTAATACCTGTAGCTGGGTGAGTGAGGAATCTCAAGCCAAACACTGAGAAAGGACAACCCAATCACTGACCTCTACCAACTCTTGGTAGACTTTGGATGAAAGAGGAATTGTCTCAGGCACCACAATGCAGAGAGAAAAACAAATACATTTGTTAATAGGTACAGAAACTGTGGCAAGCTGGAAATGTGGCGCAGAAAGTTCTAGACAGGGAAATTCAGAGCTCAATCTTGAGAATTTTAGAGACTGAGATAAAAAATGTATCAATTACCAGTTTCCTCCTCAGTGAGAAGAGCCTGTTGCCAGTACTCCTGGGCGCTGACTGTGTACACGAGATCGGAGGCTTCCAGAACCTTGGAGTCAGCGGGCAGTTTTCTCTGAAGTGAGAGCGGCACACGGAGAACAGAATACTCAAACATGGTAAAGGAAATAATGCACAGGCCTTACAAGAGCCTTCCGCAAATTTCAGCTCACTAACTTTCGGTGCTGCAACAGCCCCTTAAAGAACACACAACACCTTGTACGTCAGGTCTTCCTACCTGTCCAGGCCTCATAAGGTTGGAAGTTGTAAGAAAACTGCTACATGGAAACTATTCTCTCAGGAGGTAAAAATAGCAGTTTTAGGGGTGCCTGAGCGGCTCAGTAGGTTAAGTGTCCGACTCTTGATTTCGGCTCAGGTCATGATCTCACGGTTCGGGAGTTCGAGCCCCATGTCACATTCTGCACCAATAGTATGGAGCCTGTTTGGGATTCTCTCTCTCCCTCTCTCCTTCTCTCTGTCTCTGTCTCTGTCTCTGTCTCTCTCTCTCTCAACCCACACCCAACATAAATAAGATTTTTAAAATAAATAAAAATACCAATTCTAGAAGGAAATGTATAGAGAAAATGGTTTAAAGTGTACCAAAGTGTTCACAGAGGGGAAAAGTACCGCAGGCTTTATGGTAAGAAAAAAAGCACAACTCCAGCAAAGGCAGTGATGTGCTGCACCAGCTCATGAGAGCCACGGCACACGGCTCTCCCCAATTCCACCTTTAGTGACATCACCCTGGTGGCTTGAAATTGGCAATGGTGGGAATCAGCAAGTGCTAGAAATCAGGACTTTTGGGGTTTGCTTCTTTTATTTATTTGTTTGTTTAAAAATTTTTAATGTTTATTTATTTTTGAGACAGAGTGAGTGCAAGTGGGGAAGGGCAGAGAGAGAGGGAGACACAGAATCCACAGCAGGCTCCAGGCTCCGAGCTGTCAGCACAGAGCCTGACGCGGGGCTCGAACTCACGAGCTGCAAGAGAGATCGTGACCCAAGTCGAAGTCGGATGCTCAACAGACTGAGCCACCCAGGCACCCCTTCTTCTTTTATTTTTAAACAGAGATCTGGTTGTTATATATTTACCTAAACACCACGACACTGGGCAAAGGTTGTGTAAAAAAGTACAATTTCTTAGCTGGGTGGTTAGTGAGTAATCAGACACATTTAAAAGCAGAGTAGTGTTTAAGTAAATGATGGTTTTAAATGGCAAGGAATTAAGAATGTGAGTAAATGGGTTTTTTTTATTAGAAAAACCATCACCACAGAGAAGTAATACTAGAAGTATACATAAATATTGTTCCATAATCTTCATTTTTCTCACTTAAAAGAAAAGAGAAAAATCACAAAGTGTGCTTGTGTGTGCATAGGTTTGGGGGCAGTAGAACACCATAGAGAGTCACCAGTCTCTTCCTGATGCAAAGACACAGAAGAGCTGAGTGAGTCCAGAGACCACATGTCTGGCAAGTGGTAAGCCCGTGTAGTCAAGGCTGGAATAGATATACCTGGATAGGCTTCCAGAAGCCTCACACACTGCAGACAGGGCTGAAATTATACAGAAGATTTGCCACAATTAACTTTTTTCCTTTCTGATAGCGTTTTGACTTTGGAAAAACAGTTTAGGAAAGTTGAAACTATCTTCCACTGGAAGATAAAATTGATACGGAATTAAATTTAAGTAGGGTTTAAAACAGTTGAAAGCAAGAAGTATGCCTAGCTGTGCCTAGGTATTTACATTACTTAAAACCTTGCTCTAAATTTTGTATATCTCTTCTAAAAATCATTGAAGATTAGTTAACCTTTGTGCTTGTTATTATAGTGCAGAGAAATATTTTTATGGTGCCAGTGAAGTGACTACAGTATGCAGGTTCCATTTTATTATAAAAGAGATGTCGTTACAGCTGGAAGGTAGGTGGATACGACCTTGCTGGATACAGCAAGAGGTAAGTGGACACTCACCAAATTGTCCTATGGAAAGATTAGTCACTGTTGTAATTCACACACATTGTTTATTACCACAGTTTGTAAGAATATTTTGTATATGAGAGAGAAGAAACCTGTAGCTCAAAATAGAAGGGATACTAGGGGCACCTGGGTGGTTCAATCAGTTAAGCAACTCTGGCTCAGGTCATGATCTCATGATTCCTGAGTTCTAACCCCGCATCGGGCTCTCTGCTGTCAGCACAGAGCCCGCTTCAGATCTTCTGTCCCCCTCTCTCTCTTACCTTCCCCCACTCATTCCCTCTCTCTCTCACTCAAATAAATGAAAAAATTAAAAAAAAGTTTTTAAAAAATAGAAGGGATACTAGATAGAAGCGGCATCAAAAAGAGATAGCAAAGCTGGAGATCAGTAATACGAATCATGACTCAATTTTCAAAACATCTATCTTTTCTAGCTCCGTCATTAAAATAATTTTGCAGTGATATCACCCTGTCCACTTCTTTCACTTGTATTAAATCATTTAATATGAACCCCTACCACCCCAAGTCTTATTTTTAATATTATTCTTTACTAAATGAAACCCAAGTGTCTTTGAGAGTAGTAGGTCCATGTCTTAGGGCAGGGAAAAATAAAAGGGGCCTGAGTATTTTGTTGTTGCCAAAGAGCAAAAATGTTTTTAAAAGTGTCTGGGTAAGGCTAAAAAGATCCAGCTTAAATTATGGGCTCCTGTTGGCCGAGATATGAACTTGAACATCAAAAAGAACACAATAATTCTATGAAAAGCCATGAGCCCATTATAACCTTCAAACTAAGAAAAATAAGTAATATTAATAAGAAATATATATGTGTTGGTCTCTGCCACTGGTTCCTGACCCAGGACTCCTAAATTCCTTGTAATTAGGAGTGATAGGAGAATCCTTTGTTCTAATGTTTAGTCTTTGACCCCAGTTTTCAGCATAGAGTTCCAAAAACCATCGTCATTTCCTAAGTGATAAGAGCAGTAGAAGCATCTCTTATTCTTCTTTTATGTTTATTTATTTATTTTGAGAGAAAGAGAGAGAGAACAAGCAGGGGAGGGGCAGAGAGAGAGAGGGAGAGAAAGAATCCCAAGCAGGCTCTGCACTGTCAGCATAGAGCCTGACATGGGGCTCAAACCCACGAACCATGAGATCATGAACTGAGCTGAAACCAAGAGTCGGACGCTTAACCAACTGAGTCACCCAGTGCTCTGAAGCATCTCTAGATCTTATATTTGGCCTTTGACTCTAGTACCTGACACAGAGTTCCTAAATCCCTTGGAATTTTCTAAGTGATGGGAAAATTTTTTTTTTTTTTTTTTCCGATGAGGCAACTCTGGGTGAGCTCCTGAGTGGGGGCTGGTCACAGAAAGATCAAGCTATTAGAAGTTTGGAATTTTCAGTCCCACCCCCCATTTTTCAGAGAGGGTAGAGGGGATAGAAACAGAGTAATTGATGATGCCCTATGTGAGAAAGCCTCCATAAAACCCCAACAATATGGGGTTCAGAGAGCTTCTAGGTTGGTGAATGCATCCACATACCAGGAGGGTGATATGCTCCAACTCTTCAGGGACAGAGGTTCTTGCATTTGGGAACCTCTCAGAACTTTCCCTATATATCTCTTCATCTGTATCTTTTATCATATCCTTTATTATACAAAAAACTGGTAAATGTAAGTAATTCTCTCATTGCATTCTGTGAGCTGTTCTAGCAAATAATCAAATCCAAGGGGGAGAAGGTCATGGGGACCTTCAATTTGCAGCCAAGTCAGACAGAAGTTGTGAGTAAACTGAGGACCTACTGTTTGCATCTGGCATTTGAAGTAGGGGGCAGTCTTGTGGGACTAAGCCCTTAACCTGTTGGATCTGATGCTATGTCCTGGAAGATATTGTCAGATTGAGTTAAATTGCAAGATACCCTGCTGGTGTCACAGAGAATTGCTCGATGTGGGAGAAAATCCCAACACGGGTGTCAGAAGAATTGTTGTTTTTTTAAAATTTTTTTTCAATGTTTATTTATTTTTGAGAGAAAGAGACAGAGCATGAGTGGAAAAGGGGAAGAGAGAAAGGGAGACACAGAATCCGAAGCAGGTTCCAGGCTCTGAGCTGTCAGCACAGAGCCTGTTGCAGGGCTCGAACTCAAGGACAGCGAGATCATTACTTGAGCCAAAGTTGGACGCCTAACTGACTGAGCCACCCAGGCACCTTACGGGTATCAGAAGTATTGTTAAGTGTGTTAGCATGGATTGGAAAAATCAATATCATTAAAATGTCCACACTGCCCAAGGCAATCTACAGATTCAATGTAATCCCTATCAAAATACCAACAACATTTTTCACAGAACTAGAACAAAAAGTACTAAAATTTGAATGGAAGCACAAAAGGCCCCAAATAGCGAAAGCAGCTGGAGAAAGAAGAACAAAGCTGAAGGTATCATGCATCCAGACTTCAAACTATACTACAAAACTACAGTCATCAAAACAGTATGATACTGGCACAAAAACAGACACACAGATCAATGGAAGAGAATAGAGAGCCAGAAATAAACCTATGCTTGTATGGTCAATTAATCTGCAACAAAAGAGCCAAGAATATACAATGGGGAAAACACAGTCTCTTCAATAAATGGTATTGGGAAAGCTGGACAGCTACATGCAAAAGAAAGAAACTAAACTACTTCCTTATACCGTATACAAAAATAAGCTCAAAATGGATTAAAGACCTAAATATAAGACCTAAAGCCATAAAACTCCTAAAAGAACACATAGGCAGTAAACTTTTGGACATTGGTCTTAGCAATATTTTTTTGGATCTATCTCCTCTGGCAAGGACAACAAAAGCAAAAATAAATGATTGGGACTACATTAAACTGAAAGGCTTTTGCACAGAGAAGGAAACTGTCAATAAAACAAAAAGGCAACCTACTGAATGGAAGAAGATATTTGCAAATCATATGTCTGATAAGGGGTTAATATCCAGAATATATAGAGAGCTCATGAAAGAGCACACCAAATGAAACAAAGAATCCAATTAAAAATGGGTAGAGGAAATGTCCATCAATTAATGAATGGATAAGGAAGATATGGTATTTATATATAATAGAACATTACTCAGCCATCAAAAAATGAATTCTTGCTGTTTGCAATGACATGGATAGAGCTAGAATGTATTATGCTAAGTGAAATAAATCAATCAGAAAAAGACAAATGCCATATGATTTCACTCATATGCGGAATTTAAGAAACAAAACATAAACATATGGGAAGGGGGGAGAGAAGAGAGGGAAACAAACCACAAGAGACTTAGTGATAGAGAACAAACTGAGGGTTGCTGGGGGTGGGGGGATGGGCTAAATGGGTGATGGGCATTAAGGAGGGCACTTGTTGGCATGAGCCCTGGGTGTTGTATTGAAGTGATGAATCACTGAATTCTACTCCTGAAACCAATATTGCACTGTATGTTAACTAACTAAAATTTAAAATAAATAAATAAATTAATTAATTAATTTTAAAAATGGGTAGAGGAACTGGATAGACATTCTTCCAAAGAAAACATATAGGTGGTCAACAGACACATGAAAAACTACTCACCATGGAAATGCTAATTACAACCACAAGATATCACCTTTTACTAGTCAGAATGGCAAGTATCAAGAATATAAGAAGTAACAAGTGTTAGGGAGGATGTGGAGAAAAGGAAACCCTCACGCACTGTTGGTGGGAATGTAAATTGGTACATCCACTCTGGAAAACAGTATGGAGGTATCTGAAAAAAATTAAAAATTGAAATGAAATACCATGTGATCCAGCAATTCCACTTCTGGGTATTTGTATGAAGAAAATGAAAGCACTAATTTGAGAAGATATACGCACCCCTATTTCACTGCGACTTTATTTATAGTAGGCAAGATATGGAAACAACCTAAGTGTCTCTTGATGGATGAATGGATAAAAACGATAGGTTATACATATGTACAGTGGAATATTACTCAGCCATAAAAAAGAATGAAATGTTGCCATTTGCAACAACATGGATGCACCTACTGGATATTACACTAAATGAAATAAGTCAGACAGAGGAAGATGACTATCATATGATTTCACTTATTTGTGGAATGTAAAAAACAAAGCAAATGAACAAACAAAACAAAATAGAAACAGACTCACAAATACAGAGAACAAACTGGTGGTTGCCAGACTGGGGATAGATGGAAGGATGGGCAAAATAGGTGAAGGGGATTAGGAGGTACAAAATTGCAGTTACAAACTAAACAAGTCATGGGGCTTTAAAGTACAGCATAGGGCATACAGTCAATAGTACTGTATATTGTAATAACAGCTGACAGATGGTAACTAGACTTATTTTGTGGTGATCATTTTGTACTATATAGAATTGTCAAATCACTACACTGTATACCTGAAACTAATATAATATTGTGCATCAACGACTTCAACTTAAAAGAAGAAGTATTATGAGAGTGTTGCCAGCATGAGAGTAAAAGGGAGACACATGGGAGTAGTATGGCTTTCTTTACAGGTACTCTGAAGCAAAGGTAAAATACTGTAGGTAAAAGGACATACATGAGAATGCAAACACCCAGCTCTCTTCCACCTGCCACATACAATTAGTCATCCAGACATATAGATGTGAGCTCCCTAACATCTCTTGAATGCATCTCCTCTCCTCTAGTCCTACAGTGACTGCCTAGTTCAGGCTCTTAGCGCTTCCAGCTTTGATTACAGGAACAACCTCCAACTGGTCTCCCCAGATCCAACCTTCACTCGCCCCTCCCCCATCCATTTTACTTAATAACAATCTTTCTAAAATACATAGCATTTCCAAATTGAGGTCCATAAATGTAGCCTCCGGGGGTCCATCATTTTTCCTATACTATTGTTTCCTAATTTTTATTTTTATAATAAAAAATAAGCATGGACATCTATACAAATGACTATCTTACAATCAACTTGTGTCTCATATTTTCTATGACTAACATTAAATTTGTTCCATGAGAAGGCATACAGTACAAGTTAAGCTTTCGTATTAAGTCAGACTGAAGTAAAGTGGTTGGAGAATTAAGGCCATCAGATGGCCTGGCCGTCAGAGGTGAGGGTGTGCAGACCTCAAAAGGACTTGACCGTAATAGTCAGAACTGCAGTCACCCCGCAAGTTGGCTCACTGTTGTCCAGACCCCATCTCATATGCACCAACATTTATTAGCATTTGTTAGCAATAAATTTATCATTAGCATTATTAGCAATAAATATAGTTGTGGATTGTGTATTGAAGTATTTTGTGTTTTTGTTTCCAGAAACAATATGACCAGGCACTCATTAAATGCATATTTCTGTAATGCCAACAAGAACAATTAAAGAGAATAGGAACAGCTTTCCTCAGTTATTGCCTCATTAAAACCAGTATTCAAGAATTGCTTGGTCAAAGATTTTGGCTTGAGTATGAAATCTGACTATTCTGAATTAGAAACAAAAGCTTTGAAAGTTTCAGCTCCATACTGTACATCAGATGATTTTCTGCATCAACGTAATTGAATTCAAAATATGGAATGCAATTAAATATGGAACTGGACAGCAGGCCATATGTTTTCACTATTACCCAGCACTGAAGATTTAGTTTCAGCAAAACCAAAAACATCTATCACATTATACTAACCCTGATGTACCACTTCTATGTTTCATTAATATTTTATCTTAAAATTGGTTTCAGTTTTATAGTAGTAAGAGACTATTACAGTAAGGAGTTTTATGTTTATAACGATTTCTGTGATAGAATAACAAAAATAATTTAACAAAACACCAAGATTCCCGCAGAACAATTTCTCAAGTTTGACAAACACAGCTCAGACTTTATCTCCCAAACCTCTTGCAGAAGGCCCTTTCTCTCGCTTGTCCATCTTACTAACGACTACTGGCTCTTTAAAATTCTGCTCAAGAGTGTGAGTTTTCCCTGCACCTCTCTGCAGCACCACCCCACCACCCCACCTGCCCTGGACTGCCAGTGTGATCCGTGCATCTTTCTGTGTTTCCCTCAGCATTCAATGCATTCCTACAGCGGATCACCCTCAAACAGTGTGGTGATCTCTGATTCTACCTGCTCATATTTCTCAGTAGACCATATGCTCATTCAATCCTTCCAACAACCACAGGAGGTAGATACTATCATTTCCCAATTTTACAGATGAGAAAGTGGAGGCTCAGAGAGGAATGGTAATTTGCCTAAGGTCACAAAGTTATACATCAGTAGAACTAAGTTAAGTCCAAACTGTCTACTCCAAAGCTTTTGGCATAGCTACAATGCAAGACCAAATAGACAAATGTGAGTGGTTGAAAACAGAAAAAAATACATAGGCAAATCTGTTAACTCACCTTTAGTTTTTCCTTGAGAATTCTATTCCTTTGTAGTTTTATCACTTCATTTCTTTCTAAAACGGCCTCTCGCTGACTTTGAATAGCTTGCTAGATTGGGAAGAGAAAGGAAAGCATGGCAAAGAGTCCAGGGTTATCAAGAGCGATACAGCGATAAGACGCACATCTCTTTTGGCAATGTATCTTCGTTTGGCCCAGACAAGTGTGCATGTGTTCAAATTTTATAATATTAATCATGAAAAGTATTATTTAAAAATAACTAGTTCACGCATATGTCCAAACTCACTAAGATGTTTACATTAAACGTGTGCAATTTTTTGTATATCAATTATATCCCAACAGAGCTCAAAAAATAAAAATAAAAGTAGTCCATACTTACATTTCCCACTTTTCTTTCCCTAAAATGAAAATTATAACAATTACTTAACTTATTGTGTGTCATGGCAGTCTTTCAACTTTCCCTGAGAGCAGTATATACCTTAATACCTTTACATACACTTTCTTTGGTCCACATGTACCCTCTTCTGATCCACCTCCAGGGTCCATTTGAAAAAAGTGTCTTTATTTCTCAATGTTTTGCTGGTGGTAGAATTTTCCGTGACCTCGCCCACTGGCCCAGTCTCTCCCATAGTACTTTGTCCCTCTCTTATTTTTTTTTAAATGTTTATTTATTTATTTTGAGAGAGAGAGAGAGAAAGAGGAGCAGAGAGAGAGAATCCCAAGCAGGCTCAGCACTGTCAGCACCGAGCTCGATCTCACAAACCACAAAATCACGATCTGAGCTGAAATCAAGAGTTGGACACTTAACCGAATGAGCCACCCAGGTGCCCCAGTGTGTCCTTCTCTTATAATCTTTAACCCTCTTTTAAGTCAGTGATCTCAGTGACTAGGCAATATGCCTCTCTGAATCTGCAGCCCCTACCACCATGCTCAATAAAGGTTTCATAAGTTTGACTGAATTATGTTTAGTTGCAGAACTGGCATGGGACGGGAGAACTGGAGATACTATTATGGGGTGGGGGGGGTGGGGTGAAGGGAATCTTCAGGGGGGAAAACAAACAAAGCTGAAGTTCCAACCTAGGCCATGAAAGTGAGAAGTTGGAGGAAAAGCCTTGGCCTATTTCTTCATCCAGGAAGTTGTCTCTGCTTAGTGAATTCCTGGAGAATTCAAGTTTCAGTGGGTGTGGGGGAGATGACAGGTGACAGGTAGAGATCCTCTTTTTAGAGCAGAGAAGCATTAACAACGTTACATCTGGTGACCATATGCCCCGCGCACCCAGGACAGACCAGTTTATACCAGCTGCTTCTCTGTAAGAGTTAATAACACCCCCTTTCCACCTTCAAAGTGTGCCATATAGAAAATAAATTATAGCTCTCCTGGGTATGGGGGTACAGAGGTCTACATGAAAATCAGGACATTTTAACATCTATTAAACTCTAAAATGCTTACCTTCCATTAAAATTTTGTCTGAGTATGACTCTGTAAGAATCCTGCTACTTTTGGCCAAAGTTCTGAAACTTGGAGAACTTGCTCCAAATGGGCTTAAAATCTGAAACAGAATCTGACACTTCAAAGCTGTACCGTGCCAGATAGTACTATACAAAGTGCCAACTAGCCGTGGGGGCATCTACACTTCCGTATCTGTGGGGGGCGGGGAGGACCATCACACTGCACACCTCCAGGAGGTGCTCTTTGCATCTCATATACATGAGTGGCTCCCCTGGAGCTATATAGGCCACAGCCTATTGAGTATTAAGCAGCTTCACTGGAGGAGGGTCCCCAACGGTTTCGATTCCCAAGACAATCTGCTCAAGGGTCCTGATGTCCCAGGAAGCCACCCAGACTCCTCTTTCATCCGCAGCAGTCACTTCTCTAAGTCTGAAACGCCCAGGGGTCAAGGCTCTGTTGTTACAGTAGTCGGGGCCCATGGAGGAAAGCCCACAGGCCTACAAACCCAGCACGGTACCTTAGATACTCCAGCAGGTGGAGTTTGTCGGTCTTGGTGACCACCAGGGCAACGTCCCTGCAGAAGCCCCTTTGGCAGGCTTTGATGCTCTCATTCAAAAGGTCTTCATGGGCTCTCCCTCCAGAAACTCTTTCGATGTCACTGATCAGCCAGATCACTGAGCACTTATCAATGGTCTGTGAAACATAACCGCAACAGGTTTAAGAACATAAATGGTGTCTCAGTTGTAGAGGACGTGGTCTCTTCATGTATCATTTGTGGCCTCCATGTTCTGCCCCATCTCTTTGCCAGTCCCACCTCTCACCTCTCCCCACGGCACTCTCCATGTACCGGCCAGACTGAGCTTCTCGAAGTTTCTCAGGTGTGACCTGCTCTTTTATCTCTCAGGACCTTTGCACTTGCCACACAGCCTCTGCTTGACTTCCATCTGCTCTTTGAGACTGCTAACAGCCACCTGAGGGTGGGTTGGCCCCCCCTCCTCTGTATCCTACAGCAAGCACCTGGACTTACCTGCCATTGTACCTCACAGAGCTATTGTACAGGATCAGTTCTTTGCACACTCCCCGCTGCCCTGCAACCGCAAGGGACCTGATGAGAAGTGGCTACACTTTACAGCTTGGAATCTACATCACCTCCAGTACAGCGCTTGGCCCTAATAGAGGCTTCATAGATGTCTGTGGCATTAGTGATTGACAGAATTCAAGAAATCAGACCTCCAGTCCCAGATCTATCACTGGCTTGCTTTACCTCAGCTGTCTTCTAGGGAAAATTATTGTTTTTCCAGAACTGGTTCTGGTCATGCATTGCTCCCAAAGTTATCACCACAGGGCATCATTTTGATATTTGACTGCCCCTGCCTATTCAGCACACTGCCACCATGTGGAGACAAGGAGCCAGAAACCTTATGATTCAAGTTGCAAAGGCCAATGAGCACGAAATTACAATTTATGATTAATATCATTGCTCTATTAGCTATGCAACTTTTATGGGACAGGTTTTATGTGTTGCCTTGTGACATTTCTCTTGGTATATTATTTCACTGGTCTTACTTCTCCATATAAATGAAAAGTTGTTCCAGCTCAGGGACTGAGTTTATTTGAGGTTCCTCAGGACAGCACTTTGCACATAAAGGTGTAACAAGTTTGTGATTTGCTAATGAAATCATCATTTTGCTTTATGCCAATGGTTCGTAACTCAGGGCAACTCTGTACCTGAGAATGGCAGTCTCTGGAGACATTTTTAATTGTTATGACTTGGCGTTGGTGTTAGTGGGTGGAGGCCAGGGATGCTATAAACATCCTTCCATGCCCAGGTCAGCACCCCACAACAAAGAATTATCTGGCCCAAAATGTCAGCTGAGCCTGAGAAATCTTGACCTAGAGTAGTGGGTTTTGAGTTTGTTTTTAGCAGTGGAGGCTTTTTTCAAATGAAAGCTGAGGAAGAATTCCAATTGGTTTTTAAAAATTGAACTGCTTTAGTTGAACTGGAGGTGGAAGGTTTAGAGGCCCCCCACCTGCACCACATCACCTACCCTCTGTTCATGGATCATTATTTTAAAACCATAAATCTCTAGAGTTAGACAAACATCACTGTTTTATAGAGAAGATAATAGGCCCCAAGAAGCAAAAGACCAGTTTAAGGCCACACGACTATGGGTCCTGAACTTCCTCCCTATGTGGATGGACTCACATTTAGGCAGGAAAGTAAAATCAACAGCTCCCTCCTACTTCCCAAATTACAATCTAACTAGGGAAGCTACTAAGCTATTCACTCAGGCTGTGGAACACTGTAGAGTAGCAGACCCCAAACTCCTGAAGGGCAGGGCCTCTTGTACCTTCGTATTCCCCAGTCCTGGCAAACTGCAGGTGCTTAATAAATGTTTATTAACATAAGAAGAGGCCTGTAAGTCTCAGACCCTACAAGAGGCTCTGGCTGCCGGGATTTGGTAAAGTTGGAGTTGCAGAAGATACAAAAAAGCGAACCTAGAGCAACTGAGCTTAGGAGTGGTGGTACCACAGCCACCCCCACATCCTCCCTCCCCGCGATGAGAACAGGCCTCAGAGCTCAAGTGACACGCCTAAAGTCTCAGGACTTCAAAGTGGCAGCCAGGGACATGTAAATTCATAATACTCTTAGTTTAGGGAAGGCAAGGCTGGCAGCTGGAGAGACAGGGGAGGGGGCAGGGTGTTCTGTTCTCCCTGAAAAGAGGGGAGTCTTTAGTAACTCCTTGTGAGAGAATATCACAAAACCACAAGAATGCAGGGGAGCTGAGGCCAAGCAGAGCAGGCTGGGAACAGTCCCTTCACTTTAACCGGACCTCCTCAGAGCGGGTGTTCTGAGCCAGATCTGCTGGCTCCTCTGTTCTGAGTGGCCTTTGATTGGCTTCCCAGAGTATCATAACTGGCAGCAACCATGGCTCCATCCGGTGAGAGAGGCTAGCCGCCTCCCTAGGCTGTTGCTCCCGGGACCCAGCCTGGAACTAGCCAAGGTTGGCAATTCCACTCCAAGAGCTGAGACCCTGTAGAAACAAAGGCCCTCATGGTCGGGCCTGAGCGGACCACCAAGGAGAAGGACACTGGGACTGCCTTTATCTTAAAGAACTGTTAGGGGAGGTCCTGTGGGGAGACACAGAGCCTCAGCTGGGAAGGTAGGAACCTGCTCTCTGGTTCAAATTCTGCCATTCAGTAGTTGTGCGGTCTTGGGCAAATTACTTCCCTTCTCTGAGCCTTTATTTCCTTATCTGTAAAATCCAGGCATAGGCTGATTATCTGTAAGCTGTCATCCTGATTCTATCATCCTGATCTTGACTCAAATCCAGTCCAGAGCTCTGCAGCCCTCAGTCATTCATTTAGCACAAACCTGCACAAATCCTCCAGTGGATCCTTCTACAGTGCTGGGTTGCTCATGATTTACCGATACCAGCCCTCCTTCCCAGTCCCCTTCCAGCTCCAGTCTTATGTCTCACCCCCCGTGTTCCCACCCTGTGCTCCCGAGCTCCTTCTGCCTAAAGACACCCTTTCTCTCTCTATCACATGCTCCAGTCCTTCTTATCCTTTGAGCTTCCCCAGGAAGGGTAGTATTTAAGCCCATCCCTAAGTTTTCCAAACTTGTCTTCTGTGCCTGTCTCCTTACACCCCACACCTGTTTCCTCCAGCCACCCAGGAAGACTCATGCTTCCCACAACACGTGGCTCCTTCATTCCTCTGGGTCTTTGCTGCTCCCTGGCCTACAATAGTGCTCAGTGGTCCCATTCTCAACAATCTTCTCTGGTGATAGCTGGGCTTAAGTGCCCTCTCTGAAGTTTCCCTCTCATCCAAAAACAATTCATTGGATAAAGAAGATGTGGTGTGTGTGTATATATATATATATATATATATATATGTACACATATATATACATATATGTGTACATATATATGTACATATACATATATATGTACATATATACATATATATACATATATACATATATATGTATATATATATATTCATTCAATGGACTATTACTCAGTGATGAAAAAGAATGAATTCTTGCCATTTACAACAACGTGGATGGAACTAGAGTGTATAAGCTAGTGTAGAGTGTGTAAGTTATCAGAGAAAGACAAATATCACATGATTTCACTCATACGTGGAATTTAAGATAAAAAACAGATGAACATAAGGGAAGGGAGAGAGACAAACCATGAGAGAGACAGAGAGAGAGACAAACCATGAGAGACTCTTAAATACAGAGAGAGAGACAAACCATGAGAGACTCTTAAATACAGAGAACACACTGAGGGTTGCTGGTGGGGTGTTGGGTGGGGGGATGGGGTAAATGGGTGATGGGCATTAAGGAGGACACTGGTTGGGTGTTATAAGTAAATGATGAATCACTAAATTCTATTACTGAAAAATAAATAAATAAAATATATTTTGATTTAAAAAATCCCATATGTTTAATGCACATCCAAATAGACATCTGGATTTGTAGTCTCTGTTTTACATGACTCCATTTTTGTTCACTTATTCTTTATTTTAAATCACATATAATACTATCATATTCTATACTATACTGTGTTATACTAAATAAACACTTACACATTTACATAAATTTTCAAGTATATTGATGTTATTGAGAATTGGTGTTCATACACTGGTTTGTAATAAAGCATTTAAAAACAAAAACAATTACAAAAAGAAAAGAATTCATTACTATTGCTCTCCTTTTTAAGTAATGTGGTTTGTTAATTAATACGACTAACTGATTCTCTTCTGGACTATAGGACTCCCAACGGCATGGACTTTGTCTCTCTCTATCCAAAACCCAATACAGAATTGAGTAGATGCTCAGTGAGTGTTCGCTGAAGGAATGAGGTCTCTTTTTGGAGGTAATTTCTATCTGTGAGTGTTCATAGCACCTTGGACTTCTCTTACATCACTTTCTGCTGTGGATTTTGACATCTGTGGGTTTCTTCTCTATTAGACTCTAAGCCCCTTGCAGGAAGGCTCTGTTTCCCATTCAACATTGTTTTATTTTGTTTTCATCTTTTTAGCTGTCAAGATAATACATGTTCATGCAATATACAAAAAATACAGGGGTGTATGTAGTAAAGAGTGCTGGTAATCACAGAAATTCCTGTTAACAGTTGGGTGTGTATCCTTCCTAAAGGCAGGTTTCTACTTTTGCTGTACATTTATTAACACCACACACACACACACACACACACACACACACACACACAATGTGCATGCACACACATGTTTCTTAACATTAAAGGTCATGCTCTGCATCTTTTAATTTAGCTTTGTCTAACCATGTAGGATTACAGTGGGGTTTAAGAGAAGAAAGGCTCTCAAGCCATCTTGCCTTTATTAAAATCCCCAGTGTGCTAAAGGGCAAATTATTTTACTGAGAATAGTACCTAGCACAAAGTAAATGCTTGGTATATTATTATTATTATTATTATTATTATTATTAGCTATAATCTTTGCATCCTCAATGCAAAGCACATTGTTTTACATATTATACATGTTTGATGAATGAAAAGGAAATGAACAAAGAGATAAATTCTTTAAAATATTTCAACCTCTAATCATTAGGTACAGATCTAACTACCCCAATGCTTTACTCTGGCTGTAGACATATCTGGAGGTGCCTGGCCAGCTCTAATTTCATTTGCCAGGAATTGAACCCCTACCCAAGTTTTGGTTGAAGGGGTAGACTTTCATTTCAACCATCACCTTCAGCACAGCTGACCGCATGCACTAAAGATAGATGCTTAATCCAGAGATTAAGTTAGCTAGGCAGTAATCGATCCCATTTTCCTCCTCAGGAATTTGAACTAAAAGGCATAGAGACTATAGTCAGAGAGTTGTAGGCATATGAACTACAATTCCATTTAAAGACAGGGTTAAGGTGGTCATTTTTCACAATATGGATCCTAAGGGCTAAGTAGAGAAAACTAAGAGAAAAACAGGGCTCTGCAGAGAACTGCACAGAGAAACAGTCACAAGAGCCATGTAGAAGAAGAGAGAGAAAATAGCTGCTTTTATCCTGATAGGTGGCCCTGAGGCCTGGCTGTGTCTCATGAGATCCTTTGATATTCTTCCGATTAGCCTCTTAACTTGGGGTTGCTTCAGCAGGTCTCTGTTCCTTGCAACTACACACGGTAGCAGCCTCCTCATTCCTTGGTGCTGGACCGTAAGCTTCTCTACCTTGTACTCAACTCTTGGCCTCCCTTTCCCCCTCTGTCTGTATTTCTTCTGCTTCCTTCTAGACCAATCTATTGCTGGTCCTTCTCCTGATCACACGCTCTTGTTCTAACTTCCAGGTCTGCCTCATGATTCGTCTCTCCCCAGTGTCTCTGGCCACACACATCCTGCCATTGCCCTGAGGCTTAGAACCTAGAAAGTAGAAGAATTTAACTCCAGTGAGCTCATAAAACCCCTTGGTTGCTTTAGAAAGGGTGGAGGAGTTAAGCAAAGAGGACATGAAGCCACGTGAAAGAGAATCACCTTTTTCCACATCTCATCCCTCTTGCTGTTGAAGTCGCCGGTGCCTGGAATGTCCACCAGCACAACCCCTTCTGGTATCATCTCTGATTTGGGAAGAGTCACTTCCACATGTTTGATCAAGGGCCAAATTTGTGTCTCAGCTGATTCGCCATCCAAGTCTCTCCTGTGCGTCCGGATATAAGAGTCCAGCTTGACAGACAGCTCTTCTGCCTGAGGAAGAAGGACACAATCACACACACCAGACATTCTCCCAGCTCCTCTGTCCTGGATCGCCTATGATCCAGGTTCAGTGAAGGTACACCAATAGTGGTAAGAAGCAGCACTGGACAATGGGCACCAGAAGACCTTATCCAGTTTTCAAGAGCCAGAAAGGACCCTGGAGATCAGAAAGTACAAGCTCCTTAATTTACAGATGAAGAAACCACAGTCAGTTAGAACAGAGCTTCAGTAAAGCTATAGTTTCACTGGATAATAATTTCATCTTCTAAATTCCATTTCAGTTCCTTTTTTCTTTAAGTTTTTTCTAACTTATTTTGAGAGAGAGAGTGTGCATGGCCGAGGTGCAGAGAGAGATGGAGAGAGAGAATCCCAAGCAGGCTCTACACTGTCAGTGCAGACCCTGATGTGGGGCTTGATCCCAGAAACCCTGAGATCATGACCTGAGCAGAGATAAAGAGTCAGATGCTTCACCAAGTGAGCCACCCAGGCGCCTCCCGTTTCGATTCTAAAATTAATGTGATTAATGATCAGGGAACCAAAGGCAAGCTGAGGGCAAAGCACAAGCTAATACCTCACAACACCTCCCCCCCCCCACACCCCTCTGGTGGGATATGTGTGATATTCTTCAGCCACTCCTGGCTGCCCAAGAATGAAGGGAAAGCAAAAAACATATGGTTACCTGATAGAGATCACAGCCATGCAGGACATGAGTCTCCATCGGTTTATAAATGTCTTAGTAAATTACAAGAAAAAGGCAATCTTATCAATAGCTTAACCTCCAGAAACCTATAGACTCAGTTTCCTGGAGGCCTAACATTCCCCTCCCCTCCATAGTGATATGGGGAACAAAGGCAAGAAGGAAATGGTAAAGTCAAATTTCCTTATAACCTGCACCCCATTGACAAATACTTGAGGTAGGCAGAGTAAAACATTCATTCCTCTAGGAACTCCCTACTGTCTTAATGTTAATGCATTATTAGAGAAAAAACATTAGCTTGACATAGCTAGGCCTCCAGTATCTTGTGAATCTTCTTTAACATATGCAAGTCCTTTTGGAAACACCCCTTTCCCTTACCTCCCCCAGCTCCCAGGTATATAATCAGCCACTCCTCACACTTAGAATGCAGCTCTTTCTGCTTCTTCCTGTCCCCATGCTTTAATAAAATCACCTTTTTGTACCAAAGATATCTCAAGAATTCTTTCTTGGCCATCGGCTCCAGACAACCCCCCCCCCACCACTCCAAAACCACATCAATTAATATGCAATCTAAATTTTGGAGACAGAGTATTCTTCCAACATGGCTAATGCAAACATTTGGATTACCAGAAGTCCCCAACTACAGAAAATTGATAGTGATATGGTGACCATATTTGCCAAATTAAAAATTGATCTGGGTTTTAAAATTTCTCCTCGTAGTACAAGAAATATCTTGACATGTAGGCATTTCCAGAATGTTTTCATGATGGTGAGTGGGATGGGGAATTGTTCTCAGCCCATTGTTTCTTCTACCTAAACATATCTTGAGACAGTGACACATTCAGGCCAGCAACTATGTGTGTGGCAGCAAATCTTTACTGGGCTACCACTTCAGAGGACGGGAGATTTGGGATGTATGGTGCACATTGTTTTGTTTTGTTTTGTTTTCAATGTTTATTTATTTTTTGAGAGAGAGCAAGCATGAGCAGGGGAAAGTCAGAGAGAGAGGGAGACACAGAATCCGAAGCAGGCTCCAGGCTCTGAGCTGTCAGCACAGAGCCCGACGTGGGGCTTGAACTCACCAACCATGAGATCATGACCTGAGCCGAAGTCAGATGCTTAACCGACTGAGCCACCCAGGTGTCCCTGGTGGTCATTGTTAATAAACATCGATAGAATAATCATGAAAGAAAGATAAGAATGGAAATTTTTTTTAATGTTTATTTTTTAGAGAGAGAGAGAATGAGTGGGGTAGAGGCATAGAGAGAGGGGGACAGAGGATCTGAAGCAGGCTTCATGGTGACAGCAGAGAGCCTGATGTAGGGCTTGAATTCATGAACCTTGAGATCACTACCTGAGCCGAAGTCAGACGCTTAACGGACTGAACCACCCAGGTGCCCCAAAACTGGAAATTCTTAAAAGAGTTGGGTTTAAATCAAGGGATTTGATGCAATGTGTGTAGGGAGTCACAGAATTCATCAATTCTAATCAAATAACAGGAAATTGTGAAAGAAATTATGATAAAAGTTCTTTAAGATATTTAAAAATAAAGCAGAGGAGCACCCGGGTGGCTCACTCGGTTAAGCAGCTGACTTCAGCTCAGGTCATGATCTCACAGTTTGTGAGTTCGAGGCCCACGTTGGGCTCTGTGCTGACAGCTCAGAGCTTGGAGCGCACTTCAGATTCTGTGTCTCCCTCTCAGGCTGCTCCTCCCCTGCTCATGCTGTGTGTCTCTCTCTCTCAAAAGTAAATAAACATTAAAAAATAGTAATAAAGCAGATACATTAAGGGCAATGTGAAAGAACAAACATGGGCTTGAGAAGTCCCTTTGTGTAAGAAGGCTCAACCCAATAAACTGGCTCAGGATAAATCATTCTAGGAGGCAGACTCAGCTTCCTTCATTGTAGTCTGGAACCTCGGACACAAACCCAATCTGTGCCCTCACTCACTGAGATGTAATTGTGTTTCAATGAATATTTCCACTCCTTGTTTCAACCCTAAATTTGTAACACTGGGAAGGGATATTTCTAAATACAGAATATTGAAGAAATAGATACTGATACCTTGGTGTAAGTTAGTTGGTGTTAAGTTGTGTGTATGCAGATAAAGTAATCAGTTTTATAATCATTGTATTTCTTTGGACATACTCAGTCTATGTTTTAGACATTAGGAGTGTAATTATTCTGAACAGTAATACCCATTTAAATATAAAAAGTGACTATTATATTTGTTGATTTCCTAGCTATACAAGAGCTAAGTGACTTGAAAGATTTCATTTATTTGACTTCTAAGTGTGCCTGGCCAAGTCTTTAAAAATTTTTGAGAGAACTGAATATATTAAATTTGAACTATAATATAAAGTCTAAGGAAATTTGATTAATTATATAAGTAGTGTGAGCTATTTAAGGAGGATTTGCTATGTTAAATTTAGGATGTAATTGAATGCTAAATTTTAGAACAAGTGTAAGTAATTGTTCTTATTTTATACAAAAAAAATGCCGGATTTATAAATAGAATAGCAACATTTTAAAAATGAATTTTAAGAAACAAAAAAAAAAACAACTAGGTTTTAAATATATAATTTCAATAAGTTACACATTAGTTCTACAAGTCTTAAATTTACAATGAAATGTAATTTAATAAGATGGATATTGATTATAAAAGTGAGGAGAGAGTTGTTCTACTATATCCAATATCCATCCTGTCCTCTGTCTGTGCTAGCTGAATAGTGTTTGTCTGTCTGTCTGGGCAGCCAATCGCAACACATCTGCTTCTTGCTTTAGACTCCCTTTCAGCTAGGAAAGGCCATGTGCCCGAACCAGAGGCCAGTTCTGAAAAAAAATCTACCCAGAAATTTGTTGGGGGTGTTTTTGAGAAATCTTTTACTTTCCAAGGAAAGGGGAGATGTGTTTGATGCCAACTTTTTATCCTTTTCTTTCTGCCATGAAGCCAGCTGTGAAGTCTAGCACCTCAGTAGCAATCTTGTGACTATGAGGCAACAAGTATGATGAACGGCCAAGGGAACTCAGGAGGTGTTGATCTTGATATTGTTGAGCCACTGAACCAACCCACAAACTCAACCGCTTCCAGACTCTTATGTGAGAAAATGAATAAATCCTTATTCATTTAAGCCATTGTAAATAGGGTGTTTTTTTTTTAACATCTGCAGCCCAAAGCATCCTTAATTAATCCTCAAGCAACTATAAATAGTCTTTCCTGTGCACAAAAGATCTCCCATTCAGACACTAAAATTTCTCATTTGACAGCCATAAATAACTAAAAAGAACTTGGTCAGGGATGCTTCTGATTTGGGTATCAACTTATTTCCAATAAAAACACCATGCCTTGAGCAAATCTCCTAAATGGATTCAATTATTATACTTGAGACACATGATAAAATAAAGAAAAAAATCTTGAAGCTACCTCTTCTGCCTTGAGGGTGATGATTCTGGATGTGGGAATCTTTCCTTTGGGCTTTGCCCTTAGTAACTCTTCATAGTTCTTCCTTTCCGCCCCATTTCCATAAAGCATTTGTAGCTTCCAGATGGCTTCCTCCACTGCATCATCCCTGTCCCATGCATCTGCCTCTTCTCTGTCCAGTTCCTCTGTCCTGTGCAGGAGTGTAGTCAAGTTCTTCAGCTCTTCCTTCCACTCCTGCCAAGGGAGAGCAGGGCCAAGCCCCTCAAAACACAGATACAGAAAACCACGACAAAGGGAGGAGGCCACTGCTCTGGGGAGTGGGTGGCAGGAGGAGACTTCATATTCAGGAAATCTAAAATCATTTAATCCAACAAGAGATCATCCAATCCAAACCCCTTGTTTTGTCAGTGAGGAAACGGGGAGCCAAAGAGGGAAATGGCTTGCCCAAAGTCCCATAACAATAGTGACAGGATGCGGGCTAAAACCCCCATCTCGCTCCACTGAGCTTTCTCATTCTGTACTATGTTCTTTCCATTTAACAAAGGCCTAAATTCTATTTACAAAGAATATCATGTTAATCTCTAAATGAGAGGGAGAAGGAAAGAGAGAAAAGGAAGGAAAGAAGAGGGGGAAGGAGGAAAGAGAGGAGGGAGAGAGAGAAAAACAGGAAGGGTAAACAGGAAGGAAGGAAGCAAGGAAGGAAGGAGACACTTACTTGGTCAGAGAGAAGGTGGATTTTGGCCTCGTATTGTTCACAGCAGCCTGAGCTCACTTGTACAATACACGATGTACATATACTTTCTCCAGACACTGGTAAAAACATTGCTTGCTGGATGATGGCATTGATCAGGGAGCTCTTCCCAGCCCCTGTGCTTCCAAATAATCCAATGTAGATTGGGTCCAATGATGGTTTTTCAATCAAGGCAAGTAGCCTGTTTCTAGATTGGTTTTTAAATGTACATTGTCATGGTCAGCAAAGCACAGTGGGAAGAGTATCAAAACAGAACACGAAGGACCCGAGTTCGAATCCTAGGCAAGTCGTACATCTTTTTGAGTCTCCACTATTTTCTTGATCAAAGGAGAATATTAGTCCCTGTTTACTACATAGTTGTCACGAGGATCAAAAAATATTATGCAAAAAGTAAGTACCATTACTTGGAAATGATAATTCTATACAAGCTCTGTAATTCCTATATAGATACGAAGCAATTTTGCTTGTGTCCTGTGGAAATTACATAGTCTGGTTCCTAGATATAAAGTTTGGGCAGAGGTAAAGTATTGCTGAGAGCAACACAGAGTCTTATTGAGCAGGAGAATCAGCCCTGTCACCAATCAAGTCCCTCTAGTCATCTGAGCCCAGCAGTTGAGGGCACAGGCTAAAGTTTCACACAGCTTGGATTGGATTCATGCCCTTTCACTTACCAACAGTGTGATTTTGGTCAATGTCTTCTTGGCCTCTCTAAGCCACAATTTCAGTAAAACTGGGATGATACAAATAGTTCCTGCTGTATAGGGTATTGGGACAATTAAATGAAATTTGATATATGTACTTAGCAGGTTATCTAGCAACAGTGGCAACCCTATGAATGTCAACTATCAGTATAAACCATAATAGCCCATAGCTATATAACTTTTTAGGCTCCTTTCCTTAGTTTCTAATTGAAAATTCCTTTTCATTGTTGGAGAAAAGCATCTACAGTAACATAAGGAAAGACATGGAAGGAAGATTTTATGATAGCTGACATCAGACTCACATGAGATACTTGACTCCATTAGGAATGCTGTCATCCAGGAAGACAGAATGAATAAGTTTCTGATAAGTATTGCTCAAAACCCTTCTGGTCCGTGACTCCAGTTTTTCATCTGGAATCAATAGGGATGTATTACCTGGGATGTACCTGGCAGGGATCAAGTACTAGGTCTCCAAAAGAGCAATGTGCTCAATACGTCAGAGAAAGGGAATAAAAAAGAAATGAAATGAAAAGCCAATTAAATATGAAAGCAAGTTATCTGACACTACAGATACTAGTTCATGGGAGATGGCAATTATTGATTGTGAAAGCCTCTCAAGGAGCTAGCCTGCTCTGAAACTCCTTGTTACAGAAGTCAGTATAGGCTTTGTCATGGGTTATAGCCCTTCTAGATTCTTCTCTCCTGTGGTCATAAAAAGAAAACTTGCAAGGCCGTCATATTAATACTCACCAAGGCACCAAATCAACCATTTTCACAATCTTTGTTCTAATCAGGAAGAGGTTATTCTGATAACAGCCCTCCTATCCAGAGACTCCTACAGATGAATTGTCAAATTATAGATCTCTGCAGAGACTCTGAAGCCCCCTTTTCTGGATCAGGATGATTTGACTATGTTTCATCCTTCTTTCCAATTTGACCTTCTCTTCCCTTGAGCATTTTGACACATTTGGAAAAGGACAGAGCCACATTAAAACAAGCTCCACAGCAGTTTCATGACACTCACATTCCTTAAGAGCACTTTGTTCCACGGAGGGAAATGCTCGGAACCGCTGGTCTCTATCTGAACGTCTTCTTTTTTTCATTGGCTCTTTAAATAAATCATCATCAACTAGAGATAAACAGAGATTATATAAAATTAAAGATCCTGGGGCATAGTATACTTGCCTGACCTCTATCAACACACAAACCCAAAGAATCTAAGAAGGCTCCTGCCAGCTCTGTATGCGTAAAGTCATTCCAGAAGCAGGCACCATTGGGCCGTTCCGGTCTGGTCCCTACTTCCTGGAGTCACAGAACTTCTCATCTAGATCTGAAGTGCAGAGTCCAAAATATCTCCCCAGAACGTATGTTGACATTAAATGACAAGTTTGGAAACCCTAAGAAGCCAAAATGGCTGGATATTCTTCACTATATGCCAATTGTGTACAGAGAAACCCAAGAGAGGACTAAGTGTGGGGTGAAGAAAGGCCTCTGGGAGGTCATTTCAAACTGGGAAAGAAATTGATCAGGAGCAGAATGCAGAGGAAAGAATCGGCCACATGACCAGGGCAAACCATTGGCCATCTATGAGACCATCTATGAGATGAGAGGGCTGACAAAAATATATGCAATGTAATAATTCAGGAGGATGTTCTACCAGTGCACGCCCTTCAGAGGTTAAATTTGGGAGAATTTTCCCCCTTCCTCACTGAAAGTCATTAGCAGCTGCTTCCTTACACAAATAAGAATAGAAATCCCCATGAAGCAAAACTTTGTAGTTCTCCCAAGATTTATTCACTTTAATGGGCTTCCTTTGGTTATGAAGTGAAGGGCTGGTAGGGTCCATAATTCTCTGGAAAGGGTACAACCAAAACATTGTGTTCTGGATGAGTTTTAGAAAATACCCCCTGGCAGTATCCACATGGTTAGAAAAGGGCAATAAGTGGGTCTTTGGAGTCAAGGTCATTGGAAATGATCCTAACAGTGCTCCTGGGATTGGCTCGTGCCTTGGGAAATGGCCATGAGATGAACCTGAAGAATTGATCCTCAAGAGTCATGGCTCATGGAAGGGTATGAGCCCCCAAAGCTGAGCATGATATTGGGAGGTCATATTCCCTGAAGAACCACAGAGAAGAAGGCTCACATCAGGACCCAGGAGAGCAACCTGCAAGGTACAGCCTCCACTTCTGGGCTCCAGACAGCAGGTCTTCCAGATAGTCCAGCCAGCCTTCCGTCTCTGCTCAGCCTTATGGCTTCCAGAACAAATCCTGCCATGTCCTGGAGCCAGCTCACACCCCATAAAGTATTACAGTGCAGAAAGGTGCTGTTTGCCAAACCTGGAATCTCTGCCACCTCATATGCTCATGCAGTGACAGGGTGTTGAAAGAGCTTGTATTTCAGACCCTCTATCTGAGACACTCTAACTTCTTAACTCAGCTCAACTCAAAGATTTCATCATGCCTTAGTTTAAGGACCGCATTAGAATTAAATACCAAGTTGCTGGCTCAGTGGTTGGAGCTGGAGAAGGAAGAAGCAGAGAAGAAAAGAATGTACCACTCAGGACCTTAGACAAGCTACAGGCTGACAAATACTTTAGTCTGTGCTACAAGAAAGTATCTGTGTGTGGAAAGTAAAGGATGTCGGGCCTTGATCTCAGCTTTGTAACTCAGGAAATCTTTTGTGTGAATGATATTTGCACATCTTAGCCACATGTATAAAACAAGGGACATGCCCGGGGCGCCTGGGTGGCTCAGTTGGTTAAGCGTCTGACTTCGGCTCAGGTCATGATCTCACGGTTCGTGAGTTCGAGCCCCGCATCGGGCTCTGTGCTGACAGCTCAGGAGCCTGTTTCAGATTCTGTGTCTCCCTCTCTCTGACCCTCCCCCGTTCATGCTCTGTCTCTCTCTGTCTCAAAAATAAGTAAACGTTAAAAAAAAAACAAACAACAAGGGACATGCCCATGTATCCATGGCCTTCATTTCAATTTTACAGGAACTGGCAAGAAATCTGATAAAAGCTTGAAAGCTTATTCCTCAACTAAAGCAAAGGCTAGGAAGTCAGACAAAACAGCAGGATGTGAAACTTTTTCTTCAATCGCTAAAATGAAAAACCACTTGGAAAGGAGAAAGTAGTCTATCTTGGACTTAGACCATTTAAGGGTAGTATTTCTATTTAAATTGTAACTGGAATGAACTGGCCTGAACTGGCCACATCTCTTCTCATTCCCTGTAACTGCTCAAGCACTCCCTCCCCTTTCCCAGCATTTTACACTGAATCACCCAAGAAAAAGAGCAGTAAGGTTGGGTGGGGGCAAGCCAAAGAAGTAAACCTAGTCTACTGCCGCTGTTACTTCTTGCTGCCACAAGGTGTCACTTTAAAAAACTGATCCCCAGCCACCTAACACAAGATACAGGTTCATTGCTGATCCAGAGGGTTGCCAGAGACTGCCATGGCTCTTCCAAGCTGAACAATTCCACTCTTTCAGCGCTAGCCACCACCCCACTGACCCAGAAACTCTACATTCCTTGCCCCTAAGGGATTTCATCCCCTATGAGTGAGGAAATACATGTGATACATCCTGTTCTCTACACACAGGGGTTACTTTCCAGCATCTTCCTAGGGAAGGCTCTCTCCTTGGCTCCAGGGACCCTACACCAGCCTTCTAGGGAGGGAGGCTGACCTCACTGACTCCAAGGGGATTCACCCTACATCTCCCCTTCTAAGAACAGTGCCTGAAATGATTCCAGGGGCCTTACCTTGCCCATTCACAGAGAGGATACCCTCTGAAAATCCAAGATGGCTTTCTGAAACCTCCCTTTAAAAGGGGAGAGGTGTTCAAATTTAATTGCTGGTGAGATAATCCACTACATCATGAATAGGCTATTTAATTCTTGAAATAGTTTATATTCATTCACTATTAAACTGTGTCATGAGAAAGCAGCTTCTGAATAAAGAGGAAGGAACAATGACTACAGTTAAATACTCGCAACCCATTTGCCCTTGATTATATAGTGGTAAATAGGAAGTATGCACTCCATCAGGGGATATTGTAGGGATGTTACCTGGGTGTGGTCCCTGACCCACAAAATCTTCAGTTTCTTCCATTTCCTGTTATGCAAATGCCTGCTTTTGTCCACTTAGGAGAACCAGCCTAAAAATATATACAAAGTACAAAGATGGGGGTGACAGTAACAGCAGAAATTATAAATACATAAAGCAAAATAATAACAACAACATGTAAATCTGCTTATGCTTTGTTTCCCCAACTAGATTCCAAGCTGTTAAAGTGCAATGGCCATTCTAACTTATCTTTGAATTCCTCACAATGCCTCGTATACTACATGTTGCTTTAAACATGACAAAAATCAATGTTTGACCATTGGTTTTCTTTTTTCTCTTTAATTTTTTAATGTTTATTTACTTTTGAGAGAGAGAGAGCAAGCAGGGAAGGGGCAGAGAGAGGGAGACACAGAATCCAAAGCAGGCTCCAGGTTCTGAGCTGTCAGCACAGAGCCCAACACAGGGCTTGAGCTCATGAACTATGAGATCATAACCTGAGCCAAAGTCAGACTTTTAATTGACTAAACCACCCAGGCGCCCCTGACCATTGGTTTTCAATAATAGTTGTATGTATAGAACTTTAAAATGATATTATCTGAGATCTTTAGTAACAATAAACTCTAAAGTAACAATAAACCTCTAGTGATCAGAACCATCAAGGTGAAATTATATGGCTTTGCTGCTTTGGGTGCAGTATTAGTGGCCCAATCAGGTTCAGTTATGTTTAGTCCCAGCAGATCTCAACAAGAATCTGGAAGATGGATGGAATATTCTATATTTCTAGGGTTCCCTGGAGTTGCTTTGGGAACTACTGAGTGGGGAAGGTGAGATACAATAACTAGGTTCTCTGAGTCTTTCTTGCTACCCCACTCCAATTCAATGAGGAAGACCCCCCCACCCCAGCTCATGGACAATATGCAGTGCCATAGGTTAGGGCATCTGCAAGGGTTGGGGGGTTGGGGGAGGAGAGGCACATCCAAAAGGAGAAATGTCAAATCCAACCTGTCTCCAGTCCATAGGTAGACAAAATGGGCATGGAGGGAGAATGGGACCCATAGAGGCTCAGAACAGAGGACACTGGGTAATGATATGCTACCCTGGAGTTTCTTTGTCTCCACACACAGAGGAGAATTTGAGCAACACAGTTGGGGAGAGCCCCAAAGTGCTTCCTCTCCTTACCTGATGTTGCTGTTTGGATCACTCAGCCATGTACTTCAAAAGCAGAGAGTCACTGGCCCTTCTGAGAAATGCAAAATCCCACCTGATCTGTCAACTGCCACTAAACCCATAGGCTGTTAGAGAGATTATGCCTCATTTACATATTAACTCCAAATGAAAATCACAGCTCCTCAGTCAAAACAGCCTCTTATTCTTAGTTTGGCTGGTGGATATTAACTGGCCAAATGGTTTCTGTACTTGGTGGGTGTTGGCTGGATGTGGTGTGAATCCCTACTGTGTGCAAGGTCCTGAGCCTTAGGCAGAGTTCCTCATCTCTTCATTCCTTATCTTGACGCTCCCTCTCAGACCACCCCAAACTCCTTACAGTTCTCCAAGACAGGGCGCCCTATTCCATACATTTTAGCATAGACTGTTCTCTCTATGTGGGGTACTCTTCTGCTCTTCTTCTCGGCGAATTCCTACTCTTTAAGATCCTGTTTTATCATTTTCTCTGTGAAACTGTGTCCTGATTCCCAAATCTTTCCCTTCTTGTGTCACCACTGCTCCAAGGACATCTCTGTTACCATGCTTCCTTGTCCCTTTTTCCTTTCTGAACCATGAGCTATCTGAGGTCATACCTACATTTGTTTCAATGTTGCATTTCTATCAGGAAGTGCAATGACTGACAACAATTGGTGAATGAATGAATAAATAAAATAATGGATGGGAAGCTCCTGATGAGATTCTAAACCAAAGGATGTTTAAAAACCAAATCAGTTTTTATTCCGTTTTTGTTCAAACCATGTTAGTTTTTTATATAATTGGAATCCTGGCTTAAGAAATAAAGGGGAGAGTGGGAAGACAAGGACAACATCAACAGGGAAGACGACTTCATAGGAACCACGAAAGCTGAACTTGAAGAAGGAATGACACAGGCAAAGGCAGAAGACGGGGAGAAGACCTCATAGTGGTCTTCAAATACACTACCTTAGAGGTGCATATAAAATTCATTAGAAAGTAATGACTTTTCTGCCACTAAATGTGTCTGAACCTATACCGGAATGACCACTTAATAATGGCATTAGACTAGATGAGCTTGAAGGCCTCTTCAAATCCCAGATCCTATATTCTTACTTGAAGTGCTCACCAGCAAAGCTGGCAGTGGAAGTCCTCTATGAGGTCACAAAAATTCACGAGAGCTGCAAGCGGTTCCTGGTTTGTAGTGCTGAGTTGGAAATGCCAAACCACATCAAGATCTAGGTGAGATAGGAAAGCAAAGGATAGATGAGCTATAATGTGTGTAAGTATATGGTAATGCCTATCAATAACTTTATTTTTCTTTACTTTTTTTTTTTTTGGTGTTCATTTATTTTTGAAGGAAAGAGAGAGCGTGAGAGGGGGTGTGGCAGAGAGAGAGAGGGAGACACAGAATCCGAAGCAGGCGCCGGGCCCTGAGCTATCAGCACACAGCCCCACATGGGGCTCAAACTCACAAACTATGAGATCATGACCTGAGCCAAAGTCGGACACTTAACCGACTGAGCCACCCAGGGACCCCAACGTTTTTTTTTTTTTTTTAAATAGACTCTACACCCAATGTGGAACTCAAACTCACAACCCAGAGATCAAGAGTCGCATGCTCTACTGACCGAGCCAGCCAGGCACCCCCCCATCAATAACTTCAGATACAGAGCTAGGAATTACCCCTAAGAAAGAAAGAGATCTGTTGTTTCCTGAAATCAGCAGCTCAATGAGCCACAGTCACACAAAACATTAGGCACTGTATCATAGAAATCACTGAAAACAAAACAAAATGTGTGCTCCTATCAATAGACAAATGCACTGTAGACCTCCAGGGCAACTTGTGTTCTGGTAGCCAAAATCCAGGAAGAAATAGTGGAGTCAGATGAAGTCCAAGAGGACTAAGAAGTTGATAAGTGTTACTACCATACGAACAGTGAGAATAAGGCCCTTCAATCTGAGACAGTAGTAGATTTAGAAGAGAAGCAGACATGTTCACCAAATCCTGGGCACTGGTTTTGGCTGCCATTGGGGTCACAGAAACTTCAGTTCATCTAACGTCATTTATTAAGTCAACTGTACACAATGGCCAGCAAGGGCTGTTAGCATGTAACTATCTGGGTTCGGGGTGGGCTTAGCTGCACACAGTGGGGACACACCAAACCATGAGCCTCCCATGCAGGAGCATCTATGGTACATGAGTAATCTGTGATCCCTAACTGAAATTTGGAGAAATTGAAAATTATCTGAGGTGTGCTTGTGGTTCCTTCTGCCAGTGTTCAAAGATTGGCAGAAAGGGACCATTTAATCAGCAAACTAAGACACAGGAAAATGGAAAGAGATAACTAACAGTAGGACTGAGAAAGTAGAATGAAGGGAACAGCAGGCACTTAAAAAGGAAAGCTTATAAACAAATATTTCAGTGAATAGAGTAGTGTGGTACAGACACTCTGTACATAGTCACTGAGCTAAACTAAATGATGGTAGGAAGGGCCATAAACTGCAAATCGGGTGTGGAAAGTACAGTGCTGGCTTTGCCACCAGTCAAAAGAGCTGTAAGACTTCAGAAAAGTTATTTTATCACCCTGGGGCTTAGTTTTCCCACCTATAAATGAGAGTTGAACAAGTCCTTAAACCATGAATATTCTCTGATTTAGTTGGATGCCAAAAGGATTAAAGTTCTTATTTTAAAATGTCACCTGCCATTGACACCAAGACCATACCAATGATTAGGGCTCCTATGTAATCAAAAGTAGCACAAGGAAGGTGTCTCTAATTTCAGGTTCATTTCACTTTCAGGAGCCAATGACCCATGGGTGCATAGTCCTTCCTCAGATTATGTAGGGATCCACTTTACCCCAAGGAAGGGCAGTAACGGTGGTTGTATTTTGTGAAAATTTGGCTTCTGTGGAGAAGCAATAGAAAGGAGTCCAAATTTATTGCTCACACAGGCGAGGTATTCACCTGTGGTTTATTTCACTTGTATTTCAACTATGCGGTTAGCACTTAAGTTTTGCTTTTAGTACGTATTTACATTCATGTGCACTGAGCCTAAGAATAGCATCTTTTAAATGAGACTCTGCATATTTAGCTAGATATGGGAAGGTTGCACAGAATGCATTTCCTGTTAAATAATTATGATTTTTGACAGTTATTTTTGCTTCTTCCACTCCTCCTTTCTTCTGTTTGTACTTGCTTAATGTCTTTTTTTCTTAAAGAAACGTAACAGAGGTGACACAAATGTAACAGTTATTCCTGTACTAGAACAGCTTCATATAGTGTAATTAAATAAAGAATGCTCCTAAGCCCCTTATTGTAGAGATATGGACACTGAGGCCCAGAGAGGGGAAGGAACTCGTCCAAGGTTGGAGTGACTCCAAGGTCAGTGTTCTCGTCCTCCCACCAAGCAGCCTCTCATAGATACTATTTAAATAAAGCCTCTGGAGCTTAAGAGTGGAGGGAAGGGTGCTCACAAATGAGGGGCTCCTTCAAATACATGACAAAAGCATTTTGGGAATGAAAGCTGTAGAGTAGGACTGAGAGTAGCTACTTGATAAAAATGTACTTAGGACTCAAACTGAAGGTACTGCCTGAACATTGTTCAGTGCCCTCAGAAGTAAAACAAGACTGTGTGTGTGTGTGTGTGTGTGTGTGGGTGTGTGTGTGTGTGTGTGTGACAGAGAGAGAGAGAGAGACAGAGAGAGAGAGAGAGACTGAATAGTACACTTTCACTGCATTCCTTCTGTGTCTAATGCAGAATTGAATGTGTTTAAGAATTCCAAACATCCTGTTCTCTTCTCCTAGCTCTTTTCCTTCAGTCAGAATCTCATCTCACCCTACCTTGCTTCACATCATTAACCTTTCCTACATGATTCTTGTTTTCCTTTTATTTCTGTCTGTCCCCCACCCCCACCCCCCAAGGGAGCTCTAATGGGAAAAAAAAAAAAAAATCAAAATGCCTAACCTAGCAAACTTCCTTTATGGGGTATTATTATCATCAACTGGTTTATTCCCTACTTTTACTGAATGTGGGAAGGGCTTGGTACATAGTAAGCACTGAATAAATATTTGTTGAATGAATGAAGTGTATCTTTTAAGGTATCTTAGGTGGTAAGATTAATAGGGGCGCCTGGGTGGCTCAGTCGGTTAAGCAGCCGACTTCGGCTCAGGTCACGATCTCGCGGTCCGTGAGTTCGAGCCCCGCGTCGGGCTCTGTGCTGACAGCTCAGAGCCTGGAGCCCGCTTCAGATTCTGTGTCTCCCTCTCTCTCTTCCCCTCCCCTGTTCATGCTCTGTCTCTCTCTGTCTCAAAAATAAATAAACATTAAAAAAAAAAAGATTAATAATGGCAGCAATTACATTCATTCATACATCTATTCAAATAATTGCTGAGTGTCTATTACGTGCCATGCACTGTTCTGGGTGCTGGTAATACATCAGGGAACAAAATGGGGAGGGTGTTTGCACACACAGGGCTTACATTCCAAAATGTAATGGACATTACTCCGGATTTGGAGTCAGAATGCCTGAATTTGGGGATCACACTCCAGGGCTTCAATGTAACACTGATCAAATCACCTACCCCTCTTAGAAAATTAGAATATAAAGATACCTGTATCAGGAGTTCACTGGATTAAATATAATACATACCCGGATTAAATGTAATATTGTATGCACAGTTGGTCTGCAGGCACTTCAGCATGTTTACAAATGTCGTTTATTTTTAGAATATTTGGTGAAGACAGTTAAACTAGAAGTCAGTACTAGTATTCACCTCGGCCAAGTCTCTAGTTTTGAGGGTACATATGCCACCTTAACTGATGAACTGACTCCATTCTTGTCCACACTGATCAATCACCTTGTGAGTTCTAACTCATCATCCTTCAAGAACCCTTGGTGAAGGTCTTGTCCTCCTCCCACTGGGGGGTGGGCTGGAGTATGAAATAAGGAAAAGGAGATTCTTAATAAACTTATGGAATGTTGGTGACATTTAGGATTTATTTCCTTTCTTTTTAAGTTTTAAGTACCTTTAGTATTGGCAACACGTCGTAACCACTTATTGGACATTGCACTGCTCTTCCGAACTAGGTATGTGCCAAAAAAGCAATTTAAACACATTAGCTCAGAAGCAAAAGTGAAACAAGGGCCTTCGAACCCCCAAAGGACAAGAGTTATATCTTCAGCATTAATACACGAGCTAATGTGTGCAACCTGAGAAGCACAGCCCCCAGGGGTAGCTATGGTAAAGGAGTTATTGGATTGCATGATTTTTTCCTTCCTTCTCCCCTGGATGAATAGGTAAGTAAAAGAAGCAGATATTTTCATAATGTGCCTTATCAGGTTCTAACAAAATGAATTCAAATCCTCTCATATTGCTCCCCCAAGCCTGCCAAAGCTAATGAGGCATAAGATGACATTAATACTACCCCTAATGATGACTGAAATTGCTGTGTTTCTGGAAGGGAGAAAATTTAGTGACTGGCCTGAGATCATACCCTTATGTAAAATTCAAGCTAAAACTTGATTTTCCAGATTCTAGTTCATTGGTCTTTGCATTAGCCTTAAAGTTCACTTAAACCAACAAAGAAAGTAAAACCCACTTTCCTTCATGAAAAAAAAAATTACTTTAAGAAGATTAAGAGAGGGAGAAGAAACAAGTCTTCCATACAGAAAAATTCCAAATAATTTATGTAGATACTCTACCCTCGAGGACAGGGAGCATAACTCCCCACTCTTTATGTGTGGGCTTTGCAGAGTGACTTCCTTCCAAAGAGGGCAGTATGGAAGGAAGGGAAAAGAGGAATTTTCCAGTAGAGAAACCTGACAGACATGCCTCAGCCAGGTGATGAAGGTCAACATTAACAGTCATAGATCATGCTGTCTGTATGTACCCTGATGTGATCTGATGACAGCAGCACTTTAACTCTGGGATCTTCCTCCCGTAAACCCATCACTCCAGTCCAATCATGAGAAAAGCAGACAAAGTTCAATAAAGGTTAATCCTACAGGTGATCTGACCACTACTCCTCAAAACTATCAAGATCATCAAAGCAAAGACAGTCTGAGAAACTTGTCACAGCCAAGGGGAGCCTAAGGAGACATGACCACTACCTGTAATGTGTGTCCTAGAACACAAAAAGGACAACAGATAAAAACTAAGAATATCTGAATAGAGTACAGCCCTTAGTTTATATTAATGCTATTGATATTTGTTCACTAACTGTGACAAATGTACCAGACTCACGTAAGATAAGAGAGGAACTTGGGTGTGGGTTATATGGGGACTCTCAGTACTATCTTCTCAATGTTTCGGTAAATCGAAAGCCTGTTTCTTAAATCAACCATAAGTTACAGCATAAATTACATAAGAAATACAACTTACCAGATGTCACTTTATCTGCTTCAGCTCTAGGAGTCCACAAAGGATATGGTAGCCGTTTCTTTGCCTTGGTATAGCTATGTGAAACCAGCTGGGGTATATACCCTTTGTGGCCACAGTCACAAGCCAAATTCACCCAAGCAGAAGTGAAACTGATTTGCCATTTGAGGGTTATTTATGACAATCTCCTCCTTCAGAAACTGATTCACGCTATTTTCCCCTTTCATTTAAACTTGAATTGTGTGTGAATTGGGGAATCTTACATTCTTCTCTGCTCTATTCCTACAAGCAGGCAGATATTAGTCATTTTTATTCTTTCTAAATAAATTGCACCATCAACCCTGCAGCATCCTTTCTTTGAGGAGGAAACTTATTCTGATGGATCTAACTTACCTGAGCAGTTAGGAAAAATGCCCCAGTCCCAAGAGAGACAATGCACTGGTTCCCACACCCCCAAACACAAAGACAACTGGGTAAGATGGATGACGTGAGATGGTAAAGATAAACCGATTCTTGATAACAAAGTCTTGCAACTCACCAAAACCCAAACAACGCTAGGTTGTTTGATTGCAGAAATAAGTGTCATAGTTGTTAAAAAAATTTTTTTTAAATATTTATTTTTGAGAGAGAGAGAGAGAGAGAAACAGAGCGCAAGGGGGAGGGGCAGAGAGAGAGGGAGACACAGAATCCAAAGCAGGCTCCAGGCTCTGAGCTGTCAGCACAGAGCCTGATGTGGGGCTCGAGCTCAGGAACCATGATATCATGACTGAGCTGAAGTCAGCTCCTCAACCAACTGAGCCACCCAGGCGCCCCTGTCATACAGTTTTAAAGAACTCTTTCTGGAACTTAATTTCATATTCATATTTTTTAAACCAGAAAAACAAATATTTAAAAAGTGCTGTCCAATGGAAAAGAAAGTAGAACCTACTCTACTGTATTTGGCAACCCAAACAATCACATCAAGTATAGGGAAAAAGCTATTTTTTTTAACCTTCAGCTTCAGGTTACGTTTGACCTTCAAAGGCGGACTCAGTTGTTACTAGGATAATTCTCAGTAACTGTAGGTATTTTTTATTCCAAAGTGGGGATTCAGAAAGAAAAGAGGTCAACAAGAATTATAAATAAATATTTAGACTGTGATCTCAAAAGTTGTTTTGAACTTTTAGCAAGATGATATGCCTCGTCCATAAGAAAACCATAGAAATACCAGTATAAAGCTCAAAGCAAAGAAAATCAACGTGACTATCATCATTAATGTTGGATCTTTACTTCTCTTTCTGGGCAAAATTACACCTTAATCTTCTGTTCATGTCACATATGCTTAGCTCTCCCCCTACTGGCTGTTTCTTTGCTTCAACAGTTAACCGTATTCGAAATCAGAGGCACTACTAAAATACCTAATGACTAAAATTAATTTTGATCATTTTTAAAGTTTCTTGGGTTTCTTTATGGTGGTCCTTGATATCTGTATTGGACACCTGAATGCTAGGTCTGTTAAAAGTGTGGGGAAGCTACCAGGCTGCATTTTCATTGAATTCACTGGAAACACTGAAGCAATTGAAAGAAAACTTCCATCAGAATCTATATTCAGAATTGCTTCAGAAACACTGAAGCAATTGAAAGAAAACTTCCATCAGAATCTATAATCTATAATGGGTGCCTCGATAGTTCATCTATTAACAGGAAGGCAGTGAGTGTGTAAACTCACTCTCTCAAATTCCTCCCCTCTCAATCTACCATAAACCTTCTATAGTCAAGCCTTCACATCTACAGTTTCATAAAACTGTTCTTGTCAAAGTCTCCATTGATCTTAGTCAATTTTCGACCCTCGTCTGACTTGATCCTTCAGCAGCCTTTGACCCAGTAGATCACTCCCTCCTCAACACACTTTCGCTTGTTTTCCAGGTAACCGCACCTCTCTTAGTTTTCTTCTAAACTCCCTGGGGGCACCACTTCACCTTCCTTTGCTGGTTATTCCCCTTCTCAACCTGCTAGGATTAGAATGCCCCAAAGCTTTGTCTTTAGTCTTCTCTTTCTTTTCTACATTCACCTTGTTTCATAGCTTTAAATTTCACCTATATACCTATAACTCTCATTTGGCATGTACAGCCTGAACCTTTTTCATGCCTTACTGCTAACTAGGCATCCCAAATACAACATATCCAAATTGACCTCCTTACACCCCCCTCAAAACCCCACTCTGCCTACAGATTTCTCCGTTTCAGCTAATGGCAAGTATATGGTTCCAGTACCTTGATCCAAAAGCTTGATGTTGATGTCTTTATTTCTCTCACATCCCATATCTGGTCTGTCGGGAAATCGTGTTGAAATCTCCAAAATATTTTCAGAATCTGAACACTTATCATCTCCACAGCTTACTCCTCCGATTCAAGTTACAATCATTTCTAGTCTCGTTCAGTAGTTCCCAAACTTTGCTGCACATTGGACTCACCCAAGGATCTTTAAAACATGACTGGCTCTACCCCTTGATATTTAATTTAGTATGGTATGTGATCTGGGCACTGGAATATTTCACTACACTCTAGGTGATTCTAATACGCAGCCAAGCTTGGGAATCTCCAGTGTAAATATGATAATAGCCACCAGGCCCTGGATTTAGTTTACACCACACTAGCGGGCTCATCCTCGCACTATCTCCCACCGAGGTTCCAGCCCAGCCTCCCTGGAGGAGGAGGACCCTGGGCTCAAGTACCCTTATTTAGAGCCATCCCCATTCACACTCTCATTTTCCTGCCATCTATGCAAAAGACACCAAGTGACTGCCAAAAAGTTAGAGAGTAAGGGTAGGCTACCTTAAAAACGCAATAGATAAAACGGAGCCTCTCTAAATAAGCCTGGCGTAGCCTCTGTACATAAGCACTGTCCGGCCGCTCTACTGTCCAGGTCGAGCTTTCTAGCGCCCATGCGCTCCTCGGCGTTTAGAGGATCCCATTCTACAGCCTTTAGATCCGAGGCAGGAGCAGCTTGGGCTGGAGATTTTCTCCGCCTCCTGCAGCTGCGCGAGCCGCCGCTGGGGGGCGGGGCGGGCCTCTGCGCGCGCCGTCTTCTGGGAACAGCTTTACGATATGTTGAACGTCGTTTTACGACAGGCTGGGGTTGCTTTGTGGCTGTCAACTTTGCCTGAGGTCTGAGTTGTTAGCCACGGTGTGTGTGGTAGCAGCTACGACTACCGCGGAGAAATGAGGCAGAAGCGGAAAGGTGCGGAAGGGAGGGAGAAGCGGGCGGGTTTGCGGGGTAGTAGGGGAGGGGCGAACACCTTGGCGGTCAGGTGCTGAAAGCAGTTTTTCCCGCGGGAATCCTCTGCCTCAGCCAGTCGCTCTGCCACCTTAGGGTCAGTCTGTGTGTCGGCTCCAGTCCTCTATCTTCTCGTTTTACATATTGTGCATTTTAAGCTAGCCTGCCGTTACTCTGTTCTTTTTTGGCAGTCACTTGGTGTCTTTTGCTTAGATGGCAGGAAAAGCTTTATTCCAAGGTATGCCTTACAAGGAGTCAACGTGGTTGGTCGATTTAACGTGCTCTCGGGTCTCTTAATTTGCTAAGATTTTATGGTACGTTTAACCTGTTGTTGTTTTAGTTAAAAAAAAGAAAGAAAGAAAAAAAGAAAGAAAGAAAGACTCAGTCCTTGGTAGTCTGTGGGTCAGTCATACAGTTCTTCCCGATTTATATTACCTCCTGAATTGGCCGGGAGCAATTCCGTCTTTCGTTTTCAACAGGATGGAGTCAAATTTCAAGTATTTTCTCACAAGTTCTAAACTTGTCTCTGTACGCTCAGTTGAGCAGTCTAATAATGATTGGTGGTTGCCATAGTAAAGGCTATTTATTGAGCCTTTGCTAATAATTCTGAAGTTGGTATCATTTCCCCTTTACAGAAGAAGCAGCTGAGATTCAGAGTTAAGTAACGTTCCCAGTCCAAAATTATACATAGGAATTGGAACTGATGGTCAGACTGTGTGCACCCAAAAAACCCACAGTTTTTTGTTTGTTTGTTTAAATCTTTATCACTATGGCTTTGGGCATCAACTGCCATTTCTGGGAACAATTCCAAATGTCCAGGTTACCTTCAGTTGTCCTGTGGCATCAAACTACATGTCCCAAATCTTCTTCCTCTGCCTTGCTCCTCTGCCTGTCAGGCCAGACCGCTTTACACTCTTCACCTGTCGCTAAGTCCTGCCTCCTGAAATAGTTTATTAGTCATCATTTTGGCCATCATCATCCTAACCCACCTTCGTCAATAACTAGTATCTGACTAGTACTTTGGCTTTCCTATAATGTTATTTCAGTTGATTCTTACAATAGTCTTGTCAAATATGTATTGTATTATCCCAATTTTGCAGGCAAGGAAATGGGGGTACAGAAGTCATTGATCTTCCCATTATCGCATAACCAGTGAGTGTTGGAGGCTGGGAACAGGAACCTATTGTCCAAGTGTTTTTACTTTAAATCTTTGTGGGTTATTTTTTCATTGTTGCCTTTCTAGAGCCTTTTACTTAATATGTATTCTTTTCACCTTCTGAATCATTTTTGTATCATTTTCTTTGTATACTTATTTTTTTTAAACACTACTTTCCTCTTTTTACTGCCAGACTTGAGGTTATATAATTATCCAGTCCATTTAAACGACTTGCCTAGTAGTCAGCATACCCTGTACTATGTTTTTTATTGAGCCTTGTCAGAAAGGCTATATTCTAGTTAGGCAGCACTCCTTCACACAAAGGTAGGTAATTCCTGTACCTGGCACTGTTCCTTCTGGATTGCCCTCTGTTTTGCTTGTCCACTTTGCCCTTTCTTCAAAGACCCCCATGCCATTTCCCCCATAAAGACTTTCCTTACTAATTTACTTCTCTAGTTAAGTTTTGATATACTCAAGAGCTATACAATTCGTTTTTAAAATCTTTATGTCTTGAATCTCCTTTTCCTCTCCAAATTAATTATTACATAGTGTTTCAATATATTAAACAGGTGAAAGCCGAGCTACTTTGGCTTAATGAAGAAAGAAGCCCTCCCTTTCCTTCCTCTCCTCCTTCTCCCCCTTCTTCCATCACCACCATCATCAATCTTCTATTACATGTCCTTGCAGTGCCTTTTTTGGCACTCTGGAGTGCTGAATTACATGATTTGGAAAGCATTTAGCCTTTGATTGTACATGGACTTTTTTCTCTCACGTTGTGTTAGCTTTGCTTCATTAAATTAGAGGCAGCTTGGTACAGTGAAAAAAAAGCGTGGAAGTTGTGGAGAAAACACCTGGATTTGAGTCTTAACTATGCCGTTTACAATGACATCTTAACTTCCCTTAATTTTTAACATCTGTAAAAGGGGCTAACAATGTCCACCTTGTAGTGTTGTGTGGTTTCACATGAGATAAAGTAAATGAAAGGGCTCCATAAATGCCAGGGCTTTCTCATCTGTAGTTTTTTCTGATGACTCCATCATCTTTGCACGTGCAACTAGCTTTCTCTACAGGCTAGAAGTATGTTTGCTGGCAGTTCCCAAGCTGCAGTCTCACAGCTTTTATCACTGAAGAGAGACTGGCAGTTTTTGCCTTGAGAAAGGAGCTCAGATTTGCCTGATCTGGAGAGGTGCCCATCCTTGCACCAATCAACCGTAATTGGGATGGGGTCAAGTAAAAACATGTCAGTTTCTGCTATTGCCTTTTTGATGAGAACAGAAGTGTCGGTTGCCAGGAGGTCGTGATGGTGAGCAGACTATATCTTAGAGATGCATTAAGATCCCTGTACAAGTATAGAACTAACATCCTTTGTATTACAAAGTAGTATTGCATTGCTTTGTAATATTACTTCTGTGGATACCTGGATTTGAGTTTCACTGTTACCCCTTGGTAGCATTTTCACAAAACAAGCAAATATTTCTGTTCTATCTACTGCATTCTATTCTGAGAGTAAGATGAAGTAATGCATCCAAAGGTAGTTATAATTATGGAGATAAAGGGAAGTTATTTTAACCACTTTGGTGTTTTCTCATGCAACTAGGTTCTGACATTTTTATAGTATATGTGCTTCTAGAGTGAGTTTTTCCCATATATAGGTGAAGCCAGTTTTGTTTTAATTAAAGATACAAAAGATATGATCAAACTTTAGTAGAGGTTGGTGTCTTGTAAACTTGAGCTATTCATCTGGGATGGTTGGGAAAATTTTGGAAGGAAAAAATAATTACAAAAATCTTTACTGAGTAGTATGATTTTTAACACTGTTAAATATCTTTCCAGGAGATCTCAGCCCTGCTGAGCTAATGATGCTGACCATTGGAGATGTTATTAAACAACTAATTGAAGCCCACGAACAGGGGAAAGACATCGATCTAAATAAGTAAGTGGATTTATAAAAAAAAAAAAAAAAGGCAATCCTATTCTTAGGTGGTAGGCCTTTTTAATGAAATTATCAAATACTTCTTGTTTTCTGTCTCATGTTTTAGTTTTTAGTTGAAAATTTAGCTTTCTACCCTGCCCTCATTTATGGCAAAATTCTCTCATAGCCTAATAATATTAATAGCTCCTAATATTTATTGGATGCTTACTATGGTCCAATCACTGTTAGTAGTTCATTGTCTGTATTAACTCAGTCCTCTGAAAAACTGTGTGAGGTAGGTACTTATATCACCCTCATTTGACAGATGTGTAATCTGAGACAGATTACTGTCTCAGTAATCAGCAGAACTGAGATTTGGAATTAGATCGTCTGTCTTCAGAGCCCATGTTATCTTCTGTGCTGCATTACTTTACATCCTTGTTCTCTTCCTACTGGCTCAGAAGTAGCAGCAGCTGTCTCTCATGAAAATACTCCCTCTGAGGTCCATGATCTTTTCCTACTTTACAGCCTCTTCGACATGTTCATTTATTTCCTTTCCACAGTCACATTCAGTGTTGACTTTGCTACATCCTCAAATAAGAGTAGACCTTCATCTCTGCATCTTTTTTTTTCATTAGATATTCACTATATAGATCCGCTCTAATGAAAGAGTTTTCTCCCTGCTCTCAGGTGACTCACCAATAATCTAATCACCACACACACATGACTTTTTTTTAAAGACTATTTTCTGTTACTTGAGATACTTCAGTGTTTTTTCACTTCCTTGGAATATTGCACTTAATAAACTTTTGCTAAAGGAGTAAATAAGTATCCTTTCTTGACTATGAGATTATAGTTTACTGATTTTTCTACCATGTGTTTAGAAGTTTCTTTTCTGTCTGTGTTGGCTATCCCCCTAATTATACAAGTCTTTTATTTCTAGTGAACATTCCTACTTTTTGTTTATTTTTGTCAGTTTCTTTAATTTAGCACATCTAAAGTAAATGCTAACATCTTAAAACCAGCCCCTATGCAGATGTCCTCTTTGCCTGATTGTGTTAACCTTCACCTAGGCTTGAAACTCTAGTGTCCTCTTCAAATTGTTTTCGTTAGGTCCAATTAGGATTTAACTTTGCCTACTTTCTTCATCATGACTCTCCCTTTCATTTCCACTGCCAACTCCCTAACCATCTCTTTTTAAACTTAATTCTAGACTAGTGCAGTAGCTAATACTTTCAGCCTCTTTTTATCCCTTACTGGGTTAATTGTTCCTCGTTTTATCTTTTATCATGTCATTTCCCTGTACAGAAACTTTCAGCATGTTCCCAGTGTTTATGGAATTAAGTGCAAATTCCTCAGCCCATTATGTAAAGTCTCTCCATCTGGCTTCAACTATCCCAACTTTTTAAATTTCTGTACCTTTACCCTGAAAATCTGCTTTCTGTCAGATCTACCCATATATTTTAAAATATGTGCATTCCTGCTTCACATAAGCCCACCTGTTTGCTCTCTGTGGCATCGCCATGTCTTTACTGCCTGTCTGAAGCCAACTCTTTTCTGTGCCTGTTTTCCATGACTATCCCCCAGCACACAGTGGGATCCTTTCTTGAGCTTTGAACACATTCATTATTGTATGTGTGTTGTATCACATAGGTTTTTATCACTTACACATTTATTTTTGTGCATGCCTGTCTGCAAAATGCCAACATAGGGCATGAAACAACTATGCCTTATACTTCCTGGCATACCAAGTACTTAGGTTCTCTCTACGAATCAGGTACTGGGTTAACAGTTCTTGAAAATGATGCAAACACCTCACAATAATTTTAGATGGACTAAAATCAGAAATTAAGGTGACTGTTAGGGTTTGCTAGCAGCAAAGAAACAAGAAACCGATTCAACTGTAAAGAAAAGCAAGGAATTATTAGTTGTACTAAAGGTTATTTCTAGGGATTAGGGATAGAGTTACAGTCAGGAAGGGATAAATGGATCCTCTGAAATCCTGATCATTTTCTGTTTCTTGGAGTGTAGTAACACAAGTGTTTGCTTCCTAAATTTTAAAGTGTATTTATGTTTTATGTTCTGTTGTTTATAATATTTTAGAATACATTTTAAAACACTTTTAAAAATGTATGTACCTTATTTCCTGTTTGGTTCTGCATACCTTTCCTTTAAATTGTTTTTTGATTGTTTTTATTTTTGGTCTAAGACCATGGCTTACAACCAGGCATTCTCCCCCCCTCCCCCCACCATCCCAGGGGACATTTCTCAATGTCAGAAGACATTTTTTAGTTGTTATAAAGGGAAGTGGGGTGCTGGTGAGTAGAGGCCAGTGATGCTGCTAAACATCCTATAATATAGTGAACAGTCCCTTGCAACAGAATTACCCTGATCCTAGATGCTATGGTGTTAAGGTTGAGAAAACGGTAGAATTCTATGAAGCTGGAGCACTAATTTGAGTGAGACCTACCTTCTGTCACTATCCTGGGACCCTTTCTGTAGTCATCTTGTTTTCTGGTACTCCAGGGTAAGAAGAAGTCATTGATGCATTTTCCTGATTTTCTTCTATTCTCCTGTTGTTCAACAAATGTTAAAGCCAGTGTTGTCACCTGGTGAAAGGATAGGGGGATGACAGGAGTTGATGGTGTTATTTATAGGTCATTCTTTTGGTAGATTGTCTTGAAATCTTATGATCTTGATAATGATGGATGCTTTACTTTCAGGGTGAAAACCAGGACAGCTGCTAAATATGGCCTTTCAGCACAGCCCCGCCTGGTGGATATCATTGCTGCAGTCCCACCTCAGTATCGAAAGGTTTTGGTCCCCAAGTTAAAGGCAAAACCCATCAGAACTGCCAGTGGGGTGAGTGGTTTGATTCACGAAACATTGGTTGCATATCTGCTCTGCCAGAAATCCTTGCCTCCGGCTAATACACAGTTAGGTGAAAATGAAGGATTTGGTTTAATAAAATTCATATATTTTAACATGTGCTACAGTAGAGACCTGTGCAGAATGTTATGAGGGCATAGTGAGGAAAAACATTTATTGTGCTTAAAGGAGTAGATGATGTTTTTATGTCCTTAAAAGTATAAATTGAGGGGCGCCTGGGTGGCTCAGTCGGTTGAGCGTCCAACTTCGGCTCAGGTCATGATCTCGCAGTCCGTGAGTTCGAGCCCCACGTCGGGCTCTGTGCTGACAGCTCAGAGCCTGGAGCCTGCTGCCGATTCTGTGTCTCCCTCTCTCTGACCCTCCCCCGTTCATGCTCTGTCTCTCTCGGTCTCAAAAATAAATAAACGTTAAAAAAAAAAAAAAAAAAGTATAAATTGAGGCTTGGTGACTGTCACAATATGATAAATATTATTGGCCATTTTAAGCTCATGGCTTTCAATACAATAGATACTTGTAAAAGTTACTTTATTTATTTTTTAATGTTTTTATTTATTTTTGAGACAGAGACAGAGCATGAGCAGGGGAGGGGCAGAGAGAGGGGGAGACACAGAATCTGAAGTGGGCTCCAGGCTCTGAGCTGTCAGCACAGAGCCAGATGCGGGGCTCGAACTCATGGAGTGTGAGATCATGACCTGAGCTGAAGTTGGATGTTCAACCGACTGAGCCACCCATGCACCCCTGTAGAAGTTACTTTTAAAAGGTAGTTAATGAGGGCACCTGGGTAGCTCAGTCGGTTAAGTGTCCAACTCTTGTTATTGGCTCAGGTCATAATTTCATGGTTTGTGAGATTGAGCACCGCATTAGGCTCTGTGCTGGCAGCATGGAACCTGCTTGGAATTCTCTCTTCCTCTTTCTTTGCCCCTCCCCTGCTCGTGCTCTCTCGCTCTCAAAATAAACTTTAAAAGATAAATAAATATAAAAGATAGTTAATGGTGCAAAGTCATTCTATATATGGTATTTGTGAAGTGACTAACATAATTGGGAGCTCTATAGAAATCCAGAGGAAAAGGTGGCCTGGTAGTAAAAGAGACTAGGGAAAGCCCAACAGAAAGCATGGCATTTGCTTGGCATATAAATAGTGCTCATATAAACAGAGAAGAACAGTCTTGAGTAATGGGAGCAAGGGCACAGGGAACTAAGGCGCAGATAGTGATGTTATAAGAGGTATGGTATGTGCAGGGAACAATGAGTACCTCAGACTGACTAGAGTTGATAATTCATTTGAGAAAGCAGCAGGACATTAGGTTGAAGAGTTAGTTTGGGATCAACTTATAAAAGATCTTAAATGTCCTGCAAAGTAGCTGGATAATAAGAAACTGTTAAAGATATTTGAGAAGGAGAGTGATATATGAACAAAACAGATTTTCAGAAAATTTTGTTACAAGATGTAGAGTAGCTTGGAGCCAAAAAGACCATTTAAGATACTCTTGGTTTAATCTAGGTGTGAAATGTGTTAAGAGCTGGAATTAGGGTAGGGGCTGTAGGATACAAAGAATAAGTGTGAAAGATACATTTTGGACCCTCTTAAAACATGGTACTCAAAATTGAATTGTGTGTTCCTGATATGATCATAGAACTTCAGTCTGTTATTTGGATGGGAGTATTATACTTGTAGTAATTACAGTTTATGTTGACTTATTTGGTGGCCATATCTCCTGGATTGTATTTGTGGCTAATTAAACCCTAAAATTTTATACACAATGTATCACCAATCCTGGTCTCTTCTCCTTTGTACTTCAGTGTTTTTGTTTTATTTATTCATACCTGGTGTAAAGGGTTCTTTAAGAAAAACTAATATAGTTGAACAACGTGGGTTTAAACTGCATGGGTCCACTTAATAGGCAGATTTTTTCCAACGTATATAGTACTGTAAATGTATTTTCTTTATGGTTTTCTTGATATTTTCTTTTTTCTAGCTTATTTTATTGTAAGAATATAGCATACAATACATATACAAAATATGTATTAATAGACAGTTTCTTTTACCAGTAAGGCTTCTAATCAACAGTAGACTATTCAAGTAGTTAAGTGTTGGGGGAGTCAAAAGTTATATGCAAATTTTCAACTGAGTTGAGGTGTTATTGCCCCTAACTCCTGCTTTGTTCAAGGGTCAACTATAGTTTCAAACCCTTCACCTCTCATTTTTCCCTTCAGCTCAACCACTTTTAACTCTTAGCTGATTTCTTGGCATTTACTTCCATATCCCTAAATAACACACTTTATAGATAAGTCTTCTATTCTTAGCTTTCAGCATTAGGTATGAGCTTGCTGCTGTGCAAGACAAAGATTTAGCAACCTTTCAACCTGACTGATAAACCTGGCTTCCATGACCCCATTCTCTGTCCTTCTCACCCTACCTCTGATTATTTCTTTCTTTGAGATCTATTCTTGTCCTGCTTGCCTCTAAAAATTGATGTTTTCTGTGGACCTGGCTCCACTGTTTTTAGTACTGTACATGCCCTTTCTTGTGTTCTCATCCATTGACATTTCTAAGTATTATGTGCTGACTTCCAGCTCTGACCTCTCCCTAACCTTCAGGCTCATGTCAAATGGCCTATCAAACTTTTCTCTTCTGACTGCCTGGATACCCTCAAGTATAACATAACCAAAACTAACCTCGAAATTGCTCATTCATCTTTCTCGTCCATCTTAGTTCATGGTACCTCCATCCACTCAGTTTCCAAAAGATGTGAAATGTATTGTCCATTCCACAACCACTAATAGGAATGTTTTCACCTCCATCCTTTTTTTTTTTTCTTAATGTTTATTTTTGAGAAAGAGAGAGAGAGAGAGAGAGAGCGCGCAGATGGGAGGGGCAGAGAGAGAGGGAGACAGAATCCTAAGCAGGCTCCATGCTGTCAGCACAGAGCCTCTTGGAGGGCTCAAACTCATGAACTGTGAGATGATGACCTGAACCAAAACCAAGAGTCGGATGCTTAACTGACTGAGCCACCCAGGTACCCCTGGCCTTCATTACTTCTTATTTAGACTATTCAGTCATTTCCTAACTAGTCTATTTTGTCAAAGATGGATTTGGTGCAGGTAAGACAATATCATCAGAGTGAGCTGTTAAAAATATCAGAAGTACAGGGGAAGGTTGGAAGATGTCAGAGCAGGAGGACCCTCGACTCACCTCGTTCCACAAATACAAGTAGATAACTATCAAATCATCCCAAGTACCTCAGAAATTGACCTGAAGAATTGCAAAACAAGCTATACAACTAAAGGTAGAGAAGAAGCCACACTGAAGAAGGTAAGAAGTGCGGAGATGTATTTTGGGAGATAAATAGATCATGGCCACTGTGGTGGGGAGGGAGCTGCAGTCACAGAGAAAGGCAAGAGACAGAGTAACACTGTCACGCAGGGAAGCCTGCAGGGAAAACAAATCCCCACAGCAATAGTCTTGGAAAGTGAGAGGGGCTGAATTTTGGGAGTTGTTACAACCAGCAGGACTTAAACCCTGGAATTTTAAAAGTCAGTGGGCTTGGCTGGGATAGAGCCCAGAAGGCATTGCATTGCTCCTAGAAGGCAGGCAAACAACCTGTGATGTACAGCATGGAAACAGCAATATCAAGAGTGTGTGGGGCACACAGTGGGGAGGTTGTTTGCTCATCTTGGAGCATATCCCAGAGAGGCAGAGTTCAAGGAGAAACCCCTCCAGGAACAAAGGAACTGGCCAGTGCCATTTCCTTCCCCCATCCCTCAGCATAAGCATAGGGCCACCTGCAGCAACCAGCACAGTGCCCGTACTCGCCACCTAACTTGTTTACACCAAGCTCCACCTCCCTGGACTCCACGGGAACTGCCTTTCCCAGCCTTGCTTGCCTCAGTCCTGGCGTGGCCAGTGCCTTCCCCCACGAGACTGGCTCATACTCCTGCTTATACTGTGTCTCCTGACTTGGGACTTTTGTGGAGCCTCCGTTCTGGCAGCAGTGGCAACAGGTCTCATTTCACAAGCAGACCAGAGTATACCTAGTTAAAACATGCCACATTCGCTTTCCGGGGATTTCCCAATATCCTGGCAGGTGGACTCCGCTTCTTCACAGTCAGCCTCTTGTCGCGGCGTACCAAGTTCCCCAGTCCTTCGTGCCACAGGACCCCAGGCTCCCGGGCTGCTGCTCTGGCCTATTCGCCTCTACCGTCAACAGACTGATGGCCAAACTTGAAGAACTCGATTTGACCGGCGCCAAACAGAACACCAGAGTATGGCTCATCAAGTTTCCCTAAATACTCGTCCTAGCAATGGGCCGAAGCCTCTGAAAGAGGTAAAGTTGGGAAACTGCAGATTGCTAAGAATCAAGGACTGAGGTGTCATTTACTCTGAATGAGGCTCTTGCAAATAGTCACGATATTGGCAGAAAACCAGCTTCTGTCAGCACTGCTAGAGAACATCCATTTGTCTTACAAAGTGTTGGAGGACAGACTTTAACAGTCTTTACTGGAGGCTCATCAAATAAACTTTCATTGGAAGGAATAGTCGTACAAAGAGCTGAATGCCAACCTGCTGCCAGTGAAAACTACATGAGATTAAAGAGATTGAAAATAGAAGAATCTTCCAAACCTGTAAGGCTATCACAACTGGACAAAGTTGTGACAACGAATTATAAACCTGTTGCTAATCATCAATACAATATTGAATATGAAAGGAAAAAGAAAGATGGAAAACAAGCTCAAGCTGATAAACAACATGTTTTAGACATGCTATTTTCAGCATTTGAGAAACATCAGTATTGCAATCTTAAGGATTTGGTGGACATCACAAAACAACTTGTGGGGTACCTAAAGGAAATCTTGAAAGAAATTGGTGTTCAGAATGTAAAAGGAATCCACAAAAACACACGGGAGCTGAAGCCAGAGTATAGACAGTATCAAAGAGAAGAAAAGAGCGATTAAGAAGACTCTCAGCCAACATGCTAACAGAACAACTAAAAGGTGATGTGCTAAGGAAACACCATTGATATCAAATACTTGAGTTCCATCTGTTATAGGGGTAAGATGACTGGAAATTTAATTTCCCTACATAAATTTTTTAAACAACAATTCTTGTTACTTAAGTGTTTTTTGATGAAAAAATTTATAGGCCTGCATTAAACTAGATTATTCAGGAGCGGGTGTGGGGTTGGGGAGGTTAAGAAGGTTTTTCTTTTTTAAATATTGACTCTTAAAATGTAAAATTAGGAAATGATTTCTAAATGAGGACTCTCTGTCCTTGTCTTATCTCCACAGAGTTGAGGTAATGCAAATCCAAAGTGAATGGTAAAGCAAGAAAAAAGTTAACTACAGAAAGTCTTAAAAGGAATAAAAAGCCAAAATTCCTTTTTCTGGAAAAAAAAAAAAAAAAACACGCCACATTCAAGTCAGGGACCAAACACTGTTCACAAAAGGCAAAGAGAGCCTCTGCAGACAGTTGGCCTGAAGTATAGAGTAGCCAGGACAAAATAACACACCAAATGCAGCACATTTTGGAGACGTTCCCAGAAGCACCTGGCCCTGGGGAACAGTGGACTGTACACAGCAGGGCAGTACAGGACCTCATCTTCATAAGGCCATTACCCTTAAGAAAAGGAGATGTAGCTGACTTACCTAACATACAGAAAGAAGCACAGACTTAGACAAAATGAGAAGACAGAGAAATTTATCCCAAATGAAAGAACAGGACAAGGCCATGGCCAGAGATCTAAGCAAAACAAATATGAGTAACACACCTAAAGCAATGATTGTAATGATACTCACTGGACTTGAGAAAAGACTGGAAGACATGAGTGAGATATTTGACACAGATTTCAGGAATAACATAGCAGAGATAAAGGGCTCAATAAATGAAATGAGAAACAAGCTGGATGGAATGAACAGCAGGCTGGAAGAAGCAGAGGAACAGATTAATGACTTACAAAACAAAATAATGGAAAGTAATCAAGCTGAACAAAAGAGAGGAAAAAAAATTATGCAAAATTGGAATAGACTTAAGGAACTCAGTGACTCCATCAAACATAATAACTAACATTCATATTATAGGAGGCTCAGAAAAAGAAGAGAAAGGGGAGGCAGAGAATTTATTTAAATAAACAATAGCTGAAAACTTCCCTAATTTGGGGAAGGAAACAGGTATCTACATCTAGGAGGCACAGAGAACCCACAACAAAAGCAGATCTAAGACAAGACATACTGTAATTAAAATTAAAATTAAAATTAAAAAAGTAATGGTTAAAAAAAAATCTTAAAAGCAGCAACAGAAAACACAGTTATATACAAGTAAAACCCGTAAGGCTATCAGATTTTTCAGCAGTAACCTTGCAAGCCAGAAGGGAGTGGCATGATATTCAAAGTGCTGAATAGGAAGAATCTGCAGCCAAGAATACCCTATGCAGTAAGACTGTCATTCAGAATAGAAGAAGACTTGATAAAGAGTTTCTCAAACAAAAACTAAAGGAGTTTGTGACCACTAAACTAGCCTTAAAAGAAACATTCAAGAGGACTCTTGGAGTGGAAAGAAAAGACCAAAAGTGGCAGTATATAGGTAAGAAACACAAAAGCAGTAACAACGAATATTTGTCTCAAAAATCAGTTAAGGAACTCACAAATAAAAGGATATAAATATTCACCATATACCTAAAACCTGTAGAGAAGAGGAGTAAAGAATGGAATCAAACTAAAACCACCATCAACTTAATATAGACTGCTGTATGCTGTAGATGTTACATACAAACCTAATGGTAACCACAAATCAAAAATTACTAATAGATATGCAAAGGATAAAGAGAAAGGAATCCAAATGTATATCACTAAAGAAAACTAGCAAACCATGAAAGAGAAAAAAGAAAGGATCAGAAAAAAACTTCAGGAACAACCACAAAACAAGTAATAAAATGGCTATAAATACATATCCATCAATAATCACTTTGAATATAAATGGACTAAATGTTCCAATCAAAAGACATATGGTGACAGGATGGATTAAAAAACAAGACTCACCTATACGCTGCTTACAGGAGATTCATTTTAGACCTAAAGACACCTGCAGACTGAAAGTGAGGGGATGGAGAAACATCTATCATACAAATGGATGTCAAAGGAAAGCCAGAGTAACAGTATTTGTATCAGACAAAATAGATTTTAAAACAGAAACTGTAACGAGACAAGGACACTATATAATAATAAAGGAGACATTCAATAAGAAGATATAACAGTTGTAAATATGCACCCAACATGGGAGCACCCAAATATATGAAACAGTTAATAACAAACATAAAGAGCTAACCCATAGTAATACAATAAAAGTACAGAACTTTAACAGCCTACTTACATCATTGGACAGATCATCCAACCAGAAACAAGGAAATAGTGGCTTTGAATGACACACTGGAGCTGGTGGACTTAACAGATATATTCAGAACATTCCATCCTAAAATAGAATAAAAAAAGAAAGAAATAAAGAAATAAAAAATAAAGAGAAATAAATAAGTTTATATGGAACATACTCCAGAATAGTTCACGTTAGGCCAAAAAGCAAGCCTCAACAAATTCAAGAAGATTGAAGACCTGCCATGCATCTTTTTTGACCATAATGGTGTGAAACTAGAAATCAACCACAAGAAAAAAATCTGGAAAGACCACAAATACATGGAGGTTATATAACGTGCTAAACAATGAATAAACGGACCAACCAGGAAGTAAAAGAAAAAATAAAACATACATGAACACAAAAATGAAAACCCAATGATCCAAAACCTTTAGGATGCAGCAAAAGCAGTTCTAAGAGGGAAGTTTATAGCAATACAGACCTACCTCAAGAAGCAAGAAAAATCTCAAAATAACCACCTAAATTTACACCAAAAGAGCTAGAAAAAGAACAAATGAAACATAGAACCAACAGAAGGACGGAAATAATAAAGATTAGAACAGAAATAAATGATATAGAAACTAAGAAAACAATAAAACAGATTAATGAAACCAGGAGCTGGTTCTTTGGGAAAAAAAAAAAATCAGTAAAATTGATAAACTTCTAGCCAGACTTATCAAGGAAAAACAGGAGAAAGGAATCAAAATCACAAATGAGAAAGGAGAAATAACAAAGCAACAGAAATTCAATTATATGAGAATATTATGAAGAACTATATGCCCACAAATTGGACAGCCTACAAGAAATAAATTCCTAGAGACATATAAACTACCAAAACTGAAACAGGAAGAAATTTGCATAGACCAATTACCAGCAAAGAAATTGAGTCAGTAATAAAAAATCTCCTGACAAAAGTCCAGGACCAGAAGGCTTCATAGGCAAACCAAACATTTAAAGAAGAGTTAATACCTATTCTTCTCCAACTATTTCAAAAAACAAAAGGGAAGGAAAACTCCCAAGTCTAGTCTATGAGACCAATATTACCCTGATACCAAAACCAGATAAAGACACCACTAAAAAAGACATCTATAGGCCAATATTCCTGATGAACATAGATGCAAAAATCTTCAACAAAATACTAGCAAACTAAATCCAACAATATATTAAAAATCATTCACCATGATTAAGTGGGATTTATTCCTGGATTTCAAGGGTGATTCAGTGTTCGCAAATCAACATGGTACATCACATCAGTAGAGAAAGGAAAAGAACCATGTGATCATTTCTGTAAACCCAGAAAAAGCATTTGACAAAATACAACATTCATGATATAAAGCCCTTAACAAAGTAGGTTTAGAGAGAACATACCTCAACATAATAAAGGCCATATAGGAAAAACCCACAGCTAACATTCATCTTTAATGAGGAAAAACAGAGATTCCCCTAAAGTCAGGAACAAGATAAGGATGTAGTCTCTTATTCAGCATAGTACTAGAAGACCTAGCAGCAGCAATCATACAACAAAAAGAAATGCAAGGCATCCAAATCAGTAAGGAAGAAGTAAAACTTTCACTATTTGCAGATGACATGATACTCTACGTAGAAAACCCAAAAGGCCACCGAAAAACTGCTAGAACTGATAAACAAATTCGTTAAAGTTGCAAGATACAAATATGGTGCATTTTTATGCACCAATAATGAAGGATCAGAAAGTGAAATTAAGAAAACAATCCCACTTACAATGACGCCAAAAATAATAAAATACCTAGAAATGAACCTAACCAAAGAGATGAAAGATCTATACGCTGAAAACTGTAAAACACTGATGAAAGAAATTGAAGGTGACAGAAAGGAAAGACATTCCATGGTCACGGATTAGAAGAATAAATATTGTTAAAATCTCTATACACCTAAAACAATGTACACATTTAATGTAGTCCCTATGAAAATACCAATAACATTTTTCTCAGAAATAGAACAAACAATCCTAAAATTTGTATAGAATTACTAGACCCCAAATAGCCAAAACAGTCTTGAAAAAGAAAAGCAAAGCTGGAGGCATCACAGTTCCAGATTTCAAGTTACATTACAAAGCTGTAGTAATCAAAACAGCATGATACTGGCACAAAAATAGACATGTAGATTAATGGAACAGAATAGGAAACCCAGAAATAAACCCACAACTGTATGGTCAATTAATGTTTGATAGGACAGGAGAGAATATCCATTGGGTGAAAGTCTCTTGAAGAAATGGTGTTGGGAAAACTGGACCACTTACACCATACACAAAAATAAATTCAAAATGGATTAAAGACCTAAATGTGAGACCTGAAACCATAAAAATCCTAGAAGAGAACACCGGCAGCAACTTCTTTGACATCGCCCGTAGCAACTTTTTTCTAGTCTCCTGAGACAAGGAAAACAAAGGCAAGAATAAACTGTTGTGACTACAACAAAATTAAAATCTTCTGCACATGAAAGGAAACAGTCAACAAAACTAAGAGGCAACCTGCTGAATGGGAGAAGATATTTACTAATGACATATCTGATGAAGGGTTAGTATCCAAAATATATATAGAACTGGTAAAACTCAACACCCAAAAAACAAATAATCCAATTAAAAATGGGCAGAAGACATGAACAGACATTTCTCTAAAGAAGACATCCAGATAGCCAACAGATGCATGAAAGGATGCTCATCATCACTTATTAGGGAAATGCAAATCAAAACTACAATGAGTTATCTCCTCATACCAGTTAGAATGGCTATAATCAACAACACAAATAGCAGGTGTTGGCAAGGATGTGGAGAAAAACAAACCCTTTTGTACTGCTAGTGGAAATACAAACTGGTGCAGCCACTATGGGAAATAGTAGGGAGGTTCCTCAAAAATTTAAAAATGGAACTACCCTATGATCTAGGAATCACACTACTGGGTATTTACCCAAAGAATACAAAAACACTAATTCAAAAGGGTACATACACCCCTTGTTTATTGCAGCATTATTTACAATAGCCAAATTGTGAAAGCAGCCCAAGTGTCTATTGATCAATGAGTGGATAGAGATATGGTGTGTGTACACACACGCGCACGCATGCATGCTGGAATATTATTCAGCCATAAAAAATGAGAAATCTTGCCATTTGCAACAACATGGATGGAGCTAGAGAGTATAATGCTAAGTGAAAGAAGAAAAAGACAAATACCATATGATTTCGTATGTGGAATTTAAGAAACAAATGAGCAAAGGGAAAAAGATACAAATGAAGAAACTGACTTTAAGTATATAGTACAAACTGATCGTTACTGGAGGGAAGGGGTTTGGGGGGATGGGTTAAATAGGTGATGAGGATTAAGGAGTGCATTTGTGACACGCACTGGATGATGAATAGAATTGTTGAATCACCCTATCGTATACCTGAAACTAATACAGCACTGGATGTTAACTAACTGGAATTAAAATAAAAATTTTTTAAAAATTAAAAATATAAAAGTATCAGAGGTACATATACAGCTGACTGTATTCCCTGTCTGCTATGCATCCTATCCTTCATGCTTTTATTCCTGCTATTACTCTAGTGGTGATTTTTTACTTTTTTTAACAGCAGTTTTAGGTTTACCTAAAAAATGAGCAGAAAGTACACAGGGTTCCCATATACTTCCTTTCCTCCCTTCCCAGGTTGCCCTTGCATTGATTTGGTACATTTGTTATAATTGATAAACCAGTATTACTACCTTGTTATTAAATGAAGCCTATAGTTTATATTAGGGTCACTTATAGTGGTGTGTATTCTTTGGGTTTTAGAAAATGCATAATGTCATGTATCCACCATTACAGGATCATATGGAATATTTCCCCTGCCCTAAAGCTCCCCTATTCATCCTTTACTGTGTTCCAAACTTCTGACAACCACTGATTTATTTACTGTCTATAGTTTCACCTTTTCCATAATGTCATGTAGTTGGAATCAAACAGTATGCATAGCCTTTTCGGATTGCCTTCTTTCACTTAGCACTGTGCATTTAAAGCTATGCCATGTCTTTTTAGTGGCTTGATACAGTTCATTTCCTTTTAGAAGTGCACAATATTCCACTGTCTTTACCACAGTTTATCCATTCTCCTGTTAAAAGACATCTAGGTTACTTCGAAATTTTGATAGTTATGAACAATGCTGCTATAAACATTGTCTGAAGAGTTTTGTGTACACCTAAGTTTTCCACTCATTTGGGTAAATACCTAGAATTTCGTATTCTCATTTGTCATTGGTATATCTTATTTGATGAGGTGTCTGTTTGGATCTTTTGCTCTATTCCTATTGGGTTGTTTTCCTATTCTAAAACTGTAAGAGTTCTTTGTATATTTATGATACATATCTTTTATCAGACATGTGTTTTGCATATGTTTTCTCTGAGTATGGGTCTTTTCATTCTCTTAAGAGTTTCTCAGAGCAGAACTTCCAAATTTTAATGTAGTCCAACTTACTAATTTTTTCTTTCATGGATCTTTCTTTTGGTGTTGATCTAAAAACTCATTGTAAAACCCAAGGTGACCTAGGTTTTCTCCTGTATTATCTTCTAGAAGTTTTATAGTTTTGACTTTACATGTAGGTCTGTGATCCATTTTGAGTTTGTATTTGAGTTTTTGTGTTTGTTTTGCTTAGAATGCCATGATTACTCCTCTCCTCCTCCTCCTCCTCCTCCTCCTCCTCCTCCTCCTCCTCCTCCTCCTCCTCTTCTTCTTCTTCTTCTTCTTCTTCTTCTTCCTATCAACATTAAATATAATAACAGCTACCATATGTTGCCCACCTCTTACATACTGGCTATTGTGTTTCTGATTTAATCCTCAAAACAGTTTTGAGAGGTAAGTGCTATTGCTTACATTTTACCAAATAGGAAAATTCACAGTAAGGGGCAAAGAAAAGATTCAAACTTACATCTCTCTGACTGAATCCGAAGTCATCGCTTTTTCTATTTTACCAGTAATTTTTAAACTGTACTCTATAAAACTTGAATTCCGTAGAAGTCTTTTGAAGCTACTGTGGGGCATAATAAGTAGTGAAACCACAGGAGCAGGGACATCGCTGTTTCACCCAGGGCTGTAGCTTTTATCTCATTTATAAATTGAGGTTTTAAGTAAAATGTTACTTGAAAGGAGAGTTCTACTGCTTAAAAACTCTTCGAAAACTACTGCGCTTTACTTCCCTGGCCCTACCTTACCCTATCCTCTTGACTTAATCAACCCTAATCAGCATCTCTGGAAGGCTTCTCTGACTTCCCTGGTCAGGGCTAATTGCCTTCTTTGGCATTCCTGGTATTTTATACATGCTTCTTACCATGTGGTTCCAAAATAGCCTTTTTCTATGTGTCTTCCTCACCTAGATAGGTATGTTTTCAGAGGACAGAAACAGTGCAATATTTTTGTGGTCTCAAAGCCCATTTGCTCTGTGTAGCTCAGAACCTGGCCCATGTACTGGGCCCTCAATTATTGAATTAGACTGATCTCATCAGTGGCTTGTATTAAAAACATTTGTTTGAAAATCTAAATTTTTCATTCAGAATTGCAATTTTTTTTGAAATTTTGGACTTTCTGTAGATCACTATTTAATGCTTTAAATTTTAATAATTTTTATTATGAAGAATAATCAAACTTACAGAAAAGTTGAAGGTCCAATATAAAGAACATTTTCCCCCTGAACCACTTAAGAGTAAGTTGCAAAGTAAGTTGCCTTTGAATACTTTAGTATGCATTTTCTACAAACAAGGACATTTCTTAAATCACCACAATACAGCATCAAAGTCAGGAATTTAGCACTGATAAATACTGTCATCTCATCCTCAGATCTCGTTCAAGTTTCACCCACTATTTCAGTAGTGACCTACAGATCCCAGTTCAGAATCACATGTTGCATTTGGTTGTCTTGTCTCTTCACTCTGGGCACTTCCTGCCTTTCCTTGCCCTCATTACCTTAACACTTTTGAAGATTTCAGGCAGGTTATTTTGTAGCATGTTCCTCAATTTGGCTTAGTCAGATGTTTCCTCATAATTAGGTTCAGGTTATACATCTTTAGCATTGGAACATCACAGAAGTGATAATGTATTCTTATTGTATCCTATCAGGTGGTGTGTGTGTGTATATATATATATGTGTGTGTATATATATGTATGTGTGTATATATACATATATACACACATACATATGTATGTGTGCATGTATATATGTATATATACATATATATGTGTGTATGTGTATATACACGTGTATATATACGTGTATATATACATGTGTGTGTGTATATATATATATATATATATATATATATATATATGGTTTCAATTTGTCCTGTCATGGATAATGTTCTTTCTTTTCATTGAGGTAAATTGCTATTGTAACATTTTTATTGAGATAAAATTTCTATATAACATTATATTAGCTTCAGGTGTATAAGATAATAATTTGATATTTGTATACACTACAAAGTAACCACCACAATAAGTTTAGTTACCATCCATCACCATACAATTGACCCACTTCACCTGTTTTGTCCCTCTCCCAGCCCCCTCCCTCCTTGATAACCACCAGTCCGTTCTCTGTATATATGAGTTTTGTTTTGTTTTCTTTTTTATATTCCACATATAAGTGAGGTCATATGGTATTGTCTTTCTCTGACTCATTTCATCTACCATTTAATACCCTCAGGGTTCATCCATGTTGTCACAAATGGCAAGATTTCATTCTTTTTTATGACCGAGCAGTATTCCACTGTATATACATCTATATCGCACCTTCTTTATCCATTCATCCATTGATGGGTAATTAGGTTATTTCCATATCTTGGCTATTGTAAACAGTGTGGCAGTAAACATAGGGGTGCATATATCTTTTTATCTTTTCATACTAGTATTTTCATTTTCTTAGGATAAATGCTCAGAAGTGGAATAGCCAGATCATATGGTAGACCTGTTTTTAATTTTAACCTCCATAGTGTTTTCAGTAGTGGCTGCACCAATGTATATTCCCACCAGCAGTGCATGAAGGTTCCCTTTTCTCCATATCCTCATCAACAGTTGTTATTTCTTGTTTTTTTTCATAATGGCCATTCTAACAATAATATCTCATGGTTTTGATTTGCATTTCCCTGATAATTAGTGAACATCAACATTAGTTGAACATCTTTTCATGTCCTCGCTGGCCATTTGTATGTCTTTGGGAAAATGTTCAAGTTCTCTGCTTATTATTTAATCAGATTGGTTTTTGTATTGAGTTGAGTTTTTTAATATATTTTGGATATTAATTATTGGATATATGACTTGCAAATATTTTATCCCATTCAGTAGGTTGTCTTTTCCTTTTGTTGATGGTTTCCTTTTATTGATGGTTTCCTATGATGGTGCAGAAGCTTTTTAGTTTGATGTAGTCCCACTTACTTATTTTTGTACTTTTGTCGCCTTTGCTTGTGGAGTCAGATCCACAAATTCAATACCCAGACCAACATCAGGGAGCTTCTGCCTGCATTTTTTTTCTAGAAGTTTTATGGTTTCAGGTCTTACATTCAAGTCTTTAATCCATTTTGAACTAATTTTTGTGTGTCATGCTAGATAATGGTCTAGTTCATTCTTTTGCATGTGGATGTCCAGTTTTCCCGACACCATTTATTGAAAAGACTGTCCTTTCCCCATTGTATATTCTTGGCTCCTTTGTTGTAAATTAATTGACCATGCATGAGGGGTTTATTTCTGGGCTCTCTGCTTTTTTTGATCTATGTGTCTGTTTTTGTGCCAATATCATATTGTGTAGTATAGTTTGAAATCAGGAAGTATGATACCTCCATCTTTGTTCTTCTTTCTGATATTGTTCATTTTGATCAAGATAGTGTCTTCCAGCCTTCTCCTCTGTGAAGTTAATCTTTTCCACTTTGTAATTAAGTTTTGTGTGGTGAAGTACTTTGAAGCTATGTAAGTTTTCTGTAACTCATCAGATTTTCAGTTTACTCATTCATTTATTTGTATGAGTGGATTAATGGTTTCCTATTTGGTGGGTTATAGTCTGTTACTATCATTATTTATTTTGATGTACAAATGATCCTTGATTTGACCAGTGAGAGAGCCCTTTCAAGCTGGTTTTTGTGTCTTTTTTAAATGTCTCCATCATTCTTTGAGCAGTTTCTAGCTTTCTGTCATAATAAAATGTTTCAGGCTCTTTTGTCATTTCTTTGCCCCAGGTCTGGAATCAGCCATTTCTCTAAAGAGCCCTGGTTTCTTTCACTGGAGATGGGTATTTAGAAACCAAGATCTGAGTGCTAGATATACTCATTGCTATTAGAGTGTTGCTGCTCCTAGACCCTCTAGTGGACCAAGCAAGGAAGTATATTTGTATGTATACATATACACCTGCATATACGTATACTAACACCTTTGCATTTATATTTATTTGCATATCAGTGTATTTATCGAAAACTATGAGTTCACAGCAATACCTTCCATTCCATCCAAGTTCTGTCCCTTTCTATATTTATAGCTTCCTTCTCTGATAGTAAGAAACCTGGCGTGCATTCACCTTAGTCTATAGCCTTATTTGGCCAACTCCCCCCATATGTAACCATACTTCTGTCTCTGTTATCACCCTCTTTCTCAAGCACATAATGTCCTCACCCCAGGAGGGCTCTGACAGACTCTTCTGAGAATATTTTGCACACACTCTGTGAAGTGTAGCTCCTAGTTTAATAGTGTCTGCTCTGAATATTGAGATCTAATATGTCCATGAGGAGGCTGAGTTACAGTTTTATATATATTCAATTAATGCATTTAGATACAATTTTGTAGACTTGCATAATTTTTTTCTTGTAGGGTATTTTAGTAAAATAAATCAGAGTAAGAGAATCACTGTGACTTTGAAAATGATTAATGCCTTATTTTGCACTTAATTTATTGTAAAATATTACTATTTAATAGCTAGTATATAAATACATATGTATATTTTAGAGACTAAAAACATCAAAAAGAGATCACCCTTATGCCCATAGCTCAGCTCAAGAAATACAGTATTACCAATACTTTAAAGTCCCTTATGTGCCATTCTCTGATTGCATTCCTCTCCCTCCTGGGAGATAACCACTCTCCAGCATTGTATATTCATTATTCCATAATAGCTTTCTTATTAATCTTTTGTAGATTGCTGTTGTGGCTGTGATGTGCAAACCCCACAGATGCCCACACATCAGTTTTACAGGAAATATATGTGTGTAAGTATGATGATTTTCTTCAAGCGTGTGTGTGTGTGTGTGTGTGTGTGCGCGCGCGCTTTAATTGAATTAGTTAATTCCCTAGAGCCTTAATCAGTGCATGCTGGTAATATTTAAAACTTTGATCCAGTAGATGCATAAGTTAGTTCTTTGAAACAAGCAGCCATTGATAGGATGTTTCAGTGCTTTAAAACTGAAATATATATTTTAATATGTTGCAGTAAACAATAAAAAATACATTGTTATAGAACGTGAAAGACTAAAAGTCTATTAACTTGATAAATGAAACAAGGAGATATGAACTGCCTAAATTCTGTCAGCAATTCAAATGAGTTTGGATCAGAAAAGAATCAAATTAAAAAGTTATCTCTATAAATAACCTTTAAACTTCTTAAATTTAGTTAGATAATTGGAAAAATAGGCAGAATGCATGATTCTAGGTAGGAAGATTAAATGAGAGATTTTCTTAAGTATAGTTACCAAGAGAGCACTGTGAGTATCATTCTAAACCTAGGAAAAGTTAGGTGCTGTTACTTGCCCCTAGAAGTGTAAATCTCTGAAATGATAGTGACTGCAATATTCTGAAAATGACTACTATGATGTTCCTCATATGTTTATTGTGTTTACTTGTCAGTAGAAAATATATTAATTGTAGATACTTTAAACGTAGGCTCTTCGATTAGGATTTGAATATGAAACTTGTTTGCTCTCAGAATTTTATGGAGACTGCAGATACTTGAACTAGACTGTTGAAGTAAATTTTGTATCTGACATCTTCATTCTTTGGTTGTATTGGCAGATACTGCCCTGGTGGACCTGATTCAGATTTTGAATATTCAACCCAGTCTTATACTGGATATGAGGTAAAGTAATATGAGGTTGTCCTGAGGAAGTTTGACATCATACTTTACCTATAGTGTGCTCTTACAAGTACTGACTTTCTTAAATTATTTTTATTTTTAATTTTTCTCCTGATTACAGAAGTTCATCCATTAAATATTTGCTGAGTGTCTACGTATATTGCTCTAGTCACTGGAGAAATACTTAACATAAGCACTTGTTCTTACTGTATGTTAAACTATTATAAGTCTTCACAACTTTAAACCTTATAGCAGCACCTTGAAGGCAGGCACTATTATCCTGGCTTTATGAATAAGGAAACAGGCTTTAGAGGCCCTAAACAATTGGCCCAGAGATACACTGCTAATTAGTGACAGAGCCAGGTTTTGAATTTTGTGTTCCTCACCATGATATCATAGTGCTTCTTCAACAGTGAAAAATGGATAAAGTCCCTAATCTTATGGAATTTACATTCTAATAATAAGAGATAGACAATAAAGAAACAAGAAGAAAATATCAGGTACTACCAGTAAATGCTAAGTAGAGAAGTAAAATCAAGTGAGGTTTGTAGAAACTGAGTAGATACTTTAGCCTTGGTAGTTAGGAAGTGACTGAGGAGATGATACTTAAACTGAGTCTTGAATGACAAGAAGGAGCCATGCAAGAATATCAGCAGAGAGCATTCCCAGCAGAGAGGATAGCTAGAACAAGGAGCCATGGTAGGAATGACAGTGGGGTGTTCCAGGACATAGTGGGTAAGGGGAAGGATGAGATTGGAGAGACAAATGAAATAGGTTGTAAGCTGGACATAGAGTTTGGATTTTGTTACAGGTGTCATGAAAAACCATTAAGGTTGAAAGCAGGGGAATGATGCGATCCAGTATAGGGTTTTAAGAGATCATTTGATGGCTGTGTGGTTAAAGGATTAGAGTGGGGGCAAGAGTGCAAGCAGAACAGCAAGCAGGCTTCTTTTGAAGCAGTCAGCCTTTTCGGGAAGAGGTCAGCAGCCAGAAAACCATTGGACTTTTTCTCTTATATATGGAATTTCACTTTTTACTTGTTTTCCATAGTTCACATTTTTAAAAATACAAAAGGAATTATTCAGTGAAAAGGCTCCCTCTCGTTTCTGTCCCTTAGCCACCCCTTTCTGCTCCAGCAGAAAGTGACCCTGGAGATTTCATAAGTGTTTACACAAAGATAAATATGATTCAAGGAGATGCCCTGCTGTTCAGAATCTTAAGACAGTGGGGATGGAGACTAGCCAGATGCTATTCAGAACAGTATTTTGATCCTTAAACTGAGAAAGGAAGGAAGGAGCACAAGAGAATTTTATTTTTAATATAATTCTTTTGAACTACTTTTTATTTTCTATTCAATGTGGGCCCAGCAGGAGATTTTTCTCTTTTTCTCTTAGCCAACCTCCATGCGAGCTATCCGCGCTAGATATGACCCTTATCTACAGACAAGACACCGAATAGAACAGGTAAGTTTCTAAAAAGCATTTTTAAGTTAGATTTTTGTACATACTTAGAAGGTATTATTGTTTAATTTGAGTTGAACCTGAAATAACTAAAAGAGTGCCTGTCCCCTTGGTAAGTTTTTAATATCCATCTGGGGGAGGAAGACTATTCTGCAATACCCAGCAAGCTCAAAATCACTGCTTCCTTTAGAGACTGTATTATTTTCTTTAAGCGTTTTATATTCTTTAAATTTCTTTCAACTTATACAGACTCATTAACCATATGAAATTTACAGATGGAGATGTGAGAATGTTCTTAGACAGTAGGTGAATGGATTGAATTTTTGCTTCCATGAGCCAGATAAGAAGTTATTGTGACTGGTATGTCAGGGTGGGAATAGGGAATTGACTGCAGAAGGGTGTGAGGAACTCTTAGGAGTCGTGGGATTGTTCTGCATCCTGACTGTGGTGGGAGTTACACAACTGTAAACACTCATCCATACCCTTCCAGTTGTACACTTAAAATTAATTGATTTTAGTGTATGTAAATTATACTTCAATATAACTGATGAAAAACAAGTAGTACTGTTTAAATGGCCTTGCTCTGCTTGAGAAATCTGAACAGTAATTCAGATTTCCTTTTTTATAGTTTTATTTTAAACTTGTCCGATTTAAAAAAGTGTGAGTACCATCTATAATTTTTACAGTAACAACACCTAGTAGGGCAACTACAGAATCTCGAAAGGAAAGTAGTACATACCATAGTCATTAAGTCTCTTCTCTGTTCATTTAGCTAGTATCGATGAATACCAGCCAGTTCATATTTTCACCTCACTGTCACCCAAGCACGTGTGGATCAGGATTGTCAGCCATAGGAGAGGACCTCACCTGGGTGCAACCTGTATAGTCTAGAAAAGCATGTTCTAAACTGACCACTGCTTCAATTTCTTTTTTAGCTATGATATTTAATTCATTTAAAATGTTTCAGTAGAGTGTAAAATGTTTATGTTTACCAAAAAGAGAATGGGTTTTAAAAGGTTTAGAAACTAGCATACAGCAGTGATTTTTTTCTTCACTGTAAATGCAATAGAATCACCCGAGTATCTTTTCCAAACATATGCCAGATTTTCACCTCAGGAGTTCTGATTAAGTCTGGTTTAGGGTCCTGACAAGGTATTTTGAAAAAGGTACCCAGAATGATTTTGTTGTGTTTCTCTTGTGAACAATCATAGAGTTGTTTTTAGTATTTATATATATATACACACACATGCACACACACACACATATAAACATACTTACCTATATACTTACATGCACACTTATATATACTTACATGTATATTTTCATGCATATGTATATATGAATACAATTACAGAAAGATACAAATATGTATAAATTTTTATTTGCCGTTGTCAGAAACAAACATTTAAAAAGGTGCCTTTTTGTCCATATTAAGTGTAGACATCCTTTACATAGAACATTAATTAGAGTTCATAGTTTAGTAGTCTACTTGACCCAGTTTTTCTCAAGCCTGAGATAGGGCAAGAAATTTTTCTTTTAATTGAAGTATAGTTGACACACAGTGATACATTAGTTTCAGGTGTACAACATAGTGTTTCAACATGTCTGTTATGCTGTGCTCACCACAGGTATAGCTACCATCAGTCACCATACTGTGCTGTTACAATATCATTGTATTTTCTATGCTGTATCTTTTATTCCCATGATTTGTTCATTCCATAACTGGATTCATTCATTCCATAATTTATTCATTCCTGTATCTTCTGCCCTTTACCCATTTTGCCCATCCCCTCCTCCACTTAACCCTCTCATAACTATCAGTGTGTTCTCTGCATTTATAGGTCTTTCGTCTTTTTATCTATTTTAGTTGTTTAGATTCCACATATAAATGCAATCATACGGTATTTATTTTTCTCTGACTTATTTCACTTAGCATAATACCCTCTAGTTCCATCCATATTGTACACTTGTAAATGGCAAGATCTCATCCTTTTTTTAATGGCTGAGTTATATTCCGTTGTATATATACACTGCATCTTCTTTATCCATTTGTCTCTCAGTGGGCACTTGGGTTGCTTTCACATCTTGGCTATTATAAATAATGCTGCAATAAACATAGGGGCACATACATCTTTTTGAATTAGTGTTTTTATTTTCTTTAAATACCCAATAGTGTAATTAGTGGATCATGTTGTATTTCTATTTTTAACTTTTTAAGGACCCTACGAAATTTAAATACCTGTTTTTAAAATTTAGAATCTTGGCTTATTATAGTTGGCAAAATGAAAAATCTGTACCATTCTCTCCACTAGTAGAGAGACATAATATTTTATAGTTTATCAATCAGATTTTTATTTTGTTTTTTCTCCAGAAAGCCATGCCACCTGTGCTCATAATCTTCACAACTGGTTTAAAACTGCATTCTTAATTTTTATTTCTAACCTGGTGTTCTTTTTCTTCCATTGGCATCAAGCCCTGATTATGTTGCACAGTCACTGTTTTTGTTCCCAAGGCTTACCACAAGGTCTGACATAAAAAATACATGATCAATAAGTATTTATTTATTATGTTGCATAGTGTATTATTATATTTGCCCTTACTGCTTTCTAGTTTATATTCCACATGTTTTTAAATTTCCACATAGGTATTGATGTCAAGCTTCTTGTTTATTGTTTTTAATTCTCACTTTGCCTCCTCGATCTCTAGTAATTTTTTTTTTCTTTAAGACTCTGGAGTCTATTTTTTAATCCAAACCTTTGCTAAATATGTTTAATTGCTTTTCATTTTTAAACTATACTGATGAAAAAACTACAAAATAAAATTAGAAATTTGCAGTGCTTTCTTAGGGTAATTGACTATATCCATCTAATGCTGATGAATTTGTATGTGTTTCAGTTAAAACAACTTGGTCACAGTGTGGATAAAGTGGAGTTTATTGTGATGGGTGGAACGTTTATGGCCCTTCCAGAAGAATACAGAGATTATTTTATTCGAAATTTACACGATGCCTTATCAGGACATACCTCCAACAATATTTACGAGGCAGTCAAGTAAGAAATCCTTATTTTACCATATTCTGCAGAGTGGTTGTCAGTTTATCCCCTGAGCCGCAGCCTGTGAGAATTCCTTTTGTTCTACATCTACATTCCTAGTTCTTTTTTTTTTTTTTTTTGGGGGGGGGGGGGGGATTTTATTTTTATTTGCATATTTTGGATGGGTTATAATTAAATATATTTTCTAGTTTTATTGAGATAGAATTGACATACGGCGTGGTAAAAGTTGATGGTGTACAGCATAATGACTTACATATACATTGTGAAATGGTTACCACAGTTACTTTCACATCCATCACAATCACATCCATCGTCCTATACATTCCTAGTTCTCATAGTTACTTCTTTTTTGTGGGAAAGGATTATTTTCATTGAAATAGTTAATAGTTTTTTCTTAATAAGTGAGTGTGGTTTGTTGACATTTGTATTCTCTGAGAAAGAGTGATTCATTAAATCACTAAAGGTTTTTTTCAACCTTAGGCTGGTCTAAAGTACAGGAGTAGTTTTGATTTGACCAGTTGAGTTTTCAGCCTCCTCAAAAAGAACACTAGGGGTACACTTTGTCTGAAACATTTAGCTGCCATACAATCAAAACAAGTTATTTTTTAATAGCTATTATTAATAACTACTAAAATTTCTGTTTATGAATGAGATCACTTTTTCATTCTAATTGGCAAAACAAAATTATGCATTCTTTTGATACGTTGTATCTCTGTTTTTAGCAAAAAGAATACTAAGGTTTCACATACAGTATTTCAGAAGTTTCAGGAAAGCCTAGTTAGTTACCATATACTGTTCCCTCTTATTTATCAAATGTTTATGGAGGGCCCACTAGGGGCTATGCACTGCTTTAGGCACTAGGAACAGCATGGTGAAACAAGATAGGTATTGTCCTTGCCCTTGTGTTTATTTCTACTAGTTCAACAAACATGAAGTGCTATGGTGGAGATAGATTACTGTGATAGAGATTAAGACTTTTCTCCAGACGAAGTGGTAATGTTTAAGCTGAGACCCAAAGTATATGAGGAGGAATCAGGCTAAAAGCAGAAAAAAATAGGACAGAAGCACTGAAATGGGGAAGATTTTCAGGTCTTCTAGGAACAGAGAGGAGGCCAATGTGACTAGATTCCAGTGAACAAAAGAGAATGTCTTAAGGTGAGCTTAAAGAGTTAAGTCTGGGCCAGAGAATAGAATGCTTTTGAGGAGCTAAAGTTTTATTTGAAATGCAGTAGGAAGTAGATGAATGGTTTTAAGCAGGAGAGTGACACATTTCAGGTTGATAAGCAGGTCATTCTGTCTATTGTCTGGCTAATGGATTAGCGGAGTACAAGAGTGAAAGTGAGGAGCCAGATGAAAAGACTGTTAAACCCATCATAGCTTACTTCAGGGTGGTGGCAGTGATGATGGAGAAGAGAGGATGGATTAGAGTTCTGTTTTGTTGTTGCAAATGCCAGGACTTTGAATTGGGTTGAGGGTAAGAAAGGAAGGAATCAAAGAAGACGCTTAGCTTTTGGTTGTAGGAAATGGTTAATGGGTAACGCCGCCATATCCTGAGATGGAAAAGACATGGAAGAACAGGTTTATGGGAGAAAATCAAGAGTTTTACTTTGGATACATTAAATTTGAAATGCCTAGGAAATGTTCAAGTGGAGATGTCAGGTAGGCTGTACAAGAGACATCCAGGCTGGCAATGCAAAATTGGGATTATCAGTCCACAGATGGCATTTATAGCCATGCAAGTGGATAAGATCACCTAATGTGGGAGAGTTGCTGGTTTCCGAGGTATACTATGTGAAAAAGCAATTTTTAGAGCAATTCTTACAGTATGGATCCATCATATTTGTGTATATCCACATAAATGTAAATGCATAGAAAATGTGAAAGGGGGGTGAGAGTGATGATTGTTATAGGCATGAGTTCGAGCAGAGGAGGAAAGGACATAGGAGAATGGGGGTAAAGGAGCACATTTATGGTTGGGCTGGGCATTGTGATAAGCATTTATTTAAAACTCACAGTAAATATTTGAGTTCGGTATTTAAATTATCCCTGTTTTTGGGGTGCCTGGATGGCTCAGTCGGTTGAGCGTCCAACTTCGGCTCAGGTCATGATCTCAACGGTCTGTGAGTTCAAGCCCCGCATCGGGCTCTGTGCTGACAGCTCAGAGCCTGTTTCAGACTCTGTGTCTCCCTCTCTCTCTGACCCTCCCCCGTTCATGCTCTGTCTCTCTCTGTCTCAAAAATAAATAAATGTTAAAAAAAAAAAAAAAAAAAGCTTTAAAAAAAAATAATAAATTATCCCTGTTTTTACAGATGAGGCAGTCAAGGCACAGAGAGATTAAGCAACTTGCCAAAGTTACAAAGGTAGTTAGTTGGTGGTGGGAGTCGGGCTGTGAAACCCAGGCGGCTTTTCTTTAAGAGCCTGAACTTTGCTATAATGCAAGAAACTATGCTACGTGTAAAAGTGTGTGAAAATGTGTGTCTGTGCGTGTACGAGCACGTGTGTGTGTACACCACCAGAGCTTCAAAATATTGGAAAAAATATCTCTCTGGATTTTTTTTTTTTTTTTTTTTTGCACTCTTCTTCCTGCCTTCAGGCTTTTCTCTGACTTCTCTTTTATATTGGGGAGAGAGGGTCATATAGCTAATTACAGAGTTGTTTCAAATAGTGCCCCTCTTAGAGAATTTTTTGTGAGGTGATAAGTAGAACCAAAGTTTGAATGAATCTAAGGATGGTTTTCATTACACCGTAATTAAAATGGTTTGTGATACACAGTAGCGGTAAGTAAATGTCCGAATGCATTTTGTGTGAATGATCAATCTATAGGTCAAATACTGACAGCTAATGACTTAGGTAGGGCTTAGAATAGGGACATCTTTTGTGTCCTTCCTACTTTCCCTGTTGAGACCTTTGGCTATCAAGTGTATCTCGAGGGACCTGTATAAAGAGTCCAGCAGCTGGGAGAGTGTGTGTGAGCAACCTACTTTGATTGCCTCTAGAGAATGTGGTAGGTTAATTGTATGTCCACAAATCTAGGTTTTTAACAACAACTGGCTGGTGTGATCTCTTCCTCCTACATGGGCTTTAGTAGCAAGATAAGATGGTGACCATACTTTTTTTTTTTAAGTTTATGTATATTTGAGAGAAAGAGAGCAAATGGGGAGGAGCAGAGAGAGAGAGAAAGAGAAAGAATCCCAAGCAGTCTCCGCACTTCAAACTCACGAACAATGAGATCATGACCTGAGCTGAAATCAAGAGTCAGGGGCTTAACTGACTAAGCCACCCAGGCACCCCTAACCATGTTTTTACTGCTCATTCAAAATCTTGATTATTCATGAATATTAAGTCATGCTTAGTAAAACGCTGAAGTGTTTGAAACTTTAGAGGAATAATGATGTAACCCAACCCATTCTTCGTAATAATACCGAAAATCAAATGATAGCTTAGTGTAAAATGCAGTTTGAGAGAAAACAACTTTCATTAGTTCAAAGCCCCATGACACTGAAATGGCAACAGTACCTCAGAGTTACTAAAATTCATTTAACTCTGAGAATTCCCTGGTGAGATAATCTACAAGACCATTGACTTTTTGTACCCACGCTTATATATCATATACTCTTTTCTCAGTGCAGCTGTTATTGTGTTGAAGACCTTGCTTATTTTTTTAAATGTTTATTTGTTTTTGAGAGAGAAAGTGTGTGCGTATGCAAGCAGGGGAGGGGCAGAGAGAGAGAGGGAAACGAAGAATCCAAAGCAGGCTCCACACTGCCAGTGCAGAGCCCAGTCTGGGGCTTGAACTCACAAATCATGAGATCGGCCTGAGCTGATCACAGCTTAACCGATTGACCCACCCAGGCACCCTGAAAACCTTGCTTAGTAAGTGGAATTGAATATACATATCTTGGACTTGCCCCACCCTCCCAGCTCCCATAAAAGTTTGCCACAAAGCTTTTCACAGTGTATAGTTTGGGTCCCCTGGGTCAGGTGAGCTAGGCTAACTGGAGATCTGCCTAATGAATTTTTAGGATATAGCTAGTTTGACATTTTTATCAATTGAAACTTAAAAATTTTTGCTTATTCTTGGTGTAAAGTTTTAGTTTTATTTTTACAGAAATGTTCTAGTGTCTTTTGTAAGTTGTCTGTTGTTGGGGTAAAAATAGAGTTTACGTTACAACTATCCAGCTTCAGATCATGATATGTTTGTAGAAAAAGCCAAAAAGCCTGTTGGAAAAGAAAGCCCCTTTCTGTAATGGACTAGGCAAGGCCAGCATTGTTTTGTTTCTGTTCTTGAATTTACCTCAAGAGGGCAACAAACACTTTACTTTCAGATGAAAATTTATATATGATTTGAGCCTTCATTGCAACAGATCTCATGAATGACTCTTGGGAAACAATAAAAGTCCAATCTGGGAGCCTTAAAACCATCCATAAATGTTACACTGAATCATGCCAACCCACACTTGACATGTTTTGCTCTTTTCTCCTGGTCTCTATACTTTTATGAGATAATCTGAAAAAAAGCTGATTTGTGGCATCTTGTTTGCTTTGTTAAGGTAAATTTTTACTACTAACGCCCTACAATGAAGGTGGTATTTTGTTTTTTAGGGAAATGTTGTTATATAGTTCAAAGAAATAGTAATCTGGTTTGTACTATAGAACTAGAGACATAGCAAACCATTTTCAAATGTTAACATTTTGTGAAATAAAGAACAGCCCAGAGATACTATGTTTTGTACATAATATGTTTTCTTCACATTTTTGGAGGTGATCTTTAACTTGCCGTTCTTTATATTATCTTTCACTGAGGGTATTTGTGAAGACTGTTTGGGTCACCCAGTGTGGCTGACCTTTTTCAGATGTAAAGTAATGAACTTCATTTTTATTTTAGTGTTAGTTGATATTAGTTATTTGTACTTGCTGACTACACAGATGTAATACTTTCATTAGTGTATCAGAGGTTTTTATTTAAAAGACTAATTTTAAATTAGGTTAAAAATTACATAGTGACAGATGAGTCAATGTTTAAGGTTACAGTATTCGGTCAAATTAGAGGTTATTAGCTTGTGTTAGCCTCCTTTGCTATCCTATGTCTAATCCAATCAAAGTTTAGACCATGTTTAAACCTGATTATTTTACTTTTTACTTAAAAGATTAAAAGTTAAGGTAAGGAAAAGCCCCCAAAAGTGAACCTGGTTATTATTTACAGCAAGTTAGTAGCAAAAAGTATGTTATATCCTTGCAAATAGAAAAATTGAAAAGCTGAGTGAAATAGAGTTCAAGGATAAAGCAGGTATAGGGTTTCTGTGAAGGCGCATTAAATCAAGCAAAGTGATAATCACTCATTTCTATCAGCTAGACTGAGACTTCAGTTGTCTCCAGAAAGCAACAATTACTGGTGACTATTGTCCTCTAAAAATCATAGCTCTGGAGATGAAAAGGACCGGCAGTGGGATCTGAGTCACCCATTCACCGGAATGCAAATAAATGTTGCCAAATAACTCAGAGTAACCTTTTAAAATAGTTTTATTCCTCTTTAATCAGTCCTGCCCAGAAGCAGTTTTATGTTCAATCTTTAATGCTCCTTGGCTGTTTTCAAAAGATGCTATTTCGAAGGGCAGTTACCCATCAAGGAGTGGGTGAGTCATACCTTCTCCCAGTGGAATTTTTAATTCATTTCCGTTCCTTCCTTTTTTGCCCCTCATCAATGACTTTAAATCCTCCAGCTGTGTCCTTATGTGTCTTGGAAAAAAGCTAGAGAGCTAGAGCGCTAGCTTACTGCTGGATACTAGGCCTAGAAGACAGTTTCATAGACTTGCAGAAGTTAGGAAGAAAGCAAAAGCAAATCTCCTAAGGCTTGCAAGTGACTGTTTTCTGCCTTGGTGCCCTGGGCATTATTTCCGGCAGGTTTCAGACTTGCATTTCTGGGCTTTGGCTCTAATACTCCCCACCCCTTACTTTATATATTTACTGCCTTTACTCTCTCTCTTGGTCAACCAGATTTTCATGGATGGTGACCAGAATCCTTAACGTTGGCAGTCCAACCTAAAATAATCTCAGTCATCTATGATGCTGTTTTTCTTCCAACATTTTATATGAAGCAAATAAAAATTGAAGGAACTTGTCAGGTACTACATACTTGTCACCTGGATTCTACAGTACTTGCTTTATCACATACTTATCCAACTATTCATTTCTGTACCCTTCCATGGATCCCTCTTTTTTTAAGCATTTCGAAGTCAGTTGTACACTTCAGTACACTTCTTTCCAAATATGTCATCGTGTACATCATTAACTAGTTCATTTGTTGCTATCTTTTGAAGCAAAATTACATACAATGAAATGCAAAGATCTTAAGTGTACCATTTGACAAGTTCTAATAAATGCATATACCTGTGCATCAAAACTCCGTTAAGATATAGAACATCCCAGAAGGTTCCTTCATTCCTCTTCCCATTAAATCCTCACCTGTACCTCCCACAGGCAATCATTATTCCTTTTTTCCCTTCCATATTAACCATATAGTATATACTCTTCTGTGTCCCTCTTCTGTCACTGAGCATAATATTTTGAGATTCATCGATGTTGTTGGGTATTTCTTTGTTACCTTGTAGTGCTGAGTAGTATTCCACTGTATGCATATACCACAGTTTATCCGTTCTATTGATGGACACTGGGCTGTTTCTAGTTTGTGGTTATTACAATAAAATTAGTGAACATACTCATACAAGTTTTACTATGAATATAGTATTTATTTCTGTTAGGTAATAGCTAGAAGTAGAATTGCTACATCATATGTTTAATTTTTTAAGAAACTGCCAGACATTGTTCCAAAGTGGTTGTAAATTTGTACTCCCACCAGTGATGTATGAGCATTTGGTTGTTCCACATCCTCACCAACATATGGTGTTGTCAGTCTTTTTAATTTTAGCCGTTCTAGTAGGTGTGTAATGGTATCTCATTGTGGCTTTAATTTACATTTTCATGATGACTAATGATGATGAGCACTTTATTATATGCTTGTGTTTTCTGTATATATTTCCTTTGTGAACTATCTGTTAAACTCTTTTGTCCATTTTTTATTGGGCTGTTTAAATTCTGGATACCAGTCCTTTGTTGGATCTGTATTTGACAAATATGAAAACCCAGTCTGTGGTTTGAGTATTCATTATATTAAGGACAACTTTAAGCAGAAGTTTTTATTTTGATTAGGTCTAATTTAGCAATTTTTTTATTTAATAGCTATTGTTTTCTGTATTGTTTTTGTTAAACTTGTGCTTACTCCCAAGAAGATACATGACAAGATTCTCTCCTGTGTTTTCTTCTACCTGCAGTTACAGTTTTTTTTTGTATTTAGCTTGCCTATGTAGACTTGTGGTCTATCTTGAATTAATTTTTATATATACTGTGAGGTAGGATTTGTGGTTTCTTTTTTCCTCTTGTAGTAGATACTGTTTCAATATTGCTTGTTTAAAAACTTCCCTTTCCTATGTGGATTATATTGGTGGCTTTGTCAAAAATTGATTGACTATACATGTGGAACTGGGCTCTGTTCTGTCCCACTAATCTATTTCTCAGTTCTTATGCCAGTAACACACTGTCTTGATTATTGTAGCTTTATAGTATATCTTGAAGTCAGGTACTGTGAGTCTTTTTTGTCATTGTTTTTCGAGATTGTCTTGGATATTCTATTTCCTTTGCATCTCTACGATGTAAAGTTTAGAATCAGCTTGTCAACTTCTGCTAAAAAGTGTGAGAAAATTGGGATTGTATTAAAACTATAGAACAGTTTGGAGAAAATTGACAACATTATTGAGTCTTCTGATCCATGAACATCGTCTGTCTCTTTGTTTATTTAAGTCTTCTTTAATTTCTCATAGAAATCTTCAGTGTAGAGATGTTGTTAGCCTTTTGTTAAATTTATGTCAAAATAGTTTTGTGTTTGTTGATGCTACAGAAATTGAACTTCTTAAAAATTTCATTTTCAAATTGTTTTACAGATAGTGTATAATATGTAATTGATTTTTGTACATTACATTGTATCCTATTACCTCACTAATTTCACTATGTAGTTCTAAAAGTTGTTTTTGTAAATCTGCTAGGATTTTCTTCATAAACAATCACTTAATTTACAAATAAAGTGAGCTTTAATTTTTCTTTTTGGATTTGCATGCTTTTCTTTTTCTTGCCTTATTGTAATGGCTAGGACATTAGTACAGTGTTAAATAGAAGTGGTGAGAGTAAGCTTCTTTGTCTTATTCCCAGTAATACAGGTGAAACATTTAATATTGCAGTATTAACTGCAATGTTACTTGAGGGGTTTTTTTATAGATACCTTTATTGAAGAAGTTTGCTGAGAGGTTGTATCATTAATTCAATTGTCTAATGATTTCTCTGTATCTATTCAAATGATCACATAATTTTCCTTCTTTATTCTGATCATGTAGATTACTTTTTTTTTTTTTTAATATTAAACTAACCTTGCATTCCTAGGATAAACCTGTTTGGTCATAATGTGTTATCCTTTTTATATATCATTTTACTAATACATTGGAAAGGATTTTGTGTGTATGTTCATGAGAGATGGTGGTCTGTTGTTTCCTGTTTTATAATTTCTTTGTTAGGTTTTGGTATTAGTGTTATTATGCCAGCCCCATAAAACATGTTAGGAAGTGTTCCCTCCTCTGTTTTCTTTTTTGTTTGTTTGTTTATTTTTGAGATAGAGAGAGACAGAGCACAAGCAGGGGAGGAGCAGAGAGAGAGGGAAACACAGAATCCAAAGCAGGCTCCAGGCTGAGCTGTTAGCCCAGAGCCCAATGCAGAGTTCAAACTTTTAACCCATGACCTGAGCCAAGCCATATGCTTACCTGACTGAGCCACCCAGGCGTCCCCCCTCCTCTGTTTTCTAAATGTTCATATAAAATGAATGTTAATCCTTCCATAAGTGTTTGCTAGAACTGACCAGTAAAATTATCCAGGGCTGTGTTTTCTTTATGGGAGAATTTTGGATGATTGATTCAATTCCTTTAATAGATAAAGAAAGAGATATTCAGATTTTCTGTTTCATCTGTGTCCATTTTGGGTAAGTTGTATTTTTCAAGGAATTTGTCTACCTCATCCTAGTTGTCAAACTATTTGGTATTAAGTTGTTCATAATATTCCCTTTTATGCTTTTAATGTCTATATAATGTTAGTGATCACCCTTCTTTCAATCCTGGTTCCGATCATCTGTGTTTTCTCTTTTTTTCTTGATTAATCTAGTTAGAGGTTTATTAATTTTGTTATTCTTTTCAAAGAACTGACTTTTGATTTTATGTCCTCTATTTCATTGATTTCTGCTTTATTTTTTTTTTTTTTATTGTCTTCTACTTTCTTTGGGTTTACTTTATGGTTCTTTTTCTATGACTTAGTAAGGTATAGAGGCTTGGCCTTCATTATAGACCTTTTTTCTTTTCTAATGTAAGTATTCAATGCTTTAAGTTTTCCTCTATGCATTATTATGACAGAATCCCACAAACCTTGGTATGTTGTATTTTAATTATTATTCCATTCAAAATATTTTTTTAAGTCCTTCATATTTTTTGACCTACGAGTTATATAGAAATGGGTTCTTTAATTTCCAAATTACCAAAAGCGAGTCTTTCTTGATATCTTGTTGTCAATTTCTAATTTAATGCCATTTGGATCAGAGAGAGCCTATTCTATATAATTTAATTTTTTTAAGTTGTTTTTGTTTTTTTCTTAATTTTTTTTAACATTTATTTATTTTTGAGACAGAGAGAGAGCATGGACAGGGGAGGGTCAGACAAAGAGGGAGACACAGAATCTGAAACAGGCTCCAGGCTCTGAACTGTCAGCATAGAGCCCGACGCGGGGCTCGAACCCACGGACCACGAGATCATGACCTGAGCTGAAGTCGGATGCTTAACTGACTGAGCCACCCAGGTGCCCCTGTTTTGTTTTTTTTTTTTAATTGAGACTCATTTTGTGGCCCCGGCATATATGGTTTCACTTGGTGAACATACTATGTATATTTGAAAGAATATGTATTCTTTCAATGGTTCAATGTAATGTTCTATAAATATCAGTTACACTGGTTCAATGTAATGTTCTATAAATATCAGTTAAATTCAGGTGATTGATACTGTTACTTTTTATATCGGTTGCTAAGAGAGAGTGATATTAAAATTTCAAATCAGGATTGAAGAATTCTCTATTTCTCCTTTCAGTTTTGTTAATTTTTATTTCATTTATTTTGAGACTCAATTATTAGGTGCATACATATTTATGATTTCTGTGTTTTTCCTTATGTATGAACTTTTACTCATTATGAAATGTTTTTATCCCTGAAGTTTCCTTTAGTTGATGTTAATTTATTAGTCTTCATGTGTTTACTGTTTTCCCTATGTATTACTTTTTCCATCCGTTTTCTTTCCACCCATATGTGCCTTTATATTGAAAGTGGGTTTCTTCTAGACAGCAGTCTATAGTAGTTGAGTCTTGGTTTTCACTCATTTTTATATTGTCTTTTAACTGGAGGGTAATCTTTTAACATTTACTGTAATTATTGGTGCGAGTATATTTGCATCTACTACTTTAATCATCCCCTCACTTTGGTTTTCAGTAGCCAAAAATAATAGTTTTAGTGAATACTGTTATTGTCTAATTCTGTATAATGCACTTTTTCCCTGTTTCCTTTAATAGGGAATGTTTTCTTAAGAGACACATTGTGCCTATATCTAGCACAATGTCTTAGGGATAGAAAGTACTAAGTAAACATTATTAAATAACCATAGTGTAAAGAACTGTGCATGAAGAATCAGGAGACTTGGGTTCCAGACTTATTTCTGTTATTATCTTAGGTTATTACCTAATTTAAGCCACTTATGTATTCTGTGTTTTAGTTTCCTCATCTATAAAAATGAGGAGGTGGGACTATATTATCTCTAAAATTACTTCTTTCTCTGACATTCTGTGGTTTGAAGAATTTTATTGGAATGAGAATGTTTATCTAAAAGATGTGTTTGCAAGTTATTTTTCATATAGCAGTCATTTTCTGACAATGACAACTTTTCTATAATGCATTTATGAATATAGTCCTTAAATTTGAATGTGAATGTAATGTTAAAAGAATGTGTAATAACTGTGATTTTTGTCTATTAATAATGCTTTGCTGTTAGTTCTTAACTGTCTGATAGCATTCTTGTCAGCTGTCGCAAGAAACAGAACCCAAAATGTTATGAGTTGTTTTTAATATACCTTAAACTTTGTCAACTAACACGATAGGGATCAAGGGTCCCTGATTAGTTCCTAAAACACAAAGTCATCAGGTTAGTTTTTCATAAGTTGTACTCATCTAAAAATCAAAATTCTGTTTGTTTCCTTGGTGTGTGTTGGGTAGAACCTTACTGTTTTATCGGTCATTTGACATAACAATCAATATCTAGGAAGCAAACTTGACCACTGTCTCAACAAAAAAAAAAAAAAAAAGGAAAAAAATATTATTTTTAAATCATCAAACACCCAAATCGGTCATTCATAAGTCTAGAATACCACCAGCATAGCATTGTACAGAGCATAAAGTTGTATTGAGAAATTTTCCAAGTATGATTATATCAAAAAGAATTTGTTCTGTGGCACTACTACTGAGGAATTGTACCAGTTGTACCAGTAACCCCAGATGTTATTTGGCAATTCAAACAAATCTTTGGTTGTCCAAAGAAGTTTATAAATTCCACTTACCGATTTTGGGATTGTAGATACAGAAGAGAGTTTGTATGTTATGACAAATGAAAATTAACATTCCATCTATGTACCATTTTTATTTACTTTGCACTTTGCTTTGAGCAGGGTGAGGTCTATGTAGGAAAGGTTCTGTAGGGCTTTCAGGAACCTAGGCCTAGAGCTGTAGTGAGATTTCACACAGGACTAGACTAAGACATAGCCACCTTTATTGATGACGGAGGTTTTTTAGAGAGGACTGCAACGACTGATAGCAATGAGAAGCGGTCTTTGATACCCATAGCCTTCTTGGAGTGACTCATGTAGTTTCCAGAAGATAACAGAGACTTTAACATTGAATTGCTGCCTTCCTTCAGTGTCCTCTTGGTTGGGGTCCCTCAACCAACGAGTTAGTAATAGGTATAGTTATTTTTATTTTTTTAATGTTTATTTTTGAGAGAGAGAGAGCGAGAGCGCGCACGCATGAGTGGAAAGGGGCAGAGAGAGGGAGATGCAGAATCTGAAGCAGGCTCCAGACCCTGGCTGTCAGCTCAGAGCCTGACGTGGGGCTGGAACCTCGAACTGTGAGATCATAACCTCAGCCATTTCAGATGCTTAACCGACTGAGCCACCCAGGCACCCCATGGATAATCACTATTATAGTTCACTTTTTTCTTCCTATAAATAGAACCCAGAAATAATGTATGTTTATATTTCTGCCACTTTTAGCTCTTTGTTCTTAGGTAGTTCTTGATTTTATCTATGTGTCATTTCTTGCAGCTAGATTAGCATCTCTAGCACAAGAATTATTGTATTGTTACTTTTTTTTAAGTTTATTTATTTACTTAGAGAGTGGGTGGATGAGCTGGGAAGTGGCAGAAAAAGAGAGTGAGAGAGAATCCCAAGCATGCTCCACACTGCCAGCATGGAGCCTGATGTGGGGCTCATACTCACAAACCGCGAGATCATAACCTGAGCCAAAGTCAAGAGTCAGACATTTAACCAACTGAGCCACCCAGGCGCCACTGTATTATTACTTTCAATAGAATACCTGGTCTAGTGCTAGGCACCTTCTAGGGTTGACTCTGTAAGAGGAAAGATAACCAGCAAAATTATCTAGAGGCTGCCATGGGAGTAAAGAGAGACCTTCTGTGTCTTTGGTTATGCCTGATTCATTTATTCATTCTTCATATTTGTATTTTTTTATATTGAAGGAGAGTTTTTAGTGCTGAAGCCCTAAAGCAGTTACCTCTAAATATATTCGAGCCTACTGGCCTTCCAAGAACCTCCTGTCTAGATGCACAAACATCCACAAATAACATGGCAAACTGTGTTCATATCATAGGCAAGATGCTTTGGGAGTGGGGTTACAAAGTTATGCGAGGCTCTGGGAAGATGTTGGGGAAGGAGAACTGTAATTTAAGTTATATTTTGAAGGCTGGGTAGCATTTAGTTTTTGCGTGCTTTAAATTCTGAAGGTATTGTCCCATCTCAACTCAACCCCCCCAACCTTGTAAAAAAAATACTGTCAACATAAGTTATTAAGTTACATTTGGCTTTGCAGAGCATATTAGCATCTTTTGTAGTTGGTGCCACTACTGTGGCATACAAAAAAAGTGTAGGATGCACTTATGTGTAGCCCCATACTGGTGGTCTCCAGATTTATTTAAGATGACCCTGTAATATCACAAAAAGAGCAGTGGAATTGGAATCAGAAGACCTGGGTTTATGATCAAGGTTGGAAAATGTTTGGCACATTTCCTAGGTACTCAAGAGCTTAAGACTTCTGTTGACCCCGGGAAGGTATGGGGGTTGAGCTAGGTACTAAAAGAGACTCATCCTATTGGATGGCTACCTAAATAATAACAGAATGTTAGAGCAGGCCATGAAAGCCGTATTTTGCTTAGAGTAGTTGAAAGCCTGTATGTAAATATTTACAGAACATTAATCATTAATATCTTTATACCTCTGTTAAATGAAGAGGCAGGTTCAGTGGCTGTAGGCCTAAAAAGAACATTAACAAAAATCCTAATAAAAATACAGTGATCTTATAGGAAAGATGACCTTATACTCTGTTCTTTAGGACAATGCTTCATTGTTTTTATCATTCAAATTTGATAAGAGTTTCTGCTTAATTGCTTTTCAAATGAAAATACAATTCTAAAAAGAATATAGTGGTAAAAGCTTTTTGTGAACATGAAGTGTTTGCTTTTAAAAACTGTAATTATTTTTTAATTCCTCCATTTCTTTGCCTGATAAAGGTAATGACATTTCCTTCCAAAGGAAACACATTTTTGAAATGGAATTAAATTGAGAATAGGGTTTATTTCTGTCTTTATACTATATTCCGCCTACTTACGAAGAGACCCTATCATCCCTGCAGCAGCTTCTTCTGTATGTCTGTATGCCTTAGATGACCTGTGCAATAGAAAGATTAGCCGGTAATTTTCTCTTTCCTCTAGACAGAGTTGCACTTACCCACCCTCTAGTTTTTTTTCCCAGTGATGCAATTTCTGTTGCACACAACAATTTCTGTTGTGCTGCAGAGCTTCCTAACTCAGTGGCATCCTTTTAAGAAATACTGGAGGCTTTATAACACTACCAGTTAATAGGGAGGTTTGTAGGATGCCTGGGTGGCTCAGTCGGTTAAATGTCCGACTTCAGCTCAGGTCATGATCTTACAGTTCGTGGGTTCAAGCCCTGTGTTGGGCTCAGTGCTGACAGTTCAGAGCCTGGAGCCTGCTTCAGATTCTGTGTCTTCCTCTCTCACTCTGCCCCTCCCCCCCACTCACACTCTGTCTCCCTCTCCAAAAAATAAGCATTAAAAAATATATATATATATGTCGCTCCTTATCAGGGAAATACAAATCAAAACCACACTCAGATATCACCTCACACCAGTCAGAGTGGCCAAAATGAAGAAATCAAGAGACTATAGATGCTGGCAAGGATGTGGAGAAACAGGAACCCTCTTGCACTGTTGGTGGGAATGCAAATTGGTGCAGCCGCTCTGGAAAGCAGTGTGGAGGTTCCTCAGAAAATTAAAAATAGACCTACCCTATGACCCAGCAATAGCACTGCTAGGAATTTATTCAAGGGATACAGGAGTACTGATGCATAGGGGCACTTGTACCCCAATGTTTATAGCAGCACTCTCAACAATAGCCAAATTGTGGAAAGAGCCTAAATGTCCATCAACTGATGAATGGATAAAGAAATTGTGGTTTATATACACAATGGAATACTATGTGGCAATGAGAAAGAATGAAATATGGCCTTTTGTAGCAACGTGGATGGAACTGGAGAGTGTGATGCTAAGTGAAATAAGCCATACAGAGAAAGACAGATACCATATGTTTTCACTCTTATGTGGATCCTGAGAAACTTAACAGAAACCCATGGGGGAGGGGAAGGAAAAAAAAAAAAAAGAGGTTAGAGTGGGAGAGAGCCAAAGCATAAGAGACTCTTAAAAACTGAGAACAAACTGAGGGTTGATGGGGGGTGGGAGGGAGGGGAGGGTGGGGGATGGGTATTGAGGAGGGCACCTTTTGGGATGAGCACTGGGTGTTGTATGGAAACCAATTTGACAGTAAATTTCATATATTAAATAATTAATTAATTAATTAAAATATATATATATATATATGTTTGTGATGCAAATTTGGAATGCCTGATTCTAAGATGTTCTGATTTACTTTCTTAAATACACTAATTTAGAGTTTCCTGCTTTCATCTTTCTTAATCACTCTTCCTGTAATTTTCTTCTCCATAATATTGGAATATTTGTTTTAATTTTTTTTTAAATAATTTTCCCCAAACACAACAATTGGTAATTCAAAGAAGGTTACATTTATCCATGGCATTTGTACTTCTGTTACTGCAGGTCTTGGTACCCACCTATTTGAGAGGCATGAGACTTTCTGACTTAATCATTTCAAAAAAGCGGAATGATTTGGTATCCTGTCTTAGGCAAGATTTGATAAAATCTGAGCTCTTTTTCTGTCTTATGTTACATTTTTTTAGTAACTTTGGGCTACTTGTTTACTTTCAGTCCTGTTGCCTCTGGTAATCCTGTGTAAAACCTTACAGAATACAGTAATAAACACTGCAGAAGAGTTTGAATGTTGAGAATGAAAGATTTTAGAATTAGTCCTCCCAGTTCAGTGATTCTTAACTTTGTTAATAACTGTTATTAAGTGAGTCCATTTTTACTGACAATGAAGAAATGAACCTAAAGGAGTAGTTACAAAATTGTGGAAATTTTATGATTTTTATACTTCTAGAAAGAGCTATGAACTCTTTTGGAAGGAAGGAAATTAAATGGAAAAAAATAAATAAATTAAAAGAAGAGGCTTCCCTCACCCTCCCCCAAAATTGAGAAAGCCGTGGAAGGGTGCACTGAAAAAAGTCATTGGGTTCTAGGACACTAGAGAAGTTGAAAAGAGAAGTCTGATGTTCCATACTGAATTATCTAAGCAATGGGATAAAGTGAAATATAGAATAAGGATTTAGAAGTCAGGTGGATCCAATTTCAAATCCTGACTTGGACTTTATGAGCTCTGTGCCCTTGGCAAGGTATTTCATCTCTTTGAACATCAGTTTCTTCATCTGTGAAATGGAGATGAGAGGACACACTTCATAGAGCTGATGGAGCATTCTATATGGATGGAGCGTATAGCATAGTGCTTGGCCACAGTGGCCTCTATAAAATGTCCGCTCCTATCCCTTCACATCAGCAGCCCCCTTAGCAGGTCACTTTTATCTCTGGGTTTTGGGCCCGCAGTAAGGCCATTAACTCAAGCAGCTTGAATCTAAAGTATTATTCACTACTTTGATATCTGGTGTTAGTGAACAAGAAAAATGATTCCTAATTTTGTAAACCATTGCTAAGATTAATAGACTTGGCAGAATGACTTGTGTGTATATAGAAGACATTTTATCTAAAATATTCCTATGATCATTATACATACCTTACCCCCTTCTTTTTTTTTTTTCTTTCCTTTTCTTTAATATGACTGTAAAATATGGAATGGGAAGTAAGTAAGGCAGAATAGTTTTCACTTGTATGAAAAACGGTTGCTGGGGTTTTCACAGTTGAAATCGCTGCTTGCAAGGAGATTATGGTTGCAGCATACTATGGGAGAATAAGAATGATAATAATGATGCTAACACTACTGTATGCTAGTTAACTCATGTCAGTCCTATGGGTACTATTAGCCTCATTTTGCAGATGATGAAACCAAAGCACAGAGAGGTTAATAACATTTCTGCTTGCATAGTTAGGAAGTAGCAGAGCCAGGATTTGAACTCAGACAGTCTGGCTCCAGAGGCCATGCTCTTAATAACTGTCTTATACTGAGAGGACTAAGAGAAGACAGTCCTTTAAATGGGAGCAAATGTCCTAAAGTGTGGCAAGTTGTTTACTTTTAGATTTGCTCTACAGGTATTCTGAGAGAAGCCTCACAAAGTGTATTGGTATTACTATTGAGACCAGACCAGATTACTGTATGAAGCGGCATTTAAGTGACATGCTGACCTATGGCTGCACAAGGCTAGAGATTGGGGTACAGAGTGTCTATGAAGATGTGGCCAGAGATACCAACAGGTAAGATGGGGCAAATGATTTTGCACAAGCCTTCTTCTACTCCCACTGATTATATCTATGTTCACACTCATTCTCTCCACCTTGCTACCAATCTTAGAGAAGGATGGATAGGTTTCCTTCTCCTCAGAGTCATTCTTCTATCTCTGCTCTTAATTCCATCCCCATTCCTTGATTTCCAGCCTTTTCTCTACTGGCTCTTTTCCAGTAGCCTGTAAACATGCTCTTATTTCTCCCTGTCATAAACAGCCTTTCCCATATGGAAAGCAGAAGGCAGGGCTCAAGGTCAGTTGTTTAAAGCTGGAGAGAAGGCGAGGAGCATGGGTTTGAATAAGAAGGAAGTCGAAGTGATATTTAAAAGATTAGTTTTTGTGAAGCAGATGCCAGTCGGCAGAGTAATGAAAGGTTGGTGGGCAATGGTTGTAAGCTTTGAGAAATTTGGGAGGTAAGGAAGGATAGAAATAAGGATTGATAGAGCCCTATGAAGCTCTCTTCTAGAACTCTAGAAATAGATCACTAAGTTGGGGAGAAAAGACACACATGAAAGGTTAGCTGTGTAAGGAACTTTATGATTAATTGGTGAATTAGAGAAAAGCAAAAGATTTTAGGACTTTATTAGGCAGCACAGATCATTGACTGTAGGTGTAAAGACAGGCTTCAGGGAATTGGTATGTGTTGAGTTGGGTCTGCTTTACTGGGAGGGGCAGACATGACTGGGGGTTGTGGTAGGAGAAGGAAGTAAAAGAGAACTAGGGAAACTTACACCAGTCAGCATCTTAGAAACAACCAGGAAGAATGCCAGGCTGAGGAGGGAGGAATCTTTCCTTTAGGTAATAGAGGTCTGTTAGATACTTTTGAACACAGGGAAGAATTGCACAGATATCAGACTTAAGAAAGATTAACCTGAGTAGAATGCACTCTTGTAGGGGGAGGCTTAAACCGGAAACACTGGTTTGACTGCTGCTGTAATCAAGAGTCATACCTGTGGAGATGGGAAGAGTCTCTTGAAGGTCAGGAAGGCTTTCTGAAAAGAATGACGTCAGACCTGAGGCTTAAAGGAAGAGTATGACTTAGGTGGGGAAGAGGATTATTTCAAGCGGAAAGAAGCATACAAGCAAACTCCTGAGCATATGGCATATTTCGGGGATTCGGGGTAGGTTAAGTTGGTTACAGCATAGAGCATGAGATAGGAGAGTGGTAAGAGGTGAGGCTGCAAAGGTAAGCCAGGGTGGCCAAATGATGAGGAACCTTAGAAGTCAGCCCAGGGAGTTTGGGCTTTAATCTGAGGACAGACTAAACTAAGTTGTGATAGGAGCATACCTACGTTTTAGAAAGATCCCTTTGTAAGGATCACAGTATGGGAGTGGATTAAGAAGAACAAGCTAGAAGGAAGACCAGTTAAGAGACTGTTGCACTCATTTAAACAAGAAGGTGTTTAAAGAAGGTGTTAAAGAAGAAAGGTGTTCTACACCTACGATGTCCGATATGGTAGTACGAGGAACTAAATTTTTCATTTTAATTAATTAATATAAACCGAGTGACTGTGCCTAGAGACTGTGGTATTGTACAATTGACAGTACAGTTTTAGAGTACTGGATATTTGGATGGTGTGTCAGGAGAGAGGCCTGGCCTAGTCATATAAATTGGGAAATGATTAGCAAAAAGAGATTGGAAATGGATGGGAACATCCAGAGTGGGCTGGAGTCCATGTTTCTAGGAATTTTTTGTGGTGAACGGGAATGTCTCAAAGATGAAAGGATTGACATAGGGCTTCAGTCATTAGTAGCCCCAAATTGTTCTTGGGCTTGCTTCCTACTTGGATGTGATACTGGAATGTTAAGGTGATTTATCCAGCTGGCCGCAAATGATTCTGCCCTGTCACTGTATCATTCACTTTTCTCATTTTTAAAGGACCTTGCAGACCACCAGAGTGAAATCTATTTTGTACATAGGTGTCACTCTATGACACCTAATTTATTTCTACAAATAATTTCAAAAGGTTTTTAAAGGAAAGAGCATCACAAGAGGCTGCTTCTGCCTGGTTTTGAGCCCATTATTTTTTTTTTTTAACTTAAATATGTATATTAGTAACCTTACTTTGGCTGATGATGCTAAACCAAATAATTTTAGTAGACATTAACTCTGGTTACCCCAGTCATTTACTGTCAGAACCTTGAGTAGGTACATGAGGAATTTCTGAGAAATATCTCAGAAGTGAAATGATTTATTTCCAGGCCTTCTCAGAGATAGAGACATAAAAATGATTTTCTGAGATTTTTATTCCCCAACCATATTAGTCTTCATTATAAAACCACTGTTATAGATCGTTTTTCCTCTGTTTCTTGTGTTAACCTTCTTGCCCTTTTATTTGTGTAACAGGTAGTGAATTTTCTTTCCTCAGGGGCCACACTGTGAAGGCAGTCTGCGAGTCATTTCACCTGGCCAAGGATTCTGGTTTCAAAGTCGTGGCTCATATGATGCCTGATCTGCCAAATGTGGGACTAGAGAGGGACATTGAACAGTTTACAGTAAGTGTTGTCTTCAACCAGGCTGATTTAGGCTGCCTCTGCATGCTGCTTCTACACCCTCTGCTCTTTGTGATTATTTGCTGCTAATGTTTCCCCCATTATTAAAGCAATATGTCCTCATTATGGAAGAGTAGAACACTGTAAACAAAGAAGAGTCATTCTTCACAGTGCCCACACCAAATAAAACCCTAACATTTTAATGTACTTCCTTCTAGGATTTTTTTATGCTTAGGCTTTTCAGAGGGATATACACACAGACGTATATATATGGATAGATAGATAGATAGATAGATATAGATATACACACAGACATACACACACACACACACACAGACAAACTGGCATATATATGATAAGTAATTATTTTAATTGCTTTTTCACTTAATGTTATATAAGCATTTATCTGTGTTAGTCAATGTTAACATATTTAAATGTGTGCTTAATTTCCATTGAATAAATATGCCTTACTTTGCTTAACTACTTCCAAATTTTTTAAATTGAAGGTATTACCAGTTTTTTGTATTGTAAATAGCACTGCAGGTAAACAATTTGATGCCTATAACTTTTTGTAGTATTTAGGACTGTTCGTTAGGATAAATTCCCTGCAGTAGAATTGTCAGGTAAAGGTATAAACACTTCAAGAGTTTCTCCATATTACTTAATTGCTTTTCGGAGGGTTATAACAATTTATACTCACTTTAGCAGGGTTATTTTTTCCCCAAGTAACACTCTCCTGTTTATATATTTATATACACACATAGTTATAATGTTTCTATATTTGCTAATTTAGTGGATAAAAATGTCATTTCAACTTGTATTTTGTAATTATATTAATACGCTTTTTAGGTTTGCATGCAATAATCATAATTCATCTTTTTAGAATTGTGCATTTTTGTTCTCTGACCAATTACTCTATTGGATATGACTATTTTTAATGTTAATTTAGATGAACTTTCTAGGTAAGGACATTATAGATTCCTTGTTTGTTTTTATAGTTGTTACACATATTTTTACCCAGCCTGTCTTGGGCCTTTCACTTTTGTATCTGCTGTCAAATCCATCCTGTTTATTTATGATTTCTTCAGATGCTTCTGAATTTAGAACTGCCTTTCTCTTTCAGGATTTCCTTAAATAGTGAAAGAAAATGTTTGGGTTTTTTTCTGGGTTTTCTCTTCTTTGATATTTTAATATCTAACTCCGGGTTGGCTGGGTTTTTGTTTGTTTTTACTCTCTGTCACATGTTGGGAAATGAGATTGGTAAGAACTTTTTTTTTTTTTTCCTTTAGATTCTCAGATAGGGAAAGTGCCTTAGGGATATTCTTGGAGAGAAGAGGATGAAAGTATTAAGTTATTTTATTCACAAAAATATTTTACTCTATTTAGAAAAATGGAATTCACTTTGCCTTACTTGTGACATTAATAATTCTTTCTTTCCTTTTAAATTTTTTTTATTTTTAAGCCCATGAATTACAACTGAAGATAGTACTAATTCATAAATGTCCCTGTTACTAATTCCCCCGTGTTAGCTGTGTAGTAGATTTTGAATCTAATAACCTCTCCTCAGTAGTTAATAGCCAGGTACTCAGGCTTCAAGCCTAAAAGTCCTCTGAAACACTTTTCTTTAGCACAGCTCTTAGGTTAATCAGGGATATAGCTAGAATTCATAACTTTAAGTATCCTTGGGGAAAAAATTATGGCATGTTTCAAATAATAGCAAATAGCGGAGGCTTACTATTCATTTTCCTTAGTGTCTTCAAAATAAAGAAAAGTTCAGTGATAATATTGCAAAGATAACCCTTCATGTAAACAGATCTGTCTTCCTTGTTTGTAATCTTTTCAGAAAAACTCAAAGAGAATATGAACACTATATTATTTCTTTTCTGACTACATCCCAGCACATAAATGAGTGACAAAATAGAGCTAACATGAGAAATCCTATTTCTCTCTAGAGAAAAATTTTCTGCAAAATTAATTTAAAATTATCTTAAATAATTTCTACAAATCAATAAGAAAAAAGCAGAAAGCTCAATAAGAGAATGGGCAAAAACACTTGAACAGGCACTACTACAGAAATACAATATTTGAACAGCCAGTAAACATATTTAAAAGTTGTTAAAGTCATTAATCTTCAAAGAAATGAAATTTTAAACTATGATGCGTTCCTATTGTATTCTTACCAGAAAAGCTAAGAAGAGGTAAAATGAAAAAAGACAAAATCAAGTGTTAGTAAGAGTATGGAACAACTAGAACTCTTTCTTCATTTACTGCTTGTGGCAGTAAATTTACATTGGTATATCATGGTAAAAAAAAAAACTGTTTGACATTATCTGCTAATTATGAACATATGCATACCCATGTCCTAGGAATTGTACTCCTAGATGTATTCTCAGCAGAAATGCCTACATATATTTACCAAAAGTCATGGTTACAAAGTACTGTTGGTAATATCAGAGCAACAAGAACCCAAGTGTCCATTAACAAAAGAATGTGTAAATAGTGATGTAGTTATACAATGAAATACTATAAAAAATAATGAATTACAACCTTATGCAACAACATGACTGACTCTCTTCAACATAAAATTGAGCAAAAGAAAACAGATCCAAAAGACCACCTAAAACACATTTCTGTTAATATGAAGTCCAAAAACTTTGGGTGGAATTGTAACTGGAAATAGGTATGAGGTGGCCTTTCTAAGGTTTTGATACGATTTTTCTTAATTTGAGTATCTGGGTGCTGGTTACATGATTTATAAAAATCTGTCAAGATGTACACTTGGAGTTTGTGTACTTTTCTGTGTTTAAGATACACTCCAATAAAAATTCACATAAAACTTTTAAAACTAGTTTTTGTTTAGGAAATCTTGTTTGGGTCTATTTGGAATTCACAACCTTTCCTGAACTAGTAGGCAGTAATATTTTATACTTTAAAACTTTTTTCCCTACTTTATTTTATTGTCACATCATTAGCAACCCACAGATATATTTTCCTTAATGTGTTTTGTTCCATAGGAAAGGTTGCTAAATTGGGGTTCTGCTGGTATAATTACACAAGTCTACAAAATGTTATCTCTGTAGAGGACAGGATAGCCTTTCCTGGCACGGATCCATAAAGCTACTACCCAGCCTACTGAGATTATCACAGCCGTATCTTGGGTCGTATGCTTAACAGTATACGTGTTATAAATTGTCTAGATCTTACACCTTGCTGTTTAGGTCATTTCTCGGTCACTACTCTTAGTGTCTGTTTATTTGCATCTGTTTATTGCAAATTCACACTCTCATCCAGTGGTAGGTGCACAGCGTATAGCTGTGTGTGATACATAGCACTTACTTCTATTTTCCAGTAACTCAGAAATGAAGTTTTCTTTTTTCTTAACTTCGCCCTTTCCACCTATCCTCAGATAGAGCTTACTTATTACTCAAAATAACTTTTAGCTGGTTTGGTGTTTTATTAATTTAAAAATTAGACTGCTCTTGGATATCCAAGCTAAGATTGCTAAAAATGCATGAAGAATGTCTATTTCTCTTTAGGAAAAATTTCTCTTCAGAATCTCCTGTCAGTTACCAGAAGTCTTTCAAAGTCCATTAATGCTGGACACTCACAAGTCCCCCCCCCGCCACCCCCACTGAGCTGTTTTTCCCCCCAAAGCCAATGTGATTAAGTTACTGTTTGGCAGGGATGGCTAGAGGCATTTCTTATTATTTGTTTTGTTTTTAATGCCTTGTTTTAAAGGCTTATTACTTAAGATAGTGTCATAGGGTACAGGTTAAGAAGAGTATTATATCAGAAAAGACCACCTGTTATAGTCTCCTCAGTTGAGGAAACAGGCTCCATGAGATTAAGTAACTGTTAGTCAGTGGTGAGTCTCCAAGCTCTTAGGTAAGCACCCCTTCCATGGCATCTTTCTGTGTTAGCTTTTCTAGGTGAAGGGAAGTCTGACTATGAATGACTGTGTGTGACCTGAATGATGTTGAAATACAAGTCAAGTTGGATCTTAACAAAACTCTATTTTTTTTAATATGAAATTTATTTTCAAATTGGTTTCCATACAACACCCAGTGCTTATCCCAACAGGTGCCCTCCTCAATGCCCATCACCCACTTTCCCCGCCCTCCCATCCCCCATCAACCCTCAGTTTATTCTCAGTTTTTAAGAGTCTCTTATGGGCGGGGGGGGGGGGGGGGGTGATGGGTATTGAGGAGGGCACCTTTTGGGATGAGCACTGGGTGTTGTATGGAAACCAATTTGACAATAAACTTCATATATTGAAAGAAAAAAAAAAAGAGTCTCTTATGGTCTGCCTCCCTCCCTCTCTAGCTTTTTTTTTTTTCCCTTCTCTTCCCCCATGGTCTTCTGTTAAGATTCTCAGGATCCACATATGAGTGAAAACATGTGGTATTTGTCTTTCTCTGCCTGACTTACTTCACTTAGCATAACACTCTCCAGTTCCATCCACGTTGCTACAAATGGCCAGATTTCATTCTTTCTCATTGCTAAGTAGTATTCCATTGTATATATAAACCATGATTTCTTTATCCATTCATCAGTTGATGGACATTTAGGCTCTTTCCATAGTTTGGCTATTGTGGAAAGTGCTGCTGTAAACATTGGGGTACAAGTACCCCTATGCATCAGCACTCCTGTATCCCTTGGGTCAATTCCTAGCAGTGCTATTGCTGGGTCATAGGGTAGGTCTGTTTTTAATTTTTTTGAGGTACCTCCACACTGTTTTCCAGAGCAGCTGCACCAGTTTGCATTCCCACCGACAATGCGAGAGGGCTCCCATTTCTCCACATCCTCTCCAGCATCCATAGTCTCCTGATTTGTTCATTTTAGCCACTCTGGCTGGCGTGAGGTGATATCTCAGTGTGGTTTTGATTTGTATTTCCCTCATGAGGAAAGACATTGAGCATCTTTTCATGTGCCTGTTGGCCATCTGGATGTCTTCTTTAGAGAAGTGTCTATTCATGTCTTCTGCCCATTTCTTCACTGGGTTATTTGTTTTTCGGGTGTGGAGTTTGGTGAGCTCTTTATAGATTTAGGATACTAGCCCTTTGTCCGATATGTCATTTGCAAATATCTTTTCCCATTCTGTCAGTTGCCTTTTTGTTTTGTTGCTTGTTTCCTTTGCAGTACAGAAGCTTTTTATCTTCATGAGGTCCCAATAGTTCATTTTTGCTTTTAATTCCCTTGCCTTTAGAGATGTGTCAAGTAAGAAATTGCTGCGGCTGAGGTCAGAGAGGTTTTTTTCCTGATTTCTCCTCTAGGGTTTTGATTGTTTCCTGTCTCACATTCAGGTCCTTTATCCATTTTGAGGTTTTTTTTAAACAAAACTTTAAACCTCTTTCTGTTTTTAGTTATGTTTTAGTTGTATCAAAGGAATACATGTCTCATTTTAAAAGTCAAATTGTGACTACAGTGAAAGACAGCAATACCCTCTTTTCTTTTCCTTGAGTGCACCCAGGTCATTTTACAAACGCTCCAGTGTCTCTGTCTCCTCCTCCCCTTCATTTCTCAAATCCGCTGCAATCTGGCTTCCACCTCCCACTGAAACTCTTCTTTCAAATGTTGTAAAATACTTCCTAATCTCCAAACACAAAGAATATTTCTCTCCTGTCATGTTATTCAGTCTTAACATTTGTTATTGTTAAAGAGTGTCTCCATTTTGGGATTCTCATTTCCCTGGCTTTTGTGATTCTGCTATCTCCTGGCTCTCTTCTTACCTCCAGGACTGTTCCTCTTTCTGCCCTATCTTCTTTTTCTTCCCTCCATTTAGATGTAGGTTCCATCTTTTGCTCTGTTCTGTATGATTGCCTTTCTTCTGTTGTTCTAACTTGACCACGTATGCTTTAGTGAGCCTCATTTTCTCTCCAGCCTGAAGCCTTAGGCTCCTAGGACCAGTTACTTAATACTCTTCAACTAGCACCAGATGCCATACATGTAATTAGAACTTAGTATGTCCAGTATAGACATATTTATCTGTTCCCCCTTCCTCTTGTATTTCCTATCATAGTTGGTGGCCCCTTTATCCATATACTCTCCCTAGTCAGAAATTCAGGAATCATTCAGGAGCAGGTAGAGAATATTTGGACTCTGGAGCCAGACTGTCCAGTTTGAATCCTGGCCCCACCACTTAGTAGCAGACTGTTTTGACTGCTTTGTTCCCCAGTTTCCACATCTCAAAAATGATATTAATTATAGTATCAACCTGTTATGAAGATTTGCTGAGAAAATACATGCAACACATTTAGAAAAGTTCCTGGCACATAGTGAGTGCTCAGTAAATCTTTGCTGCTGTGATCGTCCCCTCATACCCTGAGTCGAATTCCACGGGACATTCTGTCAGTTTCTCCCTCTGCGTATCTTTCAAAGCTGTCGTCATGTCCTCTTCATCCCACTGCCGCAACTGGAGTTCATACTTTCCTCAGCTCACCTGCACAGTGAAACGGCTCCTCAGCTAAGTCGCCCTGCCAGTAGCCGTGTTCCCTTCTACTTGCCATTCACGTGGTACCAGAATGACGTTTATTCAGTTTTTTATCCCTATCATAGAAAAGCTGTTACATAATAAAATGACAAACACAGTAGTCCTCTGCCACTTTCAACTGTTGTAGCTGGGGTTGTTGCCCTGGTATTTACTTCTATATTTCTTACCACCAGGCTTGGATTGCTTTTTTCCTGATTGTCAGTTTTAGATCGATTCTCTTGTCTTTCTGTTATAGTCTTTGAAAAGTTCATTCTTTAATACTCTGCTCCCATTCTCCCAATATTGTTACATCACTATTTTAGTTACATTAGTAGTTAATGGTCAATGTTTACGTTACAGTTTTTACATAAATGATTACTGACATGGAGCCATGAAATATACTAACGTTCTTTTCTTGAACAACCATTTGTTTCTTTCTAGAGTTAACAGTTGTCTTTTTTTTAATTATTATTATTTACCTTGTTCTCTGTGCACCTGTAACTTTCAAATGTACCCACCCAATGGTAAAGCCTCTCTATCAGTGTCCTAACTTATTAGATATTCTGTCAGTTAATTTTTTAGGCTAGCACCATGACTCCTGGATGTCCCCTCTTCCAACTCCAAACTGAACTGGCAGTTCTCTGTGCCTACTTCACAAGTGTCCTCTTTGGGGGCTTCTTGTCACCACTCTCGTGGCTTGGATACTTTGTTTTCTGGATTCCAAGTTAACCCTGTTTATTGGTTTATTCCTTGACTTTACTAAAATACATTTTCCAGCAGCTTCCTGAGGAAGAATTCATCATGGGAAGTAAGCCTTTTGCGTGCTAAAAAATGGCTCTGTTCTACCTTCACACTTACAGAATTCTGTAAAATAATTTTTTTAAGGCATTGCACCACTGCCGTGCAGCTTTTCGTACTGCTCTTAAGGAGCACAATATCTTTTTTATTCCTCATCCTATATTCCTTACTCTTTAATCCTATAATGTATGTAACCTGGATGGGTTGGTTTGTTTTTTACTCTGGAATATTTTAGGAAATTGTCTTTATCCCATATGTTGTGAAATTCCACAGTAATGTATCTTAGCAAGAGTTTTTTTTTTTTTTTTTTTTTTTTTTTTTTTTTTTTTTAACTACTTGTGCTAGATTTTGAAGGGTCTGTCATCTGTTGTACCACTGGATAATTTTCCCCTTTCATTTTCTGTGTTCTCTTTCTTTTTTTAATTTTTTTTTTTAACGTTTATTTATTTTTGAGACAGAGAGAGACAGAGCATGAACGGGGGAGGGGCAGAGAGAGAGGGAGACACAGAATCGGAAACAAGCTCCAGGCTCTGAGCCATCAGCCCAGAGCCCGACGCGGGGCTCGAACTCACGGACTGCGAGATGGTGACCTGAGCCGAAGTCGGACGCTCAACCGACTGAGCCACCCAGGCGCCCCTTCTGTGTTCTCTTTCTAAAACTCCTCTTAAGCAAATGTTAGATCTCACATTCGTCATCAAGAATTTTCATAAATTTTTTACCTATTTGTCCTTTTTTTCCTGCTTTCTTCTTATATTCTATCCTTTGTCTTTCAACTTTTCTAATACATGTTTTAATTTTTGTAATGGCTTTGATTTTCAAAAGTTCTTTCTTACATCCTGGTTGTTTGATTTTTCTCTAGCATTTTATTCGTGTTTAATGGATGTAATATATTTTCTCTTATCTCTCTGAAGAAATTATAAAGGTTTTTGGTTTTTTTTTTTTAAGTTTTATTCTCCTTTACACAATGCCTCTTTCCTCTCAGTTCCTTTTTTTTTTTTCCTTTTTGTTTGTTCTGCCCTTTCTTTTCTAGGCTTTCCGCAAGTTTCTGGTGATCCTTAGCCAAATGGTCATACTTTAAAAGTAAGGGACTAAAAGAGCAGTACTTGAATGTCAGTATCTTGAACTCTTATTTAGGGCCATTTGATTAATCCAGAGATGAACTCTCCAACTTCCTGTTTGGGGGCTGGCAGTATGAATAGGTCATAGAAAATTGACTGCTGGCATCAGGGGAGCAAGGCAGGGAATCCACTAGTCAGTGTGCTGACTTTCACTTAATCTCCCTGTTTCCAGCCTTTATCCCCACCCAGACTTTCCTTTGTACCTGGAATTTCAGAATCCAGCAGTTTCTTCAGGGAACAAATAGGTAGAATTCTTATGGGAAGGGCAAAGGAATAAGGGATAAATCCCTCCATGTATACACTTTGATGCCATGATTGCTTCTATCCTGCCTGGTTCCTGGTACTTTTGACTCATGAGCCTTTCTGGGACTGTAGTGTAACTGAGCTGGTCTTTCATTGGTATCCCCTTTTGCAAATACTTTGTTTACAGTTTTCTATACTTGCAAAGTCATTTACCAGTCTTCATTTTTGTCTTTCAAAAATGTATTACCATCACTGGGCCAGTCCTCTCTCCCCTCCACCTTCATCTCCTCTGATATTCTCTTTGTTCTTCTGGATTTACACTTTTTGAAAAAATCATCTCTGTTATTTTACTGTGGTTTTGGAGGGAAAAGAAGGAAACACATATTTTAATTCTCCATGTTTAGCCAGAAGTCCAGAAGCAGTTTCGTCTATCATCATTCTTATCAGCCCATCTACCTTCTAAACTTATCATATAAGCACCTGAACTGCTCCTCTGAAATACCATGTTCTAATATTTATTCAAAACTAGGTACAGAATGACTTGCATATGTATTCTTTTGGGTGGCTATAAACTATCAAAGGCCTGATGAATCTTTAATATATAAATGTTACAGGGAAAATTACATTGCAATTACAGAAGAATATCCCTAGGACCAAATGATGCACAAAGAATACAGCATTTAAGAATATTACACAAGTCAATGAGAGAGATCGAAAAGTCTATAGTTACATTTCTTTGAAAAGCAAGTTAAGCAATGGAAAGCTTGGCAAGAATGTAGCACGAAATAAAAAGCATTGTTATGGTTTCACAAGGTGCAGTACTGCTGGCTTTATAGATCCTAATGCCAGGGTGGGGTTAGAGGAAACTGAGTCCACCTTCATTCCTCCGTCACACATTGTGCAAAATTAAAAGCAAATGAGCAGTGCAAAGTCATGGAAAGGGTAATGCGTGGTGTCTCCTTGCTTTATTCCCAAATAAAGCCAGCTGGGATGATATAGTACAGGAAATGACTATGTCAGAGTAGATAAATTAGATGTATTTCTCAGTGTCTAGATAACAAATAGTGTGTATCCCAGGTTAGGAACAGTGCCAGCTGGCCTGAAGACAAAATAGTCATATCCAGGGATTGGCATACTTTTCCTACAAAGGGCTATTTGGTAAGCATTTTAGGTTTTGCAGGCAAGTGATGATTTCTGTCACAACTTTTTAGAAGTTTAAACAATTAAATCTATTATTAAGGAAAGAAACAGTCTAGAGGTGAAGGCAGGCATCAGATAAATTATCAGTGTGATGATATTAAGCAAGCAGTAATACAGAATACAATATAATATTTTTTAAGGGAGGCAACTTGTATTTGAAGGTCAGGAAGGCCTCTCTGAAGAATTGGCATTCATGCTGAGACCTGAAGATTAGCTAGATGAAATAAAATTGATGTCCTTTCCAGGCAGAGGAAATTGCCTTCGCAAAGGCAGAAAGGCAAGGTGGTGAGGGTGGCAGGAGCTGAGACTGCAGCAATAGACAGGGGCTGGATTAACGAGGGCTTTGTAACCCAGCACACACACAGCTTGCTTCAGTGAGGCTGTGAAAACAATGAGTTTCTGTTCTGTCTGCATCCTCTCCCTTGATGGAAAGGAAAAGCAGTCTAAGGACTGTGTAGGTATGTGAGAGAACTTGGCCCAGGACTGAAACTTGACCACCAAAACTTCACCAATCTCTGCAGAACTAACGGAGTGGTAATTTTCTGTTCTCCATTCACAGGAGTTTTTTGAGAACCCTGCTTTTCGTCCTGATGGTTTGAAACTCTACCCTACCCTGGTGATTCGTGGAACTGGGCTTTATGAGCTCTGGAAATCAGGAAGATATAAAAGTTATTCTCCTAGTGACCTGATCGAATTGGTGGCTCGGATCCTTGCTCTTGTGCCTCCATGGACTCGAGTGTACCGAGTGCAGAGGTAGTGTGTTATCTTTTCTGCCAGAAATAATCAGTGATGAGTCTGTGTACAGTTTCTTTTTTTCTTTTTTAATGTTTATTTTTGAGAGAGAGAAACAGTGTGCAATTGGGGGAGGGACAGAAAAAGGGAGACACAATCCAAAGCAGGCTCTAGGCTCTGAGCTGTCAGTACAGAGCCCGACACAGGGCTCAAACCTACAAAGAACGATGAGATCATGACCTGAGTCAAAGTCTGATGCTTAACCAACTAAGCCACCCACGCACCCCTTGTTTATAATTTCTAAAATGAGCATAGTCTGATTTAATATTGAGGGGTTTGAAATTTTTTTTTTTAATCAAAAATGGGACCCTGGAATGCTGTAAGTACATAGGGATGGAAATGAAAGGACAGTGTGTTCAAGCCACTTTGCCAGTATCTTATTCATGTATTCATCTCGCCATTGATTGATGTGCCAGGAGATGGCGTTGAGATGGTAACAGGCATGATGCTTGGTTCTAGGAGCTGATGACTAGATACAGTAGTGAGGATGGAAGGAGGAGGTGTAGCCGTGTGTCTGTTATCCCTGTTGTAGAGCCTCTGAAGAAAAAAGAAAGAGTAGCAACAATTCCATTCTTTCCAGATATTAATGTAAGTGTGGAGAACGACTGACCTGTTCCTGATGGCATGAAGGAAATCATCTTAACTGCTTTTTTCCTAGGAGAGAAAAACAAAGATCTCATTTGCATTCCTGGCCTTTATTACTTTTTTTTTTTTTTTTTTTTTTTTTTTACAAGAAACATAACCTTGAAGAAGTTTTAGGAGCCAAAAAGTTACCTATCTACCTACAATCTTGACAAAGCCATTCCTGTATTTACTGGTCAGTAAGGCACATTTTCACCACCTTGCCAAAACCTGCCCAGATTCTAGTAGTACAAATACACAGTGAAAAGGTGACTAGTGCAATCAATTGCACGTGCATGTGCATGTGCAATCAATTGCTGTGACTGTGACTGTTACTCTACTGAGCACAATTGTGTTCCCTGATAATATGAAACAATACTGAAAACAAGCAGAAGTATCAACTAAAGGAAAATTATCAAGAGCATAAATGGATTTGCTTAAAAGTTGAAGGATGTTCACACCATACTTCTGCCACAACATAGTGATTTCTTAGGTTTTTTTTATATTATTGGCCCAATTTAAGGATCTAAATTGCCTAGATGATCTCGGCAATTTATTTTTTTAAATACTGAAGGAAATTCAGCTGCCAAAATTGTTTGCATTGTCTTCCCCCTTCTTTTTCAACCCTTCTGAAACCGTTCAGTTCAAAAGGCAGTAGGAGGTGCTGAACAGTGCAGGCATCTGCACAGACGTGGGGGCCACAGGCTCAGAGCAGCATGTGTAGGCTGCTCTTGTGGACAAGGCAGTGTGAACAGTGTGGTCTCTTGCATACCAAATGTGGTGAAAAGGCATTCTCACTGAGGGCTGAGCAGGGCGAGGAGGATGTCAGGGTGCAGAGAGGAGGACAGCAACAAAAGATTGGTTACTTGCAGAGGGTTGATCTAATAAGTAGATAATATTAAGGTTAATGGGAGCTAGATTTTGTGTTACCTGAAAAGGACATCACAGTGTGAAAAAGGAAGAAGAATGTGCCCCATGGTGTTTTAGAATAGGAGACATTGGTGTGAACTCATGGTTTTCAACAGATAGGTAGATACAGAAATAATTGTAAATGTAATAAATAATAAGTATAGTGTGTGTGTGTGTGTGTGTGTGTGTGTGTGTGTGTGTCCTTTTCATAACCTGTTTAGTACTACATTCTTTGCATTTTTTGTGCTGTTTCTTGGTGATTTCACTGTTTAAAATGGCCCATAAGTAGTACTGAAATGTTGTGTAGTGTAAGAAGGCTCTCATGTGCCTTATAGAGAAAATACATTTGTTGGAGAAGTTTCATTCAGCCTTGAGTTATAGCACTATTGGCTGGGAGTTCAGTGTTAGTTTGTCCGCAGTACATGGTGTTCTTAAACACAAACACGTGTGAAACAATGTTGTATGTTGGTCAGTTAATGAAAATGTTGTGTCCAGAGGCTCACAGGAACCTAGCCCTGTTTTTTCCCTCGGAGCAATGTCTTACTATTCACTAATTTAATGTTCACGACAACTTTGTAGAACATAATTACTGTGAAGAACGAGAATTGACTGCACATTGTTTCAGAGTACCTCCCTACAACATGCTTAGTAATTACAGAGCAGAAAGAAAGAACTTTAGAGAAGACTGGCAGCTGGTTAAGGTGAATAGCATCAGTAATAGTACAAGGCACAGTCATGTGCCACCTGATAGTATGTATTAAAAATAGAGTCACTTCGGGGCACCTGGGTGGCTCAGTGGGTTGAGCGTCTGACTTCGGCTCAGGTCCTGATCTCACAGTTCGTGGGTTCGAGCCCTGCATCAGGCTCTGTGCTGGCCACTTGTTCAGAGCCTGGAGCCTGCTTCAGATTCTGTGTCTCCTTCTCTCTCTGCGCCTCCCCCGCTCACGCTTTGTCTCACTCTGTTTCTCAAAAATAAATAAATGTAAAAAAAAAAAAAAACAAAAACAGAGTCACTTCTGTGTGACTCAGCCAAAGTGCCATAATCTGAATTTAATTATGAGGCAACATCAGACAAACCCAAATTGAGGGATTTTCTAAAAAGCCTGAAATCTTCAAAATTATAAGAATTAAGGGAAGAGTTTCATATTGAAGGAGACTAAAAAAGTCACAACCCCTAAATACAACACAAGGTTCTGACTAGATCCTTTCGGTATAAAGAACATTAGCTGGGCAGTGGTGAGCCTGTAGTGGAGTCTAGGGTTAGACAGTAGTGAAGTACCAGTGTTAATTTCCTGATTTTGATGGTCATGTTATGCTTATGTAAGAGAGGATCCCTGTCATAGGAACTACTATAAGTATGCTGGGAGTGTTGGAACAGCTTGTTCCCAATTTTCCATCAAATAATTTAAGGAAATACACTTGGGACTTTTTCTGTAACTTTAGGATTGTTCCAAAAAATGTAAACTAATACTATTGTATTAAAAACAAAGATGTAATAAGTAGTATTAACAAAGACAAAAGGAAAAGATTATTTGCATTTAACTGACTTGAACAATTAGATATAAGTGAAGATACTACTTCCCAGTAGCAGAGCATGGCAACAAATCTCTCCGTTGTGTTAATGATAGCAATCCTATCAGCTCTGAGTACCTGAGGCACTCAGCTGGCCCCTATTACTCATAGTGAGCCCCAACAGACATTTCCCCCAAGGGGACCATGTTGCTGGACCAGCTTTTCAACTGCTTATCATGATAGGATGCACCTCAGTAAAAACCATCAGGGGGACTTTAAGAAACAACATTTAAATTTTTTTTAATGTTTATTTTTGAGAGAGTGTGAGCAGGGGAGGGGCAGAGAGAGAGGGAGACACAATCCAAAGCAGGCTCCAGGCTCTGAGCTGTCAGCACAGAGCCCGACGCAGTGCTCAAACTCGAGAATCGCGAGATCATGACCTGAGCTAAGCGTCAAGTCAGACGCTTAACCAACTGAACCACCCAGGCGCCCTGAGAAACAACATTTATTACTCAAATGTCCTGGAGGGTACCCAGAAAACCTGAGGGGTACACAGTGAGGTTGTGGGGTAGGAAGGGAAAGGCATGAACCTGGACCTCGGCCTTTATTTGGATCCAAGGGTGTAGTGTCTAGGGCTTTGTGGGTTCACTCTTTATGGTTAAAGAATAGGAATGGGAATTAGGGTGTGATAAGGAAGAAATGGGGCCACTCAGGTGGTCAGTCATCTAGGTTACCCAGGGCTTTGTGAAAGAGGGAACCTCATGGGGGGAAGGGCAGCCTTATTCCTTATCTGGTTGTTTAGCAAGTAGCTGTGTCATACAGTGGCAATGTGTTTATTCAGGATGGATTTCTTCTGACATCAAAAACTTAATGTCAAGCACTTACACTACAGGGCAACCAGAGAACACTGAAGATAATAACTTCCCACCAGCAGAGAATGGCAGCAAATATCACAGAGTAGATAGAAATTTCACAGCCGAAGACACCATAGTTTTCTTAACAAAAGTAACAAGGTATAGGTCACACAATCAGATGAATTTGCATTCTCCCCCTTCACTTTCAGCTTTAAATTTCCTACTCCTGTACCAGTGAGTCAAAGGCAACAGAGACAGTGCTATAACATTAAAAGCTTAATTTTATAGATCATGAAATATAACCATAGGACATTATCCTGGCCTACCACCAACTGAGAAGATAAGGACTTTAAGAAAACCAGAGCAGCAGAAATAATCTCTGTAGGACAATTGTAAAGGGGTCATGACCAGAAGAATTTAGAACATGTGTATTATACAACCAAAAGTTGTATGATGAGAAGGGCATAATATTGTGGATAACCAACCTGAGGCTGATGAAAACAACCTCCCTGTTCTCAGTTTTCCTGTCTGTGATGACCCCATTACAGCTCTCTCTGGAGAATCGGGCAGTAGAAGAGTTCCTCAGCTCTAATGCCAACAGGCCATACTGTCAGTTCTACTTCTGTCAGTACATCACTTAAGAGATTTATGCAGGGCAAATGGTACGGGTGGGTGTGGGTTTAAGATTTTGAATTGACACTCTTATTACTTTACAAATGTGGGGCAGGGGATTAAAATTTAATGGAATGCTGTGAAACGAGGTTCAATCTCTTTAAAAATGTGGAATTAGTAATATCTCAGACTCAGAATTTATTTCAAGATAGTGATGACTTAGTTCCTAACACAGCAAATGCCTTTGGTAGAGAGAGTCATCCAGAGTCTACCTGTGATGTCAGATTTTCATGCTTTGGGACTGATACTTCACTTAATTTTGAATGCAATTATTTTCTAGGTGTTTTAGAATAAAGATTAAAATCTTTATGATACTTTCTATTTTATTTTTTTTTTTTGTTTCTATACAACTATGCTATTATTAAACAAGTTTCCATTAGAATTCTTTTGTTTCATGTAGCTTACTGTAGACTAATGTTAAATAAAGCATTGGTTTCCCTGTAAGCGTGGACAGAATTCCTTCAAATATGTTACCTTATGTTTTGCACTGAATATTACTGAACTATTACTGTCGCTACCTACATAGGAATTCATTCAGATTTATATTTTGCTACTTTTTACCCATTTTTATTTACATATTTTCTTTGTATATACTGCATAAAAAGTTGTTCAAATTTATTTTATATTGACATGCTTTTTGTTGTCAATAATCACTGAAATTCTGGCCTAGATTTTCATGGTGCTGAGGGTAGTGAGTGCTTCTATGTACCACCGTTCATTGATTCCCAAGACATTTCTTTCTGAGAATGTGATTTTATACTTTTTTCCAACAGAGTTTGTAGAATATTATTAATTATCCAGAGCTTACATTTCCTACTTAATTTCCAGCCATACGGTACTGTATTTACATACCAAAATAATTTCTTTATAAAGCTACTTTAAAAACATTTTTAAAATGTGTATTAATAACATACATATATTAATATACATAAAAAATATTATTTTTCCCAAAATTTCCTTGTATATTTGAAATGCATCTTTACACAACAGTACATTTTATATACTGGCAAATATTCTGTTTGCATTTCTGTGTCCATTTCTTATTAAAGGCTTAGAGTAATCTTCATAGTTAAAATTTTAATGGCAGCACAGTAGTCTAGCATTTTGTCTCATTTAGTAAAATGTTCCCTAATGTTGGACATGTAAGTTGCTTCCAGCCTTCTTTTTTTTTTTCTTTCATCATTTTTTTTCATGGTTATTACTTATTTAATTGAACTGATATATGTTTCACCATTTCCGAAATGTAAAGCTAAAATAAAATAAGATTTTAAGGTGGTCCCTGGCTGGCTCAATCCAGAAGCCCCACATTGGGTGTAGAAATTCGTTAAAAAAAAAAAAAATTCTTTAAATAATAAAGCTTTAAGAGTCCTGTTAACACATTTAATGAGTAGCAAACTAGGAATTAAGAGTAAAACTCTATTCAGGACTGAAGGGATGTCCTTGGTTTTTTTTCAACAAAAATCTCCCATTGACTAAAGGCTATGCAAATAGTTGTCAGTTTATTAAGCTCTGAATTGCACAAAACTCCAATAGGTGGGAGAAATGGCCAGGATAGAAGGATGTGGGTTGTGGGGGCAGCCAGTCTGCAGGGGACAAGTGCTGGAGGCCAAGGTTCGGGTCTAAGACTGTAGGCAAGAGCACAGGCTGGGAAGAAGTGTAGCGGCAGAGGTTAGTGCATTCATCCAAAGCCCTTGCTTTCCAGTCTCTAGGAGGCCGATGCTTTCCTCAAGCAAGGGTTTTTGCTTTGCAGTCATTCTCCTGACCTCCACTACAGCTAAAATCCATGTACATAGAACTTTTTACTTTTGATGAAGTAATCTACTAGACTAGTATAATCTAGGACTACTCATGATAAAGGAACTAAGTAAGCATCTTTGTATGATGATGATGAATATACTTTCTGGAACAAGGGGAGTTATAGTTTTTGCTTATATATTGATACGGTTTTCCAAAGGGATTTGGATAATCTACCAATTTAGAGTAATAAATAGTTATCTCTATGGAATTGAATACTTATATTTTTTATTTACCCAGGGGTTTTAATTTGTATTTCTGTAGTAATTAGTGAAGATTAACATTTTCTTCATATAACTGATTATTATTTGTGTTTCTTCTTAAATCAGTTGTCGGTTTATATATAATTTGCCATTCAGGAATCTGGATCATAAAGTAGATGGTACTTTTTATTGCGGTAGCTCGAAGAAAATTTCATTAATTTTGCTTTTATCTTTCAGAGCCCTTTTGAATTATCTTCACTCTCCTCGATAAATACAAAGGCTAGGGAGACAAAAAGCCATGTCCGTGTTCACATAGTACACTTCACACTTAGTAACAGTCTGATAGCTGTGTTCTTGTAAAACAGGTTCATGTCTCTGCTTAAAAACCTTAAATTCCATTTACTCATGTTTATATTTGGTTATAGCTCAAATTTGGTATATCTGGACCTCTAGAAAGAAACTGGTGGGGCACCTGGGTGGCTCAGTCAGTTAAGCGTCCGACTGGCTCAGGTCATGATCTGATGGTTGGTGGGTTTGAGCCCCACGTCAGGCTCTGTGCTGCCAGCCTAGAGCCTGCTCTTAATTCTGTGTCTCCCTCTCTTTCTGCCCCTCCCTACTCATGCTCTGTCTCTCTCTCTGTGTGTCTTTCTCTCAAAAATAAATATAGAAAAGAAACTGATATCAATAGCTGATGGTAAATTTTTGAAAATAGGGGTGCTAAGGAAAGTTTTAGTGGGTAACTCAAACATTGTACACAGTGTGTACAAGAGAAGGCTGGGTCTCTACACAGTGTTAAGTGACTAAGAAACCTGATTTGGGAAGAGAGAATCATATGGTTTTGACTTACCAACATTCCTTCTAGCTTCAGTTTTAAACTTTTAGAGCAATTTGGAGAATGTAGAAAACTGATAAAGAAACCTTTGGCAAAGGAGAAAAGCCTCCTCCCAGAGTACAGAATCTGGGTAATTTAATAATTAGAGTTTATTTTTCTTTTAAATCATAGTAAAGGAAAATCATACGTGTCTTCGTGCTCTGAGCCTTTAGGATATCTGACTCTTCCTATGTAGGTTCACCCAGTGACAACTTCTGCCAGTGACAGGCTATATACTTAGTATCGACTTGTGAATCTAAACATACAGGGAGAAGAAAAATGTTTTCCAGACAGGTGTTAGAAGGGAGGGACAGAGGAAGGAAAGTAGGGTGGCTCAGTAGGTTGAGCATCCGTCTTCAGCTCAGGTCATGATCTCACACTCCGTGAGTTTGAGCCCCACGTCGGGCTCTGTGCTGACAGCTCAGAGGCTGGAGCCCGCTTTGGATTCTGTGTCTCCACTTCTCTCTGCCCCTCCCCTGCTCATGCTCTGTCTCTGTCTCAAAAATAAATAAATAAAAATTTAAAAAAAATAAATAAAAAAATAAAATGAAAGCACAATGTTTTATACTTGGCTTTTTAAAAATACTATATTTTACAGATACATTGCTTGATATTTTTAATCGGACATTTTCCCCACCTTAACTAATTTACACTTTTAATTTTATGACACTTGGGTCAATAACATTTTACTGGGTATTTTTATGAAGCAGTATTCTAATAGTGATTCTGTATTGCCGCCTTGAAGGGTGCAGTGAATGATTAAATGTAAAATTCTGTCCAGACACATGATGGAGCCTCAGGAAAGTGCTGCTTCCTGCAGGCTATTTGACAGCTGTTGGCCTCCATGTGATATTTAAGTCACTGTGAAGCATTAGAATAGGAATACCAATTTGCAACCAAAACATGCTTCTGAAGCTTGAGAAACTTCAGACCAGAAAAGCTCTAGACATCACTTTGAAAGGTTTTTGATGAGCAAATTGCAAATATTAGCACCTCTGAACTTAAAATGTTACCTGTTGAAATAGAAAAGTGAATAAATATTCTTGAATGTAATCTCTCTTCAAGCCAAGAAAGTGAAACTAGATTGAAACAAATTGAGAAACCTAAAAATAATTTTAACTCCTACCTAGATGGAGTTCAGATGGTCAGTAATCTCACCTGGGCTTTGAACTCCTAGAAGACTATAACAATATCTGTTTATATATTCCAGATTATTTACTACACTACTTTGTGTATAGAGGATGCTCAGGATATATAGAATTCTGGCCCTTCATTTTCATTGAGAAAGACCTTATCACTGAAAGTGGAGATTGCCACATTTCTATTCCTTAATGAGGAAAAACTAGCACCTGGCATACTCGAGGCACGTCACTGCCAAAGACTGTTAAAACCATGTTGCGGTTTTGTAGTGACAGACATGAATTTAAGGACATTTATGAACTGTCTGCATCATTATAAAGCCCTGTATTACTCGGTCCTCTCTGACTTGTGCTTTGGCCCTGATTTGGCCAGCTTTTGGGACATATGACCTGTGTAGTCTCATAGGGCCTGGAACTTGGCTTAATGCTTTGCTTTCACCGTCTTGAAATTATAATTTCTTAACAAGAAGCTCTTGTCATTTGTACTAGGCCCCACAAACTATTAGCCAGCCTTGCTGGTAATTCTTTCTGTCATATAATTCTGCTTAACAACACTATATGATAAAAGCTATCCCTTACAGAGTTTACTTCTTTTGAAAATTTTAGGGTCTTTTGAAAGTACTGGTTCATTATTAAAAATACTTATAGAGCCCATCTTCCTTTCCCTTCCCATCTCTCCTTCCCATCACCATGCCATGGAGGCAATGCCATGGAGGCATTAACCGTCTGCCATCTGAAGAAAGGGAGAGTAAAGGTAGGGAGTACAGTGGTAGCAGCTTGAGTAGTTAGGAGATTGGTTATACTGAGCAAATAAATTATTTGATTTAGCAAAAATGTAAATACATTAAAGATAAAAGAGCCAGATTTCTCACTGTCTGAAGGGATTTATAAACACTGAAAGGTAGAAAGTTGAATGCTGGATTAGAATTGTAATTATCAGCATGAACTCATGGGGCTTTTAAATTTACATATAGATATAGTTATGGATATATAAACATATATGCATGCATGTACATACATATATGAGTGTGTGTGTATATATATATACACATAATACATACATAAATTTCTTGGTTGTTTATACTGAGAGTCTAGAAGCAATGATACCTCAGTAGTAATGAACACAGTGAGTGCCCAGATCTTGGTTTATAAATACCATTCTCCACTTAAAAGAATCAGGGCTGCTTGGAAAAATGGCCAGTTCCAGGGCTGGGACAGCAAACGTACAAGATAAACCTGGAACATCTTGTTGTTCCAGAAAGTAAGGAAATATCCAAGGAATGAGGACATGTCAAAAAGACCCAGAAACCAGCCTGAATACACATCTACTGACCAAATCTAATTTAAGCAAAATAAATAATGTTAGTATCAGATTACAGCTCTTTGAATGAAATAGGAGTCCACGAGTTCATAAATAAATAAATAAATGGAGAAGAGGAAGTTCTTCCTTACAAGCCCAACTAAGAAATGCAGAAGGGATGATAATCACCAATTTGACAGCCATTATTGAGATGGTGAAACAAGAGTCAGTGGTGTATGTTAGACTAGTAGTTGAAGGGTTGATGAGGAACAAGATTTTGTTCTGATACTGTGTGCTTGTTTCAGCCCTCGTACTGTAAACAGGCATCCTTTTCGCAATCTGCTTAACCCATTTTTCACATTATTGTGCTTTGTGTTGATTTTGCTGTTTAAAGTGGCCCCACGCAAAGCGCTAAAATGCTTTGTATCTAGCATTCCTAAGCACAAGAAGGCTGTGATGAGCCTTTGAAGAAAACGAATATTGGATAAGCTTCATTAAGACATGAATTATACTGCTGCTACCCACAAGTACTATGTTAATAAATCTGTTATATGTTAAATAAAGTATCTTTAAAAAGAAACACATAAAACAGAGTTATGTATTGATCAGTTGAAGAAAATGTGACCACAGGTTCACAGAAACCTATCCCTGCATTTTCTGCAGGAGCTGTGTTTAAGTATGTGTGAATTCAGTGTGCAAGGTACCTTTATGGAATTTAAGTGCAGAGAGTAACAAGAATCGAAGTATCTGTCACATAACGGGTACTAACAGTGATTGCCATTGACTTTATCAGATTAATTTCATGTCATGTATAGCAGGATTTTAAATTTTACTTTAAGTTGTGAAAGTACAGATATTTGTAAGTTATTTGTAAAATGTCTCCGGGTACAAAAGGGCATTTAGAAGACTTGAACTTTGGTTTATGTAATATGAAACAGCAAAATATTTAAAACAGTATATTTGCACATTCCTTGCTGAAATAAAGCATATTTTTTTACTTCAGTAACCTTCATTTAGTTGCATCTGATTACTAATTTAAAATGTATTTGAGTTTAAGAAAATAGTTCCAGGGCGCCTGGATGGCTCAGTTAAGCATTCGACTCTTTGATTTCAGCTCAGGTCATGATCTCATGGTTTGTGAGTTTGAGCCCCGCATCTGTCAGTGTAGAGCCTACCTGGGATTCTCTCTTTCCCTCTCTCTCTGCCCCTCCCCCATTCATGTTCTCTCTTTCTCAAAATAAATAAATAAGCTATATAAAAAAAGAAATTACAGTTTCAAAGATAGAAAGTTTTTTTTACTAAAAGCTATAAGTAAACCACATATATTAACTAATCACTTAAAATATATTTATTCAATATCATTCTAACTTTGAACTCCCTGTTGTGTCATTCATTGTCTTAAAGAATTTTGGCTTTTCATTGCTTCATATAGTGTCTAATGGAAACTCCATTGGCTTCCAGAGCCTAATAGATTTACTGTGTATAGTTTTTTTTTTAAGTTTATTCATTTTTGAGAGAGAGAGAGAGAGAGAGGCCAAGCATGAGCAGGGGAGGGGCAGAGAGAGAGAGAGGGAGACACAGAATCCGAAGCAGGCTTCAGACTCTGAGCTGTCAGCATACAACCGGATGTGGAGCTCTAACCCAGGAGCCACGAGATCATGACCTAAGGTCAGAGGCTTAGCCAACTACTGAGCCACCCAGGCACCCCTGTGTGTAGGGTTTAATGTTAATTGACTGGCCTTTGATCCTTTTGAGTGAATGAGAAATATCTTATTAGAATTGAATGGGTGAATTAGCTAATTGTATGTACTTAACATTTGGAGGGATAAGTAAAAAGAGAAGAAAAAGACTCGAGATAATTCAAAAGCAAAAATGAGAAGAAAGGATATTTGGTGTATTCTTCAAGTCTTTCTTCTAATGAGCCAAATATTAGACAAAACAAACTGGGGACTTGTCTTTGAATAGGAAACAGATATGCTAAGTATATTCTTCAGATTTGTTTTAACTTTTATCTTTAGATGCTGATTTCTGTCTAAAAGAGGGTGTTGGGGCTACCAAAATAAAACTCATAACTTACAGGTTTGACTGACATCTACTTGATGCCTGGCCCTTTATGCTGTGTTGATGGCTGGAAATAGAATTTTCTCCACTCATTTTTAGGCAAGCTGTAACTCTTCTAATGCAGGGTTGCTTCTAATTTAGATTTATATGAAACAAGGGAAAATATATTCTTTTTAAGTCCAGTTGTTGGCTAAACCAGGCTTTTGAGCTTCCTGGTTACTTATCATTCAACAACGGGTATGGGAAAGTGTTTATAAGCCATCAATAAAGTAGTGCATTAATAATAATTGTTATTCTGAGGCACCTAGGTTGCTCATTCGGTTAAATGTCCAACTTGATTTCAGCTCAGGTCATGATCTCATGGCCTTGGATTGATCCCCCCATCCGGCTCCATGCTGGCAGCTCAGAGCCTGCTTGGGATTCACTCTCTTCCTCTCTTTCTTTGCCCCGTCCCCCAGTGCTCTTTCACATGCACGTGTGCGTGCGCACTCTCTCTCTCTCTCTGAAAAATTAATAAACATTTAAAAAATAGTAATTATTTCTCCTCTTTAGACATATTGGATTTCTTGTTTTGTTTAGTACATATATCTCTTCAACCAAAAATCATTACTGATGATGATCAGTTTTGTTTTATACTTTGTAATCTTATAAAATGATTTCCATCAGGTGTTTCTCACAAAACCCCTGAGTGGTTGGTGAAAATCATGATTTCATGGATGGGAAAACTGAGGGACAGAGAAGCCCTGAACCTTGCCTCCTGGTTAGAATATCCTTCTTTTCTGATCTCCTCTGTAGATTTTTGTATGTTTGGGTTTTTTTTGTTTCCTTTTTTACAATATCCCTGCCTTTCTGCTGTAGAGAATGATTTATATATTGCAACAGCTGATTTTTTTTTTTTTTCTGCAGAGATATTCCAATGCCCTTAGTCAGCTCAGGAGTAGAGCATGGTAATTTGAGAGAGCTGGCATTTGCAAGAATGAAAGACCTTGGAATACAGGTAAGAGTCTGACAGTAACTGTTGAGATCAAAGTAATCTGAAACACAAGGCACTTAACTTTGGAACACACAGACTCCCAAGTTTGGTCAAAAAGTTTTCATATACTAAAGGCATTCTTACTAGGTGTATATAAAACATGAAGCTGAAACCAGTGGTTGCAAAGGCTGCATTTTCTCCCTTGCACCCCTCTGCTTGCTTCTAAAAGAGCATATTTGTCGATTTAAGGGTGCCAGATGCCAACTATGATCTCAACTCTCTTTTTTAAATTTTGAAGTATTTCTTTTTTTCTTTTTTTTTTTTCTTTTGAAGTATTGGGTGTTCAGTTCTTGACTAGTGGAGATAGAAGATATGAGTATATGTTTGAAGACACCAGGATTACCTGTGTAAAATAATTACGAAACAGTGCTATTGCCCACATATTCCAATGTCCCTTGCCCTGCTCCACCCCCATGTTTTTTCAAGTACTTACTTATTTCAGATATTTACTAAACACCTTCTTTCTTCTGGCCTTGGACATGCAGAAGAGCCCAGGAATCTGCAACTTAACAGTCTCTGCACATGATTCATAAATCACAGTAAGGTGATTATAACATAAATTCACAGTGCCCTAGAAACTCCTTCTTAGAGCTGCTAAAGAGGAAAAGCCAGAAGTGGGGTCAAGGCCTGAGCATTGATTGCTGGGCTCTGCCTTCAGCAATTCAGATTCACTAGGTCTGGAATGGAGCTGTGGGATGTTCTCATGAACAATACAGACTTTGAGAGACATCCTTTTGAAGACTGCATGTCATGTTTGTGCACCTGCCCAAGACATTTTATTCTCTCAGTCAAATTGTTATAGAGAAACCTTTTCAGAAAATTGTCCAAAGGAGAGTTTGTGAACATGATCGGCTTATTCTACAAAAGAAAGAAAAAAAAGACAATTTCAAGTTCTGGAAAAATAGCAAATACAGTAATCAGAGTAATTAATAGCACCAAACAAGCAGACAAGTCTGTATTATGCCCGTTCTTCTTCCCAGTCTCCAGCTGTCCTTGTCTTCCAGCACCTCTCTCCTCTGAGAATACCACAGCCAAAGTGACTGACCTGACCTGGTTATCCTGATAATTTCATTATCTAGCTATCGTCGTTAACCCTGTATCCCTTATATTCTCTCTTAAATTGGGTTTGAGTCTAAACACTGAAGACAGCTGAAAGACATCTAGCTCACAGACTGTCTTTACCAGAAAATGAGCACACACCAATCTCTGCTTTTAAAAAGCATTCTCTCATAACACCCCCCCACCACCACCACCAAAAAGGCATGCAGGTGTTCATTAAGAGCATGTAACTATAGCTTGTTCACATGCAACCTACTGTATAGAACTGCTGTAGCTAAAAGACAACATCTAAATGTAATAGATTTGTAATTACAGAGACTTGTGATCTTTGTTTGCTATATAATTTTTGAGTTCATGGATTCCACATTAAAGCGTTATTATCTTGGGCTCATGTCTGGAACATGGAAATAGCTTTGTTTTTATAAAACTGAATAGTGAGCTCTTATCTTTCTCGTGGAATTCTTTACATATATAACAGCACTTCATAAATAATGCTGTTTTAGTAGTATAGCTTGCATGACATCATCACATTTCCTAGGGTGATCTTTTCTCACTGGTAGAAAATGTTAGAATCCTGAAAATAATTTTTACAGTTCTGTATGGGAAAATATACCATGGGATATATAATGGAATACTGTAATGACTCTGTAATTATAAATGTCAGGCTATGTAGTTATGTATACTGTATTGTGGAAGAGAAGTGAGGGTCACGGGATGCCTGGGTGGCTCAGTTGGTTAAGCATCCAGCTCTTGATTTCGGCTCAGGTCATGAGCTCACGGTTCGGGAGTTTGAGCCCTGTGTCAGGCTCTGCGTTGACAGTGCAGAGCCTGCTTGGGATTCTCTCTCTCCCTCTCTGCCCCTCCCCTGCTTGAGTGTTCACTCACTCTCTCTTGCCCTCTCCCTCTCTCTCCCTCCCTCCCTCCCCTCCCCCCTTAAATAAACATTAAGAAGAAGAAAAAAAGACATAAGAGTCCTATCACATAAGCTTGGCCATACAAGAAGCATTGCATGTATATCATCTGCAGCCTCCCAGTGATGCTCTTGTGACTGTGGTTCAGATGTATAATAAATAGCTCTAGGTTCCATCTTTTTTCTTCCTTTCCTCCCTCCCTCCCTCCCATCCTTTCTCCCACAGTGCCCTTCTCTGAAAAAAAGAAAAAGTACCACAGCAGTCTTTCCAACTTCTAAATGATACAACCATGGTAATGCTAAAAATGTTAACTGCCATAAAATGATGAAGATACTTAAAAATTAGGAATTTGCTTTTTACTCTTCTGTACACATAGTTTTGGGTTCTACTTATAGGTACAGCTATATCCCCTGGGTAAAAAAAACTATTTCCAGATTTTAGGACATATGTTATTTGGGTATCATATATTGATCTCTAAATTCTAAGCTTGTTTGTAAAGCAATACTATACTAACTTCATACTTTGTTTTCCCCTATCCTCAGATTCATTAAAGATGGTTTTATTTTTAAATTTAGTTCTTATTATCTCATTGTAAATTATGTCCAAACTTAATTTTGAACTCAGGGTTTGGTGGAAAGGTATGAATAAAAATTGAATTAGTTAACCCAGTTTTGTATTTGCCCCTTTCCTCCACTTTTTTTTTCTTCAGTGTCGAGACGTGAGAACCAGAGAGGTTGGAATCCAAGAAATTCATCACAAAGTACGGCCATACCAGGTTAGTTTCTTCATTTCATAGAGAGATTGGGTCCTGTTCATAAATTTTTTTCAGACCTGGACCCACACTTTCTGACCAACAGGACTGATCCCTAGAAGTTAATAAGTAAACTAAGCAAAGAGTAATTGAGGATCAAATATAGATGTTAAGACAGGAAAGACAAATATGAGGGTGGCTGAACTGTAGAAGAGACAGGTTAGGAAAACCAAGTCTGAACTTCATTCTAGATCAGCACTGTCCACTAAAACCTTCTGCAGGGTTGCAAACTATAATCTGTGCCATCCAATGTGGTGTCAGTCCAATGTGACATGTGATGGTAAGTACTTAAAAAGTGGCCAGTGCAACTGAGGAACTGAGTTTTAAATTTTATTTAATTTTAATCCAAATATAAATAGCTACATACAGCTAGTGGCTACCTTCAGGTAGAGCTGAATGTGATCTGTTTATCTTTGTGGGTACTACAACTATTAAAATTATTGCCCATTGGTGGTAATCAGATGAATTCAGGGCCCTTGTCAATAAGGGTTCCACAAAACTTAAGCCTGATGCCTAAAAGTAGTCATTGTAATGAGTTAACTTCTCTCCTATGTACCTGTAATGCCTAGCTATATGCCAAACTTTCTGTGGGGATTAGCTCTTTTATGGAACCCTACTTGAGAGAGATTAGATGACACCTGCATTGATATTTCTGTTCTCAAAATGCATGGTTTGTTTAATTGATGTTTTTAACATCTGGGACCTTTTGAAGAAAAAAGTAGACCCAAGCACAGTTAGTCATTTTTCCAAATTCTTGTGCAATCCAGTTAGTTAGTAAACATTAAGTTTGAGAGGAAATTTAAGCATTGGTCTGAATTGTTCACTTCACTACTGGTACAGTCAGCCTATCTTCAGAATGTGTCTGAGTGTGACCATGCCCACATATGTAGGTTTGTCTCTGAATATTGTTACATATTGCTTATGCAGATGCAAAATTCAAGGGCCACTTGAACAATGAGTTGAAGAGTCAAAAGCCTATGTAGATTGGTACCACAGAGCTTCCCCCATAAGCTACTCTCCAGTTCTTGAATTTTCTTTAATGTTTAATCTTATAACTAGTCATAATATTTTAAGGGCCCTGTGGGATGCCATATTTTCTTAAAAGCCCATCAAGGAACAAGTGACCAGTAACACATTTTTCCCCCAAAATCAGGTTTTAGTGGAAGAACTAAAGGCTAGAAAATGAAACCATTGAGGACCTAACAGTTCTGGGGCTCAGTGGTGCTCCCAAGAGCTATGCATGTGACATAATATGTAATTTTACCTTCGAGACTCTTCATGGAGGATCAGAGGTTTAAGTACATAGAAGCATTTACTGAGCCAGATCTCTGTAAGAATCTCAAGGTTAATGAAGTTCAAATATTTATGCAGTTAGAATTGTTTTCCTTTTATAATATTCCATGAACAAGGCATGAACTCTTTCTTAATCATTGATGTTTGAAAGTAGACAAGTAAAAAGAAACCTAATTCGTGATTATTTGTTATCCTTAATTGTGTGTATTAACCTAAATAAATACTTACAATTATAAAAATGAATTTTCTCTAATTTAAAAAACTTTGTGTGTGTGACTTTTTATTAAACAGGTTGAATTGGTAAGGAGAGATTATGTTGCGAATGGTGGCTGGGAAACATTCTTATCATATGAAGACCCAGATCAAGACATTCTGATTGGCCTCCTGAGATTACGAAAATGTTCGGAAGAAACCTTCCGTTTTGAATTGGTTGGAGGTGTTTCCATAGTTCGAGAGCTGCATGTGTACGGAAGTGTAGTCCCTGTGAGCAGTCGAGATCCTACTAAATTTCAGCATCAGGTATCCTGTATTCCATTTCTATTTGACTATAATTAGAAACTTGCCCAAAGGAGGAAGAGAGAAAAGGAATGGGCAGAAGGAGGGGGCAGAGGCAGAGGAGGAAGGAAGAAGGGGGAAAGGCAAGGACAGAAACTGAAGAACTAATATTGTATGTTCAGAGATGTTTTCTTTTGAGTGTGAAGGAGGAGGAGCGAGAGACAAATTGGAGACTCAGGTAGAATATAGTATTAGATTGAACCATATGAAATTGCTATTTTTGAAAGTCAGAAATGGCCTAATACCAGCAATTTCATATGATTCAGCAGCTATGTATTATGAAATCAAAGCAGATGATAATGTGAAAGCACTTGTGAAATATTAAAGGTCTTCATAGATGCAAGCTATATCTGACATGTAGTGGAATGCTGTTCCACTCCCCACAGACAACCTAAATAAAGAAATAACTCACTCTTTAAAATTTCCAGGAAGTGGCTTAAAACCACTATTGGTGGGTACAGAGTAGACCCCAAACTTAGTCATTTAAGAATATTGCCTGCTTTCAAAAACCTTTTAGATATTGTAGGGGTGACTAATAGATACAAGATTAGATGCCCCAGACTTCATCACCTAGAGATTGCCTAGAACTTATTTAAAAAGAGACAGGAAGTTGAGAGGCAATTGCCCCCTTGCTGTGATGAGATTACATCATCCACAGAATACCTTTTGATGGCTTTTGTTGCAAAATTATTCCCTTTTTTACTAGTCTGCTACAGGGTATTTTTGGTATAATTGAATGGTTTCTCTTTTCTTACTCCCATGCATTTTTTTTTGTCACTCTTATTTTAGCAGATTTTAGCAACTACTAAATATTAGCCTTTTTGTTTTACAGACCCCTCTTACTGACTTCCTTTCTTCTCAATTCCCTAATCCCCTCCTTTGCTCCTTCCAGGGATTTGGCATGCTTCTGATGGAGGAGGCAGAAAGAATAGCTAGAGAAGAACACGGATCTGGGAAAATAGCTGTTATATCAGGTAACTGGAGGAGAGCAAAATTCATGATTCATTCACATTTTAACTTGGTATCACAGTTAAAACTATCTCAGGCCTCTTACCCCTATTTATGATTAGTCAGGATTGGGCCAAGTACAACAGTAAAAGACTTGTGCTCACACACAGAATTCCTGTAAGCAGTCTGGTGGAGTAGAGCTTTCAGAAGCACGGAGTGGCAAGACCAGTAATCGGTGTCCTATCTTTCTTGCTGTCACACCAGTCATCTGTCTGCCCCACTAGTCGTCATTTCCTCTCTTGTGCTTTGTGCCCAGTTACTCTGTCTGGGAAATTGAAATTTGGTGATATGGATCCAAGAAAAAGTAAACCAGTGTGGCTGTTATCAACACTGTTGTTCAGAAAGTTAAAATGGAACCTCAGTTGCCAGTACAAGATATTTAAAGGCAGAGTTCTTTGCTCCATAAATATTGCTCTCAGTGACTTTGCTTCAGGGAACAGCTTTCCCTTGTTTGCAGCTTTCCCCATACTTTGTGTGGGACATCACACAAAGGGAAGTGGGCACAAAAAGGAAATTCTAGTGTGAGAGAAAAAGAAATAATATAGATACCCTTTCACTCCTACTGTTTAGTACTATATCCCAAAAATTGCTATTCCTAATAAGAAGCTAATGTGGTAAAAGCCATGATCAGAATGTAGGGGTTTTTTTCCTCCAGGTTTATTTTCCCATTAGAAAACATGCTCCTTTCTTAAAGCAGATTCTTTTCTTTTAAGATCTTGTAAATAATCTTTTCTGAAAATGAGAGTTGAAATGCGTTTTTAAAAAAAAAATAAATTGTTGCTAATCAATAAATCAACACCCTTGCCCAGGTTTTAATGATTATAATTATGAAAATGTAATGACCCAGGCTCACTTAATCATTTAGTCTGGCTATGGTTTTTGGCATTATCCAGATGGATTGGTAAAACATTTCTTAACATAGCTAGCTTTATATATTTTTCTCTGTTACCTTAATTTCACTAAAAAGAGGCTCACCTAAGTGATACTGATATTTGTAATAAAAAATGTTTACGTCTCAGTTGTAACCTGTGGTTGTCCAGAAGTCAACCTTTCCTGTTCCCCGAAGAGGTCCAGCCTGACTTGAGACTTACTCTACACACACACCTGTGAAGGGTTGAAAGCACCTGACATTCAGCAGTCCCTTTCGCTAGAGCACTGTCAGTGTGTTCAGCACAGTACTTCTCAGGCTTTAATGTGCTTGTACATTATCCAGAGATCCTGTTAAAATGCAGATTCAGGGGGCGCCTGGGTGGCTCAGTTAGTTAAGCTTCTGACTTTGGCTCATGTCATGATCTCACTGCTCGTGGGTTCAAGCCCTGCATCGGACTTTGTCCTGACAGCTCAGAGCCTTGAGCCTGCTTCTGATTCTGTCTCCCTCTCTCTCTGCCCTTCCCCCACTCGTGTGTGTGTGTGTGTGTGTGTGTGTGTGTGTGTGTGTGTGTGTGTGTGTACGCGCGCATGCGCACACGCTCTGTCTCTCCCTCTCTCTCAAAAATAAACATTAAAAAAAATTTTTTTAATGGAGATTCAGTCTGGGGTGGGGCTTGAGAGCCTGCATTTCTAACCAACTTACAGTGATACCTGTGCTAATTGTGTCTTCAGACCACATTTTGAATGGCAAGGTTTTCATATTCTCTTCCAAACCATTAAGGGAAAGATACTCTCTGTGACCATGGTGGGGCCTGCACACCCGCAGTCTACTGTGCAGTCACGTGGTTTTCTGGTATCTGTGGGAACATAATCAATTTTACAACCGAAGAACTATTGGTATTCTATTACTTCTCCACATTATTTCATTAACCTTCATAATATCTATCCATTTGTAGAAATGTTACATGCAGAGAGGGCCCCTGACTTGGCTGAGGTTCTATTCAGGCACCCATAAGAGCCTTAGTTTCTGCTTTTTATGAGCAGGGTGTCTTTCTAAGTGGAAATCAGCATCTGTCCTCTTTCTAGCTTTTTATCATAATCTAAATAATAGCTCAATTTCAGATCATCTGCTTGTAGAATTTTTAAAATAAGAGTCTTGCTGAAAAAAGCTGGGAAGAACCTTTCTCCTTAGCTGCTACAGTAGGACTACTAGATTTCTGTATAGGGGGTTTCTTTGGGCTAGTGGGTTTCTGTAAGAGCAGTCCTGGATTGTCTTTTGGAACTAAAGTGAGTTCTGTGGGAGGAAGGAAGCATTATTTCCTGTCACTCTAGTCTCTAAGTTGCGTCATTGCTTTCTATTAGGGAAAGCACATAGTACCTTGACTTTCTCTTTGACTCAAGATCTGATCACCCTTCTAATGAAAAAAGCCAAGAATATTTCTCTATGTATGATGCATTTTATTCCTCTAATTTAGTAACATATTGTTCAGTTAAGTTTCTGAATCAGACACCTGAGATGTCCATTATTCAGAACTTGGAGTAGTACAGATTTAAAGTATGCATTATCATCACCTTTTATGTAGCTTTTGTCCTTCCATGTTTGTTCATATTTCACTTTGGTCTTTCTGCTTTGAGTACACTGTGTGTGTGTGTGTGTGTGTGTGTGTGTGTGTGTGAAATTAGTTTTTGTAAAAAGTCAAACAGTTCTCCATAATTTGATCCTTGGAATGAAAATCTCCTTATGATCGCAGTGGTGCTTGTCTACTGTGTTTATTCACAGTGCTTCATTAGGTGTGCTGTATAGGAAGAGACACTTGGTGGCGGGAGAGTTTGGATTCCAATCCTGTGTTGACCGTAGCCCTCACTTCTTGTGATCTTGGATAATTTCACTTGATCTCCATTCTTCCCTTACTGAAAAAAATTGGGGTAGGTTATCTTCTACAATTCTAGCAGTCTAGAATTCTGCCCCTTAGTGTTTTCATCTCTTTTAGTTCTCAACATAACCACTTGTGTTTTACTGATTACATTTTAAGTAGATTCTTTCCTGAAACCATGTTAGGAAGCCCTTTAATTTCATTAGTAATTGCACTTAGTCTCCTTGTATGTTAGATATTTGATGATAAAAATGATAAAGTTTCCCATGGTTAGGTTATCCTATGATTTGTGGATACATATTGACTTCATCACAATTTGGTGCTACTTTGTGACCTAAGCGTCGTATGTTTTTTTCTGACCTTGTCCTTGATTTGTAAATCCATCCTTGTTCTGGTCTGCAGGCTTTTGTACACAGTGGTGGCCTACATATTCTGTCCTGGCATAACTAGTAGCTTGAGTAAGGGAGAGACAGGTCATTTATCATTCTGGTTACAGTGACTGTAAGAGTAATGCACTTATGTCGAGTTTTTTTTTTTTTTAATTACATTCTGATTCATTATGACTTCCCCTCAACTTGCCAGCAGATTTTCTGTTATTTGGATTTATAATCTTTGATTCTGCCTCTAGACAGTATGATTAACTGCACAGTAGATCTGATTTGAATCACTAGTCAGACTCCATGTGTTCTGTTTTTCCCTGTTAAAAACAAATTGGTTTTTATCTTTGTTACCTCAATATATTTTGTTTCTAAAAGGTATATACTGAATATTTTACAGCTAATTTATCCTTTTTTAAAAGACTGATTTTATAGCTACTTGAGGAAATTGAAAATTTTCTTGTTTATTGGAGTCAGGTGAAGCACTTAGACCTTTTAGATTATTCATTCTATTTTTTTAAGTATATATAATTGTCTTCGTAAGTAAACTGTATTTCAAAGTTAACCATCAACTCTAAATTTGAAGATTAAAGCAAAAATGAAATGATTGGCTTCATCAGCATCAGAATCACCAAGTGTATTGAGTGTCTCCTATGTTCAAGGGACCGGAGTTGAGAGGGCAGATCAAGAAAGTATGAGATACTACTGCCTGGACCTTGAGGGGTGTTGAAATTGGGCTGCACAGTTAACTCAGTCTTCACCCCACAGATTATCCTTAACTCCAGAGGAAGATAAATTTTTCTCTCTACTTAGACTATATCTCAACTCATGATTAATTGCTTCAGAATAAGAAAATAATCTTTTTTGTACATACAAAATGGGTAAACCAGTAAGGTAAGAACAACCAGTTTATAACATGTGTGGGCAGTTAATTACTGCTAAATAAGCAATTAATTAGTCCCTATTATATCCAAGTGCTTTAGTATCTCTCACCAGCTTATGTAGCTTCTGTCAACATACACCTGTTTAAGATTAACAAATTGTATCTACTTAAAAGCCATGATGTTTATCTATGTGGATTTTTATCTCTCTTTCCTTTAAATATGTTAGGATGAAGCCATTTTTTTCTCTTCCCTGTCTTATGGTGTCAAGTACAAGTGATTATACTGTAGAACCTAACCTACAACATTTGAAATGCCATCACTAATAATCACCATGGAAACTGGAGATCTCTGATGTTACACTGCCCGTACCATTTCCAAAAGGGCAAATATAACTGTTGATAGCTGCTATTTAAAAAGCCACTTAATATACCCAACAGATGATTTTTTTTTTCTTTTGGCAGTTTTGGCTAGGTATCAGATCCAATCGTGTTACTGTTTCTGTTTGCCAAGCTAATTACTATGCATCAAGACAAACAGCTATTCCCAAGCTCCCCCTAGTACCTTCGTCATAAGCAGTATTCTATTTGTGTTCTTTCAAGTAGAAAATTAATATGGCCATTGGCCAAGAATTGTACAAGGCTGATAGATCACACAGTGATGGTGAGAAATGAGGAAAATGTCTGAATGGTTGATGACAGAAATCCACTGAAGTCAGAGACTGTTAGCCATTTTGTTTAAACCCATTTAAAGTCAAAGAAGAGAGAAGGGGGGAAGATAAATATATAGGATGAATAATCCTTAAACCTTAAATATAGAGTGAGTAAACAAGTCACTGTGGAGAGGAGATCATTCTAAAATCATGATGCTCAGAATATGATTCTAAAAGCTACATCTACAATTCCTACTAGTGAAAAAACCAACATGCCTATGCCTTACATAATCCAATATGGTTTCCTGGGACTGAAATTCATGGTCTTGTACCCCAGAGCCAGTGTTTAATGATATGTGGGCAGAAAATAACAGTCATTTGGTTTCATTAAACTACAAATGGCTTAGATTTACTTACTGAACCCCAGAAACTTCACCTGTATTCCAGGCTGCAACCCATCTCCCTTTACTTAAGGTGAAGGTAGTTTTATTCTCTGCATTATAATCTAGGTGAAAAGAAGCGTACATTTGTAACTAGATGTGTCTAGTAATGGACTCTTGATCCTTACCAAAATGCCTAGAAAAGCTTTTCCTCATTTTGGCTTATTTGTTTGCTAAGGATACAGGAAGCCTGCCAAATGCAAACCAGTTTGTGCCGCCTGTGTGCTGTGTGCATAGGACTTCTCAGAAAGGGGAAAGATTGTGTGCTCTTTTGTAGTTTCTGTTTCATCCCTTTACATAATTTATCTTGTAATAAATTATCCCCTAATGAAATGCACATTGTTAGGGTTCTGTATATTCCTCTATTTATTCCACTTTAGCATTCTAACAATTAAATGTTTTTTTAAATGTTTATTTATTTTTGAGAGAGAGAGTGCAAACAGGGTAGGGCCAGAGAGAGAGGGAGAGAGAGAGAATCCCCAGAAGGCTCTGCACTGTCAACTCAGAGCCTGATGCCAGACTCAAACTCACGAACCATGAGATCATGACCTGAGCCAAAATCAAGAGTTGGCCACTTACTTACCCAAGTGAGCCACTCAGGTGCCCCCATATTTCTTTTTTGGTGCATGTTCCAATAGGATTGTATTGTGGTGGTGGGTAATATCTTTCTGTTTAAAGATAATAGATAAAAACATAAAATATTGCATTGCTACAAGAATTTGATTCTTAATCATTAGACTAGCAATGATGATATGGAATACTATTTTGCTAGATAAGAAATTAGCTAAATGTTTGCCAACTGGTGTGTGTATTGCAGCTGGACTGTGGAGGCAGCCTTGCATAGCTCCTCCCAGGACTCTGCATTCCCTGATTTGTTATTCATTCATTTGTAGAGGAATCAGGTACCAGATTGTAGTACTTTGCATATCAAGTGCATTATACCCATCCCTCTCTCTGTATTTCATGACTATAGTAACTAATGCGTGTTTTCCAAATATTCCTTAATAGGCCACTGGTGAGTGTCCACTGTTTGGATCTTATGGTGAGGTTTCCTAGGCAGAAGCTAGTGATAGGAGTAGGTAGTAGCTTGTTGGCACAGGAGGAACAGCATCTGGCAAGTGCTGTTTCTCTTCCTAGGTCCATGCTATCAAGTATCCTTGTATCTCAGAAATGTGTACATTAATGTCCCAGAGGACAGCCCTGCTAATGTTGACATGCTTAACATATGTATACTTTTTCTCCCCATTCTTGTTCCTCTTAGTTTATAGATATTGGGAATTACGACTGTACTTCTGCTTGGGAAGAGGAATAGTGCTATATCATGTGGCTTCTAATAATATTCCTGAGAGGTCTGGGTGCTTTGATATAAATGACTGCCTTTGTTGTAAAGTTAGACGCTTCATCGGCTTTTTTCTGAGGAAGGAAGCCTTCTCCAGAGTTGTCTAGTCTAGACTTCTCATCATCTGCTGTTCGTCACAATGTCTGATTTTAGTTTGTTGCAGTATTAACTCCTTATCAATGTAACTTTCATGTGGTTAGTACTGTTCTTTTCTATAAATATTTGACATTGTTATAATCCACTCAATTTTTGATAAAACTTTTCTCTTTTAGATCTTAGAGGCAAGGATTTGGCAGATTCTTCCCCTTTGGGTGAGCAGATTACTAAATAATTCTGGAAAACATTGATGCTGCCTTCCTTAGCAACCAAGATACTGTTTTTATAGAGCTTTTTAGTTTAAGCATTTCTAATTCCAGCAAGACATAACACAGGGAATTTCTTATTCTTTTTATCACATGGCTTGAACTGTTGTCTCTGACTCACATTTCTGAGACATTAACTGATGGATTTAGGGTTTTAGATTGTGGCCATGGGATTATATTTCCTTATGCCCCCTGCCCCCAATCCTCTACCTCCCTGAGCATCCGGTTGTCTGGTTTATCCACCATTTATGAATGAATCACTGTTGTTTGGTAAAGCAGTCCAGAAGCCCCAGATCTATATCCTATGTGCCCTGTTACCTCTTACTGCAAATCCTACTAATTAGTGGTTGTTTTGGTTATCTCTTGTTGTGTAACACATCACCCCAAAATTTAATGGCTTAATACAACAACCAATTTATTTTCTTAGTGATTCTGTGGGTCAGAAATTCAACTGGGCATAGAGAAGATGGCTCACTTCTGTTTCATGATGTCTAGGACCTTGGCTGGGGTAGCTTAAATGGCCATCAGCTGTGACTAGGTTGGCTTGTCTGGAGTTTCAGTTCTAGCTGGTAATGGGTGCTCAGTTGAGACTGTCAGCATGAGCACCTTGGTTCTTTTCCACCTGACTTGCATTTCTCATAGCATGAAGGCTGGGCTCTTAAAGGAAGGGAGCAAAGACTAGACTTAGAAGTCCCAGAACATCTTATATTCATTATCTGTTGCTGTGTAATAAATAATCACAAAACTTAATGTCTGAAAACAAGCGGTCATCACAATTCCTGTAAGTCAGAAATCTAGAAGTGACTTAGCGAGGTACCTCTGCCTCAAAGTATCTCATAAAACTCCAGTTAAGGTATCAGCTGGAGTTGTAATCATTTCAGGATTCAATTGGGGTTGAAAGATCCACTTCCGGGTTTACCATGTGGTTTGACAGGCTTCAGTTCCTCATGGGCTGTTGGTCTTAGGGCCACAGTTCCTCACCATGCCATGTAGGCCTCTCCAAAGGGCTGCTCATCACGTGGCAGCTTGCTGCCCTCAGCAGAGTGATCACAGAGACGGCCCCTTGAGATGGGAGCTACAGTCCTTATACCTACTCTTAGTAATAAGTCAACAAGTCCAGCCCACACTCAAGGGGAAGGGATTATGCAAGACTGAATACCAGTAGACAGGGACTTTGGGAGTCCTCCTCTTAGAGACTGTCTACCACAATGTGACTTATGCCCCATTCTATTGGTTACCAGAGTCATTGGGCCAGCCCACATTTTAAAAGAGAGGAAATATATCCACTTTTAAAGAGAAGATCTGGTGGCGGCCACCTTTGCCTACTAAGTTAAATATGTTTTCATTAACTTGAGATTAAGTTACCCAGTCCCTTTCTACAGAAAACTTCATTTAGCCTTCTCCCAGGATGGACTGTCTTTGGCCATATGTAGATTCAAGAGTTCCTGTCCCAAACCCAATATCAGGGTTTCATAGAGCCAGTCATGGCAGCACAGTTATACCTAACACTGTCCTAAGTAGACTTTGGCAGGCCCCCACAAGTAGCCCCTGCATCTGACCTTTTGTCTGCTCTCTCTCTTCCATGAGGACATTTCTGTATTTCCCTTTATAAGCCTATCTAAATGTTTAATCCTTTAGATCTATGATATTGGCCACTTACCTTTCTTCTAGGTTATAGAATATAGACCATCTTTGGGCTGGTTTCTCTCTAAAGATATCCTACCCTTATCCACATTCCTGCCCCCAAACAAACACCTGAAAATAGTTAATGGACCTTGAAGTCTTGTTTTCTCAATTTGGGAAGGTAGTAAATTGTATATGACATAAAATTTGCCATTATAAACATTAAAAAAAAAATTTTTTTTTAATTTTTTTTGGGGGGGGCCTACAAAAGCAGAAGGGGAGAGAGAGAGGGAAAGAGAATGAGAATGAATGAATCTTAAGCAGGCTCCATGCTCAGCACAGAACCCAACATTGGGCTCAATCCCATGACCCTGGGATGGTGACCTGAGCCGAAATCAAGAGTTGGATGCTCAACCGAGCCATTCACGTGCCCCTGCCGTTATGACCATTTTTCAGTATACATTTTGGGGCATTTGTTACAGTCACAACGTTATACAACCATCACCACTATTTCCAAAACATTTTCACTACCCCAAACAGAGACTCTGTCCTCATTAAGCAGTATTCTCAATTCTCCCATCACCCCAGCCCCTGGTAACTTCTAATCTACTTTGTCTCTGTGAGGTGGAATCATACAGTATATGGCCTTTTGTGTCTGACTTATTTCCCTTAGCATAGTGTCTTCTAGGTTTATTCATACTATAACATTAAAAGATTATGCTTCCTTTACTAAGACTGAACAATATTCCACGTGTGTATGCTGTGTGCATGTGTGTGTGTATGAACATTTAATAGAAATCACAAGTAAAGCCATCTAGTTCTGGGCTTTTCTTTGTTGGAAGGTTTTTTATTACTGATTCAATCTCCTGACTTGTTGTAGGACCATATAGACCTGTTTCTTCTTGAGTAAATCTTTGTAGTTTGTGTTTCTAGGAATTTGTCCATTTTAACTAGGTTATCCAGTATGTTAGTGTATACACACATCAATATTCTTCATAGTATTCTCTTCTAACCCTTTTTATTTCTATAAATAAATTTCTCTTTCATTTCTAATTTTAGTAATTTCAGTCTCTTTTTCTTTATACTTTTCTTCATACTTTAAGATTTCAGTCTTTTTAAATTTATTAAGTTTTCTTTTATGACCTGATTTATGATCTAAGCTAGAGAATGCTTCATGTCCCCTGTGGAAAATGCATATTCTGCTGTTGCTGAGTGATGTGTTCTGTATATGCCTGTTAGGTCTAATCAGTTTAAAGTGTTTTTCAAGTCCTCTGTTTCCTTATTGATCTTCTGTCTTATTTTTCAAGCCATTATTGAAAATGTCTGTTGAAGTCTGCAATTCTTATTGTAGAACTATTTATCTCTCCCCTCAATTCTGTCCATTTTTGCTTCATATATTTTGGGGCTCTGTTGTTAGGTGTATGTGTGTTTATAATTGTTAAACCTTGATGAATTGAACATTTTGTCTCCTGTATCATATAGCAATTTTATTTTTAATTTTCTGAGGAGCCTCCATACTGTTTTTCCATAATGGCTGCACCAATTTGCATTCCCAGCCAACAGTACACAAGGGATTCTCTTTTCTCCACATATTGCCAACACTTGTTCTTTTGTCTTCTTGATGATGGCCAGGCTAACAGGTATGAATGAGGTCATGTCATTGTGGTCTTGATTTGCATTTCCCTGATGAGTAGTGATGTTGAGCAACTTTTCATGTACCTATTGGCCATGTGGATATCTTCTTTGAAAAAATGTCAGTTTAATTTCTCTGCCCATTTTTAATCAGATTGACTTTTGTTACTAAGTTGTAGGAGTTAAGTATATTAGATAAAATTCCTTATCCAATATGTGAATTACAAATATGTTCTCCCATTCCGTACGTTGTCTTTTCATTTTGTTGATTATTTCTTTTGCTGTATGGAAGCTTTTTAATTTGATACAGTCCCCCTTAGTGATTTTTCTTTTGTTGGTTGTGCTCCTTTAGTTCTTTGTTCATGGTTTCCTTTAGCTCCTGAGCATATTTAATACCGTTGATTCTGCCTGGTAATCCCAGTATCTAGGCTTCCTCAGGCACAGTTTCTGTCAAATTCTCTTTTTCCCATGAATGGCCTTATTTTCCTGGGTTTGTTTTTGTTGTTGATGTTGAGAACTGCACATTTGAATAATATAAAAGATTCTCCCCCTCTTCAAGGATTGCTCTTAAGGGCTGCAGTCATCCATTTGTGTAGTGACTTTTCCAAACTATTTTTGTAAAGTCAGTTCTTTGTTGCATGTGGACACTAAAGTTTCTGTCCTCTCTGCAATCAGCCTGTGACCTGACAGAGATTTTCTTAAATGTCTGGATCTTTAAAAATGGGGGAGGGTGCTGTATGTCTCTTCAAATCTTAAACAAACACCCAGCACAGAAAGGAGAGGCCAAAGCAAAGGCAGTAGTTCCTCCAGGAGCCTCCAAACCAAACAAAATACACAGCTAGCTGGCTTTAGCTAACTGCTGTAGGAATGGGGGAGAGTATGTGGTTTACATCTGCTGCTCTCTTCTCAGAGTTCAGCAGCTCCTTCATCAAGTGCCCTCCCTCCCCCCCACCCCGGTTGCTATAAATGTCTTATCAATTTCTAGTGTCTCAAAATGGTTGGTTCTATTTTTTTCCAGTTTAATGGTGGTTTCAGTGGAGGGACTGATCTCTGGAGTTTCCTATTTGACCATTTGCTTTTTCAAAGTCAATTTTTTAAAAAACTATAAGGGATACCACTTCCTTCCAGGTTGCAGATGGCACAGTCTTTAACTTCTGCAGAGACACACTAATGATTTGGGACGTGAGCAAAGTAGTGGGAATGATCTGTGACATAGCAGATATTTTGCACTGATATGAACAGAGCCAGTCCAGTTTTGAATTAGAAGTTTGTGGGCTCTCCTAGGTCAGACACTGTGTGAGGGGAAAAAAATCTAAGAGCTGTAAGATAACCTACCACCGTCATCCTACTCTAAGTTACCACAGTAGGTTTCATTTAAATTCTGTGTAACTGCTATACAAGTTATCTACTTTTATCCTTTGTTCATTTTGTCTTCGCTATTACCTTGGTATAGCCATTTCAGAATGGATAGAGGAATTTTAGGCTGCTGGGTAGCAGGTTGGATCTTATACCTCTACTCAGATATTCTCTGTATCATCCAGGATGATGGAGAATAAGGTACTAATGTGCTTTATTAATGATTTGAAATAGTCAGCTGCTTTGAAGAGCTAAGATTACATGTGGGTAATTTTGTAAGTTTCTTTTTTTTTTTTTTTTAACATAGCAGGGGGAAAAAACTCTCTTTCAAAGATTTAAGGTCATTGAGTTAGTTAACTGGTTCATTTTCAGACATTCAGAATAAAAACCTTTCCCAACTCTCCTACATGGGCATTGTTGAAGAGTGAAATAGTGCCATCCAACTAAGCGATCAATGAGATGTAATAAAGTCTCATTTTAGTAGCAAATGAATGAAACTAATGAATACATTTGCCTTGTATTAACGCTGCTAGGCACATACCAAGTACTCAATAAATAGTTGATTAATTGAACCCAAAAGTAATTAAAACAGTTTGTTTTTATTTCACTGATTTTTTTTAATGATTATGAATCATCATCTCAATCTTTTGTACCTACTCAGAAAAATCAGATTTAAGTTTCAAAGGGTTGATTTAACATATTTTCAAGTTTGGCTTCAGGAATGTGATGTGGCTGAAGGTAGCTAAAGAGGCTGGTGACCAAAGCCAAATCACAGAATATTACTCTAGGCACGTGTCTGGATACTCTTTTTCTACCTTATCTCATTTGATCATATCACATCTGGCAAAGCAATGAAGCTAAAACAGGAATTTGGACCACCCCCTGCCCTCCCCATCCCGAATGCTCTACTAACAATGCTAGTAGGGCACCCTGAGGACTGCTGCATATCGGTTCAAGTCCTGCTCATTCCCTAGCCCACTGGGCTTTGCAGACACACCCAAGCGATCAGGTTGAGAAGTCAGTTACTTGTAGAGTCCACTGCATCTCTTCTCAAGGGCAGGAGCAGTGTTAACGCTGAGGCCTGTGACACAGTCTGCCTACGTCAGTCCAGGAGGCTGGCAGACGTCAGCTGTGAAATGTAATTGCTTGCTGTTGGCCGACTAACAAGAGGAAAGTTACTGTGAGGAGGACTGTTTGGAGCCCTGCTCAGCACCAAGGGGTGAGGGGAGCAGGGTGTGGCCCATACCCAGCCCCAGTGATGGCCTGTTCTCCTCCAAGCTGGCTAAGAGTGCTAATGCTTTTACCAGCCTGTTCTGCAGATTGTAGAAATGCAGCAGGGGCATGGAGGTGGGGAAGCTGTCCAGAAACAAGAGGCACAAAGAAATACAAACGGGCGTATTTTTGCTTAGTTGTTTAAGAGGTTGGAGTTCAGACCCGCTGGAGGTCAGACTTCTTTCCCCAAAATACTTAAATCTTCCCAAAGGGTCCAGAAGTAGATTTTCCATCTCCGTGCTACTGCATGTTAGTGGAAACAAAGATAGGAGCCTGAAAATATACCTTTCTTTCAAAAAAGCACAAAGCCTGAATGCCTCTTCTCAAGTTGTAATGGTTTCTAAGGCCCATGCCCTGTATAAAGGCAGAAATAGCTCAGGGAGTCTGTATGCTCAGTTGGAATCATGACTGAGGAATGCTTAGTGTTACCCCAGTAAAGCTGTTCTTTTCAGCAGCTTAGGAAATCAGGGCACACTCTGTTGAACTTTGCACTTATCCGAGGGCTGTCCTGTGTTAGATGTAAGGAACTGCTTCTGTCTCACCTCTGCTGGTTATGGTGGACAGATAACAGGTGTAGCTGTTTTAGGATGCACTTTGACCAACAGTACACCTTCAGTCTGGTAATTAATGGTAAAGGAGATATCACCATCTTTATTTGAAAGAAGGCAATTAAAACATGCCTCCAGTGAACATGCTGAGCAGAACCAGAAGGAAACCCAATGTATTTTATGACTTCACATGAGTAGAAAGCTAGAAGCATTAGCAGTCTGGTGAATTAATTGATCATTGTTGAAGCTGGGTAATGGGTATATGGAAGTTCGATACATCACCTCTACTTTTACATATTCTCCATAATAAATTAAGTCCATGGAAAATGGCATCTACTTTGTGAAATTAGAAAATATAAAAAGCCAGAGCTATGTCTTTAAAATGTGGGGGCAACTTTATAAGAGATAACAGTATAAATTAGAAAGCTGCCTCTAAATCTTTAACAAGGTAAGAAAGCTGGAACTAGATAAAGCCCTGCCCTTCATGCCTTTTACACTGAGTCATTTTCACTACCTGTCACCTAACATACAGGCAATTTTTTTTCTTTCTTTTTTCTTTTTAAAGACATCCCTCAGGGGCACATTTCTTTGTATGTATACAACATAATAACTGAATACAGTACAATAGTTGATTATATGCCAGACACTTCCTAATGATGGAAGTCATTGACTTCAAAGAGCTTACATTCTAGGAAGATAGACACGCAAGTCAAATGAAGCACAGCATGGCGACCGGAACAACAGGACTATAAGTAAGGGAAGCAGCTAGCATGGAGAGAGATGCTATGAATTCTAGCTTCTTTGTGGATAGGAGAAGTATATTCCGAGGTCTCCTGGTGGTGGGTTTGTCCAAGTTGAGGGTTCAGTGTGGAATGAGCCACTCATCCTATTCCTTCTACCTTATTTCCTAAATTCTCTGGACAAATTGAGTTCTCAAAACACATTGAAACATCTATAAAATGGAGTGCCCCTCTTGAGCCTTTTTCTTAATTGAGATATTATATGCAATAAAGTACATTTTAAGTGTACCACTTGATTAGTTTTTGCATGTGAATTATATTCCCATGTAACTATTAGATTAAGATGGAACTTTTTCAGCCCTCCAGGAGACTCTTCTTCCCTCTTTCAGTTCATACCATCTTCCAGATGTAACCAGTACTCTGACTTCCAGGACCATAAAATTAACTTTACCTGTGTCTGCACTTTGTGTTGATGGGATCTTTCATATGTGCTTTCTTTCATACATGTTAGGCCTTTGAGGTTCATCCATGTTCTTGCAGATAGCTATAGTTCCTTTTTCCATTCTGTGGGTGAAAATATAATTTATCCATTCTACTACTGATAGATATTTGGGTTATTTCCTGTTTGGATATTATAAATAATGTCTTTTGTTGGATATAAGCATTCATTTCTCTCTTCACTCAGGAATATAATTGCTGGGTTATAGGATGTGCTTATGGAACGAGAGCTTTAGGAAATAGTACAAACAATAAAGTGGTTGTACCCCTCTGGGGGTTCTGAGCTGTCTTCCTATATTCAGTGGGTGTGTGCTACTATCTGACCTATATTCTGTGTGTGTTTTCCTCTTGCTGTATCCCAAGCCACAATGTTGAGTAGAAGTAATGATTAGAATGTAGAGACAAGGTGAAATTGTGCAAGATAGAATATCAGTAATCCTATTTAATTCTAGATAACATACAGTGCAATATTGGTTTCAGGAGAATTCAGTGATTCATTACTTACATACAACACCCAGTGCTCATCACAACAAGTGCATTCTTTAATACCCATCACCCAGCTAGCTCATTCCCAACCACCTCCCTCTGTCACCCCTCAGTTTGTTCCCTATCATTAGGAGTCTCTTGTGGTTTCTCAGTAATCCTTGAATTAAAAGGGAAATTGTCCAGTGACCTGTCATCACATGATATAGTACTGTTACTTCCATTGTGTCAGCTTCAATTCAATTTTCTAAACACTTGAAAACTTTCAAAGGAGATAGGAAACAAAACATGGTGGGAAAGTCCTTTTCCTAAGTAGCAAATGTTTGGGCTAAAGAACTAGGCTAGACTTGAAAGAGCTAACAGTTCTTTGGGTTTTTGGTTTGTTTTGTTTTTTGGGTTTTTTTTAAATTTTTTATATAATTTATTGTCAGATTGGTTTCCATACAACACCCAGTGCTCATCCTAACAGGTGCCCTCCTCAGTGCCCATCACCCACTTTCCCCTTAAACCCTCATCAAACCCTCAGTTCTCAGTATTTAAGAGTCTCTATTTCATGCACAATACTCAGCACTAGGAATACAAAGTAAAGAAAAAGGTAAATAGAACTCGTACCACTTAGGGAGGCCAACAGTGGCACAGTCCACCATGGGGAGTTCTGGGGGGCAGAACACTGTAAAGAAAACCGCAGTTGTTTTCATTCACATTACACACGATACTCTGAATACCTATGCTACTGACACCGAATGTAGGGTGTTTCCACACATCAAGCAATTCTGCCACACCAGCTGTGTGTCCTGTAATTTAACTCCATTCTGACACTATCTACCTGGAGACAGCTTCAGATCCCACAGGTTAAGGGCTCAGGCCCACAAGAATGTCCTCACTTCAAATGCCAATTGCAAGTCCAGGTTGTTACCAGTGCTTCTGACCTATAAATGGAGGTTTCCACCACCCCCTTCTTAGGTTTGATTAGTTTGCTAGAGGGAACAAGCATAAGCAAAGACCTGGAAGCTAGAAAAAGAGCCAGACATGTGCAGAGAACTTAAAAAATTGAAAATTCACCAAGGCTGAAGCATAATTTTTAAGAAGAGAGGTGTAGCAAGAGATAAAGCTAGAAATGTAGTTGGGTACCAGATCATAAACAGCTTTAAAAGAATAATAACAGCCAATGTTTCTGAGGAGTTGGCTTTTTTCAGACCCTGCACTAATCACATTCCATAGACTATCTCATTTAATACTCAACATCCTGAAAACTTAAGTACATTATTACAGAGGATAAAATAAAGGTTCAGGGTTCTCTTTTTTTGCTGGGTCTCTGTCTGGTTTGGGAATCAAAGTAATGCTGGCTTCATACAATGAGTCTGGAAGTTTTCCTTCCTTTTCTATTTTTTGGAACAGCTTGAGAAGGATAGGTATTATCTCTGCTTTAAATGTCTGGTACAATTCCCCAGGGAAGCCATCTGGTCCTGGACTCTTATTTGTTGGGAGATTTTTGATAACTGATTCAATCTCTTCTCTGGTTATGGGTCTGTTCAAGTTTTCTATTTCTTCCTGTTTGAGTTTTGGAAGTGTGTGGGTGCTTAGGAATTTGTCCATTTCTTCTAGGCTGTCCAGTTTGTTGGCATATAATTTTTCATAGTATTCCCTGATAATTGCTTGTATTTCTGAGGGATTGGTTGTAATAATTCCATTTTCATTCGTGACTTTATCTATTTGGGTCTTCTCCCTTTTCTTTTTGAGAAGCGTGGCTAGAGGTTTACCAATTTTGTTCATTTTTTCAAAAAACCAACTCTTGGTTTCATTGATCTGCTCTACTGTTTTTTTAGATTCTATATTGTTTATTTCTGCTCTGATCTTTATTATAATTTCTCTTCTTCTGGGTTTGGGGTGTCTTTGCTGTTCTGCTTCTATTTCCTTTAGGTGTGCTGTTAGATTTTGTATTTGGGATTTTTCGTGTTTCTTGAGATAGGCTTGGATTGCAATGTATTTTCCTCTCAGGACTGCCTTTGCTGCATCCCAAAACGTTTGGATTGTTGTATTTTCATTTTCATTTGTTTCCATATATTTTTAAATTTCTTCTCTAATTGCCTGGTTGGCCCATTCATTCTTTAGTAGGATGTTCTTTAACTTCCATGCTTTTGGAGGGTTTCCAGACTTTTTCCTGTGGTTGATTTCAAGTTTCATAGCATTGTGATCTGAAAGTGTGCATGGTATGATCTCAATTCTTGTAAACTTATGAAGGGCTGTTTTGTGACCCAGTGTGTGATCTATCTTGGAGAATGTTCCATGTGCACTCGAGAAGAAAGTATATTCCGTTGCTTTGGGATGCAGAGTTCTAAATATATCTGTCAAGTCCATCTGATCCAATGTATCATTCAGGGCCCTTGTTTCTTTATTGATTCTCTGTCTAGATCATCTAGCCATTGCTGTAAGTGTTCACTCCTCATCAGAGAAATACAAATCAAAACCACACTGAGATATCACCTCACGCTGGTCAGAGTGGCCAAAATGAACAAATCAGGAGACTATAGATGCTGGAGAGGATGTGGAGAAATGGGAACCTTCTTGCACTGTTGATGGGAGTGCAAACTGGTGCAGCCACTCTGGAAAACAGCATGGAGATTCCTCAAAAAATTAAAAATAGATTTACCCTATGACCCAGCAATAGCACTGCTAGGAATTGACCCAAGGGATACAGGAGTGCTGATGCATGTGCCCCAATGTTTACAGCAGCACTTTTCAACAATAGCCAAATTATGGAAAGAGCCTAAATGTCCATCAACTGATGAATGGATAAAGAAGATGTGGTTTATATGTACAATGGAATACTACTTGGCAAGGAGAAAGAATGAAATATAGCCTTTTGTAGCAACGTGGATGGAACTGGAGAGTATTATGCTAAGTGAGATAAGTCAGGCAGAGAAAGACAGATACTGTATGTTTTTACTCATATGTGGATCCTGAGAAACTTAAGACCAGAGGGAAGGGGGGGAAAAAGTTACGGAGAGGGAAGGAGGCAAACCATAAGAGACTCTTAAATACTGAGAACAAACTGAGGGTTGCTGGGGAGTGGGAGAGGGGAAAGTGGGTTATGGGCATTGAGAAGGGCACCTGTTGAGATGAGCACTGGGTGTTGTATGGAAATCAATTTGACAATAAATTATATGGAAAAAAAAAAAAGTTCAGGGAAATTAAGTAACTGACCCAGGCCACAGACCTGTAAAATGGGTCCAGGTCTTAAACCCAGATCAAACTGATCCAGAGCCTGTCCCCTCTTAACCACGCCAGTAGACACTACCTTATAAGCCATGCATTTATCCTCCTGTGCACTCTCAGCATCTTCTGTGGGACAGTATTTTATTTAGAGGGATCACTTAGGATAGTGTTTCTCAAACTTAATATGTAGATCCCTTTTAAAAAAAAAGTTCATAGACCTTTAGTATTGACTTAAATCAGCTAATGTTGCTTCAATGCATGCAAACTTAAAACAGGTATGAACTTCTGGTACTTACACTGTTCATACATGAAAGAAATATGCCAGTTAAACAAAACTTTAATAAAATGCAAATTAAGTAGCATTAATTTAATGTGACCAATATTCTGTTGAAATTGTCGCTCACGATGAGGGCGTGTTGCACTGACACTGAAGCACAGCTTCTTTTCGTTCGGTGCCCCTTCCCTCTCTAGGCTCTGTGGAGACCCCATTTTCCCCTGTCTCCCCTCTCTTTCACCTTCCGGGGAACTGTGATACTGTTTGGTTCCATTTAGAATGTGGACAGGTCACACTTAAATCCACCTCCTCCCATGGTGTGCCAACAGGACTGAAATACACAGGCTCTAAAATACAAAGTTTCTATGGTTTAATACAGCCTGTATTCAAAATGATAAAAATGTTCCAAACTTGTTAAAATGAGGTTCGATCTGGACTGGAATTTGGTCTGTGAATATGAGGGGGGCGGGGGTGGAGCTGAGAGAGGAGCATCTGCTGGCCTTTGAGGGTTTTTACAGGAGTTTACGCTTAATACTCTTCTTTCTTTGGTTTTCTGCTGCCTCACAGGGGTCGGCACCAGGAATTATTACAGAAAGATTGGCTACAGACTACAAGGGCCGTACATGGTAAAGACGCTAAAATAATGGCCACACCAGCCCACCTTGATGCAGTGTCCTCCCTGGCAGAAAATAAAGATTCAAGATACCTTGACTACTCAGCAGAGAGGCCGAGCAAAACAAATGGACCTACCCTGCCTCCCTGGCAAGGAGCTTCACCCTCATCCTGCAGCTGCAGAGACTGGAAACTGCGTTCAGGGCCAGGCCAGGCGCCTGCCGACCAAGCCCACCAAGCCCCTGGTGCCCAGAGCTGCTGCGTGTTCTTGAGTCATGTATCCAGTTTCTAAAGTCTGCATGAAGCCTGCAGTTGATCTACCATGACTCATGCACAGTGACGAAAGCAAATTAATCAACTCATTTGGACACCATAATTCATGAAGTAAAGCTAGCTATTGTCATTTGAGGAGTAAACTTAGGAGTAGGTTATTTATATACTGTAGGGACAAAAAGGCTGGAACATGAAAACTGTCAGGCTTTGATCTCTGGCCTTTATATACATTCCGGCACAAGAAAATGAGCTCTTGTTTTAATGGAAATAATTCTGATTCCCATGCTGATGTTTGAAATAACAGTGTGATGAGGAGAGAGGAATTGAAGTTGTAGGTTTGTGTGTGAAGCTTGAAACCAGCGTTCTCATGTGGGGGTCTCCCATCCACTCTGGGCCCTTACAAACACCCTTTATTTTGCACTTTTTCTTGTCTGTGCTCCCCCTACTCTAGACAACTGCAGAACAGCGTGGGCAGCAGCATTTGGTTTCCCCTCTTGTGTGTCCTGAGCAGGCAGAGTCTGACATGCACATGCCTGAGCTTGTGTGGCCCTAAGTCAAGGTTCGCTTCCACAGAAGCGGTTTCCTGCATTATGATTCTTTAAGAGGGACTTTGGCTTGTTTTAAATGAAAAAAGATAAGAGTTCAACTCCTATCAAAGCAAGAAAGTGGAAAATCTACTTTCTGCATTTGGCCCAAATCCAAAAATAGGAAAAAGATTGGCTTTTTCAAAGGTTTGTATTCAAGAACTCCTCTTTGTAACTTCTAGGTAATCTGCAGAAGAGACCCAGCCTGGAGAGGGCCAATTCTTAAGAGCATGGCTTAAACCTGTGCCCCCTGGCTTCTGTGGCATTTTACAAAGCTTTATTAAATGGAATTGATTCCCCTGAAAAATAAAATCTTCAACACATAGAGAAGACTCATGTAAGGTTTTTTCCCCTCTCCCTGTTACACATGTAGTGACATTTGCTATGAATTTGCCGGTTTGGGTTTCCAATCTGCGATGCTATTTATTTCCTCCTTCGTGCTGTTTGCCTTTTCATCCCACTGCCACAGGGCAGATGACACTGGCTCTCTTGGGGGCTTGTGGAGCTACAGAGGCTTTCCGGGAGTATAGTCTAGGGGATTTAGCTACTTCTCAATTATCCTTGTTTTTCCTTTAAAAACAAAACTATCAAACTAACAGCACACGCGCCACACTAGCTGTTAGCACACACCACTGGGGATGACAGAATGGAGAGCGTGCTGACCCAGGCTCGCCTCTGTCCACAGTGTGACCCTGGCTTACACAAGAGTTTCTGGGCCTCCATTTTCTCATCCTCAAGGTCCTATTTACTTAAATGGATCAAAATGTGTAATGTACAAACAGATCTTTTGTAAAAATGTAAACTTATCCTAAAATGATAATTTAGAGCAAGATTTTAAAACAAATTGCCTAGGAACTTGCTTGTTTCTGAAAGTGGATATCAGCCAATGTTCCATCTGGATTTTCATCTCGGGGCTCGGAAGAATACCTCTTTCCAGCACGTCCTCAGCCACCTTCGGAATGAGTCTCCTAAGTTTGTGTGAAAGCTGCAGAACTTTCAAATCTGCACAGGGAGCGTTGGGGTGGCAGTCGGGGGCTCCTGCAAAATTCCTGCAGCCTCTCTGCCACTAGAAACTTCAACTGCTCTTCTGACTGCCAAGGGCTTTTCTAGGCATGTGTGTGGTGCTTGGCACAACCACGGCCTGGCCCCCCTCGGAGATACGTGCTCCCCAGTCCCATGGGCCAATTCCTAAGACAGATCAAGGAAGTGGGATCCTGCCAGCCTCAGCACGGAACCTTTAAAGCTGCAGCCTGTGGGGCGCCTGGGTGGCTCAGTCGAGCATCCGACTTCCACTCAGGTCATGATCTCACAGGCCACGAGTTCAAGCCCCACGTCGGGCTCTGTGCTGACAGCCCAGAGCCTGGAGCCTGCTTCAGGTTCTGTGTCTCCTTCTCTTTCTGCCCCTCCCTGCTCGTTCTCTCTCTCTCAAAAATAAATAAAACATTAAAAGAAAAGAAATTTAAAAAATAAAGCTACAGCCTGTGTTACTGATCTATATTGAACGAGTCCCTAGCAGCCACCTCAAGCCCAAAGCTTTTGGTTCACCTTGTTCTATTACCTGGAGAGGTTTTTGTTTTAATTAAGCCATATCAAAAGCAGACTGAAATCTGAATAGAAAATGAGATTTTAAAAATAGGTCATCACCAAGTGAAGGGGCGTGGCAAAGATACAGTTTCTAAAACTTAGGAATGAATGAACACTCTTTAAAGGAAGGAAGAGTTCATTCATCTAAGTCACAGGTTGCCAATCATCAAATCCATGCTTTGAGGGACAAGAGACTCGCTGAGACTCTAGAACAGCAAAAAAACATTTTAAAACCTCACTGTGATTCTGGGGGCTTCCCGGAATGATGTGGATGGCCAGTCTCCCACGTGTGTGCTGGTGGCTGTGTCCACCTAGGGAGTCCCTCCAAGGGAGCTTAGCTGCCTTTCGGGGTGTGAAGCAGGGTGGTGCCACACTTGTAAACATGAGAATTGCGCGTACCAGCAGTACATTTCTGTTTAATTCTGTGAAGGCAGTCCCAGAGACTAAGCTTACAAAGAAACTCATTTTAAAATCAAATTCATGCCCTATCAGAAGTAGCAAACTGGCTGCTTTTTTATATCCAAATGTGCATGACACGTCTGTCTCTTCACAAGCCTAGAATACCCTTTTTGTCCACCTGGAAAACTTCAAGGGAAAGAACTAGCATCTGCTGAGCCCCACTGCACTGGGCTCCACCCCAGGCCCTTCCCATTCTTTACTAGAAAGTCCTCTTCTAAATGGGCAGAAAACATGAATAGACACTTCTCTAAAGAAGACATCCAGATGGCCAACAGGCACATGAAAAGATGCTCAACGTCGCTCCTCATCAGGGAAATACAAATCAAAACCACACTCAGATATCACCTCACACCAGTCAGAGTGGCCAAAAATGAACAAATCAGGAGACTATAGATGCTGGAGAGGATGTGGAGAAATGGGAGCCCTCTTGTACTGTTGGTGGGAATGCAAACTGGTGCAGCCGCTCTGGAAAACAGTGTGGAGGTTCCTCAAAAAATTAAAAATAGACCTACCCTATGACCCAGCAATAGCACGGCTAGGAATGTACCCAAGGGATACAGGAGTACTGATGCATAGGGGCACTTGTACCCCAATGTTTATAGCAGCACTCTCAACAGTAGCCAAATTATGGAAAGAGCCTAAATGTCCATCAACTGATGAATGGACAAAGAAATTGTGGTTTATATACACAATGGAGTACTACATGGCAATGAGAAAGAATGAAATATGGCCCTTTGTAGCAACGTGGATGGAACTGGAGAGTGTTATGCTAAGTGAAATAAGCCATACAGAGAAAGATACCGTATGTTTTCACTCTTATGTGGATCCTGAGAAACTTAACAGAAACCCATGGGGGGTGGGGGGAAGGGGAAAAAAAAGGAGGTTAGAGTGGGAGAGAGCCAAAGCATAAGAGACTCTTAAAAACTGAGAACTGAGGGTTGATGGGGGGTGGGAGGGAGGGGAAGGTGGGTGATGGGTATTGAGGAGGGCACCTTTTGGGATGAGCACTGGGTGTTGTATGGAAACCAATTTGACAATAAACTTCATATATTGAAAAAAAAAAAGTCCTCTTCTAACGGTGAATGTCAGACTCCCCCACGTGACCAATGAGGACTCGGGCAGGCATCTTCGCCTCTGAGCCTCGAGTCAGGCAGGACCGCCACATCGCCCAGTTCCAGTCTGTGCCAGTCCTCAAGCGTCAGGGTCACATGCACTGTGATATGAAAGTGCCCCTAAGACCAAGCACGGCAGCCCTGATCTTAGCTACCAAATGGATATAGGATTCGGGGCACCTAAGTGACTCAGTCGGTTGAGCATCTGACTCTTGATTTTGGCTCAGATCATGATCTCACGGTTCATAGGTTAGAGCTCCACCTGGGGCTCTGCACTAACAGCACAAAACCTGCTTAGGATTCTCTCTCTTCCTCTCTCTCTGCCCATCCCCCACTCATGCTTGCACACATGCTCTCTCTCTCAAACTTTAAAAAAATAAATACATAAATATATGAGTCAAACAAGTCAGTGACTCAGCCTTTCTCACTCCACTCTACCCAACATTTCCTGTTTTAAGGGGAAAAAAATTTCAGTCCTCTTCTGTTTAAAGCTGTTCAGCCTGCAGGTTTTGAGCAACAAGCCTGTGGGCTTTCATAGTATTTCATCCTCACAACAAACAACCGGTGAGGAAAATCCTATTGTCCCAGTTTTTAAAATTGCACATAGTGGAAGTGAATGAGGTCAAGAGAGAATGCAAAGCAGAGTCTGCTTTTATTTAAATGAACATAGCTAAAATAGATAAGCAAGCTTTTGGCTCTAAAAATTATATATTCTCATTATAACTAATTGAAATGAACCAGTAAAGCACAAAGTCCCCTGAAATCCACCATCAGAGATAACCGTGGTAAAATAAACACTGTGATGAACATCCTCCATCCACCTGCACGTGAGCACACGCGTATCATCAGTTCCACACAAAATGTTCACACTATGCACGTTGCTTTGTAACCTTGGTAGCTTAACCAAATGTAAACATCTTCCTGTGTCTGTACACATAGATCCATTTAATCCTTTTTAATGGCTACCTATAATGAATAGAACTATAACTACTATTCTATTGTCTGCAGATGCCACAGTTTATGGAAGCAGGTCTTTCGTGTCTTCCGTTCTCTTATATTCTCATTGTCACAATAGCTAGAATCATGTATAACCCTAATATAGGCAGGGGGGCTGCACACATAAGTTGATTCAACACTAAGATTTGCTCCTTTAAATTTTTTTTTCTACAAGCATTCATTCGTCCATGGCAGCTGCATGGACCACCCCCAAGTCTTTCAGTCCTTCACTCACAACACACCTTGTAGGAAATGGGGAAGAAGCAAACCTGTCTGGCACTTGGCCTTTTTCATTCAGAAAGCAGCGGCAGGCCTGACTGTGAACAAGTCCCATGATAGAAAATGTCAAGCTGCTGGTTCACGGAAAGGCACTAGACCGTGAACATGCTCTTATTGAGATTAGAAGTGACCGTACCTTATCTTTTCTCCCCTGATGGAAGTTACTGCCTTGAATCAGATTCCTTTGCCCGCTAAAGCCCTGCAGTGAAAGTTATGCTCTTATCTCAGGGCTGATCTTATCTGTGAGGTTAGCAGCCGTGAGCACGAGATTACAGTTGCTGCTGTCCCAACCAGGGTAGGTGGAAAGGGCTCAGCACCTGAACCTCTAGGAAGAGCCAGCCTGGCTTTTAGCTGCCTGGGTTTGAGGCTTGTTTCCACAGCATCTTGGACCACTGCGTACTGGGGGTGCTAAAGCAGCAGGCAAAAGGATCCTTTACATCCATCTGAGGAAAAGGGAGGAAGGAATGCTGGGAAGGGGGCACAGGGCAGAGAAAGGGAAGTAGTATCTGTTGAACAGATAGGCCTGGTGTTACCCTTCCAACAACCCTCTGAGGAATTATGGCCTCCATTTTACAAACTAGAAACCAAGGTCCCAAACAAGTCAACCAAGTCCACAAAACTAGGAAGTGAAGAGTTGAACATAAAGGCAACAAACTGGCATTCACAAACTTGCAAAGACTTAAGGACTCTAAATTTCTAAACAAAAGGGTTCAGGCTGGCAATTGTGTTAGAAAAGGGTGTTTTTTAAGCTATGTTTTCCTACAAGATACCATCTGCCCTCCTCCCCACCTACCTCAAGCCACCTCTTAGCACAACTGCCAGTAAGCTCTTCCCTAAAAAACTACTTGATGAAGAAATGCAGCCAAGAGATACATCCAAATAAAGAACTTGGAACTAGGGGAGATATGGGAAGAAAGAACCAGCAGTAAGGAATCAATCTATTTAAATACAGAACTGAAACTAATCCCAGAAGTTACTGCTTTGGAAAAGAATGGAAGTTTCTGGGTTAAAATGGAGGACTGAATACACAGATCTAGTTTTGTTCCCACCCAAAGCTCACACAGACTAAATGGGATTTTTAAAAATTCATACAACAGGAAGAACAGAAGAGACGAAAGTGGTAAGATTTTGGAAGCTATAAAGCAGATGGATAGTAGTAACTCACTTAGCAGTTGAAACTGAACAATGGAGAAAGTTCACAGCCAATAATACAGTTCATACCACAGAAACCAAAAGCCACAGGAACTGACAGCAGCAGGTGTTGGAGAGGAAGAGAAGAGGCCAAAATAAGGAGGACCGATGGAAATCAATTGGTATCAGGTAGGCCCCTGGGTCCCTGTACCTGCTCCCTGCATTAAGCAGATGCTCTGTTTCCCACCTCACGAATGGCCAGGAGGCTTATTTCTTGAAGAGGGTCAAACTGACGATCTTTGAATGACAGAACTCTAGGCAAAGTTGAAGTTGGGGTAATATAACCAAATACAGGATGATTCAGTCAACCCACGCACACCAAATAGTGAGTACTGAAACTCAGTTTACAGAATGCTGGCAGCTGAAACGTTTCCCTACAGACTAGAAATTGAAAGACTCTTCTGGAGAATCTAACCAGCCCTAGAGGTAGGGCCTAAAAAAGGGACTGTCATTTGGAGTTCCTCGGGAAACAGCCCAAATGGCCACTCCACAGCAAAATTGGTTAAGCCCCTGTGTCATGGACTGAATGTTTGTATCCCCCCTCCAAAATTCATATATTGAAGCCCAATGTAACTATATTTGGAGATAGACCCTTTGAATGAGGTAATTAAGGCAAAGTGAGGTCATAAGGGTGGAGCCTTGATCCAATAATATTAGTGTCCTTATAAGAAGAGACAACAGGGGAGAGTGACATCAACAAGATGGTGATGTAGGTTGTTCCTGACTTGCTCCCCTTCACAAGAAGGACAGCTAACAATTATCCACAGGCAGCCCACCACTGAGAGAATTCTAGAACATGGGGATAAGGCTGAACCATCCTCTGCACCACAAGAGACCAAGACAGGCTGCATTTGAAGGGTAAGAGGAGTGGTACATGTGGACTGTATTGCCCCTCACCCAGGCTGGCACAGCACCACACCAAGAGGTCTGCCCTGAGTCTGTGGTTCCTCCAGTGATAAAAGAAAGCCTATAGCAGACACCCAGCTTCCCCAGCATTGTGGGTCTCTTCCTGGGAGCCCTGTGGGGATTTCAGGGAAATATGAGGGGCTCAACCCCTGGGAATATGATTGTGATGGAGAAGGGGGAAGAGCTCACAACCACCCACACTAGGGTCCTGACAGACCCAGTTCATGTCTGTGGCACCTAGTAGTAGCAATGACTGCCGCTGCTTTGTTCACTTGCAGAGCCAAGATGGCACAGTCTGTCCAGGGAATTCAGCCGGATGCAAGTCTACCTCATTCAGGTCCCCAAATGAAGTTTACTGGCCTTGTCCTTCTGCCTTCACTCAGGGAGCTGAGTTATATGTAGCCCAACCCATTGCTGAGTGTAGCTTCCGGCCCCTCCCAACCAGAAAGTTTGATCAGGAACACCTGGAAGCTGCATAACCCAACATGCTGAAGCTGAGCAGAGAGAATGGCAGGCAGAACTGACCTACAGAGCAAATCCAGTGGCACCATTCAGCCAGGGGACGTAGAGAGTAGGTTGGCTTGAGTCAAGAACACAAACAAATGTCTTGCCAGGCTTGGAGGGTTCCTCTGCTTTGCCCAGGCAGACAAGCTGAATCATAGCCCAGCTCACTGCTGAGTGTAGCTTGTGGGCCCTCCTGACCAGAAAACCTGACAAGAACACCTGGAAGCTGTGTAGCCCAGCAACATTCTAGAAGAGAGTATAACAGGCAGAACTGATCATCCACAGAGCAAAGCCAGGGACACCATTTGGCCAGGAAACTTGGGGCATTAGTTGGCATGAGGCAAGACCACAAAAAAGCCTTGTTGATCTTGGAGCTGGTTCCCCACTCTGTCTGGACAGGGAAACTAATTTGTATCCTCACCTGCTGCTAAGTACAGCTTTCATCCCACCTTATCAGGAACTTAACCAGGGCATATGGGAAGCTGCATAAGGCCCTGCTGACAGAGGCACTTGAACAGAGAGTACCCTGTGGCTTTCCCCATTTGAAGAACAAAACCAGTGGCCCCATCTGGCCAGGAAATTCAGTGCACAGTCTTGCCATTTCAAATTCCCAAATGATGAGCCATGCAAGCCCTGGGGCCCATCCTGCTTCACTGCCAGAGCAAGGGAAGAGAATTCATAGCTCTGTCTACTTCTGGGTATAGTACCCAGTCCTAACCATCTAGTAAGCCTGACTAGAGAACCCAGCAGGCACAGATCTCATCCTACAGGGAACCAAGGCAGGAGTCCTAGCCAACTGTTCTAAGCCAGTGACACATCCACCAACCTCAGAGGTTTAGGCAGTGGCCTCACCCAAAAAAATAGGCACTGTTTAGCAATCTCCATCTGCCCAAGGAAGTTACCAGCACACATATCCAGAAACCCAAACTGAGCTGACTGGTAAGTAACCGTCTCTGCCAAAGGGAATCTGTAAAGTCTGGAAGAGGAGATCACTTACCCAAATGTACAGACACCAGTGTAAGGAATCAAGGACTGTTAAAAAAAAAAAATCAAGTAAACATGACACCACCAAAGAAAACTAATAAAGCTCCAATAACTGAACCTAAAGAATTAGAGATCAATGAACTGTCAAAGCATTCAGAATAATTCTCTTAAAGAAGCTTAGCATACTATTAGAACACACAAATAAATGAAATTAAGGGAAAATGAAAAGGAAGAATTTCAAGAAAGAAGTAGAAACCATCAAAAAAATTTTTTTTAATCTAGAGCTGAAAAAATACAATGAGAGAAGTAAAGAATTCAATATGGAGCTTCAAAAGCAGATTTGACCATGCAGAAGAATCAGTGGTGTAGAATACAGGACTTTTGAAATTATCCAGTCAGAGGAGGAAAAGGAAAAGAGAATTGGGAAAAAGTAAAGAAAGTCTATGGGATTTATAGAACACAATAAAAAGAAATAATACCCACATTGTGGGAATTCCAGAAAGAGAAGAGTTAAAAAAAGAGACAAAGCATATTGAAAACAATAATGGCTGAAAACTTCCCAAACCTGGGGAGAGAAATGGACATCAATCCATGAGACTAAAAAGATCCCAAATAGGTTGGACCTGAAAAAGGCCACCAACACATACTGTAATTAATTATCAAAAGTCAAATTCAAAGAACTTTTAAAATAGCAAGAGAAAAGAGAGAAGTTATGTATAAGAGAACCCCTCTAAGATTACTGGCAGATTTCTCAATGGAAACTTTTCAGGCCAGGAGAGAATGGGATGAGATATTTAAAATATTCAAAGAAAAAAACTGCCAAACAAGAATTCAACACCTGGCAAAGCTGTCCTTCAGAGATTAAGAAGAGATAAAGATTTTCCCAAACAAAAGATTTCCCCAAACTATATTTACTTTATAAATAAATGATAAAGGGAGGTCTCTAATCTGAAGTAAAAGGATGTTAATTAACATCATAAAAACATAAAATGGTAGCATAAAACTCGCTAGTAATGATAAGTATATAGTCAAAGTTAGATTCTATAATATGGTAATGGTGGTACATAATTCACTTATAATGATAGTTTAAAAGTCAAAAAAGAAATGTAAATATAACCATAACTACAATAAGCTATTATTGGTTACACAATAAATCGTAACATCAATAACCTAAATTGTGACAGGGGAGAAAAGTAAAATTATAATAAAGTTTAGGAGTACTATTGAAGCTTTTAATCAGTTCAAAATAGGGTGTTATAATTTCAAGACATTTTATGTAAGCCTCATGGTAACCACAAGAAAAAAACCTATAGTGATTACACACAAGAATATGATAAAGAAGTAAAAGCATACTGATGCCAAAAGACAACATACAAAGAAAGACAACAGGATTAGAAATAAGGAACACCAATTCTACCAAATAGCCAGTAAACAATTAATAAAATGACTATAGTCATTTTATAGATAAAATGACTATTATCTATCAATAATTACTTTAAACGTAAATGGATTAAATTCTCCACTAAAAAGACATAGAATAGCTGAAAGCATTTTGAAGACAAGATCCAGTAGTATGCTGCCTATAAGAGACTCAGTTTAACTTTAAAGACACAAATAGACTGAGAGTGAAGGGATGGAAAAGATTTACCAAGAAAATGGTAACCAAAAAAAGCAGAAGCACATATATTAGATAAAATATACCTTGACTAAAAATGGTAAATAAAAAATAGACAAAGAAGACCATTATATAAAAGGGTCAATCCATCAAGAAAATATAATTGTATATTTATACACCCAACATTAGAGAACCTATATATATAAAGTAAAAACTGGCAAAGCCAAAGGAGAATTAAACAATAATATTAGTTGAGGACTTTAATACCCCACTTTCAGTAGTCATCCAAACAATAAATAATAAAACAGATTTGAACAACACTATAGACACAAATGGACCTAACAGATACATGCAGAACATTCTATCAGACAACAGTAGAATACACATTCTTCTTAAGTGCACATGGAACATTTTCTGGATAGACCATAAGTTAGGCCACAAAAAAAGTCTTAGCAAATTCAAGAAGATTGAAATCATACCAAATATCTACTCTGACAAAAATTGTATGGGACTAGAAATCAATACGAAGAGGAAAACTTCTAGTACACATGAATAATAAAAATGAGATAAAACTTTTCCAAACAACCAATAGATCAAATAGGAAATTAAAGGAGAAATAAAAAAGCACCTTGAGACAAACAAAAATGGAAACACAACATAACAAAATGTATGAGTTGCAGCAAAAGCAGTCCTAAGAGGGATGTTCCTAGCAATAAACACATTAAGAAATGAGAAAGGTGGAGGGGAAGGTGGCAGCCCTAGGCTCACCTCATCCCACACATACAACTAGATAACTATCAAATCACCCTAAATACCGCAGAAATTGAACTGAAGTTTGGCAGAACAAACTCCACAGCTAAAGATAAATAAGAGGCCACACTGAATAGGAAGTGTGGAGATGTAGTTTGGGAGAGAAATGGATTATGGCTGCTGCAGTGGGGAAGGAACCACAGTAATGGAGAAGGGTGAGAGACAGACTAGCACACAGGGAAAATGAGCCCCCATACAAATGGCTTGAAAAGTGAGAGGGCCTGAATTTAGGGAGTTCTTACAATCACGTGGGGCTTAAAGCCTGAAGTTTTAAAGGTCAGTGGGCTTGGCTTGGATAGAGCCAGGAGGGCATTGGGGTGAAGGAGTGAAGGAGTGATAAACAGCCCCTAGACATACAGTGTGGAAACATCAATCTGAAGATCACCTGGGGCACACAGTGGGGAGGTTATTTGTTCATCTCAGAGAGCATCCCAGAGAAGCCAGCACTCATGGAGAGTACCCTCTGGAACAAAGAAACTGTCCAGAGTCATTTCCCTACCCCATCCTCAGCATAAGGCCACCTGTGGGACCCATTGTGATGCCCACGCTAGTTACCTAATTTGCTTACACCAAGCCCTGCCCCCTGCATTCCAGTGGAACCGCCATCCCCGGTCATACTTGCTTCAGTCCCAGTACAGTGGGGCTCCTCCCCCAGAAGGCCAACCCAAACCCCTGCCAAAACCACATCTCCTGACCCAGGAGTTTTGGGGGGTCTCAGTGCTGGTGGCGGTGGTGGTGGTGACAGGTCTCATTTTACAAACAGACAAGAACACACCTAGTAAAAACATGCCACATTCAGGCCAGGGACCAAACACTGCCCACAACAGACAAAAAGAGCCTCCACAGATGACTGGCCTGAAGTATGGAGTGGCCAGAACACAACAGCAGAGCACATGCAGCACACATTGGAGACACTCCCAGGAGTGCCAGTCCCTAGGGAATAGGGGACACTATACTGTAGGGCACTACAGCACCTCTTCTTCATAAGGCCATTACCCTCAACAACAGGAGATATAGCTCAATTTCCTAACACAGAGAAACAGTCACAGAGACTTAGAGAAAAAGAGAAGACAGAGAAATTTATCCCAAATGAAAGAACAGGACAAGGCCATTACCAGAGATCTCAGTGAAACAGATGTAAGCAAAATGCCTGATGGAGTATTTAAAGCAATTATCATAAGGATACTCACTGGACTTGAGAAAAGAGTGGAAGACATCAGTGAGACCCTTAACACAGAGATAGAAAAGAACAAATCAGAGATGAAGAGTGCAATAAATTACATTAGAAATGTTCCTGATGCAATGAACAGCAGGCTGGAAGAATCAGAGGAACAAATTAATGACCTAGAAGATAGAGTAATAAAAAGTAACCAAGCTGGAAAAAGAAAAAAGAATTATGCAAAAGGAGAATAGACTTAGGGAACTCAGTGACTCCATCAAATGTAATAACATCCATAGTATAGAATTCCCAGAAGAAGAAGAGGGGCAGAACAATTATTTGAAGAGAAACCAGCTAAAAACTTCTCTAAACTGGATGAAGAAACAGATAGCTAGATCTGGGAATCACAGAAAATTCCAAATAAAATCAAAAGCGGATCCACACCAAGACATATTGAAATTCAACTGGTAAAATATAGTGATAAAGAAAAATATAAAAAATAGCAAGACAAGAGAAGACTTTAACATATATGGAAAACCTCATAAGGCTATCAGAGGATTTTTCAGTGGGAATTTTCCAAGCCAAAAGGGAGTGGCATGATATATCTGGGAAAAATCAACACACAAAAACACTCTATCCAGCAAGGCTATCATTCAGAATAGATGGGGAGATACAGAGTTTCTCAGACAAACAAAATAAAAAGGAGTTTGTGACCATTAAGCCATCCCGCAAGAAATATTAGAGGGGACTCTAAGTGGAAAGAATAAAAGTGCAGTATGAAAGTAAGAAACACAAAAGCAGTAAAAATGAATAGTTCTGTAAAAAACAGTCAAGGAACCCACAAAATAAAAGGAGGTAAAAAATGACACCATATACCTAAAACATGAGGAGGAGGGAAGTAAAGAATGCATTCAAACTTAAATGATCATCAAGTTATTACAGACTGCTATGTGCAGATGTTATATACCAACCTAATGGTAACCACAAATCAAAAACCACTAATATGCAAAGAATAAAGAGAAAGGAATCCAAATATATCACCAAAGAGAGAAAATGGCAACAAATACATATCTATCAATAATTACTTTGATGGTAAATTGACTAGCCGTTACAATCAAAAGACATGAGATGACGGAATGGATTAAAAAAAAAGACACATCTATATACTGCCTGCAAGAGATTCATATTAGGCTTAAAAACACCTGCAGATTGAAAGTGAGGGGCTGGAAAAATATCTATCATGCAAATGGAAGTCAAAAGAAAGCCAGCGTAGCAATATTTATATTGGGCAAAATAAACTTTTAAACAAAGATGGTAATAAGAGACAAAGAAGGACACTATATAATAATAAAAGGGGCACTCCAATGAGATGAACAATTATAAATACTTATGCACCCAACATGAAAACAACCAAATACATAAAACAGTTAATTTCAAAATAAAGGAACTAATAAATAATAATACAATAATAGTAGGAGATTTTAATACCCACTTTACAGCATGGACAGATCATCCAATCAGAAAATCAACAAGAAAACAATGGCTTTGAAGGACACACTGGACCAGATGGATTTAACAGATATATTCAGAACGTTCTATCCTAATATAGCAGAATACACATTCTTTTCAGAGGCACATGGAACATTCTTCAGAATAGATCACATATTAGGCCACAAAACAAGTCTCAACAAATTCAAGAAGGTCAGAGTCATACCATGCAGCTTTTCTGACCACACTGCTATAAAACTAGAAATCAGCCACAAGAAAAAATGTGGAATGAGCAAAAATACATGGAGGTTAAAAACATACAACTAAACAACAAATGGGTCAACAAGAATATAAAAGAATTTAAAACAACACGGAAACAAATGAAAATGAAAACACAAGGGTCCAAAACCTTTGGCATGCAGCAAAAGCAGTCATAAGAGGGAAGTATAAACAATACAGGCTTACCTCAAGAAGCAAGAAAAATCTCAAATTAACAACCTAACATCACACCTAACGGAGCTAGAAAAAGAAAAACAAATAAAATGTAAAACCAGCAGAAAGAAGGAAATAATAAAGGTTAGAGCAGAAATAAATGACATAGAAACTAAAACAAAACAATAGATCAATGAAACCAGGAACTGGAACTCATAAATATGGAGAACAAACTGAGGGTTGCTGGAGGGGTTGTAGGAGGGGGGATGGGCTAAGTGGGTAAGGGGCATTAAGGAATCTACTCTTAAAATCATTGTTACACTATATGCTAACTAATTTGTAAATTTAAAAAAATAAAATTTAAAAAATCAATAAAATTTATAAACCCCTAACAAGACTTACCAAGAAAAAAAGAGGACTCAAGTAAATAAACTTGCAAATGAGAGAGAAGAAATAACAACCAACAGCATAGAAACACAATTATAAGAGATATTGTGAAAAACTATATGCCAACAAATAGAAAAACCTAGAAGAAATGGAGAAGGTCCTAGAAACATATAACCTACCAAAACAGAAACAAGAAGAAATAGAAAATTTGACAAGACTGATAACCAGCAAAGAAATTAAATCAGTAATAAAAACACTCCCAAAAAACAAAAGTCCAGCACCAGATGGTTTTACAGTTGAATTCTACCAAATATTTAAAGACAAGTTAATACCTATTCTTCTCAAACTATTCTAAAAACAGAAAAGGAAGGAAAACTTCCAAATTCATTCTATGAGCCAGTATTACGCTGATATCAAAATCAGATAAAGTCTCCACAAAAAGACAGAGAGAGAGAGAGAGAGAGAGAGAGAGAATTGTAGGCCACTATCTCTGATAAATACAGATGTAAAACCTCAACAAAATATTGGCAAACAAGTCCTACAATACATTAAAAAAATTATTCACCACAGTCAGGTGGGATTTATTCCCAGGTTGCAAGGGTGGTTCAATATTTGCAAATCAATCAACGTGATACATCACATCAATAAAAGGAAGGAAAGAACCATATGACCATTTCAATAGATTTGAAAAAAAATATTTGACCAAGTACAACAATTATTTATGATACAAACACTCAACAAAGTAGGTTTACATACAATTATTTATGATACAAACACTCAACATAATAAAAACCATATATGAAAAACCCATAGGTAACATCATACTCAATGGTGGAAAAACTGAGAGCTTCCTCTCTAAGGTCAGGAACAAGACAAGGATGTTCACTCTTAATCACATTTACCCACATAGTACTGAAAGTCCTCACAGCAGCAATCAAACAACGTAAAGAAATAAAAGACATCCAAATCGGTAAGGAATAAGTAAAACTCACTTTTGGTAGATGACATGATACTATATATAGAAAACCTGAAAGACTACACCAAAAAAGTGCTAGAGCTGATAGATGAATGCAGTCCAGCTTCAGGATATAAAATCGACGTGCACATCTGTTGCATTTCCATACACAAACAATGAAGCAACAGAAAGAAAAATTAAGAAGGAATTTCTGTATACAGTTGCACGAAAAATAATAAAATACCTAGAAATAAACCTAACCTAAGAGGTGAAAGACCTATACTCTGAAAACCATAAAACACTGATGAAAGAAATTCAAGACAACTCAAAGAAATGGAAAGATATTCCATGCTCATAGACTGGAAGAATAAATATTGTTAAAATATCTATACTACTCAAAGCAATCTAGAGATGTAATGCAATCCCTATCAAAATGCCAATGGCATTTTTCACAGAACTATAACAAACAATCTTAAAATTTGTATGGAACCACAAAAGACCCTGGATAGCCAAAGCAATCTTGAAAAAGAAAAACAAGGGCCCCTGGGTGGCTCAGTCAGTTAAGCATCTGACTTCGGCTCAGGTCATGATCTCACGGTTTGTGAGTTTGAGCCCTGCCTCAGGCTCTGTGCTGACAGCTCAGAGCCTGGAGCCTGCTTTGGACTCTGTGTCTCCCTCTGTCTCTGCCCCTCCCCTGCTCATGCTCTGTCTCTCTCTATCTCAAAAATAAATAAAACATTAAAAAAATTTTTAAATAAAGAAAGAAAAAGAAAAACAAAACTGGAAGTATCACAATTCCAGGCTTCAAGTTATATTATAAAGCTGTAGTAATCAAAACAGTATGGTGCTGGCACAAAAATAGACACAAAGATCAATGGAACAGAACAAAAAGCCCAGAAATAAACCCACAATCATATGGCCAATTTATCTTTGACAAAGGGGGCAAGAATATGCAATGGAAAAAAAGAGATTCTCTTGAACAAATGGTGCTGGGAAAACTGGAGAGCTACATGCAAAATAATGAAACAGGACCACTTTCTTACACCATATACAAAAATAAACTCAAAATGGATTAAGGACCTATATGTATGTACTGAAACCTTAAAAATCCTAGAAGACAGTGGCACCTGGGTGGCTCAGTCAGTTAAGTGTCCGACTCTTGATTTCAGCTTGGGTCATGATATCAGAGTTTGTGAGATTGAGCCCTGTGTCAGGCTCTGTGCTGACAGCATGGAGCCTGCTTAGGATTCTCTCTCCTTCCCTCTCTTCCCCTCCCCCACTCACATTTTCTCTCTCTCTCTCTCTCTCTCAATAAATAAACTTAAAGAAAATCCTTGAAGAGAGCACAGGCAGTAACCTCTTTTACATTGGCCATAGCAATATCCTTCTCAATATGGCTCCTAAGGCAAGGGAAACATAAGCAAAATAATGTTTATAGCAGCACTATCAACAATAGCCAAAGTATGGAAAGAGCCCAAATGTCCATTGACTGACAAATGGATAAAGAAGACATGGTATATATATACAATGGAATATTACTCAGCCATCAGAAAGAATGAAATCTTGCCATTTGCAACAATATGGATGGAACTAGAGTATACTATGCCAAGCAAAATAAGTCAGTCAGAGTGGAATGATTTCCAGACTTCAAATTGCACTCATATGTGGAATTTAAGAAACAAAACAGATGAACATAGGGGAAAGGAAGGAAAAATAAGATAAAAACAGAGAGGAAGATAAACCATTAGAGATTTTTCAATACAGAGAATAAACTGAGGGTTACTGCAGGGGTAGTGGGTAGGGGGATGGTCTAAATGGGTGATGGGCATTAACGAGGGCACTTGTTGGGATGAGCCCTGGGTGTTATATATAAGTGATGAATCATTAAATTCTACTTCTGAAACCATTACTACACTATATGTTAATTAGCTTGGATTTAAATAAAGTTTAAAAAATAATAATAAAGTTGTGATAAGGTAAGAACAGGTGTTTATTTTATTCCTTTTCATACTTTATATATATTTTGTATGCCTTAAAATATGATATATTTCCCACTTATTAAAATGGATTAAAAAGAAAAGCACTATACAATGTAAGAGAATTATAATCATAATGTACTGGGACAGTTTACTATGAATAAAAATTAGGAAGTATAAGAAACAAAGGGAAGGAAGATATAAATATGAGTGCACTGCTTTTCTCATATTTAATAACAAGAATCAATAGACTCAACTTCACTTTTTACCTTGACAGATCAAGAAACAGAGGACAAAGTTGTAATGGTCATTAACAGAAAAACTAAAAATAATCTATAATTGTCCAATATGCAAAGAAGATGGCAGGGGAGAAGGGTACAGAAAAGACCATGAGCCTCTGGAAAACAAGACTGAAGAAACCAGGAGACCTGAGAGGCATACAGACTTTTATGCACTATTTATTTTACTTGATTTTATTTTGGAAAATAGAATTGTTAAAAAAAGTAAAGGGATAAAGGAAAATCACAAAGAGGAATTGAAGATAAAACAAAATAAGAAGATAACAGCATTAAAACCAAACACATGCTTTAATTTTAACATGTAAATAGAACAAACTCACATTAGGTCAAATAATATAGCTCAAGTAAATCCTGAATAGGAAATATTTAAGGTAAAGTGGCTCAGAAAGATGGAAATTAACAAGTATCTAACCTATTAAATTTAACCCATGATTATTAAACATCAACCAAAAGCAAAAGCAGAATTATGTTAATATCAGACAAAGCTGAGTTTGAGACAAAAAGTATTAAACACACAAAACTTTATCACAAAAGAGCTGATGTTCCACACTGAGGTCATAACTGACATCAATTATTATGTACCACATAAAAGTATCAAATAAATAAATGATTAAAGTATAATTTCCAAAAAGGTAAAATCTGGACTCCCAGGCAAATACAAAGAGAACATGTGTCAAAGATTTTATTTAACTACCTAATTAATGAGAGAACCAGAAAAACATAAAACCAATCAAAAGACCATCTGAGAAGCTAGATATGTACATACAGTTAATAGGATATGAGTTAGATACAACACTAGTTAATGTCTAACAGGGCCATAAACTGTAAACTTTGGGATTATCTGTTCCTCTGCTTAGAAGTTATTTCCATCTCTACCTGACAACCATTTAAAAGTTAACTTCTGCCCTATCAGACCTAGAAAATACCTAGTAAGTAGAGTTAAGGCCAGCATTGCACTGAAAAAAAAAAAAAAAAACACCTAGTAATCTCTTTTACCCCTTTCCAAGTTTCAGATAACCTTTTTTGCAAAAGAACAAAAAGCCATACCTGCAAGGAAAAATTGACAAAACACAATAGCAATGAGAGACTAACTCATCTTTGTCAGAGTAAGATCAAACAATTTTTTTTTTAATATATAAAACTACAGAGCAGGGGTGATAAATTTCAAATGCCCGCAGTGGCCAAGGGATTAACGTAAATGAGTAAAGTTGGTTTAAGAAAAAGAACCACCAAAACTATGGCGTAAGTATGTGTTTCAAGCAAGATTTGGGGATACTCTTCCTGTTGTCTCAGAATTTTGGCCAAAGTCTCCAAGCTGAGGATGATAGTGATGAAGACTCTACTTCTACAGAAAATGGAGATTCGACCAACTAGAGGGGTTTAATAAACTAGAGCGGAACCCATCTAGCTGGACACCCTCAGCCTAAAAAGGGGAGACTGAAATGGGAAAAGGAGTATTATTGGAAGGGAATTCATGGGAAAAGAGGGAGACAGGGGTCTCCCACAAACCAGCTGAAGAGTCTCCAAGAGAACTACTAGGCAAGATGCGGGTGCCTGGGAAAGGGGAGCCTCATGCCTCCCTCCAGCTGTAGAAACCTATGGGCCTATTTCTGTGTGTCCACCAGGGTATACATGGTGAGAAAGGGTTTGTGGAAGAAACAGGGGATATATTGAACATGAAGTCCAGTGCCTACCTCTGAAGGAGAATTCTCAAGTGGGAGCCAACTGGGATAGTCAGGACAACAGAGGAGAGGGGACAGTGGGGAGTACCAATACAAGGATGAACATGTTCTCATGAAAACACAGACCCAGGAACACAGACTGCTTGAGACATCTTGAAGTTAGTCCTCCCAAGAGGAGTGTCTGCAGAAATGAAAGGAGTTGACAAGAAGAGACAGTTCTAGTCCATGTTACAAATATCACTGGGTAGCTTAAACACAACAATTTATTTCTGTTTTGGAAGCTGGGAAGTCCAAGATCAAACACCAGCAAATTTGGTGTCTGGTGAGAGCTTATATCCTAGTTCACTGATGGCCATCTTCAGCAGGAGGGACAAGGGATCTCCCTGGGGTCTCTTTTGTAAGAGCACTAATCTCATTCATGAGGGCTCCACCCCCATGACCTAATCACCCCAGAGGCACCACCTCCAGATACCAATCACAGTAAGGGTTAGAATTCCAACCTATGCATTCGGTGGGACACAAATATTCAGACCATAGCAGAAACTATAGATACAGATAGGGTGGGAGGATCAGGGTGGGAAATAATCTGCCAGATAGCAAGAAGCAGTGTGGTATAAAAGTCCTTGCAAAAGTCTTCCCAGGACCCAGAAATGCACCTCATGCGTTTAGAGTAAAAGGTGCCTGGTGGGCTTATAACAGCACCTTCTGTCACAGACTGCTTTACCCCTTCTCTTCTATGGCCCCTGTCCCCCTCACACCTTTGAGGAGCCTCCCACCTTGAGGTAGGTACAGTGACAGAGCAAGATGGAGAAGAGTGACAGGACATCTAGGTCCCTTCCTCATGGCTAGGGGAGGAGAAGGTCTGGAACTGGGTGGTACATTGCATTGTTGACTTGAACTGTTTTTTGTTTGTTTGTTTTTTTGTTTGTTTGTTTTAATGCCAACAAAGGAAACAGCTCTTATAGCTAAAACAGGGAAATCATGGATCTGAGATGTCACTGGGGGGCAGGGAAGAAGATGGATGGAGACTTGTGAAGGCAAGGGTGGTAAAATAAATGAAAGAAAAAGAGAAAGAAAGAAAGAAAGAAAGAAAGAAAGAAAGAAAGAAAGAAGGAAAGAAAGAAAGAAAGTTGCTTTCTGATGATGCCAGCTGAGCTGGTCTGTATAACAAAAGGTAAAACGGAAGCTACAGCAGAGTCCTGAGAAGGGAACTGTCCAAATGAGATACTCGCCTCACATGGTTGGAGATCTTTACACTCATCTTAAACCTCTCATCCAGATCAGGAGCATAGCAAGTCTAAATGCAGATGAAGAGATAATTTTTCAAAGATTTTTAAAAAGAGAGATCCATCCCTTTCCTCAAAGAAGCGAGGTGAAGGGTGGCCCCTCTCCTAAATAAAGCTTCAACAGGATCCTGGAAAGCTAGTTATGTGCCCCCCCTGCATGGGCATGGGATCTCTCTCCAGGGAAATGTGAAAGGTTCTGACAGCCCCTCCAGGGAAAGTGAGAGGAATAGGAATAAGGAAGGAGATGAGGGAAGGACGCCTGTTCTCAGGATGTGTCTGGATACATTTGTTGGAGTATTTCCAGGAACCAGAGGCAAGCCACACAGGAGAGGAAGCATGGGGTAACTAGGGCTTCCTGGGGCAAATAGGTCTAAGCTAGGAGAAACTGAAAGCACTTCCAGATTCCAAGGGCTACAGAAAGAATAAGTGGCCAACCAAAATAGAGATGCATGATGTTCTGTCACGTTGGCTTAACCCTCTGCTGGCCCAGAGAGCACAAAGCCAGCTTAGGACAGGCCTATCATATTAAAATCCTTCTTCTTACCTTCCTCTTGCAGGGAGTGGGGCATGGGGGAAGGAGGCACTGACACCCCAGTGCAGCAGGCCCCCACTGGGGAAAGGGCAGAGGTCACACCTTTGAACCATGGATAGTGTATGGGACAGGACATTCTCATTATTGAACTAGGACTGTGTTGAGGGGCTCAAGGAAAAGGTGGGACATTGTATTACCTGAGAGAGATCATAAAACTCATGGATGTCCCTTGAGAACCTTCCATCAGCTGGACTCCTTCAAGATACCTATGGTCATGCTCTATCTGCTCAGTCAGCCTATTTGATTAGCATAGACAACAGTAGATTTCCACTTTAAATTGAAGACTGAAAGAAAAATGAACAACAAATATTTAACTACCATTTTTGGTTTAGTCATCGATTACCCCTGTTGGTGACAGGTATGGAATCTGACATTGCTCTGTAACGGCAGAATCAGCCTTCAGTCCTCAGACTGGGAATATGTAATGTGTGAAATTGTTTAACAACAGAAAAGTTTACAACGAAAGGAAATTCTTACTATCAATACTTTGGGGTTAAGGACAGTCTGCATTCAGAGTTTAAAGTGTCATGTTTCAGAGAATTTGACATTTTAGATTACATGACAGATTAGTCTGTGATTCCAATTTAAAATGTGCAGTTGGAATGGCCAAAGTATGGAAAGAGCCCAAATGTCCCTCGATGGATGAGTAGATAAAGAAAATGTGGTACACATATACAATGGAGTATTACTCAGCATCAAAAAGAATGAAATCTTGCCATTTGCAACTACATGAATGGAACTGGAGGGTATTATGCTAAGTGAAATTAGAGAAAGACAAAAATCATATGATTTCACTCATATGAGGACTTTAAGAGACAAAACAGATGAACATAAGGGAAGAGAAACAAAAAGAATATAAAAACAGGCAGGGGGACAAAACAGAAGAGATTCATAAATATGGAGAACAAACTGAGGGCTACTGGAGGGGGTGAGGGAGGGGGGATGGGCTAAATGGGTAAGGAGCATTAAGGAATCTACTCCTGAAATCATTGTTTCACTATATGCTAATTTGGATGGAAATTAAAAATTAAAAAAAAAAAAGAGTAAACCCCAAATAATAAATAATAAATAAATAAATAAATAAATAAATAAATAAAATGTGGAGTTGGTTTCTAGACATGATTCTAAGTGGGAAGGTGTGAGAGAATTTGACTATATTTGTACATAATCCTGGAATATTTAAGTTGAGATTTGCTATATTGAAATTTTTATGTATTAAATTATAAGATTTTTAAAGTTTAATTTCCTTTAAAGGTCTTATTTAAATTTCAGTTATTTATTTTGAGAGAGAGAGAGAGAATGAATGCAGGAGAGAGAGGGAGAGAGAGAGAATCCCAAGCAGTAGAGAGTCTGACAAGGGGCTCAAACTCACAAACCATGAGATCATGACTTAAGCTAAAATAAAGAATCCATGCAGGTGACCCTAGATTATAAGATTTTTTAAAAATAATTACTTGGGAATTATTGTTGTTGAGGTCATAAGCTGACTAGTCCAGCATTTGAAGTGCATAAAAACAAAATCGAGTATACTGAATTGATACGAATTCCTGAATGTGATTTAAAACACTTAAGAAAATTTCATTAACAGGGTTAAAAATAGGATGAATTTTGAATATTCATCTTTAGACTCTACACCTCATATGCAAAAAGTTCAGGGAATCACAACATCTTCTCAAAATCCGTAATCTCCGTTAACACTCTTATCCCTCACCTGGAAATTACACAGCAGGTTTAGCTACCTTGAGGAAGTCAACACTCAAAAACTGTTCATTGGAGACCAGTTGAGGGCATTCATTGATTACCAAGATCTGGACGGTAGGAAATCTACAGAAAGCTAGGGGGTGTACACTCAGTAGGAGAAATCCAGAAAGCTTTCTATGGGGAAGGGGCGGGCATGAGGAGGAACAAGATGCTGCAGAGAGAATTCTAGGCTAAGGGAATCCCACAGGCTGCAGCATGCATCCTAGAGGTGACTGGAGCTGGGGAGACAATAAAAAGACCAGTTTTAGAAAGCAATAGGCTGAACAAAGGTGAAGGAGAGAAGGCATCTGAGGACTCAAAATATAGCAGCAAAGGGCAGGATGGGGGAGGGATCACAGAGCTGCAAATGCAGCGTCCTTAACCCCAGCTTACTCAGGCTCAATGACACCAGACACCCCCTTCACCTTTGTATTCCCAGAGCCCAGGCAGCACCCAGAAGGCCTCTGGAAGTGCCATTCTTTGGAAGAACGGCAAACATGGCGGTCCTTGTTCTGTGGTGGAATTAGGGAGACACTATAAAGAAGCTGAGGGTATTGTGGTCAATCCAAATGTTGTTTTTCTGAATCTTTTTGCACTTGTCTTGCCAAACACAAAATTAACCAAAGATGCTGTACATTTTATAGCTTGCTTTTAATATTGTGAGTGGGGGAGATTTTACTTCAAGTGTTTTTATGAAAAACTTGTCTATGCTTTAAACTGTCAACATTGATCTCCTACTTTGAACTCTGGCAGCCTTTCTCCTGAGTTTTTCCTCCTGGGCCTCTTTGCCTGGGATTTTGATGACCCCTCCCACCTTCCTTGGTCTTCTATGACATTTTATAATGTACAACTGAACACCCCCACTGCCCTCCCCTCTGCCTCCTGTCCCCTTTCCACACTGACAATGCATCCACTCTGCTCTAAGGTGCAATGTGACTCTATTAGTGACAATCGTGTCCCCTCTTCATGAGCTCCAGTCACCCATTTCCAATTGCATTCTTGACATTTTTACTGTAATGGCCCACTGTTACCTTAAAGTCATCTGAAATTAAACTTGACCCCATCCATCCCCATAAAAGTGCTGCCCTGTCTGACTTCTATTTCTGTTAATGGCTTCAATATCGTTCCAACTGCCCAGACTGAGTCTGTGGTCACTATGGACTTTGCTTTCTTCCTTGTCTTTCCCCACTCCCCACTGCCTATGTAGCCAACTTTTGAATGCTTTCCTCGAACGTTCTCTAGCAATCATCTTGATTTTCACTGCCTTGACCACTTTTTTATAATAAAAAGAAAACCACAGGCCAAAAATGCTATCACTTAGACAGAGTCCCCAGATCAGGGCTTCATATATAATCTAATTGCAGTTTGCACCTCCTCCAGAAATGTAGTCTTAACGGGTCAGTCAGGAGTTTTTCTAACAGCGCCAGTGCATCCTCCACATGGGCCCTCTCCATCACCCCCGAACGATGAGGTAATCTGCAGGATGAGAATTCTTGCCGTTCCCCCTAAGGAAAAGCAGCCTTGCCTGGAACAATCTTGTTCTTTGGCTAGTAACGTCTTGCTCTGCCCTCCTTCTATAAACACCTTCCATTCTGTACCCCTCCTTGGAACCCCTCTACTTGCTGGATGGGATGTTGCCTCATTCATGAATCATTTAATAGAGCCAATTAGACCTTTAAAATTTACTCCATTAAATTTTTGTTCTTTAACAGAGGGTCTGTGGTGCACACGACTTGAACTCTTTCTCTTCTCAGCCTTTACTCATTAGATATGCAGGCACACCTGTCAAAATTCCAAAGCTATGAAGGATATGTCATGAAAAATAAACCTCCTTTACCACCCTGTCCCCAGACACCCCACCCTCTCCCAAAAGCAACCACTCATCTTTTCAGAGATATTCAGTGAAAATGAAAGCATATCAATATATATGCTTAATATTTTTAAAGGTGAAAATGCAATTGCTTGTTTTCTGAAATTGTGGTTGTCAGGATAGATATTAAACCTGTCCTGATGTGGAGGGAATGAGTGTTTAATGAGTATCACACTTCAGTGTTGCAAGATGAAAAATTTCTAAAGATCTGTCACACAACAATGTGAATACACTTAATGCCACTGAATTGCACACTTAAAAGTTGTTGATGGTAAATTTAATGCCATACACACACACACACTATATATATATATATATATATATATATATATATATATATATATATATGTATATATTTCATTTCACACACACGTGTGTGTGTGTGTGTGTGTATATATATATATATATATATATATATATATAATTTTAATTCCAATGTACTTAACTTACAGTGTTATATTCGTTTCAGGTATACAATACATTGCTTCAGCAATTCTATACCTTACTCAGTGCTCACCGAGGTACATGTACTCTTAATTCTCTTCACCTATTTCACCCATCCCCCCACGCACCTCACTTCTGTTAACCATCTGTTTGTTCTCTATAGTTAAGAGTGTTTTTTGGCTTACCTCTTTTTTTCCCCCTTTGTTCATTTGTTTTGTTTCTTAAATTCCACATTTGAGTGAAATCATATGGTATTTGTCTTTCTCTGACTGGCTTATTTCACTTAGTATTATACTGTCTAGATCCATCCATGTCATTGCAAATGGCAAAATTTCATTATTTTTTATGGCTGAATAACATTCCGTTGTGTATGTATATTGTGTGTGTGTGTGTGTGTGTATATATATATATATATATATATATATATATATATATACCACTTCCTTTTTATCCATTCATTCATCAATCAATGGATATTGGGCTGTTTCCATAATTTGGCTACTGTAAATAATGCTGCTATAAATATAAGGGGTGCCTATATCTCTTCAAATTAGTGTTTTTGTATTCTTTGCATTAATACCTAGTAGTGCAATTACCAGATCATAGTGATGAAGGAACCTCAGCAAGCTGAGGGCAAAGCACAAGCTAGCAACCTACCCCCTGCCCTCAGAGGGGATATGTGTGATATTCCTCAGGTAGTCCTTGCTGCTCAAGAACAAAGGAAAGGCTAAAACTATGGTTAACTGATAGAGATTACAGCCATGCAGGACAGGAGTCTCCATCAGTTTACAAAAGCCTTAGTAAATGACAAAAAAAAAAAAAAGACAATCTTATCAATAGCCTAACCTCCAGAAACCCATAGACTCAGTTTTATGGAGCCCCAACATCACCCTCCCCTCCATTGCGATGTGGAGAACAAAGGCAAGAAGAAAATGGTAGATAAAATTAAATTTCCTTATAACCTGCAGCCCATTGACAAATACTTGAGGCAAATATAGAGTATAAGATTCCTCCAGAAACTCCCTACTGTCTTAATGTTAATGTTTTTCTAGAGGGAAAAACAATCTTAGCTTGACAATAGCTAGGCCTCCGGTATCATTTGAGTCTTCTTTAGCATATGAAAGTCCTTTTGGAAACCTCCCTTTTGCCTTTACCTCCTTCTACTTCTTAGTATATAATTAGTTACTACTTACAGCCCCAGTGCAGCTCTTCCTGCCCAGAGTCCTGTCCCCGTGCTTTAATAAAATCACCTTTTTGCACCAAAGATCCCAAGAATTCTTTCTTGGCCATCAGCTCTGGACCCCCACCATTACTCCAAAACTGCATCAATAGGGTAGTTCTATTTTTCACTTTTGGGAAACCTCTATAGTGTTTTCCAGAGTGGCTGCACCAATTTGCATTCCCATCAACAGTACACACCCTCACCAATACTTCTTGTTTCTTGTGTTTTTGATTTTAGCCTTTTGGACAGATGTAAGGTGATATTGTGGTTTTGATTTGCATTTCCCTGATGATGAGTGATGCTAAGTATCTTTTCATGTGTCTGTGGGCCATCTGTTCTTGGAGAAATGTCTGTTCATGTCTTCTGCCCACTTTTTAATTGGACAATTTTTTTTTTTTTTTTGGTATTGAGTTGTAGAAGTTATGTATTTTGGATACTAATCCTTTATCAGATATGTCACTTGTAAATATCTGCTCCCATTCAGTAGGTTGTCTTTTAGTTTTGTTAATTGTTTCCTTTCTCTGTGCAGAAGCCTTTTATTTCGATGTAATTCCAACAGTTTATTTTGCTCTTGTTTCCCTTGCCTTAAAAGACATATCTAGAAGGACGTTGCTATGACCAATGTAAAAGAGCATTGAGCTGTCTGTGCTCTCTTCTAGGATTTTTTGAAGTTTACTTATTTATTTATTTATTTAGAGAGAGACAGACAGCGAGAGAATGTGAGCAGGGGAGGGGCAGAGATAGAGGGAGAGAGAGAATCCCCAGCAGGCTTGGCACTGTCAGCACAGAGCCTGACATGGGGCTCAAACTCGTGAACCACGAGATCATGACCTGAGCCAAAGTTGGACACTTAACCAACTGAGCCACCCAGGTGCCCAGGTTAGGTTTATTTCTAGGTATTTGATTACTTTTGGTGCAACTGTATACAGAAATTTCTTCTTAATTTCTCTTTCTGCTGCTTATTTGTGTATAGAAATGCAACAGAGTTCTGTACATTGATTTTGTATCTTGCAACTGTACTGCATTCATTTATCAGTTCTAGCATTTTTTTTTTTTTGGTGTAGTCTTTCAAGTTTTTTATATATAGTATCATGTCATCTACCAAAAGTGAGTTTTACTTATTCCTTACCGATTTGGATGCCTTTTATTTCTTTACATTGTTTGATTCCTGCTGTGAGGACTTTCAGTACTATGTGGGTAAATGTGGTTAAGAGTGAACATCTGAAAGGAACAATCCAAATGACAGCCCTGCCTTAGTTTAAAGCTAGGTTCTCTTTTCTGCTTATTATGGATCTTTGATAAGAAATACAATTGCTGAGAAGTCTGTTTTGCTTGCTGTTTGCTACGAGCATTGTGAGGCCTTTCCTGAATGTAACCCGCTGTGTAGTAGAATGGGTTGTAAAACTTCATAAATGTAGTCTGATATGTAATGGAATGAGTGATTGTACATAAACTAACCGGCATTTCTCGCTTCTGTAAACCTGCTTGCTCAACACATTCCTCCCCTTCCCCCTTCCCCCTTCCCCCTTTTCCTCCCTCCACAAGTAACGAACAAAGCCTTCCCGCCAAAGGACAAAGGACGCCCAATCAGAGAACAACAAATGTCCTTACTTTAAAATCAACTAATCAGGCCCCTCATAATTTGAAACCTCCCCTGTGCTATTTGTCTCTGTCTATAAAAACGCTGTCCCAACCCTGATCGTGGCCTCTTGCGTCACCGGCGACGAGTGCGCAGAGGACCAGGTTCGAACCTGCAATAAACGACCCTTGCCGCTTGGCTTTGACTTACGACTCTGGTGGTCTTTTGTGGGAGGTTTTGGAACTTCAGGCATTACGCATCCTTGTCTTGTTCCTGACCTTAGAAGGGAAGCTCTCAGTTTTTCCACCATTGAGTATGATGTTACCTAGGGGTTTGTCATACATGGCTTTTATTATGTTGAGGTATGTTCCTTGTAAACCTACTTTGTTGAGTGTTTGTATCATAAATAATTGTTGTACTTGGTCAAATGTTTTTTCAAATCTATTGAAATGGTCATATGGTTCTTTCCTTCCTCTTATTGATGTTATGTATCACGTTGATTGATTTACAAATATGGAACCACCCTTGCAATCTGGGAATAAATCCCACTTGATTGTTGTGAATGATTTTTTTTAATGTATTGTAGGATTTGGTTTGCCAATATTTTGTTGAGGTGTTGCATCTATATTCATGAGAGATATTGGCCTATAGTTCTCTTTTTTTCGTGGAGTCTTTATCTTGTTTTGGTATCAGGGTAATGCTGGCCTCATAGAATGAATTGCTGTTTTTCTTCCTTTTCTACTTTTTGGAATAGTTTGAGAAGAATAGGTATTAACTCTTCTATAAATGTTTGGTAGAATTCACCCGAGAAACCATCTGGTCTTGGACTTTTACTTGTGGGGAGTTTTTTGATTACTTATTTAATTTCATTGCTGGTAATCAGTCCGTTCAAGTTTTCTATTTCTTCCTGTTTCCGATTTGGTAGGTTATATGTTTCTAGGAATTTATCCATTTCTTCTAGGTTGTCCAGTTTGTTGGCATATAATTTTTCATAATATTCTCTTATAATCCTTTGTATTTCTGTAGTGTTAGTTATCTCTCCTCTTTCCTTTGTGATTTTGAGTTCTTTTTTTATGAGTCTGGGTAGAGGCTTATCAATTTATCTTTTCAAAGAACCATCACCTGGTTTCATTGATCTGTTCTTGTGTTTGTTTGTTTTAGTTTCTATATCATTTACTTCTGCTCTAACCTTTATTTTTTTCTTCCTTTTGCTGCATTTGGGTGTTGTTTGTTCTTTTTCTAGCTCCTTTAGGTGTAAGGCTAGGTTGTTTATTTGAGATTTTTCTTCTTGAGTTAGGCCTGCATTTCTGTAAATTTCCCTCTTAGAACCACTTTTGCTTGCATCCCAAAGATTTTGAACCCTTTTGTTTCATTTTTGTTTCCATGTACTTTTTGATTTTTTCCTTTATTTCTTGGTTGACCCATTCACTGTTTAGTAGCATGTTATTTAACCTTCATGTATTTGTGATCTGTCCAGATTTTTCTTGTGGTTGACTTCTTATTTCATTGCATTGTGGTCAGAAAAGATGCATGCTATAACTTCGATCTTTTTTAATTTATTGAGACTTGTTTTGTTATGTAATATGTGATCTATTCTGGAACATGTTCCATGTGCACTTGAAAAGAATGTGTATCCTGCTGTTTTAGGATGGAATGTTCTAAATTTTTCTTAGGTCCCTCTCTCCCAGTGTATCATTCAAAATCAAACATCGTTTCCTTATTGATTTTCCTTTTAGATTGTCTGTCCATTGACGTAAGTGGGATGTTAAAGTTCCCTACTGTTATTGTATTATCATCAGATTGTTCCTTTATGTTTGTTATTAACTGTTTTATGTATTCAGGAGCTTTCATTTTGGGTGCATAAATATTTTAAATTGTGTATTTTTGTTGGATTGTCCCCTTCATGGTTATACAGTGTCCTTCTTTCTCTCATTACAGTGTTTGTTTTAAAGTCATTTTTGTCTGTTACAAGTATTGTTAGCTTGGTTTTCTCTTCACATCCATTTGTGTGATAAATGTTTCTCCATCCCCTTGCTTTCCATCTCCATGTGTCTTTAGGGCTGAAATGAGCCTCTTGTAGGTAGCATATAGATGGGTCTTTTTGTTTTGTTTTCTTTTGTTTAATCCATTCCATTACTCTATGATTGGAGTATTTAGTCCATTAACATTCAAAGTAATTATTGATAAATAGGTAGTTATTGCCATTTTGTTATTTGTTTTGTGTTTATTTTTGTGGATCTTCTCTGTTCCTTTCTTCCTTTGCTGTCTTCTCTAGGTTGGCTTTCTTTAGTAATATACTTGGATCCCTATGTCTTTATTTTTTGGATATATTACTAGTTTTTGATTTGTGGTTACCATTATATTTGTATACAAAATCCTGTGCCTATAGCAGTCTATATTAACTTGATGGTCACTTAAGTTCGAACCTATTCTTTACTCCTCTCCTTTCCATGTTTTAGATATATGGTGTCATACTTTACATCCTTTTATTTTGTGAATCCTTTGATTTTTACAGATACATTTACGTTACTGCTTTTTTACTTCTCACTTTCCTTACTCCTACTTATGGTTTTTCCTTCTCAAAGAGTCCCTTTTAATATTACTTACAAGGATAATTTAGTGGTCATGATCTATTTTAACTTTGCTTGTCTGGGAAATTCTTTATCTCCCCTTCTATTCTAAATGATAGCCTTGGCTGGATAGAGAATTCTTAGCTGCAGATTTTTCCTTTTCAGCACTTTGAATATATCGTGTCACTGTCTTCTAAAGTTTCTGCTGAAAAATCAGGTTATAGCCTTGTAAGGTTTCCCTTGTATATAACTATTTTATTTTCTGTTGCTGCTTTTAAAATTCTTTATCACTGCTTTTTGCAGTTTTAATTACTGTGTGTCTTGGTGTGGACCTCCTTGGGTTAATTTTGTTAGGAGATCTCTGTGCCTCTGCCTTCTGGATCTGAATTTCTATTTCCTTCCCCCAATTTTCAGCTTTATTTTTTCAAATAAATTTTCTATCTTCTTTTCTCTCTTCTTCTAGGATTCCTATAATGTGAATGTTATTACACTTGATGGAGTCACTGAGTTCCCTAAGTTTATTCTCATTTTGCATATTTTTTTTCCCTCTCACCTGCTCAGCTCGATTACTTTCCATTACTCTTTCCTCCAGGTTGATTTGTTCTTTGCTTCCTCTAGCCTGCTATTTATTCCATCTAGTATTTTTACTTTCAAGTACTGTGTTCTTCATCTCCGACTGGTTCTTTTTTTTAATCTTTCATAAGGGTCCTCTACTCTTCTCAAGTCCAGTGAGTATCTTTATAATCATTACTTTAAATTCTCTATCAGACATTTTGCTTATCTCCATTTTGCTTATCTCCATGAGTCTCTTCCTGTGATTTTTTCCTGTTTTTTTAAATTTTTTTATTGTTTATTTTTGAGACAGAGTGCAAGCAGGAAAGGGGCAGAGAGGGAGACACAGAATCTGAAGCAGACTCCAGGCTCTGAGCTGTCAGCACAGAGCCCGATGCAGGGATTGACCCCACAAACCATTCGATCATGACCTGAGCCAAAGTCAGATTCTTAACTGACTGAGCCACCTAGGTGCCCCTGTCTCATTTTTCATTAGGGACACATTCCTCAGTCTTCCCATTTGGTCTGTTTCTCTTGTTACAAAAGTCAGCTACATCTCTTGCCTTTGAAAGTTGTGGATGGGGCATGCAGTTTTAACAAGGGGCATGAGTCTTTCACAGGAAGTGATCAGCCACCACTGGAACCAAGGCCCCACAGAAGGTATATGGTTGGGAGATGTGATGTTGGCAAGGTTTGCACTGGTCTTCTGGGGGAGAGGACCACAGCACAGACACTGAGGGAGGCTTGGCTGGAGGTGGCTTGGCACAGTGTAAGCAAGTTAAGTAGGGAGTGTCTGCACAGTGCTGGTTCCTATAGGTGTGTTTATACTGCAGCTAGGGGAGAGAAATTGCACCTGCCAGTTCCTTTGTCCCTAGAGAATTCCCTCAGCTTCTCTGAGATTAGTAAATAACTCCTTCCCATATACCTCAGGCATTTTTCAGACTGTAATCTCCATGGGCTGTGTGTTGTGCTGTTTCAAGGGTAAGGACTCCATTTTCTGTTGCCCTCCCAGCTCTCCCAGAGCTGAGCCTGCTGATTTTTGAAGTTCCAGACTTTAAGTCCTGTTGGTTGTAAGAACTCATGAACTTTGCCCCTCTGGTTTTCAAAGCCAAATGTTATAAGGATTTGCCTTCCCTATGCAGACTCTCTGGTGTAATAGTCTGTTTCTCTCTTCTCTCTAGGCCGGTGGCTCTCTCCCTCTATTGACCACTCCTGTGGGGTTTAGTTCCCCACAGCATCTCCACCCTTCCTACTCTCTTCAATGTAGCTTCTTCTTTATATTGAACTATGGAGTTTGTTCTCCCAGTCTTTGGATCATTTTCTGGGTTATTTAGATTTATATGAGTGTTATCCATGGGACTACTGAGCTTAGAGTCCTTTTATTCCTCTATCTTCCCCAGAAATCTAATATTACATAGTTTTTAATTTTTTTTAATTTAAATACAAGTTAGTTAACATATAGTGTAATAAAAGCTTCAGGAATAGAATTTAGTGGTTCATCACTTACATATAACACCCAGTGCTCATCCCAACAAGTGTCTTCCTTAATGCCTCTCACCCCTTTAACCCTTATCCCCACCCAACACCACGCCAGCAACCCTCTGTCTGTTCTCTGTATTTAAGAGTCTCTTATGGTTTGCCTCCCTCTCTGTTTTTATATTATTTTTGCTCCTCTTCCCTTGTGTTCATCTGTTTTGTATCTTAAATTCCACATATTAGTGAAGTCATAGGATATTTGTCTTTCTCTGACTTATTTTGCTTAACATAATACATTCTAGTTCCATCCACATTGTTGCAAATGGCAAGATTTCATTCTTTTTGATCTCCAAGTAATATTCCAGTGTGTGTGTGTGTGTGTGTGTGTGTGTGTGTGTGTATGTATGTATATGTATATATACATGCCACATTTTCTTTATCCATTCATCAGTTGATGGACATTTGGGGTCTTTCCATACTTTGGCTATTGTCAATAGTGCTGCTGTAAGCATTGGGGTGCATGTGCCCCTTCGAATCAGCATTTTTTGTATTGTTTGGATAAATACCTAGTAGGCAATTGCTGGGTTGTAGGGTAGTTCTACTTACAATTTTTTGAGGAAACTCCATACTGTTTTCCAGAGTGGCTGCACCAGTTTGCATTCCCACCAGCAATACAAAAGTGTTCCCTTTTCTCTGCATCCTTGCTAACATCTGTCATTGCCTGAGTTGTTAATGTTAGCCATTCCTGACAGTTGTGAGGTGATATTTCATTGTGGTTTTGATTCGCATTTTCCTGATGATGAGTGATGCTGAGCATTTTTTCATCTAATATTATATTTTTCACCATAATTTTAAGAAATGATCCTGATATCGAATGGTGATATTGATATGTCTTGCATCTTCCCACTCCAAGATCTCTGTAAAAGGTACTATGTCTTATAGAGTAGTCCTCCATTGTCTGAAGTTTTGCATTCCATGGTTTCAGTTACCCCAATCAACCATGGTCCAGAAGCAGATGATTCTCCATTTCATGTACTATCAGAAGGTCAATAGTAACCTAATGCTACATCAGAATGCCTAAGTCATCTACCTTACTTTGTCTCATCACGTAGGCATTTTATCATCTCACATAATCACAAGAAGGGTGAGCACAGTACAATAAGATATTTTGAGAGAGTTACATAACTTTTATCACAGTATTCTTATAATTGTTCTATTTTATTATTCTTGTTGTTACTCTCCTACTGCCCCTAAATTATAAATCAAACTTTATTATTTTATTTTATTTTATTTTTATTTTACTTTATTTTATTTATTATAGGTATGTATACATAGGAAAAAACATAGTATATATAACATTAAATACTATCTGCAGTTTCAGGCATCCACTGGAGGACTTGGAACATATCCCCCACGGATAAGAAGGTGATGTGATGTGGGGTCCAGCAGTGAACAGTCAAGAAAGAATTCTTGATCATTTTCAGTGCACAAAAGGTGGTTTTATTATAGCACAGGAACAGGACCTAGGGGCAGGAATAGCTGCCCTAGGATTGTGAGGAGCAATTGGTTATATGCTTAAGTTGGTGGGGGGGTGGGGGGGGTGGGCGTGGTTAGGGACAAAGGAAGTTTCCATGAGAATTTGCTTGTGTTAAAGATGACTTACAGGATCCTGGAGGCCTGGCTATTGTCAAGCTAATGTTTTTTTGCCTCTAGCAAAGCATTAACATTAACACAGTTGGGAGTTCCTGTAGGAATGTCATACTCTGCCAATCTAAGTATTTGTCAATGGGCTGCAAGTTGTAAGGAAATTTAATTTTATCTACATTTCCTTTTCCCTTTGTTCTCCACATCAGAGGACACCACTGTACATTTCTTTACCTCTTCTTCTCCCTCTTCCCCAATGCCCAGTGGTGGTCCAGTGTCTGGGCTCAGAGCAGATATTCAATTTAATCTGAGCTGGAGGCTCAGTGAAAACTCCAATCTACAGCAAGGGAGGGAGCTGTGTGAGAATCAGAGTAGAAAGAGAGGGTCAAGAAAAGGGGAAAGATGAAGGAATAAACCCAGGAAAGAAATAGAGACATAAGAAAAGTAGGACTGATAAGGAAAAGTTATTTCCATATCTTGCTGATGATTACCACCTCATCTACCACTACAGTCATAGGCCATGACAGTGCACCATTGGAGAGGTCCCACATTACTTTTCTGTTGAAATTTCACTCATCCACCCCCACCTCCTGAGGGAAAGGAGCACCAGCCTGGCCCACCTTCAGTGTCATTTGTTCCCTTTGCAGAACTAGGCTTGGCTTGACTTACCAGGTCCCATTCCTCAAACACTCCTCACCATTCCTTTGAGAAAATTGCTTCTGTGATGACTCACAGAGAAGGAGCCATAAAACACTGAATCACCAATGCCCCCTCCTGCCCTGCTCAGTAGCTTCTACTTTGTGTTTTCCCTTCCAGAGACAATTTAGGATCTGCTTCTGTGCTTCTGGCCCCATACAACAGCTGCCACTGCTGGCTAAATGAAAATCAGCAGTAATCTTTTCCCCAACTCATTGTTTACCTGAAACTTGTTGTCACTGATAATGAAAGGAACAGCTTTGAATCCAAATGACAGCCCCGCCTTAGTTTAAAGCTAGGTTCTCTTTTCTGCTTATTATGAATCTTTGATAAGAAATACAATTGCTGAGAAGTTTGTTTTGCTTGCTGTTTGCTACGAGCATTGTGAGACCTTTCCTGATTGTAACCCACTGTAGAATGGGCTGTAAAACTTCCTAAATGTAGTCTGATATGTAATGGAATGAGTGATTGTATACAAACTAACCGGCATTTCTCGCTTCTGTAAACCTGCTTGCTTAGCACATTCCTCACCTACCCCCTTCCCCCTTTCTTCCTCCCGCCACAAGTAAAAAAAAGCCTCCCCTGTGCTATTTGTCTCTGTCTATAAAAACGCTATACCAACCCTAATCGTGGCCTCTTGTGTCACCGGCGACGAGTGCGCAGAGGACCAGGTTCGAACCTGCAATAAACGACCCTTGCCGCTTGGCTTTGACTTACGACTCTGGTGGTCTTTTGTGGGAGGTTTTGGAACTTCAGGCATTACATTTGGAGGTCCCACCGAGATCTCCCCCGAGCCCACCAGACTTCTGGTCAACGGGTCGTATTTGATTCCGATCGGTAAGTAAGCCGGCTCTAACGTTCTTCCTTTTCTCTCTGATCTGTGTTTCTTCTCTGGAGAACCGGTTCTGTCTGGAAGCTGGTGTGACCCTGGCAGACGCGCTATAGGGCACCCAGCCGGGGTCAGTTGGAGACGTCCACTGACATCTGGGGGCCTTCTTGGCCCATCTGGGGACCTTCTTGGCCCATCTGGGGGCCTTCTTGGTCCATCTGGGGACCTTCTTGGTCCATCTGGGGGCCTTCTTGGCCCATCTGGGGGCCTTCTTGGCCCATCTGGGGACCTTCTTGGTCCATCAGGGGACCTTCCTGGTCCATCGGGGGGCCTTTTTGGCCCATCAGGATTCTTTTCTGTGGGCTGCTTATGCCCAACGCGCCTGCGAACTAAATACTTTCATTTTCTCTATGAACTTCCAGAGTGCTAAGAAATATCTCTAGGCGTCTAAAAGAAAAAAAAAAAAAAACCATCTAGGCATGCCAATTGTTACCCGTATTTTGATGTGATGTGTGTCTGTGTGTCTGTCTGTTAAATCGACTGGAATGATTGTTGGGAGTCAGGGGCATGCGCCTGACTTACCCTATGTGTAGTCCCATGGCATAAGCTACGGGATTCGAGTGGGCTCTAACCCGATTTCCGCGGTGATCCTCATACGGCTTAAGGCGGTCAAAATTTATTTTGATCCAAGCAGGGGGTTTATACCTGCCCGCCCATGCTAAGAGGCACCTAAGTTCCCGCGAGGGACGCGGACGGGCGAGTACGCGAGTGCTTCTATGTCAGTCTAAATGTATTGTCACCCCTGGGCCCTTGTAATAACCGCCGTCCTAGCCATAACCCTTTCTGTTGGGCTGGCCGAGACGGCCCCAGAAAGTTGAAACCACTGTCAGAGATTCTTGTTGGCTCTTGTTTTTCTTTCGTGCGTCGGATGTTTTATTGGAATTAAGTGTTTTTTCGGCTGATCAGAATTAATTATTCCATCCTTTGTTCCTCTTTCCTCCTTCCTCAGCTGCCTGCGGCTTTCCCTCCCGCCCCTCCCCCCGGGGCCCAGCCAGGCCGCCAGGGGTCTCACCCTCGGAGGTCGCCTGTGCGAACTCCATCGCTGATTTCAGCCGCTTCAGGGCCCCCTCCGTGCCGCCCCCTTCTCTTCTCCTCTTCCTCAGAATCATAACATGGGCCAAACGCAGAGCACCCCTCTCTCCCTCCTTCTCGCCAACTTCAGGGATGTAAAAGCTAGAGGACACAACTTAAGCCTAGACATTCACAAAAGGAAGTTGATCACCTATTGCCGCTCTGCATGGCCCACCTTTGGGGTCAATTGGCCTACAGAGGGAACCTTCTGCCTCCCTGTGGTCCTTAAAGTAAAATAAAAAATTTTCCTACCAGGGAAAGAAGGTCACTCGGATCAGATTCCCTATATTCTGGTGTGGCAAGATTTAGTAGAAAACCCACCTCCTTGGATGGCCTCTTCCTTAATAGCAGAGTCATGCCAAATCCTAGCGGCTAAACCTATCAACCCTCCCAAGCCGCCAACTCCAACTGCACCCCCTGTTCTCCCCGACAACCAAGATTTACTTTCCCTTGACCCTCCCCCTTACCAGGTTCCTCCTCTTATTCCGCAAGCTGCCCCTATCCCTGCTGCGCCGGCAGAGCCTCCCGTAGCCCAGCCCATAGGAGAACTAGAGAATAGGGAGGCTCAACCCGCGCCCAAGCCTAGTGGGGGCAAAGTCCAAGGGCCGCTGGACATACCCGTAGGCGGGCCCCACATGAGCCAGGACTCCGCCTTCCTGACTCCACCGTAGCTTTACCCTTACGGGAAATAGGGCCTCCCGATGAGACGGGGAACCCCCGACTTCAATACTGGCCCTTCTCTACCAGTGACCTATATAACTGGAAAACCCAGAATGCCCGATTTTCTGACAACCCTAAAGATTTAATAAGTCTCTTAGACAGCGTTATGTTTACCCACCAACCCACCTGGGATGATTGTCAGCAGCTCCTCCGAATCCTGTTCACCACCGAGGAGCGAGAAAGAATTCAATTGGAAGCAAGAAAACTGGTTCCTGGAGATGACGGCCAACCCACTGCTAACCTTGATCTCATTAATGCAGCTTTTCCCTTGACCCGACCCCCACAGGATGGCTGGGACTACAACACGGCAGAAGGTAGGGGACGGCTGCGCATTTATCGCCAGACTCTAATGGCGGGTCTCCGGGCTGCTGCACGCAAGCCCACTAATTTGGCAAAAGTGTATTCAGTGATACAAGGTAAGACAGAGAGCCCTGCCGCTTACTTAGAAAGATTAATGAAAACCTTTAGACAGTATACCCCCATGAACCCCGAGGCCCCCGAAAATCAAGCTGCTGTTGTAATGGCCTTTGTAAATCAGGCAGCCACTGATATTAAAAAGAAACTCCAGAAACTAGAGGACCTGGAGGGAAAACAGATTCAGGACTTAGTCCGCATTGCCCAGCGTGTCTTTAATAATAGAGAGACTCCAGAGGACAGGCAACTTAAAGCCACGTCATGATCAAAAACCGTGGCAGCCAAAAACCACACCCGCCCTCTTCACTCAAGATGCAGAATAGGGGGGACGGGGTTCGGATCCCCTCCCCGAACCTAGGGTAACGCTACAAGTGGAGGGGAACCCAGTTCAATTTCTAGTTGACACAGGAGCACAACATTCGGTCTTGATCAGGCCCCATGGAAAAATTTCTAAAAAATCTTCCTGGGTCCAAGGGGCTACCGGAATAAAAAAATATCCCTGGACCACCCAGAGGACTGTGGATCTAGGAAATGGAAAGGTCACCCATTCCTTCCTAGTCATCCCCGACAGCCCATGCCCCTTATTAGGAAGAGACTTACTCACTAAAATGGAGGCCCAAATTCATTTTACGCCAGGGGGCCCCCAAGTGACTGGCCCTCACAACCAGCCCATTACCACACTTACTCTAAGATTAGAAGATAAATATCGACTCCACCAGGGGCCACCCTCACAAAGTCAAAACATAGAGCCCTGGCTCCAACAGTTTCCAGGAGCATGGGCTGAAACCGGGGGTATGGGGTTGGCTAAACATCGCCCAGCTCTATTCATAGAGCTAAAACCGGGGCAGATCCAGTTCGGGTCCGACAATACCCGATGTCAATGGAGGCCAGAAATGGCATCACGCCACATATCCGTCGCCTCCTAGACTTAGGCATCTTGCATCCCTGCCATTCAGCCTGGAACACCCCCCTGCTGCCTGTACGAAAACCTAACAGTGCGGACTATCGTCCGATACAAGATCTGAGAGAAGTTAACCTCCGAGTCATGGACATACACCCAACAGTACCCAACCCCTATACCCTCCTAAATGCCCTCAGCCCAGAAAGACAATGGTATACTGTCCTTGATTTAAAAGATGCTTTTTTCAGCCTGCCTCTGGCCCCCAAAAGTCAAGAGCTCTTCGCCTTCGAGTGGTCCGATCCTGAGAGAGGCATAAATGGGCAACTGACCTGGACCCGGCTCCCCCAAGGATTTAAAAACTCACCCACCTTGTTCGATGAGGCACTTCACGAGGATCTGGGTGAGTACCGGAATCAAAACCCCAAAGTGACTCTCTTGCAGTACGTTGACGATCTTTTAATCGCCGCTGAGACTGCTGAAGCTTGCTTGCAAGGCACCAAAAATCTCCTCCGGACACTTGGTGCCCTGGGGTACCGGGCTTCAGCAAAGAAAGCCCAAATTTGCAGATCCGAGGTAACCTACTTGGGGTAAAGAAGACCTAAACTGGATCCAAAAATTACCTTTAACTCAGTGCCTTAACGGATGGTGGAGAGCAGCAGACTGTAGCATAATCAACCCAGAAGAAATGGGAAATAAAGTCTTATCCAAGATGCACCGAGCCACTCATATGGGCACAAGAAAAATGCAAGACTTAATAAGACATGCTAGGATCACCATTAAAGATTCCAGGACAAAAATTGAGCAGATAGTTACTAGCTGTAAAGCTTGTCAATTAACTAACGCCACCAACCACGGGAAAAACCCTGGCTCCAGAACCTGCGAAACCAGGCCGGAAGCCTATTGGGAAGTAGACTTCACCGAGGTAAAGCCTAAAAAATATAAATATAAATATTTGTTAGTGTTTATAGATACCTTTTCAGGATGGACAGAGGCCTTCCCCACCAAGCATGAGACTGCGCAGGTAGTAGCAAAAAAATGTTAGAAGACATCATGCCCAGGTACGGATTCCCTACCCTAATAGGATCAGACAAAGGACCAGCATTCATTTCAAAGGTAATACAAGGGATAGCACAGTTTATTGGGGCTGATTAGAAACTACATTGTGCATATAGACCCCAAAGCTCAGGACAGGTAGAAAGAATAAATAGAACTCTAAAAGAGACCTTAACTAAATTGACCATAGAGACTGGCGCTAATTGGGTAGTCTTACTCCCCTATGTTCTGTTCAGGGTGCGGAACTCCCCTTACAAACTGAGATTAACCCCCTTTAAAATCATGTATGGAGTGCCCCCCCCCATAATTCCCAACCTACAGTCTAATGTGTTAACTGAATTTGATGATCATAAACTTCTTATTTCCCTGAGGGAACTCCAGCACACCCACCAGGAAGTTTGGCCCAGATTAAGAGCCATTTATGAAAACGGGCCCCCTCCTGAGCCGCATCACTACCGACCCGGAGATTGGGTATACGTGCAGGGAACACAAGCAAGAGACCCTCCAACCACGGTGGAAGGGACCCTATATTGTGATCCTAACCACACCCACTGCTCTCAAAGTCGATAGGATTGCTACCTGGATCCATTACACCCACGCCCGACCAGCTGATCCCTTTGCGGTTCGAGAAGACTTCGTGCCGGAAGCCAACACCGCCTGGACGGTTGACCAGAGTAAGACCCATCCTTTAAAATTGACTCTGCGTCGAAAACCTGACCCCGAAAACCAGCTGAGACCAAAGGCCTGGGTGTCCCATACCAAGACTGTTGCAGCAGCTCTGGACCCACAATAATCGGAGGAACACTCATTAGCGTGCTCCTGTTCACCTCCTACGGACTCATAAGTATTGCAGGCAACCCCCACATACCCTATACTTTAACTTGGGAGGTTTCTAATTTAAAAACCCAGAAAGTCTATAATACTATCCTGCTCTCCGCTTTACTCGGGCCTCTGGCCATTCTACTTCTCGCTCTCACGTTAGGCCTCTGCATCATAAACAAAATTATTAATTTTATCCAAGACAGGTTCAATACTGTACAATTAATGGTCTTACAAACTCAGTACCAACCGCTCGAGACATTACAAATAAAAAACTGAAGATCCAAGATTGGCTCTTCAGGCACAAGGAAAAGGGGGGAGTGAAAGGAACAGCTTTGAATCCAAATGACAGCCCCGCCTTAGTTTAAAGCTAGGTTCTCTTTTCTGCTTATTATGAATCTTTGATAAGAAATACAATTGCTGAGAAGTTTGTTTTGCTTGCTGTTTGCTACGAGCATTGTGAGACCTTTCCTGATTGTAACCCACTGTAGAATGGGCTGTAAAACTTCCTAAATGTAGTCTGATATGTAATGGAATGAGTGATTGTATACAAACTAACCGGCATTTCTCGCTTCTGTAAACTGCTTGCTTAGCACATTCCTCACCTACCCCCTTCCCCCTTTCTTCCTCCCGCCACAAGTAAAAAAAAGCCTCCCCTGTGCTATTTGTCTCTGTCTATAAAAACGCTATACCAACCCTAATCGTGGCCTCTTGTGTCACCGGCGACGAGTGCGCAGAGGACCAGGTTCGAACCTGCAATAAACGACCCTTGCCGCTTGGCTTTGACTTACGACTCTGGTGGTCTTTTGTGGGAGGTTTTGGAACTTCAGGCATTACAATAAATGCCCTGCCTTGCCAGGCTACTAACCAAACTCAAAAAGAAAAGAAAATCAGATCAACAAGAGAACAGATCTGTGCTTGGCTCTTGCTCACGCTGTTTCTAAATGATAAGCAAGAAATTCATGTCCCTGACTGAGGCTGAAAAAACCTTTCTCTGTGTTTGAAAACTGTTTAAGAATTATTAGAATGATGTGACTTTGAAAAGGCCCGCACTGAAGGGAAAAGAAACATTCCTTTAAACATTTTTTTTTCCAAAAATGGTCCAGCAATCTATATGCAAAAACATTAATCTAGACACAGAATTTATATCCTTCCCACAGATTAACTCCAAATGGATCAGAGTCTAAACATAAAATGCAAAACTACGAAAATCCTAGAAAATAGCAGGAGAAAACCTGGATGACCTTGGGTATGTGATGAGTTTTTAGATATGACACCAAAGACACGATGTGTGAAGGAATTGATACAGCTGAAATTCATTAAAACTAAAAACTTCTGCTCTGAGAAAGACCGTAACACAAGAATGAGAATATGAGCCACATGGTGGGAGAAAAAAATTCCAAAAGACAGAACTGAGGGTGTGAGTTCACTAAATGAGAGTCTCCATTAAATGGGTGGAATTTCTCTCTCTAGGGTTGGAGGTGCTGATGAGCACCATTTTTTATATCCCCCCTCCACCTTGACAGCTCATGAAGAAGCAGGGTCCCTGCATAATAGCCATCTAGTACTGCCCCAGCACACCCCAGACCCTCAGCCTGTATGAGCTCTGGCCTTCCCCACAAGGCAGCCCTGGCACAGCATGTTCCAGGACCCACCCCCAGACTGTGCCTGATCCAACTATCCAACCAGGGCAGCACCAGCAGAGTAGGTCCCAGGAAACTCCCCTACCCCATACCTGCTCCAGCTCTATCCATCCCAAGGCAGCCCTGGCATGACATGCCCTGGGACAGACCTAGCCAGTGCCTGATCCATCTCTCCAGCTAAAATGGCCCCAGAGCAGTGTGCACCAGGATCCCCTTGGCATATACCTGCTCCAGCTCCAGCCGTCCCACCAAGGCAACCCCAGTGCAGAGCACCTCATGACCCCCAGATTATGCTTGCTTTGCCTTCACCTGACCTGCCAAAGCCACGAGGCACATGCAGTCTATAAAGGGGATACTCCTACACAAGGCTACTCCTTCAAGACTGGAAGAAGCAGCAATTCTGCCTCATTTATAGAACAAACACAGAAAGTCAAACAAAATGAGGAGACAGAGGAATATATTCTAAATTTAAGAACAAGATAAAACGTTGGAAGTGGTGGTGGTGGGGGGACTGCTAATAAAATGGAGATAAGTAACTTACCTGACAATCAGTTCAAATAATCATAAGGATATTTTCCAAACTCAAGAGAAGAATGGAGGAACAAAGTGAGAATTTCAACAGAGTTGAAATATAAGAAATAGAAACTCAACAAAGACAACCAATCAGAGCTGAAGTATACAATAATTAAAATAAAAAATACACTGGAGGGAATTAACAACAGACTAGATGATAAAGAACAGATAAGTGATCTGAACGACAGAAAAATAGATATTACCCAATGAGGATAATTTAAGGAACTCCTAGGACAACATCAAGCACCTTAACATTTGCATTTTAGAGGTCCCAGGAGAAGAGAGAGAAAGGGGCACAAAACGTATTTGAAGAAATAATGGCTGAAAAGCTTCCCAATCTGGAGAAGAAAACAGACATCCAGGTCAAGGAAGTGTACAGAGTCCCAAACAGAATGAACCCAAAGAGATCCAAACCAAGGCATATTTAAATTTAAATGGCAAAAGTTAAAGAGAGAATCTTAACAATCTACTTCAAAAATGGGCAGAGGACCTGAGTAAACCTTTCTCTAAAGAAGACACAAAGATGACGAACAAACACATGCAAAGATGTGCACTATCACTAGTCATCAGGGAAATGAAAATCAAAATAACAATATCACCTCACACCTGAAAGAATGGCTAAAATAAAAAACATAAGAAACATAGAAGCCTAGAAACATAAGAAACAAGAAGTGTTGGTAGGATGTGGAGAAAAGAGAACCCTCACACACTGCTGGTAGAAATGCAAATTGGTATGGCCACTGTGGAAAACAGTATGGAGATTCTTCACAATATTAAAAAGAACTCTGATACAATCCAGCAATTTTACCTCTGGGTATTTCTATGAAGAAGTGAAAACACTCATTTGAAAAGATACATGCAACCTATGTTCCCTGTAACATTATTTACAATAGCCAAGCTGTGGAAGCAACCTGAATGGATGACTAAAGACGATGTGGTAGATCTGTGTGTGTGTGTGTGTATATGCATATGTATGTACACAAACACATGCACAATGGAATATTATTCAGCCATAAGAAAAAAGTTTTGGGGGCACCTGAGAGGCTTAGTCAGTTAGGTGTCTGACTCTTGATTTTGGCTCAGGTCATGATCTCATGGTCATGAGATTGAGCCCTGTGTTGGGATCTGTGCTGACTGTGGAGCCTGCTTCAGATTCGCCCTCTCTCTCTCCCTCTGCCCTTCTTCCCCACTCACGTTCTCTCTCTCTCTCTCTCTCTCAAAGAAACATTAAAAAAATAAAATAAAAAATAAAAATCTTGCTATTTGTGATAACATGGATGGACCTAGAGGGTATTACATGAAGGGAAATATATCAGAGAAAGACAAATATCATATGATTTCACTTACATGTGGAATCTAAAACAAATAAACAAAAACAGAAACAGAATCCTAGATGCAAAGAAAAATCTACTGGTGGCCAAAGGAATGGGGGTGGGAGATAGGCAAAATAGGGAAAGGCTATTAAAAGGTACAAACTTCCAGCTCTAAAATAATTAAGGCATAGAAATACAATGTACAGCACAGAGAATACAGTTAATATGTAATAAGTTTGGTGACAGATGGTAGCTAGATTTACCATGGTAATCACTTCATAATGTGTATAAGTGTTGAATCACTATGCTATACACCTGAAACTAATTTAATATTGTATGTTAACTACACTTTAATTTTTAAAAAGAGAAAGAGAGAATCTTAAAAGCAGCAAGATAAAATATAGTCTCATGCATAGAAAACACCATAAGATTATCAGCTGAATTTCCTGCAGGGAGTGGAAAGGCTTAAAGTGCTGAAAGCAGGGGCACCTGGGTGGTTCAGGTGGTTGAGTGTCTGACTCTTGATTTCAGGTAAGGTCATGATCTCACAGTTCATGAGTTTGAGCCCTGCATCGGGTTCTACACTGACAGTGCAGAACCTGCTTGGGATTTTCTCTCTTCTCTCTCTCTGTCAAAATAAATAAACTTCAAAAAAATAAAGTGCTGAAAGGGAAAAACTTACAACCAAGACTATTCTACCCAGCAAGACTGTCATTCAAAACTGAAAGAGAGATAAAGAGTTTCCCAGACAGGCAAAAGCTAAAGGAGATCATTGCCACTAAACTGGTGTTATGAAAAATGTTAACAGATCTCCTTTAAACAGAAGAGGGAATAACTAGAAATAAGTAAATATTTGAAAGAAAAAAAATCTCATTGGTCAAGCAAATATATAGGCAAATAAAAAGTCAGTGAAACAGTCACTTTAAAAACTAGTGCAAAGGTAAAAAGAAAAAAATAGTAAAATCAACTATAGTAGTTAAGAGATACACACAATAAAAATGTAAAATAGGATGTCAAAAATATAAAACGTGGGAAGAGTAATAATGTAATTCCTTTAGGATGCATTCAAACTTAAGTGACTATTAGCTGAAAATAGACTGAATATATATGAATCTCATGGTAATCACAAACTGAAATCTACAATAGACACACACACACACACACACACACACACACGTACAGAAAGGAATCTAAACATAACACTAAAGAAACTCATCAAACCACAAGAGAAGAGACCAAGAGAAGAAGAAAGGAATAGGGAACTAAAAAAACAACTCCAATACAATGAATAAATGACAGTAAGTACACACCTATCAAGAATTACTTTAATTTTTTTAATGTTTATGTATTTTTGAGAGAGAGCAGGGGAGGAGCAGAGAGAGAGGGAGACACAGAATCTGAAGCAGGCTCCAGGCTCTGAGCTGTCAGCACAGAGCCCCATGTGGGGCTTGAATCCACAGTGTGAGATCATGACCTGAGCTGAAGTTGGATGCTTAACCAACTGAGCCACCCAGGTGCCCCTATCAAGAATTACTTTAAATGTAAACAGACTAAATGTTCCAATCAAAAGATACAGGGTGACCGAATGGATTTTTTTTAAGACCCATCTAGGGGTGCCTGTGTGGCTCAATTGGTTAAGTGTCCAACTTCGACTCAAGTCATGATCTTGCAGTTGGTGAGTTAAAGCCCCACATTTGGCTCTGTGCTGACAGCTCAGAGCCTGGAGCCTGCTTCAGATTCTGTCTCCCTCTCTCTCTGCCCCTCCCCCGCTCAGACTCTTTCTCTCTCTCAAAAATAAATAAACATTTAAAAAAAATTTTTTAAATATCCATCTATATGCTGCCTACAAGAGATTTGCTTCAGATCCAAACACACAAACTTGAAAGTAAAGGAATGGGAAAAGTTATTCCATGCAGATAGAAAGAAAGTTGGAATGGTGGAATATCAATACTTATATGAGACAAAATAAACTTTATTTTTTTTAATGTTTATTATTTTTGAGAGTGAGAGAGAGACAGAGTGCAAGCAGGGAAGGGGCAGAGAGAGGGGGAGACACAGAATCTGAAGTGGGCTCGAGGCTCTGAGCTGTCAGCGCAGAGCCTGACACAAGGTTCATACTCACAAATGGTGAGATAGTGACCTGAGCCGAAGTTGGACACTTAACCAACTGAGCCACCCAGGTGCCCCAGAGACAAAATAATATTTAAAACAAAGACTGTAGTAATAGGCAAAGAAGAAAATTACATAAAGTTAAAGTAGCCAAACCAAGAAGAGGATATTACATGCATAAATGTTTAGGTACTTAATGTAGGAGGACCTAAACATATAAAGCAAATGTTAATAGACATAAAAGCAGAAATTGACAGTAATACAACAATAGTAGGAGAATGTAATATCCCACTTACATTCAGTGGATAGATCTCTCAGACAGAAAATCAATAAGGGAACGTTGGCTTTAAGTGACACATTAGACAGATGGACTCAATAGATACAATAGAACCTTTCATCCCCAAAATGCAGAATATACATTCTTTTCAAGTGCACACAGAACATTCTTCAGAATATATCACATCTTATCCCACAAAACAAGCCTCAATAAATTCAAAAAGACAGCAATCATATAAAAAGCATCCTTTCCAGTCACAATAGTATTAAATCAATTGTAAACCAATTACAAGAACAAAACTGGAAAAAACACAAGCATGAGAAGACTAAACATCATGTTACTAAAGAACCAATAGATCAGGGGCCCCTGGGTGGCTCAGTCGGTGAGCGTCCGACTTCAGCTCAGGTCACGATCTGGTGGTCCGTGAGTTCGAGCCCTATGTCAGGCTCTGGGCTGATGGCTCAGAGCCTGGAGCCTGCTTCGGATTCTGTGTCTCCCTCTCTCTCTCTGCCCCTCCCCCATTCATGCTCTGTCTCTCTCTGTCTCAAAAATAAATAAATGTTAAAAAAAAATTTTTTTAATTAAAAAAAAAAAAAGAACCAATAGATCAATCTAGAAATCAAGGAGGAAGTGAAAAATTGCCTTGAGACAAATAAAAATGGAAACACAACTTCCCAAAACCTGTGGCACACAACAAAAGCAGTTCTAAGAGGGAAATTCAGGCCTACTTCAAGAAACAAGAAAAATTCCAAATAAACAATTTAACCTTACATCTAAAGGAACTACAAAAGGAAGAATAAACACAGTGCAAAGGTAGTAGACAGAAGGAAATAATAAAGACCAGAGCAGAAATAAATTAGAGACTAAACAATAGAAAAGATCACTGAAACTAAAAGCTGGTTTTTTGAAAAGATGAACAAAATGGAGATAAACCTGTAGGCAGACTCATTAAGGAATTGAGAGAACCCAAATAAATGAAAGAGAAGTTACAACTGACATCACAGAAATACAAAGGATCATAAGACTACTATGAACAATTATATGCCAACAAATTGGAAAACCTAGAATTGATAAATCCCTAGAAACACACAATCTTCTAAGAATAAATCATGAAGAAAATCTGAATAGATTACAAGTAGTATAATTAAATCAGTAATTTAAAACTCTCAAAAAACAGAAGTCCAGAACCAAACAAAAAAAAAAATCCTTAACAAAATGTTAGCAAATCAAATTCAACAACATACTGAAGAGATTGTTCAACATTCACAAATCAATCAATATGATACACTACATTCACAAAATGAAGGAAAAAAAATCATATGATCACCTCAATAGATGTACAAAAAGCATTTGACAAAATTCAACAGCAGTTTATGATAAAAACTCTCAACAAAGTGGATATAGGTAGAATGTACCTCAACATAATAAAGACCATATATGACAAACCCACAGCTAACATCATACTTAATGGTGAAAAGCTGACAGCCATTCTTCTAACACCAGGAACAAAGCAAGGATGATCATTTCACCACATTTATTCAATATGATATTAGAAGTCCTGCCCATAGCAATTAGGCAAGAAAAAGAAACGACATATATGCAAATTGCAAGTACAAAGTAAAACTGTCACTATTTGTACATGACAAGATACTATATATAGAAAACTCTTAAGACTCCACCAAAAAACTATTAGAACTAATAAATGAATACAATAAAGTCACAGAATATAAAATTAACATACAGAAATTGGTTGTGTCTATACACATTAATAGCAAACTATCAGAAAGAGAAGAAAACAGTCTCACTTAGAATCTCACTAAAAAAGATAAAATACCCAGGAATAAATTTAACCAAAGGCGGATCCGGGTGGCTCAGTTAGTTAAGTGTCCAACTTTTGATTTTGGCTCAGATTATGACCTCATGGTTCATGAGATCAAGCCCTGTGTCAGGCTCCACACTGACAGCATGGAGTCTGCTTGGGATTCTCTCTCTCTCTCTCTCTCTCTCTCTCTCTCTGTTCCTACCCAACTTGCACTCTCTCAAAAAAAAAATTTTTTTAATTTAACCAAGGAGAAAAAAATTAACCAAGGAGGTAAAAGACCTACACTCTGAAAATGTTATGACATTGATGAAAGAAATTAAAAAAGACACACATAAATGCAAAGATATTCCATGCTCACGGTTTGGAAAAATTAATATTGCTAAAACGTCCATACTACCCAAAGCAATCTACAGATTCAGTGCAATCCCTATCAAAATCACCAATAGTATTTTTTCACAGAACTAACAATCACATAATTTGTATGGAACCACAAAAGACACTGAATAGCCAAAGCAATCTGGTGAAAGCCCAACAAAGCTAGAGGCATCATATTCCAAGATTTCAAACTTTATTATAAAACTATAGTCAACAAAACAATATGGTACTGGCACAAAAATAGACACATAGATCAATACAAGAGAATAGAGAGCCTAGAAATAAATCCATACTTATATGGTCAATCTATGTCAAAGGTGGCAAGAATATACCATGTGGAAAATACAGTGTCTGCAATAAATGATGTTGATAAAACTGGACAGCTATATGCAAAAGAATAAAACTGGACCATTATCTTGTACCATATACAAAAATACATTCAAAATAGGTTAAAAACTTGAATGTAAGACCTGAAACCATAAATCTCCTAGAAGAAAATATAGGCAGTAAGATTTTTGATATCAATCTTAACAGTATTTTTTTTGCATCAGTCTCTTCAGGCCAAGGGCAAAAAAAGCTGAAACAAATTTTTAAAAAAGAGATTACATCAAATCAAACTTAAAAGCTTTTATACAGTGAAGGAAACTATTAGCAAAAAAAAAAAAGGCAACCTACTGAATGAGAGATATTTGCAAATCATACATCTGATAAGAGGTTAATATCCAAAATACATAAAGAACTTACACAAGTTACTATTAAAAACACTAATTAAAAACCCAATTACAAAATGGGCAGAGAACTTGAAAGACATTTTCCCAAGGAAGACTTACCTATGGCTAATAGTTATGTGGAAAGATGTTTAACACCAGCAATCAGGGAAATGCAAATCAAACCACAGTGAGATCACCTCACATCTATCAAAATGGCTAGTATATAAAAGTATCTTTGTTGGCAAATATGTGGAAAAAAGGAACCCTCATGCAGTATTGGTGGGAATGTAAATTGATAGAGTCACAATGGGAGATAATGTGAGAGTTCCTCAAAAAAATAAATACATAAATAAAAATAGAACTACCCTACAATCCAGCAATTTCACTTCTGGGTATTTACTCAAAGAAAACAAAATACCAACTTGAAGAACTATATGTATCCCTATGTTCACTGCAGATTTATTTACAATAGCCAAGATAAGGAAACAATCTAAGTGTTCATTGATAGATAAATGAATAAGTCATGGTGTGTGTGTGTGTGTGTGTGTGTGTGTGTGTGTGTGTATTTATTTATATGTACACACATATACACACACACAATGGAACATTACTCAGCCATGAAAAATGAAATCTTGCCATTTATGACAATATGAATAGACCTAGAGGGTATTCATATGAAATAAATCAGACATAGAAAGACAAGTATAGTATGATTTCACTTATGTGGAATATAAAAAACAAAAAAAAAAACCCAAAGCAAAACAGAAACAAGTTCAAAGATACAGGAAACAAACTGTTGGTTACCAGGGATGGGCACAATAGATGAAGGACATTAAGAGGTACAAACTTCCACTTATAAGTTATGGGAATGTAATGTACAGCATAGGAAATATAAACAATATTATAATAACTTTACATGGTGACAAATGGTAACTAGACTTGTCATAGAGATAATTTCCTAATGTATAAAAATATCAAATCACTATGGTATATGTATGAAAGTAATAGGATATTGTATGTCAGTTATACTTCAATTTTCTAAAAGACATATCTGATAAAGGACTTTTACCCAAACTATACAAAAAAAAAAAAAAAACCACCTAAAATCCAACAGTAACAACCCAATTAGGAATAGGGGATGAGATCTGAACAGACACCTCACCAAAGAAGATATACAAGTGGCATTTAAGTATATTAAAAGATACTCAACATCATAGGACATTCAGAAACTATAAATTAAAAAAACAATGAGGAGTGCCTGGCTGGCTCAGTTGGCTCTAGCATGTGACTCTTGTTCTTGGGGTTGCAAGTTCAAGCCACACACTAAGTGTAGAGCCTACTTTAAAAATAAATAAATAAAAACAATAAGATACCACGACATATCTATTAGAATGACCAAAATCCAGAGCAATGACAATACCAAATGCTGGCGAGGATGTAGAGTAATAGGAACTCTCATTCACTCTTGGTGAGAGTACAAAATGGTACACCATTTTGGAGGACAATTTGATAGTTCTTTACAAAACTACACATTTTCTTACAATACAATCCAGCAATCGCTGTCCTTCGTTTTTATCCAAAGGAGTTGAAAACACATCCATACAAAAGCCCACATATGGATATATATAGCAGCTTTATTCATAATTGCCAGAACTTGGGAGCAACCAAGATGCCCTTCAGTAAGTGAATAGGTAAATAAACTATGATACATCCAGACAGTAGATTATTACTCAGCACTACAAAGAATTGAAAAGACATGGAGGAATCTTAAACGTATATCATTAAGTGAAAGAAGCCAATCTGAAAAGACTACATGATGTATGATTTCAGCTATATGACATTCTGGAAAAGCAAATCTATGGACACAGTAAGGAGTTCTGGGAAGATGAGAGAGTAGGAGGATCCTGAGTTCACCTCATCCTATGGACACATGAGATAACAGCTAGATCTGTGTAACTAGCTCTGAAAGTAACCCAAAGTCAGGGAGAACAGACATTCCACAGTTAATCATAGATAAGAGGCCACACTGAAAAGGGTAGAAGGGGTGGAGGTACAACTTGGAACTAAACGCTGGGGAACCAATTAAAATGAGTGGGACACAACCAAGCATGGAGAAGCCAAAGGATCAGACCCCACACCAGGCTCTGGAGACCAGTACTGTCAGACAAGTCCCAATAATATCCAGCTTTGAAAAAACAGTGGGGCTTAAGAAACAGACTTTTCCCTTAAAGAGCAATTATAATAAATAATTTGGCCAAGACACAGTATAAAGGCAGCAGTTTGAACATGCCCTGGAGGGGTAGAGATCTTCAGGAGACTTCTCTAAGAAGACCTCTCCCCTCCCTCCAGCCTAGATAGCTAGACACTTATGGGAACCAGTGCTAACGCTCTCCACATATCTTGCTAGCATGATGGGCCTACCCTCCATTTTCCCCTGTGCACCTGTTCCATCTAACCCACCTGCCTTGCAAGGCATCCCTCCAAAGTAACTTCTGTCTGCCATACCCTGCAAGCAACCCCATTAGGGGTTGGTACAACTCCAAAGTAACTCCTGCCCAGGAGAGAGGTGGAGATAACACCACACATCAGCACAACCCCAGTTGCAGCAGCCAAGCCTTTTAGCTGACTGTGTAAGGAAAGCACCCTGCCGTTCAGTGTGACTCCATCTGTGGTAGAGAGACTACACACAGACATCAAGTCTGAGTGCTAGTCTGCCCAGCTATAAGCCCCTGTTGGCCTCAGACAGGACCCTCAACAATGCAGGGACCAAATTCTGTCCAGTGTGCCCACAGCAGGCAAAGTAGTCAATGCAGCTGACAGAACGGAAGACAAACACAGCTCAGCCACAACAGTAAGGCCCATGCAGCCCAAGTAGATGACACTCTGGAGTGTCTGGTTCTAGTGACCAGGGGCATGGTGCTACAGGGCACCACTGGAATTCTTATGCATAAGCCCACTGATTTCAAAACCAGGAGATGTAGCTGACCTCCCTAGCACATAAAAACAAACACAGAGAGTTAGACAAAATGAAGAGAGGAGTATGTCCCAAATGAAAGAAAAGGACAAAATGACAGCAAAAGAACTGAATAAAAGAGATAAGCAATAGGGGCGCCTGGGTGGCTCAGTCGGTTGAGTGTCCGACTTCAGCTCAGGTCAAGATCTCACGGTCCGTGAGTTTGAGCCCCGCGTCAGGCTCTGGGCTGATGGCTCAGAGCCTGGAGCCTGCTTCTGATTCTGTGTCTCCCTCTCTCTCTGCCCCTCCCCCGTTCATGCTCTGTCTCTCTCTGTCTCAAAAATAAATAAATGTTTAAAAAAAAAATTAAAAAAAAAAAAAAAGAGATAAGCAATATGCCTGATAAAGAATTCAAAGTAATGGTCATAAAGATACTCATTGGACTTGAAAAAAGAGTGAAGGATATCAGTGAAAACATCAACAAACAGAAAATATAAAAAAGAATCAGTCACAGATAAAGAACCAGTATTTGAAATACACTAGAGGGAATCAACAGCAGATTAGAGGATGCAGAAAAACATATCAGTGACCTGGAAGACAGGGTAACAGAAAGCAACCAAGCTGAACAGCAAAAAGAAAAGAAAATAATTTTTAAAAAATGAAAATAGAGTAAGGGAACTGGGACATCATCAAGTATAATAACATTCATATCATAAGGATTCCAGAAAGAGAAGTGGGGGGTGGGAGCTGAAAATATTTGAAGAATTAATAGCTGAATACTTTTCTAACCTGGGGAAGGAAACAGACATCCAGATACAGGAGGCACAGAGAATCCCTAACAAGATTAATCCAAGGAGGTCCACACAAAGACACATAATAATTAAAACGGCAAAAAGTAATTACAAAGAGAAAATTTTTAAAGCAGCAAGAGGGGCACCTGGGTGGCTCAGTCAGTTAAGCGTCCAACTCTTGATCTCGTCTCAGGCCATGATCTCATGGTTCATGACATCCATGGGATCTCTCTCTTGGGATTCTCTCTCTCTCTGTCTCTCTCTCTCTCTCTGCCCCTTGCCTACTCATGTGCTCTCTCTCTCTCTCTCAAAAATAAATAAACTTAAAAAAAAAAAAAAGCAGCAAGTGAAAAGAAAACAATTCCATACAATAGAAACCCCATAAGGCTATCAGCTGATTTTGCAGCAAAACTTTGCAGGCCAGAATGGAGTGGCATGATATTTTCAAAGTGCTGAAAGGAAAAAACCTACAACCAAGATTACTCTGTGCAGAAAGTTTATAATTCAGAATAGAAGGAGAGATAAAGAGTTTCCCAACAAACAAAATTTAAGAGTTCATCACCACTAAACCAGCCTTACAATAAATGTTAAAGAAAACTTTTGAATGGAAAGAAAACTAGAAGTAAGATTATGAAAGGAAAATTTTCCATAGGTAAATACAAACATATAATGAAAGTAGTAGATTAATCACTTACAATACCAGAATGGAAGTTAAAATGCAAAAGTAGTAAAATCAATTATATCTACCAAAATCAGTCAAGGCATACACAAAAGATTGTAAATAATGACATCATATACATAAAACATGGAGGAGGGGGTAAAAAATTAGTGCTTTTAGAATGTACTCGAACATAAGTGACCATCAACCTCATATAGACTGCTATCCACATAGGATGTTATATATGAACCTAATAGTAACCACAGATCTAAAACCTATAATAGTACACAAAATATAAAGAGAAAGGAATCCAAGCATAATACTACAGAAAGCTATCAAACTATCTAGAGAAGAAGAAAGGAACAAAGAAGAATTACAAAAACAACCAAACAACAAGTAACAAAATGGCAAGAAGTACAGAACTATCAATAATGACTTTTCATGTAAATGAACTAAATACTTCAGTCAAAAGACATAAATGGATTAAAAAAAAAAAAAAACCATCTACCTGCTACCTATAAGAGAGTCATTTCACACTTAAAGACTAAAAGTGAGGGGCTGGAAAAACATATACCATATATCATATACCATAAAAATGGAAGCCCCAAAAGAAAAAATGCTGGAGTAGCAATCCCAGCTATTTGTGTCAGACAAAGTAGACTTTAAGACAAGACCATAGGGGGGCCTGGGTCGGTTAGGGTCTGACTTCAGCTCAGGTCACGTTCTCATGGTTTGTGAGTTCAAGCCCCACATCAGACTCTGCACTGACAGCACCGAGCCTGCTTGGGATTCTCTCTGCCCCTCCCTGCTTGCTCGCACATGCATGCACACACTCTCTCTTTCTCTAAAAATGAATAAACTTAAAGACTGCAGCAAGAGACAAAGGACAGCACATAATGATAGAGAACAATCCAACAATAGGATATAACAATTATAAATATCTATGCATCCAACATAGGAGCACCTGAATACATAAATGATTAACAGATAAAACCAGAGAAATTGACAGTGATACAATAATAGTAGGGGGCTTTAATGTCCTAATTACATCAACAGAAGGGAGAAAAATCAGCAAGAACATAGTGGCTTTGAACAACACAATAGACCAGATGAACACAATGATGTATACAGAACATTTCATCCAAAACTAGCAGAATACAAATTCTTCTCAGGTGCACATGGAATAGTCTCCAGGATAGATCACGTGTAGTTCACAAAATAAGTATCAATAAATCCAAGATTGAAATCATATCAAGCATCTTTTCTGACTACAGTGGTATGAAACTGGAAGTCAATTATAAGAAAAACTCCAGAAAGAACATAAGTACAGGGAGGCTAAGCAACATGTTACCAAATAATGAATGGGCTAACCAAAAAATCAAAGAGGAAATAAAAAATAGATGGAGAAAAATCAAAACACAATGGTCCAAATCTTTATAGGGATCCTTAAAAAAACAGAGAAAAAGGGGATAGAAAATTTATTTGAAGAAACTGAAGATGACACAAATGAAAAGATATTCTGTGCTCATGGATTGGAAGAATTAATATTGTTAAAACATCCATACTACTAAAGCAAACTACAGATATTTTTCACGGAAGTAGAACAAATAATACTAAAATTTGTCTGGAACCTCAAAAGACCCTGAGTAGCCAAAGCAATCTTGAGAAAGAAGAACAAAACCAGAGGTATTAGAATCCCAGATTTCAAGATATACTAAAAAGCTGTAGTAATCAAAACAGTATGAGATGGACACAAGTATAGACACAGAGATCAATAGAACAGAATAGAGAACCCAAAAAATAAACCTATGCTTATATGGTCAATTAATCTATGACAAAGGAAGCAAGAATAAACAATGGCAAAAAAAAAAAAAAAACCCAAAAAACAGTCTCTTCAATGAATGGTTCTGGGAAAACTGGACAGCTACATGCAAAAGAATGAAATTGGACCATTTTTTTCCATCTTCTGCAAAAGAAAACTCCAAAAGGATTAAAGACCTAAATGTAAGACCTGAAACCATAAAACTTAGGCAGTAATTTCTTTGACATTGGCCTTAGCAACATTTTTTCTTGATAGATCTCCTGAGGCAAGGGAAATTAAAGCAAAAATAAACTATTGGGACTACACCAAAATAAAAAGCTTTTGCACAGTAAAGGAAACCATCAACAAACAACAAGGCAACCCTACTGAATGGGAGAATATATTTACAAATGATACATTCAATGAGGGGTTAATATCCAAAATATACAAAGAGCTTATAGAACTCAACACCAGAAAAACAAATAACCTGATTAAAAATGGGCAGAGGACCTGAATAGATATCTTTCCAAAAAGACATATGGATATCCAATGGACACACTAAAAGACGTTCAACATCGCTAATTGTCAGGGAAATGTAAATCAGAACTATAATGAGATAGCACTTCACACCTATAAGAATGGTTAGAATCAAAAAAACAAGAAACAACAAGTGTTGGTGAAATTTTGGAGAACAAAGAACCCTGGTGCACTGTTGGTGGGAATGTAAATTTCCACTGTGGAAAACAATATGAAGTTTCCTCAAAAAATTACAAATAGATCTACCATACAACCTGGTAATTCCACTATTGTTATTTACCCAATGAAAAAGAAAACACTAATTCAAAAATATATGTGTACCCTTATGTTTTTGCAGAGTTATTTACAATAACCAAGTTATTGAAGCAACTCAAATGTCCATTGACAGATGAAAAGATAAATTAGATGTGGTATATACATGTAATAGAATATTACTCAGCACTAAAAAAGAATGAGGTCTTCCCATTTGTAACAACATGATGGACCTAGAGGATATCAGGCTACGTGAAATAAGAGCAAAATAGTTCCATACGATTTTACTTATATGTGGAATCTAAAAAAGGGAATAAACAGACTCTTAAATACAGAGAACTAATGGTTGTCAGAGGGAAGGTAAGTAGGGGGTTGGGTGAAATAGATAAAGGGGATTAAGAGGTACAAACTTCCAGTTATGAAATAAATAAGTCATAGAGCTGAAAAGTACAGCATAGGGAATATAGTTAGTAATATTGTAACACCATTTTGTTGACAGATAACTACACTTACTGTGTTTAAGCATTGAGTAATGCATTGAATTGTTGAATCAATATGATGTACACCTGAAACTAATGTAACATTGTATGTTCATTATACTTGTATTAAAAATTTTTTTTAAAAATCTACAAAACAAAAACCATGGAGACAGTAAAAATATCAGGGATTGGGGGAGGAAGGGATAAACAGGTAGAGCACAGAGGATTGTCAGGTCAGTGGAACTATTCTGGATGATACTAGAACGGACAAACTCATAGAATAAACAACACTGACAGTGAACCCAACTGTAAACCACAGACTCTAGGTGACAATGGTGTGTAAATGTTGGCCCATTCATTGTAACAAATGTACCATTCTGGTAAGGCATGGTGGTTGTAGGAAGGCTGTGAGTGTGTGGGGCAGGGGGTATAAGGGAACTTTGAACTTTCTGCTCAGTTTTGTGGTGAATCTAAAACTGCTCTAGAAAAGAAAGTCTATTTAAAAAATCATAAGGGCAAAGATTTTAAGAACAATACTTCAGGTCATGTGGAAACAATAGTGCATACCTCTCTCTATGACAAAGGATCAGATGAACAGCTACATGAAAAACTCTTGGGCCAGGAGGCACAGTGTTCTTCACACACATCAGGCTCTTCCTGGGACCTACTGGAACGTGTGTGCTCCATTTCCGACCTTTTAAACCAAACCACCAAAATGTGGCAAAAAATCTTTTTCTGAAACATTGTTTTTCTCCTTATGTTTTTCCTTCCACTCCTTCCCACTCTAATGGGCTCCATTCAAAGTCTCAGGATGTAAACTTTTATCACCGGTTCTTTGGTTGAATTAACAAGTGGATTGGCCAGACTGTGAAAGACATTAGGGAAACAGGAGCTGGAACCCAGAAGGGATTAGATGCTGTGCATAGGAAGTTTCCATACAAGGCCCATCAGTTGCTCATGGTTATTCACATAATCAAGAGCATTCTTCACAGAATGCAAGTAAGGAGAACAAGTTCAGCCACAAAGGAATAAGAAAGGATCTGGCCAGCAATTTTTAGATCTCTGCATGTATATGCATGCATCTTAGGTTATACATAAATTTATATGCACAATACATGTAGATGTGCACTCACAGGCACGTATATATATGGAAGAGGTCAGAAAACATTCTCCTGAGCGTGTGCCTTTAGCCAAAATGCAAAAGAAAATATTTCCAGTTTTCATCATCTAATATCAATTTGCAACTTAATGCCAGCTTGTAGGTTTTTTGGACAACAAGCTGTGCACTAATACATAGCTTTTGGGTGTTTTGTTTTCTTAAAGTATTCTGTTGTCTCTTTTTCTTTTAAAATTATAAGCAGAGTTCTGGGGCGCCTAGGTGGTTCAGTTGTCTAAGCATCCGACTTGGGCTCAAGTCATAATCTCACGGTTGGTGAGTTCGAGCCCCGTGTCTGTGCTATCAGCACAGAGCCTGGAGCCTGCTTCAGATTCTGTGTCTCCCCCCGCTCTCTACCCCTCCCACACTCATGCTCTATCTCTATCAATAATAAATAAATGTTTAAAAAAAATTTTTTAAATAAAATTATGAGCAGAGTTCCATGTCAATAGTTATCCTGATTTTTTTAAATCCCTCTGAATCTGGAATATAAGCTATAAGCCTTTTTCTTTTTTAATTTTTTTAATGTTTATTTATTTTTGAGAGACAGACAGAGTACAAGTGGGGGAGAGGCAGAGAGAGGGAGTCACAGTATCCGAACCAGGCTCCGAGCTGCCAGCACAGAGCCTGACGCTAGGCTTGAACCCATGAACCACAAGATCATGGCCCCAGCCAAAGTCGGATACCTAACCGACTGAGCCACCCAGGCGCCCCTGGAATTTAAGCTATAAATGTATTTATGCCAATTTTTCTTCCTTTTTTAAAGCAGCTTGTTGAAATATAATTTATATACTGTACATTTCACACATTTAAAATGTACAGTTCGATGCTTTTCAACATATTCACAGAATTGCATATCCATCGCCACGATCAATTTTAGAATGTTTTCATCTCCACAAACAGAAACCCGAATACCTTACTTATCCCCCTACCATACCCCCCCCCCCCCAGCCCTCAGTTATTTTGTCTCTCTACTGATTTGCCCGTTCTGGACATTTTATATAAATGGAATCATATGATAGGTGGTCTTTTATTATTGCCTGCTTTCACTTAGCATAATGCTTTTGAGGTTCACCCACATGAAGCATGTACCAGAACTACATTCCTTTTTAGGATGGAGTGTTTTCAGTTGGATGTATATACCATTTGTTGTTTAGCCACTCATTTGTTAACAGACACTTGTTTGTTTTCAACTTTGAGCTACTGTAAATAATGCCGCCGTGAACATTGGTAAACAGGTATCTGTTTCAGGGTCTGTTTTCAATTCTTTTGGGCATACACCTAAGAGTGTAATTGCTGGGTTATGTGGCGGTTCTACCTTTTGTGAGGAACGGCCAAATCATTTTCCACAGAGGCTATATATACCACTTTACATTCCCACCAGCAATGGGTTAAAATTTCTCCACATCCTCACCAATACTTAAGTTCTTTATAATAATGATGATGATGATCACTATAGCCATTTTAGTGGGTATAAAATGGTATCTCATTGTGATTTTGATCTGGATTTCCCTAATGAATAATGATGCTAAACATCTTTTCATGTATTTATTGTCCATTTGGACAGATGTCTACCCAAGCCCTTTGCCCATTTTTTAGCATTGTCTTTTTGTTGTTGAGTCCATTTTTTCTTAATGGCCATTGTTTTTAGCCCAGTTGGCCATATCTGTTAGTAAGGCCCTGAACTATGGGTTACATTTCATGTCTCCTACTGCTGTGACTTCAGTAAGATGGACAAGTCTATTTTGGACTGTGCTACAGAACATTGCTCTGTTATAATTGGCCACAGTTCTGTCTTCATGTAATCTGGGGGCTCATAGGAAAGACAGATATTTACAGTGTGCACCACTCCAAGATCTAGTCAAAGCATAATCGTTGCTTAAAAAGAGTCCAATAGAAGACTATGGTGAATTTTGTGAAACAAAGGGTCTAATTCTCCCTTTTAATAAACTGAAACTAAGAAAAAATGTTTAGATTTATACCTACCACAGAAGGGATAGTCAGTAATACCTGCTATCATTTATAACTTAATCTTGATGTAAAATGTCAGCTGCAATTAAGAATAAGTTGCATTTATATGGGGGGAAAGATCTGATTCATCGCTAACTGCTGAGGCATGGGAGAAATATTCTGTGGGTGAATGGACTTGAACATGTGGGACATATACCCATCCATCTCGCAGAAGATACTCCACTAACAAGCATCATAATTCCTTGAGGTGGGCTGATGTCTAACCTGTATTAGAAGCACCTGAAGTGCTGGATAAGAATGCATATCCTCAGGTCCCATCCTAATCCCAAATCAGACTTTCTACAGGTGAGCTCAGGAGTCTAAATGTTAACATATTTCCCAGGCAATTCATTTGCAGAGGACAGTTTTACAAAATGGGGCTGTAAGGACTTTATCAGCCTATAAAGAATCTTGCAAATTTAATGTACAGGACAAGTGATCATTTTTTTTAAATCCTTAGATTGAATAGGAATGTTAAGAGTCCCTTCTTCAAACAGGTGCTCAAGACTCTAAGAATAATGTCAGGTTAGAATTATCCTCGTTATCTTATTTCTAGTTATTATTGTCTATTGAACAGAAGTGCAGCCGAGGGCTACCAATACACGTTAGCCTTGAAATACCATTTCCACCATTACCAACCTATACATCCTTTGGAGGACCTTTTTCTGTCCCCGTCTCTATCTCCTGCAGTGTAAGAGTAGAAACAACCACGTGTCCAATAATAGGGGAATGCTACACTGGCACATTAATGTTATTATGCAGTTATTAAAATTATATTTATGAAGACTATATAATAACAAAGGCAATGTTTACAATGTGACAGTAAGGAAGAAATCCATATAGACTCTCATAACTTCATATTATAGAAATTACAAACACACAAAAACTAGAAATAAATTAACTAAAATATTAACATCTTTAGATGATAGGACTACAGAAAATTTGTTTTCTTCCTACTCTTCAAAATGCCTGGCTTTCAAGACCATATGTTATTTTTATAATGTAAAAACTTTTTTGCCTAATAAAAAGGATATTTTATTGTCATGAATAATTACTGTGCACATTGATTTAGCAGCAACCACTATCTTGCCTGCAGGATAGTTTACCTAATCAAAAAGTCACAGAAGTTAGGTCCTCCAGAAATTGAGAACTTGAGTTTTTCTCTTTCATCTTTCACTGGGCTGGCTTCCCTGGGGCAAAATGCTAAAGACATTTTCCCTGAATGTTGACTTTCACACAACTGAAGGATATTACCTAAACAGGGTGTAGTGCTCTGCAGAGATAAAATCCACCAATTGAAGGGAATGCACTCAATTCATCTTAAAGCACAGATTTAGTGAAACTTAGTTCTGGGCCCTGATCAGTAGTGCTCAGCTGGCTATGTAACATTGGGGAATTACATCCCCTCTCATGGCCTTCATTTATGAGAAAATGATGAGGCTTGACCAGATCTGTAAGGTCTTTCCAGCTCTAACTATGTATGAGCCCCACTTAGGTCAACAGCCCAAGCAGATCACTGTTTTATAGAAAATATCCTCAGGGGGTATGGGTGTGTGGGAGCATGAGAGGGTGGCCAGGACAATTTTTCCTTTAGAAATCATAGACCAAGGGCACAAAGATATATGTGCAAGGATGTTTTTTTACAACCTTGTTTATAATAATGAAAATCGACAATGTAATCTTCCGATACTAGAAGGACTAAAGAAATTCCAGTAAAGCCAGCAATGTAATATTTGGCAACCATTTAAAATTATGTATCTCTGTACCTAATGACATAGAAAGCTATTCATAATATATTAAGTGGGAAAGCTATTTATAAAAATGTGTAGGAACCCCTGGGTGGCTCAGTCAGTTAAGCATCTGAGTCCTGGTTTCTGCTCAGGTCATGATCTCACAGTTCAGGAGATCGAGCCCCGTGTCAAGCTCTGCATGGAGACTGTTTGGGATTTTCTCTCTCTCCCTCTTCCCCATCCCCCATTCACTCTCTTGCAAAATAAAAATTAACATGTTTTTTAAAAGTGTAAAATACACCTTTTTGAAATATGTACACCTACACATAGCTCTTCAAAGGTTAATAGTGATTATTTTCTGATGGTGGTAAAATTGCTGGTAAGATTTTTCCTCTGATTTGTAATTGTCTATACTAAATATGCTTCAGTTATGAATTGCAACAAATACACAAGGTATATCTGTCAGGGTTCTCCAAAAAATAGAATCAATAGGATGTGTATAAAACCAATAAGAAAAAACAGATAGATAGAAGATATACATTCATACAAGAAATATTCATATAGGTGTGTGTGGGTGTGTAAAGAGATTTATTTTTAAGAAATCAGGTTGTAAGGGGCTCCTGGGTAGCTCAGTCAGTGAAACGTCGGACTTCAGCTCAAGTCATGATCTCACAGTTTGTGAGTTCGAGCCCCGCGTCGGGCTCTGGGCTGATGGCTCGGAGCCTGGAGCCTGTTTCCGATTCTGTGTCTCCCTCTCTCTCTGCCCCTCCCCCGTTCATGCTCTGTCTCTCTCTGTCCCAAAAATAAAAAAAAAAAAAAAAAAAAAAGTCAACCGATTGTAGATGTTAACCACATCTGTGAAATATCTTCACAGAGACACCTAGATCAGTGATTAAATAACTAAGTGCAGTAGCCCAGCCAAGGTGACATATAAAACCAACCATCACATAAGAGCATTCTTTTCAAATAATAAAGTAAAAAAAAACAAGATGGAGACATTTTAATTCACCGGGATTTCAGTGCGTTGGGGATAGGCAATCTGGTGTAATGTGAATGGTTGGGAGCCTGGATGGGTCGCCCTTTCTAAGGCCCTGCATATGGGTGGTTGAGCAGGTGTGAGGGTAGGGAGGCATGGGGGGTGAGGGAGAGTAAAGACAAAAGACAAGGTTGGAGGTGAGTGGTGCTGGAAATGGTCTCTCCCTATGAAACTTCACTTACTGAATGTGTCAGATGTCTGTGAATCGAGGCTGCTGATGTGAAGTGGGAACAGAGAAGAAAACCACAAGAGAACAAAGACAGGAAGTGTATGGAAACTGAAAATCCAAGGCTGTGGAAAGAATTTCAGGTCAAGTTCCACCAGACTTCCAAGGGGTGCTCGAGCCCCTGAGGACATCTGGTTCTTTACCAATCAAGTCTGGATCTAACTGGTTTAGCAGAGTTCCTTTTCTCCCCGTGGTGGTGGCAATCCATCAGGCACAGGCTGATGTAACATACGTTTCATATAGATTTCTAAGTCATTAGCAGTTCTAAATGAACCAGCTGAATGATCTTGCTGCAGGAAGGAACAGGCACAGTCAGCAGGGTTCCAGGGTATGGGGCTCACTGTTCAGGAGTACAGGGAGGCCAAAGAAAGACATTGGGGCAAACCCAATTGTAGGAGCACCAATGATCACAGGAAGATACCAAAATAAAGCCTTGCTGCTTCCACTGGGAAAATTACCAGGCAAAACCAGATGATCTTGGTCTCTTAATATTTTTGGCAAACAAGAGGGAGAAAGAGGTGGTTTTTTTCCTTTCCCTGCCCCAGCAGATGAGACACCAAAAAGGCTCTTCACCACTCTCCACAGAACAGACTGCCCTGGCCAGTATGCTCCTACTTCTAGGCCTTTTTGAAAGCTCAGGTGTTTTAGCTTCACTTCACACTGTTTCTACAATGAGCATGCATTACTTTTATAATCAGGAAGAAAAAAAAAAATTTACACTTAAAAAGCTGGCAGGGGCCTCCTGCTTTCAAGATGGTAATTTGAGGACACATGCTCCAACTCCTGCCTGATGCAAAAATCCTTTGAAATGTTCCACTAAATAGTAATAGACAGGGAACTAACTGTAGCAAGGCTGGAAAACAGAGAAGGATACCATAAACAGGCCAGAAGCTCTGAGGATTTCCTAGAACTGAAGCAGATAGGATCAGGGAGACATCCTAGAGACTATGAATTAGTGCAATTTCCAGAGGGTGATTTAATTCTAAGGAGAGTGTATTAATTCTAAGTGTACACCCATATTTGCAGACACCCAGCCCCTGGAAACTCATCCTAAAGAAATAATGGGACATATGTATAAAGATGTACATTATGAGAATAACTGTAGTTTTTACTTTTTAGAATATTTTTCAAGGCTTATTAAACTCTACTTCTGTCCTTCAATGAAGTGTTTGCCCATCCCTACGCACTGTCTAAGTTGAAATCCATAAAAGCATTTTATTATTATGGTTATACAAATATTTTCCCATGCTGGGCTGCATGGCATTGTTAGAATTACATTGATTCCTCTGTGGATTCAATTTTATGACACTGGTCCACTTGAAAGACAGTATCTCTAGCATGGAGGAAAGATAAGATTCTCTATTTTTACACCCCATTAATTCCTAATAATTATGTCACATTTTATGTTGGCTTATATGTTTCTTGTGCAGTTTTATCCCTTATATTTTCTCAGTTCATTTTCTTTAATGATCTGCCTTTCCCCCCAAACTTTTAGTCATACTCTCCATTCAGTGAACTGTCCCCCTCTTTTTTTCCTGAAGACCACCCTTACTCCTCTTCTCCTTTGTGGGCTGAGACTTTCAGAGGCCATCACACAGTTGTCTCCCAGGATTCCTGCCCTTCCCTCCAGGGTTAGAGGCCATCAATTCCATGTTTTCACCTTTCCTGGTTTATACCCTGGTCTTGCTGGAGAACAACCTCAACTACATTCCTAAAAGAGGTAGATAAATACTAAAAATGAAAATGGAAACACTTCCAAATGCTGCAGAAATAAAAGAAGACATGGAGTGTATATTGTGAGCATATTTATCAAGTTCATTGAAAAATTCATTGAAATGGATCAATTTCTGGGGTGCCTGGGTGGCTCAGTTGGTTAAGCGTCCAACTTCAGCTCAGGTCATGAGCCTGCAGCTTGTGGGTTCAAGCCCCACATCAGGCTCTGTGCTGACAGCTCAGAGTCTGGAGTCTGCTTTGGATTCTGTGCCTCCCTTTCTCTGCTCACACTCTGTATCTGTCTGTCTGTCTGTCTCTCACAAAAATAAACATAAAAAAAAAAGAAATGGATCAATTTCTTTAAAAAGTAGAGCCTACCAAAATTAATAAGAATAGAAAACCTGAATCATTCCATAACCACTTAACAAACTGAATCAATGGTTAAAACTCTTTCTACAAAGAAGCAAAGCACTTGCGTGGAAAAATCTACCAATCATTTAAAAAATGGGTAAATTTCAGTCTTCCCCAAATTCTTTCAAAAAAAGAACTACTACTCCCAATTTATATCTTTTTAGGACTAGCACAATCAAATCTAACCTTGAATACCAAACACCAGACAAGAAATGTATGAAAAAGAAGGGTGCCTGGGTAGCTCAGTTAGTTAAGCATTTGACTCTTGATTTCAGCTCAGTCATGAGATGGAGCCTGACATCGGGCTCCATGATGAGCGTGGAGCCTGCTTAAGATTCTCTCTCTTTCTCTCTGGCCCTCTCCCCCACTTTTGCCCTCTCTCTCTTAAAAAAAAAAAAAAAAAAAAGTATGCAAAGGGATGTTAAATGCCAACTTCACTCATATGGTAAGGATGCCTACCACTCAACAAAACCCAAGCTCTCCTTTTCTTCCTGGGTACCAAGATTACCCTTTCCAGCTTCCCTTGCTGTTCATGTGGCCAGGGGATTATTTTCTAATCAATGAAATGTGAGCAATGTGTCAATTTCAGGCCAAGACTTTTAAGTACTCATACTTTCCCTACACTCCCTTTTTTCCCCCATTCTGGCTGAAAGCAGAGAATTATTAGGCCTTAGGGGATTTGGGATCCACAAGACAGACAGAGCCTCATTCCCACCAGCTGGGTTGTTATATGAGAAAAAAATGAACTTTGATCATGTAAAACCATGGAAATTTGGGGGGACTGCTAGAGCATCTAACATTACCCCTTATCAGAAATTCCTGGTCTGAAGTGGGGTGCTGCCATACTAAAACCAAAATATGTAACCGTAGCTTAGCAATTGAGGGCAAGCTACCAGGAAATAGATTTCATAGGCCAAACCAACATTTGGTAAACCATTGGTGAAACTGTCACCTGGGATAACTTGGAAGGTAGACCAAATGCCCACTGGAGACCATCGTCATAAGGAAAATGGTTGGACAAGTTGGAGTGGTAGCACGTGTTGGTGTTTGCTGCATTCAGCAAGGATTATGAGGAAGAGTTGAGCACAGTTGACAACAGTTGGTTTGAGAGCAAAGATGAGGAAGTAGCATAAAATTTTGGGTCGGAAAAGCTGAACCAAGAATCTAAACCCTAAAAGCTTCACTAGTACACCCAGGTTCCTTAATTACACAGAGGGAATCAGCACTACAGCCAAATCAGATTAGGACTGCCACCATCTACTCCACCACTAACCACTCTAGCGTAACACAGTTGCCAGGTGATTCCCATCAAGTTGAAAGACAGACTTGAGGGTGAAGAAGCAAACAAACAAGGCATGTTTGAGAATTACGTCTACAACTAGGCAGCCTCATTTAGGTGGTGAACACCAGAAATGGGGCTAGTCAAAATGGTCAGGTTTAGATGCACCGGAAGTGTAAAATAAACACCAGATTTCAAAGACTCAGTAAAAAAAGAAGCTAGAATATCTTAATTTTTTACATTGGTTACACATTGAAATGATAATATTTTAGGACTCTATTGCAAATAGAAAAAAAAAAAAAATCAGGCCTACCCTTAAGAGGCCATGAGTGCAAAACAAACTTTAGACCTCCAAACTTGCAATAGCAAGACATTCCCATACACAGGTGGTTCTGTTTCTGGGCTCTCAAAAATTTCTTAAGAGAGTAAAACTCCCAAATTATGTGCTATAATATCCATGATTAATCATCTTTGATTCAGGTACAAAGAATATAAAATATATGAAGTCATTAAGAACATGATAGAGAAAAATGGGGTACCCAAAACACATTTTTTTGTTTACTCATCAAACTGAAAACAACAGACTTCATAAGAATTCTTTAAGAAAACAATTCCATATAGTTTGGGATCTAGAGAAACAGACATATTAAACAAAAGTTGTGTAAACATACTCACTGGAGAATGCTGCCTGCAGGTAAAGATGGAGGGCTTTTTGATTCACCTAAGCTATGACCCCTAGGTATCGAGTTACTTCTAGAAAATATGATAATTAAAACACTAAACTATTTTATGCCGTGCACTAGCCTCTGGGCTGGTGGTCAAGCCACTTAGAACACACGTCTTATTTTAAGAAATACCTCCGTTCTGGAACAAGACTTTCTGAGAGCCATCCTGCAGAGTTCCGGGATCAGATCTGGAGGAAGCAACATTTCAACAGGTGTACCATCAACACATCACACTGTGCAGGATGGAGGGACCCCATGCCCTACCATGTTAAACATCGTGGCCATGTGCACTCACCTGGGCTCCTGCCATCACCTCCTCCTCTTAGAGCCCAGGACAAACCACCTTCTCCTCCCTGTGAGGCTTAACAGCAACCAGGATGCTGCTATAAGCACTGAGATAGCGTAGAGCTTCATTCACAAGGTCTATGATCTGCTTTTTTTTTTTTTTTAAAGCCCGAGTTCTTGTTTCTAAGCACATGGGGTTATTTGGTAGCAAAGTATACTGCATGGAAATGGCTATCATGTATTTTAGAACTTTCCATGACAGAATTTGCTTTTTCTAGGGGAAAAAAATCCAAAATATGTTGGTCCCTGTCTTGGTTGATTGTTGCTATTCCCAAATGAGGGTGCCTGGCTCTCTGGCCAGCTGGCATCCATGTGCTTGCTCTGTCATGAGGCACAGGTGTGGGCCCTTTGGAGGGTCCTGCAGGGCTCAGCAAGGTGATGAGACCCCAGGTGTCTTCCAGAGTACCTTGTGTTTTCAAAGTTTCCTCATCGTTGTTGCTGAGGTATGTCTTGCAATCACAGGAACCACGAGAGCTGATCCAGCCACAATGTTGGCTTCAAAAGGGGAAATGTCTATAAGGGCTCACCACAAAAGGATTAATTATATTTTTTTGATGTGCCATTAAAAGCCAGCACTTATTTGGTGTTGCAAATAGCATAGCAATAAGAGCAAGAATGTAGTTGCTAAGTGCGAGGCAATATTATTACTCCTTCACTAGAGTGTTATACTTTTAGAATTTGAGTTAGAAACTTTCGACAACAAAAATATAATAATATTCATTTGTAGGCTTGCTCTTGAGGCTGTAGCAACGAGTGTGGACACTTATCCTGAAGTCCTGGCAGAGATTTCTCCTGTAGCTATATGGCCAAGCAACCTTATTTGTGTTCTGGGGCTATCCCTCTGGCAATGTTAATGCTATTGCCCACTGAGATACAGGCCATTATGGCTGTTTGACACCTTGTATTCTCAAACCTATTGACCTTAGATGGAGATATTTTTACATATTTAGTGTAGTTTCGAAAATGTACCTTAGACATTTGATGTCCCTAAGCAAGATTTGGTTATAGACTTTAGGCTAAAGGCTTGAACCAGAGATTAATTTAGAACCAGAGAAGAAGCTTACAACACCTTCACCACTGAAAAATCACTAGGATAGTCATTGAGTTAATTAGAAAAATGATTATAATTTTTTATCTTTCCATGGATTGTTTTAAACTTGAGGTATTACATTATAGTAGTTTTAGGTATACAACATAATGATTCAATATTTGTATATATTGTAAATAATCACCACAGTAAGTTAACATCTGTGACCATACATAATTAATACATTTTTTCTTATGATGAGAACTTTTAAGATTTACTCTCTTAGCTACTTTCAAATGTGCAATACGTATTATTAACCATAGTTTCCATGCTGTACATCATATCCCCATGACATTTCTTTTGTAACTACAAGTTTGTACCTTTGGACCCCCTTCACCTATTTCTCTCTCCCTCTACCCCTCAATTCTGGCAACCACCAATCTGTTCTCTATATCTATGAACTTGGTTTTTGTTTTGTTTTTTAGATTCCACATGTAAGTGAGATCATACGGTATTTGTCTTTCTTTGTCTGATTTATTTCACTTAGCATAATACCCTCACAGTCCATCCATATTGTAGCAAATGGCAAGATGTCATTTTTTTAATGGTTGAATGACAGTTCAGAGTATCTGTGTTTGTGTGTATCACATCTTCTTTATCCATTCATCCATTGATAGGCACTTAGGTTGTTTCCATATCTGGGCTATTGTAAATAATGCTGCAGTGAACATGGAGATACAAATATCTTTTCAAGTTAGTGTTTTCATTTTCTTTGGAAATCCAGTGAAATCGCTGGATTCTAGGTGATCTATCTCTAATTTTTTGAGAGACCTCCATACTGTTTTCCACAGTGACTGCACCAATTTACATTCCCACCAACTGCATGAAGTTTCTCGTTTCTTCACATCCTTCACTTGTTATTTTTTGTTTTTTTTTGAAATTAGTCATTCAGACAGGTGTGAGGGGATTGTTCATTGTGGTTTTGATTTGTGTTTCCCTCATGATGAGTGATGTTGAGCAGCTTTTCATGTGTAACTTTTTAAATTAAATTTTTATTTTGGAATAATTTTCAATTTACAGAAAGTTGCAAAGATAGTTCAGGGTTCCTATATGCCCCTCATCCAACTTCCCCTAATGTTAACACGTTACCTAACCATGGTACATGTGTCAAAACTAAGAAATTAACACTAGTACAATACTATTAATTGAACTACAGACACTATGTGAACTTCACTAGTTTTTCCATTAATGTCTGCCCTCTGTCTCCGGATGTGATCCAGGGTTCTTCTTTGAACCATGCCTTTTTAGTCTCCTCTGTTCTGTGACAGTTTTTCAGTCTTTTCTTGTTTTCGTAACTTGAAAGGTCAGGTGTATTGTAGAAGTCCCTCAAGTTGGGTTTGTCTGGTATTTTCTCATTATTAGACTGGGGTTATGGGTTTGGCAAGAATGCCACAGATATAAAGTGCTGTTCTCATCATTTCATGTCAAAGAATACACATCAACACAATTTATCACTGGTGATGTTGACCTTGATCATTTGGTTAAGGTCATGCCCATGAGGATTCTCCACTGTAAAGTTACTGAATTTTCCCTTTCTACACTCAATTTTTTGGAAGTGAATCACCAAGTCTAGCTCACATTCAAGAGTGGGGGAATTAAGATCCACCTCCTGGAAGGAGGAGAATCCACATATATAATTTGGTATTCTCTTTAAGGAAGATTTGTCCCTTCTCCATTTATTTCTTTAGTCATTTATATCAGTATAGATTAATGGATAGTTACTTTATTCTTTGTGTTATAATCCATTACTATCATTTTTTGTTATTGTTCAAAATTTTCTAACTTTGGCCATTGGGAGTTCTTTCGGTTGGCTCCTGTGTCCCTTTGACACTCCCCCATCCTTCATCCCTTCTTTTCTTTCTTTCTTTCTTTCTTTCTTTCTTTCTTTCTTTCTTTCTTTTCTTCTTTCCTTTTTTCCCTCTGTTTTTCCCCACCACTCTTCCCCCAACCTCCAATTTCTATTTCTCTCTCTCCATGTCTCTTCCTTCCTTACTATTTCCTTACTTTATTTCTTTAGTGAGAACTTCCTTACTTCCCTGCTTTCAAGATGCTCTAAGCTCATCTTGTATTTCTCTGCCCAGTTCTATCAAGGGTAATTTTGATATTAAGATTTTAAACACACAGAGAACAGGATACAAAGCAGCCATAGTTCACAATATTGATACTGTTGAAGTAATTAGTATGGAATCCACATAATGTGTTTTGGGGGGAAAAGGTGACATTCCATCTGCCTTTGTTGGGAAAGTATCAGGTAACTCTATGAAAGATGAATTCACATATGAAGAAAGAAGTGACATTGATTCAGTTCCAGAATTAAGCTGACTTCTGGAATTCTTCCTTCTTTTTAATTCATTCATCTCATCCTGACACTCATTTTCATATTCACACAATTTTTCCAGGACAAACATCCAACTAGAAAAAATATTTTATAAAGATCATCTTAAGAGGCGTTGTCTATGTAATTTCCAGAAAGGAGATGGGTATGATGCATGTGCCATCTGCCTGGATGAATGTGGAGATGGGACCAGCTCAGCAAACTTCTCAGTTTCCATATTTATCACTGCAAACATGTAGTTGTAGACTCTTGGTTAAACACATCCAAAAACAAGTTGTCTCATCTGTAAACAAACAAACAAACAAACAAACAGACAAAAGGGTGCCTTCTCAGAAAAATTGACTGTAACACAGAGTGGTCATGAACTCTCCAAGCACACCCCATAGACCTTTAGCTTGGGTCAGAACCTAGCTGTTGTGGGCTGAACTGTATCTTCCCAAAATTCATATGTTGAAGTCCTAACCCTATTACCTCTGAATGTGGGGGCACCTGGGTGGCTCAGTTGGTTAAGCATCCGACTTCGGCTCAGGTCATTATCTCGTGGTCAGTGAGTTCGAGCCCCGCATCTGGCTCTGTGCTGACAGCTCAGAGCCTGGAGCCTGCTTCAGATTCTGCATCTCCCTCTTTCTCTCTCCTCCCCCGCTCATGCTCTGTCTCTCTCTTCTCAAAAAAATAAATAAACGTTAAAAAAAAAAGGAGCTTTATATTACCTCTGAATGTGACTGCATTTGGAGATGGAGTCTTTAAAGGTGTAATTAAGGTGAAAGAGGTCATCAGAGTGAGCCTTACTCCAATGACTGGTGCCTTTATAAGAGATTAGGGGGCACCTGTGTCTAACTCTTGGTTTCAACTCAGGTCATAATCTCACAGTTCATGATTTGAGGCCCAACTCAGGTCATAATCTCACAGTTCATGATTTGAGCCCATATTGGGCTCCTTGCTGTCAACACAGTCTACTTTGGATTCTCTCTCTCCCTCCCTCTCTCGCTGCCCCTCCCCTGCTCACTCTCTCTCTCTCTCAAAATAAATAAACTTTAAAAACTAGATAGATTAGATAGATAGATAGATAGATAGATAGATAAAGGACACAGACACACACAGAGGGAAGACCAACTAAAGACATACAAAGAAGACAGCCATCACCAAGCCAAGGAGAGAGGCCCACCTGCCCACACCTTGATTTTGGACTTTCAGCCTCCAGAACTCTGAGACAATAAATTTCTGTTGTTGAAGCCACCTAGTCTGTGGTACTATAAAAGGGCAGCCTAAGCAAACTCATACACTAGTCATTTGGGGCTAATCCTGCTCTTAACACAATATGAGAGCATACTCAGTCTGCGAGGAAGATGACGTGGAAACTTCCAACAGTATTGAAAAAAACACAAAAGTAATAAATTCAATGTCATGGTCCAGCCACATCCCAGTGGGGGAGCAAGATGACAGTGTAGGAAACACTAACCTTCAGAGGCTGATCAACTTATCTCCCTTTAAAATGTTATTTAGATGCTTCCGATTCTGTGTCTCCCTCTCTCTCTGCCTCTCCCCCGTTCATGCTCTGTCTCTCTCTGTCTCAAAAATAAATAAACGTAAAAAAAAAAAAAATTAAAAAAAAAAAAAGGGGGGGGGGCACCTGGGTGGCTCAGTCGGTTGAGCGTCCGACTTCAGCTCAGGTCACGATCTCACGGTCTGTAAGTTCGAGCCCCGCGTGGGCTCTGGGCTGATGGCTCGGAGCCTGGAGCCTGCTTCCGATTCTGTGTCTCCCTCTCTCTCTGCCCCTCCCCCTTTCATGCTCTGTCTTTCTCTGTCTCAAAAATAAATAAGCGTAAAAAAAAAATTTTTTTTAAATAAAATGTTACTTAGAAATATCATTTGATTTTTTTCCCCCTTCAAGTGTTTCTATAAAATAATTTGCATTAGCATTCCATAGTTTAATCAGATTATTGAAAGAGGAGTTTTGATTAGGTGTTTAACAGTAGGAATATCCTTCATTTCACTATTAAGTATCTTTTTCAAATAGTCTTTATTTTTTAGAGCAGTTTTAGGTTCACAGGAAAACTGAGTAAAAAGGGCAGAGCAATCCCACACATGCACAGCCTCCCCTATTATGGGGAGTGGTACACCAAGAGAATGGTACATTTTTTACAATTGATGAACCTCCATTGGCACACATAAGCCACACTGATCACCCAAAGTACACAGTTTACATTAGGGTGCACTCTTGGTGTTGTACATTTTATGAGTTTGGACCATCATATATACTGACATATATCCATCATTACAGTATTTATTGCCCTGAAAATCCTCTGTTTTATCTATTCATCCCTCCCTCTTGCTAATCCCTGGCAATCATTGATCTTTTTACCTGTTTCCATAGCTTTGCCTTTCCAGAATACCATATAGTTGGAATCACATAGAGTATGTAGACTTTTCAGATTGGCTTATTTCAGTAATATACATTTAAGTTTCCTCCATATCTATTCATGGCTTAACAGCTCATTTCTTTTTAGCACTAAATAATATTCCATTGTCTAGATGTACCACAGGTTATTATCTATTCACCTACCAAAGGACATCTTGGTTGCTTTCAAGTTTTGGCAGTTGTGAATAAAGCACTTTTACATATCTGTGTGCAGATACCTGTGTAGACATGAGTTTTCAACTCCTTTAACTAAATACCATGGAGTGATTGTTGCATATCATATGGTAAGAGTATGTTTAGTTTTGTAAGAAATTTCCAAACTGTACTAAGTATAATTTAAACTAAGTATAATTAAACAGTCAAATATAGCCAAAAAGTGTTTGCAAATGCTTAGTAGGGCTTGTATATAAGACCTAGATCAGATATACAGAGACTTTTTTGCATATGGGTCCATCTGCTTAGCCTAAGCCAATGTCCACCACAATAAAAAAGAAAATCACCTGAATTCATTGAGTTGGAAACAATTTGTTCCAGGATTTCCTGAAATTGCCATCATTCAGGAAAGAAAGCAAACTAATTTAGTCTTTTTCTTCAATGGAACACTACAAATAAAAAGAAATATGCTCAACAGCTGTCTTTCTCTTTTCTGTTCCCAAAGCAAGAACAGTCTGTGGTTGGAGCAGATCTGGAAATAGTAATTTAAAGGAGGTTTTAAGTACTATTTATTGTGTTATGCATGAGTTTGATTCAGCAGGTAAGTGAACACATCTGGCCTTTATCTCCTAAACTTCAGTACCCTTAAGCATTCTATGGGTGTCATCAAAGTACAAGATGGACACTACCAGGAAATTCAGAACTTCAGCAACTGATCTGTTGTACCTCCAACTAAAGCATATTGAACCATCAGCTTACCTGTGTACAGGCAAATTACACACCTTGAGTATCAGATTTGAAAGTGAGTACTTATGTTTAACAGAACTTGTGATGTATCTAAACAATATATTTTCAAAAATTAAATTGTTATGTGCAATTGTAATGGTGCAAGGTACATATGTGTGTTTAATCAAAATGCCAAGAATTTTTAATATGGCTGTTTGAGCCACACACAATAAATGCATGTTTTTCACTATAAGTGGAACTTCAGATTTTAAAAGTTTTTAAATGTTGATTTATTATTTTAAGGAGGGGGGAGAGGCACAGGGAGAGGGAGAGAGATAATCCCAAGCAGGCTCTGTGCTGACAGCACAGAGCCCCAGGTGGAGCTCAATCCCATGAACCATGAGATCATGACCTGAGCTGAAATCACAAGTCGGATGCTCAACCATTGAGCCACCCAGGTGCCCCTAGAATTTTAAATTTTTAATAAAATGCCGGATTCATTCTATATCCTCTAAGTTCTTACTATATGATAGCAATATAGGAGTAAGATAGGAGGCTTCTGCCTCCATTTTAGCTGAATGTTGAATTTTTTCCCTGAGCTATTTGGAGATCAACCAAAATGAATCTTCAGTGCACCTCAGTGAAGTCCACTTAAAGCACTCATTCTCCTACAGTGTTAGTTTAAAGAAGCTGGGCTTTCACTTCTATATCAGTTCAATGCCACAGAATAGGTTATAAACAGCCAGAGATGCTGTAAGGGGTCAAATGCTCAGGGTTCTAGCCTCTGCTTTCCCTGTGATGCCCACAGAGAACAGGGTTTATGGGAGCCCCACTAGGAGCCAGGCCAGTTTTCTCTCTCTCCCCTGCATCAGTGAGGCACATAGGAAAGTGCCTGCAATACTACAGAGACTGCCACTGGGCTATAAAGATCAAGACACACAAACAAAACCTAAACTCTCTATATATTAAAGCAAGCAGAAATGGATCTTACTGAGAGGAGAGAGCGTCAGGGGGCACAATGGACTCTCCTTAGGTACATTTGAAGTTCCTGAAATTGGGCAATTTTGTTCCTCACGTGTGTGGTTGGACAATTTCCCCCACAAAACAAAACCAAGAATAAATGGGGTTTAGAAATCAATAGAATCTTCTGCATCTCTTCCTCAGGAAAGATGTCATTAAGGAATATTTGTTTTTGTTTGTTATTGTCCTGCTATTATTTTAACCTGTGAGCCTTTGCTTTGCAGGCCAGGAAATCCCAGGCTGACATTGCTCCAATGGAAAAGGAGTGATGGAGAAACTGGAGAGAACATTGAGGTTTACAAAACCCCAGTTAAATTCTTCACACACTGAGAGTTACACAGACCTCTGTTCCTTCTGAAACAACAAAAAAACTGGACAAAATACATGAAAAATGATTTTCAAGAGAGTGGACATCAGGTAGGGAAGGAGTGCTCTCCGAGATAGGAAATAAACAGGTAAGCCCTACAATTGCCCCAGATAAGGCCTTGGGACAGTTTCCAAGTCATGGTGAAGGGTGGGGGATCAGATAAAACCTAGCAGACCTCCTAAATTGGAAAGACAGATCAGAGAATCTAGAGAGGCCAAGGAGGCTAGAGTTTGTAGGACACAGAGCTGTATAGGAAGAGAACTCTGGAGCTCTGCAGAGGGTCTCCCACAAGTATTCAGCAAAGTATTGATAGTGCACACAAGTGAGGAAACTACTCAGGCCACCTGACAGGATTAGAGGGAACAGTGCCCAGTGATTACACTCTGCTGGGAATAGGGCCTGGTATTAATGGCAAATTGGATACCAAAGCTGGACAGTAATAATTTCAGATGATGGGGTGCCCCCAAAGCAGTACCCACTTTTAATCAAAACCCTTATATGGGGCTGTGCCCCCAAAGAAAGAATACATGGCTTGGGAACCAAGGAGTGACATCACTTACCACCGCATTCAGTAAACCACATAGGGAATTTGTGCTTCCTGTCCTCACAACTCTGGGCTCTTCAACTCCTGGTTCCCAAAGGGAGAACATCTCTTCCAGGAGACATAGCAAAAATCCCTTCAAGTTTAAGCTGTGACTGCCACCTGTGTATCTCAGCAACTTGAGCCAAAGGACCACCAGGGAAGAAGGGGAGACACCAGTCTGGCAGGGCTATTATGTTTTTAGGTACAATTGACACATAACATTATATTCATTTCAGGTGTACAACATAATGATTCTATAACTGTATTCACTGCAAAATAATCACCACAATAAGTCTAGTTACATCCATTGTTATATAAAGTCACAAAATTTTTTCGTGACTAGAACATTTAAGATTTACTCTCCTGGCAACTTGCAAATATGCAATACAATATTATTGACTACAGTCACCATACTGAGCATTACATCCCATGACTTATTTATTCTATAAATGGAAGTTTGTATCTCTTGACTGTTTTCACCCATTTCACATACTCCCTAACCCTCAAGGTCCCCTCTGCCAACCACCATTCTGTTCTCAGTATTTATGAGTTTTGATTTCTCATTTGTTTTTTTAGACCACATATAAGCAAAGTCATATGGCATTTTCTCTGTTTGACTTACTTCACTTAGCATAATACCTTCTAGGTTCACCCATGTTGTTTCAAATGGCAAGATGTAACTTTTTATGGCTAAGTAGTATTCCATCATATGGAATCTTCTTTATCCACTCATTCGTTAGTGAACAATTAGGTTGTTTCCATATCTTGGCTACTGTAAATAATGCTGGCTGCAAAGGTCAGAAGGGTGCATATATCTTTTTGAATTACTGTTTTAATTTTCTTTGGATAAATACCTAGAAGTGGAATTGTTGGATCATATGCTAGTTGTATTTGCAACTTTTTTTATTTTCTATAGTGGCTGCATCAATTTATATTTCCACCAACAATGTACAAGAGGTCCCTTTCCCTATATCCTCACCAATACTTGTTATTTCTTATTTTCTTGATATTAGCCATTCTAATAAGTATGAAGTAATACCTCACTGTGGTTTTGATTTGCATTTCTCTGATGATTAGTGATGTTGAGCATCTTTTTATGTGCATGTTTGTAATATGTGTGTCTTCTTCAGAAAAATGACTATTCAGATCCTCTGCCCAATTTTTAATTGTTTGGGATTGTTTGTTTGTTTGTTTGTGATTGAATTGTATGAGTTCTTTATACATTTTGGATATTAACCTTTATCAGATATGTTATTTGCAAATATCTTCTGCCATTTAGTAGGTTGCCTCCTCATTTTATGGATGGTTTCTTTTGCTGTTCAGAAGATTTTTGTTTGATATAGCTACACTTGTTCACAGCTGAGTTTGAACAATGTGGAGGTTAGGGCGCTGACACCCTACACAGTAGAAAATCCATCCATGTGTGGATTTTTTTGGTCCCCAAAAATGTAACTACTAACAGCCTACTGTTGAGTGGAAGCCTTAATGATAACATAAATAGCTGATTAATACTTACTTTGTATGTTTGTATACATGTATACTATATTTTTATAATAAAGCTAGAGAAAAGAAAATCATAAGAAAGAGGGCACCTGTGTGGCTCAGTAGGTTAAGCAACCAACTCTTGATTTTGGCTCAGATTTCATGGATCGTGAGATCGAGCCCCATGTCAGGCTCTCTGCTGACGGTGTGGAGCTTGCTTAGGATTCTCTCTCTCTCCCTCTCTCTCTGTCCCTCTCCAATGTGTGCTTGATCTCTGTCTCTGAAAATAAACATTTTAATAAAAGAAAATCATAAGAAAGAGAAAATACATTTATAGTACTGTACTGTGTTTATTGAAAAAAATCCATGTGTAAGTGGACCCATGCAGTTCAGAATTAACTGTACTTTTGCTTTTGTTGCCTTCTGCTTTTAAAGTCAGATTCAAAAAATCATCTCTAAGACCAATGTCAAGGAGTCTACTGCCTTTGTTTTCTTCTAAAAATTTTATGGTTTCTGGTCTTACATTCAAGTCTTTAGTCCATTTTGAGTTAATTTTTGTATATGATGTAAGATAGTCTAGTCTTATACTTTTGCATGTGGATGTTCAGTTTTCCCAACATCATTTTTTGAAGAAACTGTCCTTCCGTATTGTATCTTGGCCCCTTTATTGTAAATTAATTGACCATATCTATGTGGGTTATTTCGAGGTTTTTCTATTCTGTTCAGTTGATCTATGTGTCTGTTTTTCTGCCAATATCATACAGTTTTCATTACTACAGTTGTGTCATTTAGTTCAAAAACATGTAGGAGGTATCATGATGCCTCCTGCTTTGTTACCCAAGATTTCATTATCTATTTGGGGTCTTTTCTAGTTTCATATAAGTTATAAGATTGTTCCAGTTCTGTGTAAAATGCTTTTGGAATTTTGATAGGGATTGCACTGAATCTGTAGATTGCTCTGAGTAACATAGATATATTAACAATATTAATTTTTCTGATCCATAAGCATGGAATATCTTTCCATTTATGTGTGTCTTCTTCAATTTCTTTCATCAATGTCTTATAATTTTCAGTGTATAGGTTTTTCATCTCCTTGGTTAAATTTATTCTTAGGTTTTATTTATTTATTTATTTATTTATTTATTTATTTATTTTAGGAGGAGCTCACTTTATTGGGGGGAGGGCACTGCATGTGGCCAACAGATGAAGGCAGCCTCATGGGCATTCTACACACAACACTTAGAAATGTACACAGGAGGTTTTGCTAAGAAAGATCAACTGGAACATGGGTTCCTCTGGACAACTTCCCCAACCTCATCCCTCTAAAGAGTTGGGACACTCCCGACCACTTCCTTGAAGGCAAATGTGGTTGCTACAGGTAGAGCCCCTCAGGGGTACCTTCTTGTTTTTTATAAAAAACAGTTTCTTTAGATTTTTTGAAGTCTTCATTTGCTACTTTCATTCTATGGTCTCTCAAGGCCATCAGACCAGCTTCTGTACAGATTGCCTTGATGCCGGCCCCAGAGAGGTCATCTTTAGCCATGATCAAGTCATCCAGGGTTACATCATCAGCCAGCGTCATCCTGCTTATCTGGATCTGAAAGATGTGCTTCATAATCTTTTCATCTGGCCGGGGAACTCATTTGTCCTGTCAATGTTGCCTGGTCTGATAAGTGCTGGATCCAAAGTTTCTATTCAGTTTGTGGCTATGATAACTTTCACATCATTCCTTGAATCAAATCCATCCAACTGGTTCCACAGTTCCAACATTGTTCATTAAATTTTTCTCTCACCACCAGAATTTGAGTCCTATCTTTTTATTCCAATAGCATCAATTTCATCAAAAAACATAATGGATGGCACGTGTTCTTCTGCAACTTGAAACAATTCCCAAACGAGTTTGGGCCCATCACCTAGGTACTTCTGAATAAGTTCAGAGCCAACCACTCTTAGGGCAGTGACTAAGGTTTGGTTTGCTACTGCTTTGGCTAATAAGGTTTTACTTGTACCAGGTGGACCTTAGAGAATGGCCCTCTTTGGGGGCTTTATACCCATCTCTTCATAATATTCAGGATGAGTGAGAGGAAGCTCCACAGATCCTTAATTTCTTGGATTTGGCTGTCTAACCCACAGTATCAGCATAGATTTCCTGGGGGACCTTTTCTAACTTCATTACTGTGACTAAGGTATCCATGTCATCCATGAGCACCCCTATGATGGCATGCACCTTGTGGTTGAGAAGGACTGGCAGCCTGGTTCCAGCAGATCCTTGTCTACAAAGTAAAGAATGCTGACATAGTGTTCTGAGCCCACAGATGTGGACACGATGATCCACATGGTTGTCATCAATGATCCCTTCCAACGTTCCTACCAACTTTGGGGTCCCCCTCAGATCACCCACTTTTGATCTTTCCTCCTCTTGCTTTTCTTCTAAAGGCTTCATTTGTTCATGAATTCTAATGAATTCTTCCTCCATGAGAACACAGTCTTTAATTCTAACTTCAGTAATTTTAACCAGCAGAGTGTGAGGTGTCACCAGTGGCAGCTTGCTGGCAGCATCTGGTCCCTTTGTTTTCTTCTTCTTTTTCCCCGCTCTAGTTGGTACAGAACGTTCCTATTTCTTTTTTATGTTTATTTATTTTTGAGAGAGAGAGAGCATGAGTTGGGAGGGAGACACAGAATCCGAAGCAGGCTCCAGGCTCTGAGCTGTCAGCACAGAGCCCGATGTGGGACTTGAACTCATGAACTGCGAGATCATGACCTGAGCTAAAGTCAGACACTTAACCCACTGAGCCACCCAGGCGCCCCAGGAAGTTCATATTTCTTTTTGTTGTCCTTGTCATCCTTCTTGCCACCTCCAGGGCCATGATCACCACTCTGACTCTGACGCATCTTGCTTCAGCCGTTCAAATGGGTATTTTATTCTTTTTGATGCAATTAAGATTGTTTTCTTAATTTCTCTTTCTGATAGATGGCTCAGTGTTAGTGTATAGAAACAGTAGATTTTATATATTGATTTTGTATCCTGTGACTATACTATGAATTTGTTGAATAGTTCTGACAGTTTTTTCATGGAGTTTTTATGGATTTCTATATGTAAAACCATGTCATCTGTAAATCATGCCATCCTTTCTGATTTGGATGCCTTTTATTTCTTTTTCTTTCTCTGATGAGGCTTTCCAATACTGTGTTAAATAAAAGTAGTGAGAGTGGGCATCCTTGTCTTGTTCCTAACTAGAGGAAAAGCTTTCAGCTTTTCACCATTTTGCATGTTAGCTGTGGGCTTATCATATATGGTCTTTATTATCTTGAGGTACATTCCTATATATCCATTTTGTTGAGTTTTTATCATAAATGAATGTTGAATTTTGTCAAATGCTGTTCTTCATATATTGCGATGATCATGTGATTTTTATCCTTCATTTTATTGTTAATGTAGTACATCATGTTGATTGATTTGTTGAACCATCTTTGCATCCCTGGAATAAATTTCACTTGATCATGGTGTATGAGCTATTTAATGTATTGTTGAATTCAGTTTGCTAATATTTTGTTAGGATTTTGCATCTATATTCATCAGAGACATTAATTAGCCCGTAATTTTCTTTTTTGTGGTGTTCTTATCTGGTTTTGGTCTGGCAGGCTAATTGACACTGATCATTAGTAGGATATGTCTGCTGTGATAAAATGGAGGGAGAAAGGATCCATTTGGGTGCATTTCCTTTGTTCAGTTTGGATAGAAAATGGACAAGAGTGGGTGGGAGCTAAGGTGATGGAGTAGTAGAAGGACCCTGGGCTTGCTTGTTCTTTGAACACAGCTAAATAAATAACAAATCATTCTAAATACCCAACAAATGAAACTGAGGACTGACAGAACAAACTGCACACCTAGAGGGAGAAAAGAGGCCACATCATGGAAGGTAGGAGGTGTGGAGACATGTTTGGGGGGAGAAATGGATTGTGGGTGCTGCAGAGGGGAGAGAGCCCTGGTCATGGAGAGAGAAAAGAGAGAAAGGAGAGAGGAGTGCACAAAGGATCACACAAGGAAAACACTTCCACAAAGTCATTGACTGGGAAAATAAGAGGGGCTGATTTTTATGAGTTTTTGCAACCATAAAATCTAAATCTAAATCTAAATCTAAATATAAATATAAATATAAATATAAATATAAATATAAAAGCTGTAGTTTTAGAAGTCCTGGTGTAGAGCCCTGAAGGTGCTGCAGTGCTCCTGTAGAGAAGGCAGGCAAGTAACCTGGGGGCAGAAGGCATAATCATCTGAGGATCGTCTGAGATGCACTTGGAGAGAAGATTCCTCCTTCTTGGAGCACATCTGAGAGAGGTGGCATTGCCTCTCCAGGGACAAAGGAGCTGGCTAGCACCATTTCTCTCCCCTGCCCCTCAGCATAAATTAACTTCAGTAAACAGGACAGTGCCAACATTGGCTGCTTAATCTGCTTACACTAAACCTATTCCCACCCCCCTGTACTATCCTGGCAATGCTTTTCTTGGGCAAGTGTGCCTAAGAACCAGTGCAGTGGGTCCCTTCCCCCAGAAGACCAGCACAAACTCCCACATGCAACATGTCTACTGACCATAGAATTCTCCAAAGTTTCAACTCTAGTGGAAATAGTATCATATCTCTTTTAACAATTATACCAGAGCACACCTAGTTAAAACACACCATACTCTGGCCATGATCCAAACATTCCCCACCATCAGCAAGGATAAACTCTGCAGAGGACTGACCTGAGGAATAGAGCAGCAATAACACAATAGCAGAATGCACACAACGTACACCAGAGACACTTCCTGAAGTGCTAGGCATTATATAACCTATAAGTGTGGATATTATATAACTTCTTCTTCATAAAGCCATTACTCTCAGGATCAAGAAACATAACAGGCTTTCCTAACACACAGAAGAATACAGAGACCTAGATAAGATGCAAAGACAGAGAAATTCATCCCAAAAGAGAACAAGAAAAGGTCATGGCCAGGGATCTAATCAAAACAGATATAAGTAGTATGCCTAATCCAACATACCTAGATTGATTTAAAGCAACAATCTTAATAGTAGCTAGACTTGAGAAAAGCATAGAATCGCTTCTCGGCCTTTTGGCTAAGATCAAGTGGAGAAAAGCATAGAAGGCATCAGAGATACCCTTACCACAGAGATAAAAGAGCTTAAAACCAATCAGGCCAAAATGAAAAATGCAATAACCATGATACAAAACTGACCACAATGAGGAATGAATAAGTAATATAGAAGATAGAATTATAGAAAATAATGAAGTTGATCAAAAGAGGGAAAGAAAATCTTGGATCATGAAAGTAGACTCAGGGAACTCAATGACTCCATGAAATGTAATAACATTTGTGTTATAGGTGTCTCAAAAGAAGAAAAGAGAGAAATGGGGGCAGAAGATTTATTTGAGGAAATTAGAGCTGAAAACTTCCCCAATCTGGGCAAGGAAACAGACTTCCAAATCCAGGAGGCACAGAGAATTCCTATCAAAATCAATAAAAACAGGCCAATGCCAAGACATATTGCGATTAAATTTGCAAAATATAGAGATTTAAAAAAATCCTAAAATCAGCAAGACAAAAGAAGTCCCTAACTTGTAGGGGAAGACCAGTAAGGCTAGAAACAGATCTGTCCACAGAAACTTGACATGCCAGAAGGGAGTGGCATGATATGTCATGTGTGCTGAATGGGAAAAATCTGCAGCCAAGAATACTCTATCCAACAAAGCTATCATTCAGAATAGAAGAAGAGATAAAGAGTTCCCAGACAAAGAAAAACTAAAGTAGTTTATGACCACTAAACCAGCCCTGCACAAAATATTAAAGGGGACTCTGAGTGCAAAAGAAAGACCAAAAGCAACAAATACTAGAAGGAACAGAGAAAATATCCAGAGACAATGACAAAACAAGTAATTAAATGGCACTAAATTCATATCATTACTCTGAATTTAAACGGACTAAATGCTTCAATCAAAAGTCATAAGGTGTCAAAATGGATTAAAAAAAAACAAGGTCCAACTATTTGCTGCCTACAAGAGATTCATTTAAAAAATTTTTTTTAATGTTTATTTATTTTTGAGAAAAAGAGACAGAGAGTGAGTGGGGGAGGAGCAGAGAGAGAGAGGGAGACACAGAATTGGAAGCAGGCTCCTGGTTCTGAACTGTCAGCACAGAGCCTGATGCGGGGCTCGATCTCATGAACCGTGAGATCATGACCTGAGCCAAAGTAGGATGCTTAACTGACTGAGCCACCCAGGCACTCCAAGAGATTCATTTTAGACCTAAAGACATCTGCAGATTGAATGTGAGAGGATGGAGAAATATTTATCATGCAAATGGATGTCAAAAGAAAACCAGAGTAGCCATATTTATATCAGACAAATCAGGTTTTAAACCAAAGATTGTAACAAGAGATGAAGAAGGGCACTGCATCTTAATAAAGGGGTCTATCCAACAAGAAGATCTAACAATTATAATTATTTATGCCCCCAACTTAAAACACGCAAATATATCAATCAATTAATCACAAACATAAAGAAACTCATTGATAATAATACAATAACAGTGGGGAACTTTAATACCCCATTTACATCAGGGAACAGATATTCTAAGCAGAAAATCAACAAGGAAACAAGGGCTTTGAATGACACTCTAGACGAGATGTACTTAACAGATATATTCAGAACATTTCTTCCTAAAGCAGCAGAAAACACATTCTTTTTGAGTGCACAGGGAACATTCTCAGAATAGATCACATACTAAGTCACAAATAAGGCCTCAACAAGCACAAAAGGATTGAGATCATACCATGCATATTTTCTGACCACAATGCTATGAAACTAGAAAAAAATTGGAAAGGCCACAAACACATGGAGGTTAAAGAACATCCTACTAAAGAATGAATGGGGGTGGGGTGCCTGGGTGGCTCAGTCAGTTGAGCGTCCGATTTTTGGCTCAGGTTGTGATTTTGCAGTTTGTGAGTTCAAGCCATACATCAGGCTCTATGCTGACAGCTCAGAGCCTGGAGCCTGCTTCAGATTCTGTGTCTCCCTCTCTCTCTCTGCCCCTCCCCCACTTGTGTTCTATCTCTCTCACTCTCAAAAATAAATAAACATTAAAAAAATTTTTTTAAATAAAAAAAAAAAAAGAATGAATGGGTCAACCAAGAAATTAAACCAGAAATTTTTTAAATACATGGAAATAAATGAAAATTAAAATATGAGTCAAAAACCTTTGGGATGCAGCAAAACAGTCATAAGAGTGACATATATAGCAATACAGGCCTACCTCAAGAAGCAAGAAAAATCTCAAATATATAACCTAACCTTACACCTAAAGAGCTAGAGAAAGAGCAACAATTGAAGCCTAAAGCCAGCAGGAGAAAGGAAATAATAAAGATTAGAGTAGAAATAAATGATATAGAAACTATAAAAACAGTAGAACAAATCAATGAAACCAGGAGCTGGTTCTTTGAAAAAATTAATAAAATTAAAAAACTCCTAACCAGACTCATCAAAAATAAAAGAGAAAGAACCCAAATAAATAAAATCACTAATAACAGAGGAAAAATAACAAACACCACCACAGAAATACAAACAAATTATAAGAGAATATTATGAAAAATTATATGCCAACAAATTGGGTAATCTAGAACAAATTTATAGATTCCTAGAAACATATAAACTACCAAAGCTGAAATAGGAAGAAACAGAAAACTTGAACAGACCGATAACCAGCAAAGAAATTGAATCAGTAATCAAAAATCTCCCAACAAACAGAAGTCCAGGGCCAGATGGCTTCACAGGGGTATTCTACCAAACATTTAAAGAGGTGTTAATACCTATTTTTCTCAAACTATTCCAAAAAATAGAAATGAAAGGAAACTTCCAAACTCATTCCACGAGGCCAGCATTTACCCTGATCCCAAAACGAGACAAAGACTCCACTAAAAAAGAAAACTAAAGGCCAATATCCCCAATGAACATGAATGCAAAATTTCTCAACAAAATACTAACAAATTGAATCCAACATACATTAAAAGAATCATTCACCACGATCAAGGGGAATTTATTCTTGCATTGCAAAGGTGGTTCAATATTCACAAATCAATCAGTGTAATATACCACATTAATAAAAGAAAGAATAAGAACCATATGAACTTCTCAATAGATGCAGAAAAAAAGCATCTGACAAAGTACATTATCCATTCTTGATTAAAACCCTCAACAAAGTAGGGGTACAGAGAACATACCTCAACATCATAAAGGCCATACAAAAGACCCACAGCTAATATGATCCTCAATGGGGAAAAACTATGAGCTTTTCCTCTACAGTCAGGAAATTAACAGGGATGTCCACTCTCACCACTATTATTTATCAGAGCACTGGAAGTCCTAGCCTCAGCAATTAGACAACACCAAGAAATAAAAGAAGCAGGAAAAGACCTCTCTGACCTCAGCCGTAGCAATTTCTTACTTGACACATCCCCAAAGGCAAGGGAATTAAAAGCAAAAATGAACTACTGGACCTTATGAAGATAAAAAGCTTTTGCACAGCAAAGGAAACAACCAACAAAACTAAAAGGCAACCAACGGAATGGGAAAAGATATTCGCAAATGACATATCGGACAAAGGGCTAGTATCCAAAATCTATAAAGAGCTCTCCACACCCGAAAAACAAATAAGCCAGTGAAGAAATGGGCAGAAGACATTAACAGACACTTCTCTAAAGAAGACATTCGGATGGCCAACAGGCACATGAAAGGATGCTCGGCATCGCTCCTCATCAGGGAAATACAAATCAAAACCACACTCAGATATCACCTCACGCCAGAGTGGCTAAAATGAACAAATCAGGAGACTATAGATGCTGGCGAGGATGTGGAGAAACGGGAACCCTCTTGCACTGTTGGTGGGAATGCAAATTGGTGCAGCCACTCTGGAAAACAGTGTGGAGGTTCCTCACAAAATTAAAAATAGACCTACCCTATGACCCAACAATAGCACTGCTAGGAATTTACCCAAGGGATACAGGAGTACTGATACATAGGGGCACTTGTACCCCAATGTTTATAGCAGCACTCTCAACAATAGCCAAATTGTGGAAAGAACCTAAATGTCCATCAACTGATGAATGGATAAAGAAATTGTGGTTTATATACACAACGGAGTACTACATGGCAATGAGAAAGAACGAAATATGGCCCTTTGTAGCAACGTGGATGGAACTGGAGAGTGTGATGCTAAGTGAAATAAGCCATACAGAGAAAGACAGATACCATATGTTTTCACTCTTATGTGGATCCTGAGAAACTTTACAGAAACCTATGGTGGAGGGGAAGGAAAAAAAAAAAAAAGAGGTTAGAGTGGGAGAGAGCCAAAGCATAAGAGACTCTTTTAAAAACTGAGAACAAACTGAGGGTTGATGGGGGCTGGGAGGGAGGGGAAGGTGGGTGATGGGTATTGAGGAGGGCACCTTTTGGGATGAGCACTGGGTGTTGTATGGAAACCAATTTGACAATAAATTTCATATATTGAAAAAAAAGAAATAAAAGATATCCAAATCATCAAGGAAGAAATCAAACTGTCACTATTTATAGATGACATGATATTCTATGTAGAAAACACAAAAGACTCCACCAAAAAATTGCTAGAACTGATACACAAATTCAGTAAAGTCACGGGATACAAAATCAATGTACAGAAATCTGTTGCATTTCTATACACCAAAAATGAAGCAGCAGAAAGAGAAATAAAGGAATCAATCCCATTTACAGTTGTACCAAAAACCTTAAGATACCTAGAAATAAACTTAGCCAAAGTGATCAAAGATCTGTACTCTGAAAAATATAAAACACTGATAAAAAACAAGTCAAGATGACACAAAGAAATGGAAAGACATTCCATGCTCATGGATTGAAAACATTTTAGCCATTCCGACAGATGTGAGATTGGAAGAAAAAACATTTTTTTTCAATATATGAAATTTATTGTCAAATTGGTTTCCATACAACACCCAGTGCTCATCCCAAAAGGTGCCCTCCTCAATACCCATCCCCCACCCTCCCCTCCCTCCCACCCCCCATCAACACTCAGTTTGTTCTCAGTTTTTAACAGTCTCTTATGCTTTGGCTCTCTCCCACTCTAACCTCTTTTTTTTTTTTCCTTCCCCTCCACCATGGGTTTCTGTTAAGTTTCTCAGGATCCACATAAGAGTGAAAACATATGGTATCTGTCTTTCTCTGTATGGCTTATTTCACTTAGCATCACACTCTCCAGTTCCATCCACGTTGCTACAAAGGGCCATATTTCGTTCTTTCTCATTGCCATGTAGTACTCCATTGTGTATATAAACCACAATTTCTTTATCCATTCATCAGTTGATGGACATTTAGGCTCTTTCCATAATTTGGCTATTGTTGAGAGTGCTGCTATAAACATTGGGGTACAAGTGCCCCTATGCATCAGTACTCCTGTATCCCTTGGGTAAATTCCTAGCAGTGCTATTGCTGGGTCATAGGGTAGGTCTATTTTTAATTTTCTGAGGAACCTCCACACTGCTTTCCAGAGCGGCTGCACCAATTTGCATTCCCACCAACAGTGCAAGAGGGTTCCCGTTTCCCCACATCTTCGCCAACATCTATAGTCTCCTGATTTGTTCATTTTGGCCACTCTGACTGGCGTGAGGTGATATCTGAGTGTGGTTTTGATTTGTATTTCCCTGATAAGGAGCGACGTTGAGCATCTTTTCATGTGCCTATTGGCCATCCGGATGTCTTCTTTAGAGAAGTGTCTATTCATGTTTTCTGCCCATTTCTTCACTGGGTTATTTGTTTTTCGGGTGTGGAGTTTGGTGAGCTCTTTATAGATTTTGGATACTAATCCTTTGTCCGATATGTCATTTGCGAATATCTTTTCCCATTCCGTTGGTTGCCTTTTAGTTTTGTTGGTTGTTTCCTTTGCTGTGCAGAAGCTTTTTATCTTCATAAGGTCCCAGTAATTCATTTTTGCTTTTAACTCCCTTGCCTTTAGGGAAGTGTTGAGTAAGAGATTGCTACGGCTGAGGTCAGAGAGGTCTTTTCCTGCTTTCTCCTCTAGGGTTTTGATGGTTTCCTGTCTCACATTCAGGTCCTTTATCCATTTTGAGTTTATTTTTGTGAATGGTGTGAGAAAGTGGTCTAGTTTCAACCTTCTGCATGTTGCTGTCCAGTTCTCCCAGCACCATTTGTTAAAGAGACTGTCTTTTTTCCATTGGATGTTCTTTCCTGCTTTGTCAAAGATGAGTTGGCCATACGTTTGTGGGTCTAGTTCTGGGGTTTCTATTCTATTCCATTGGTCTATGTGTCTGTTTTTGTGCCAATACCATGCTGTCTTGATGATGACAGCTTTGTAGTAGAGGCTAAAGTCTGGGATTGTGATGCCTCCTGCTTTGGTCTTCTTCTTCAAAATTACTTTGGCTATTCGGGCCTTTTGTGGTTCCATATGAATTTTAGAATTGCAAGAACAAACATTTTTAAATGTCTATCCTACCCACAGTAATCTACACATTTAATGCAATCCCTATCAAAATACCACCAGCATTTTTCACAGAGCTAGAACAAACAATCCTAAAATTTGTGTGGAAGTACAAAAGACCCCGAACACAGGAAACACAAGAAACAAACACAGGAAACACAGATGTTGGCAAGGATGTGGAGAAAGGGGAACCCTCTTACACTGTTGGTGGGAATGCAAACTGGTGCAGCCACTCTGGAAAACAGTATGGATATTCCTCAAAAAGTTAAAAATAAAACCCTACAATCCAGCAATTGCACTACTAGTTATTTACTCAAAGGATACAAAAATACTGATTCAAAGGGATACATGCACTCTGATGTTTATAGCAGCCTTATTAACAACACCCAAACACTGGAAAGAGCCCAAATGTCCTTCAACTGATGAACGGATATAGAAGATGTGGTGTGATATACATGTATATATACGTTGTATATATATATATATATATATATATATATATATATATACACAACGGAATATTAGCCATCAAAAAGAATGAAACCTTGCCATTTGCAATGCCATGGATGGAGCTAGAGTAGTATGCTAAGTGAAATAAGTCAGTCAGAGAAAGACAAATATCATATGATTTCACTCATATGTGGAATTTAGAAAATAAAACAAATGAATATAGGGGGAAAAGGAAAAAAAGAGAGGCAAACCAGACTCTTAGTTACAGAGAAAAAACTGAGGGTTACTGGGGGGGGGGGGGGGGCTAGATGGGTGATAGGCATTAAGAAGGGCACTTGTGATGAGCACTGGGTGTTGTATGTGAGTGATGAATCACTAAATTCTACACCTGAAACTATATTACACTGTATATTAACTAACAGGAATTTAAATAAAAACTTGAAAAAATGAAAGAAGAAAAAGAAAGAACAAACGAACAAAAATGGACAAGTGCAGGATCCCAGCCTGAGTGGGATTTGGTGACAAGGGCTCAGACCCCCTTAGAGGTGAGAGTCTGTGTTATGCTACCAGGGTAGCCACTGGGACCAGCAAAGGTGCTAGCTGAGTTTGAGGGTAACCTAGAACGGAGAGCAGAAGAGGGAGATGATGAGTGTCAGCATGGCCCGGAGGCCAGTTCAGAAGTAGTGTTGTAGTTCCTCCCAGAAACATTCCCCTTATAAATTTCCCCCAGGAGGAGAAGTACACTGGCATCCCATGCATAGATGGGAAAGTGTTTCCAAGCAGCGCAATGGGCTGTAGTGGACCCTGTAAATCATCACCTAGATCTGCACCTACTGGGTGGCTATTGGCAGTTAGCTTTCAACTGTCAGCCCCTTAAGGGACTCTGCCTCAACTGCAGAGACCTGCTTTGCCAGAGATCACATCTCTTCCCAGGGCAGCTTACATCCAATGATTAGCCAGCGACAGTATAAAGATCTGGCTATCTGGGCTCAACTTGGGGCAGCTCTGAAGGCTTTCCTAGCTCCAGAGCTCTCTGTGGGGTTGACCAAAGCCATCACTGAGCCTGCATCTCAGTTGGACATCTTCCTGTGTCCACTCCTGCTCCCTACACCACCCTTCAACAGTATTGACCCTAAAGGCACTCCTTAGCAAACATCTCTCACATCTCATAGTCTGCTCCCTGGGAACCCAATCTGCAGCACCCAGATTGCACAGCTACTAAGTAAGGATGCTGGTTTTCCGTGCAGGTAGTATGGATTTGAAAGCTAACAAAACAATTACACTCTTTGGCATGCCTAAGCTGAGAATTTAGAATCAATCCTGCAGAGAAGAAAGCAGAGTGGGAGAAATCCTTAACTAACTTTAAGTCTTAAAGGACTGAGAAATCACTGAAGAGGTTGAGTTTTTCGAAGTGGCTTGATTGAATTTCAGTCAGGTAAATGAAGCTTGAGATAGAAATTAAAGGGAAACAATGAAGGGTTTCCTTTTTGCATACTGTGAGTCCTAGAAATCACACATATTACAAAATATTTATAATCAGTGAGATTTCACTGTCAGAATTGGAGAAATCATCAGAATTATAGTGCTTATATTAGTTACATAACTGTGTACTTTCCAAGGAACTGTCTAGTATGTGAGTCTACAAAGATCTTGCTGCATCCCAAACATCAAAGCATGAAGCTAATGAGAAAATATCTACAAGTTATTCAGTTCAAAGTCATTCTTAGTCCTCTGTGGTGGGGTAAAACAGTGACCCTTCAAAAGACATCTATATCAAATCTGGAACCTGTGACTGTGACCTTATTTGGAACAAAGGGTTTTGCAGATATAATTAAGGATCTTGAAATGAGGGTTATTCAGGTGGGCCCTAAATCCAGCCACAGGTGTTTTTGCAAGAAAAACGCAGAGGGAGATTTCAGACAGACAGAAGGGAGGGGCGCCTGGGTGGCTCAGTCGGTTAAGCGTCCGACTTTGGCTCAGGTCATGATCTCACCACTTGTGAGTTCGAGCCCTGTATTATTAGACTCTGTGTTGACAGCTCGGAGCCTGGAGCCTGCTTCGAGTTCTGTGTCTCCCTCTCTCTTTGCCCTTCCTCCATTCTCTCTGTCTCTCTCTCTCAAATAAATAAACATTAAAAAAAGATGGACAAAAGAGAAGACACAGACACACAGAGGAGAGGATGATGTGAAGATGAAAGCAGAGACTGGGGTGAGGCAACCCCAAGCCCAAGAATGCAGGAAGTGTCAAGAAATGGACTCTGCTAGGGCTCCTACAGGAGCACAACCCTAATAGATTTCAAACTTCCAACCTCCAGAATTGTAAGAGAACAAAGTTCTGTTATTTTAGATTACCAAGTTTGTAATAGTTTGATAGAGTAGCCATAGGGTACCAACATACCCTCTCACCTTCTGCACCTGAATACATCCTTGCCTGGGAAATATACAGTTTTACATTCCTCAACTGGCCAAAGAAACAGTTGGAATTACAGGACTTCCCCCAGGCGTAAGTGCTATGGGTACAATTGTTGTGTGAAAATGTGCACAGCTGAAGACACAACAGTATTGATCTGCCTGTGGATATGAATTGCAGCTCCTTTCCTGAGAGAGAGGGTGAGGGTAGGTAGATTTTTATATCTTGAGTCTATTTCCGTCAGGCCTATGCTCAAGGTCAAACCATTTAAAAACCCATAGACAGTCACTCTTCGATCCAAAGAATTGATCTTACTAGCATCCTGATAATAAAATAAAGAATAAATCATGTATTATTGCAACCAATTAATGCAACTAATTAATGCCACTCTGGGAATCAGACCTTCACTTTGATCCCATTTTCCACTGTAGAAAAAGTATTGATACAATCGTAAGGATATCTGAATGAGGAAGAGGACACTTAGAAAGAAACCCAAAGAGATATATTGTTCTTTCACTTACAGTTATAAGGAGATTCATTTTACAATGCACCATTTTAACAGTAACATTGTATATAGAGCTATTGTTATCTCTCCCTCTGGGAGCATACAGAAAGATTTGGCCTTATCTGTGAGGTTCAGGAACCTCTCAGGTGCTGCTGAGGAGTCCCAAAGCTCGGCATCTTTTACTCCAAGGAGTATGGGGGCAGGTGGAGGTGGGAGCAAATAATGAGTAAAAAGTGTTTTTTTAAGGCCTTACATAAAACTTCCAAGTGATGGCAAATTATTTAGTGCAGAGACACTGAATAAAAATGAAGTAACAAAGTAAAGTGAACAGACAGAATAAAAGAAATAATATTTAATTTAACCCTGGACAATCCTGAGAGGCAGGTGTTATTGTCCACATTTTACATATGATAAAAAGGAGGTTCTAAGAGGTTGAGGGACTTGAGGTCACAGTAAGAGAAGAGGCCAGGTTACAATGAAAACTTGTCTGACCACAAAGGTCCTTCTTGAATTCTACCACATCTCCTCAAAGTCAAATATACACATATTGGGAGCACATGGAAACCCCCTTGGTAGAGAAGATAGTAAATCTTGTCTACCTCACAGTACATAAGGTAAGGGGTCAGATAAGATTATTGATTCATTCACATAATATAATGAGTTTTGGATGTCTTGGGTGTCTCAGTCATTAAACATCTGACTTTGGCTCAGGTCACGATCACACAGTTTGTGAGTTCAAGTCCCACATCAGGTGAACACGAGCCCCACATCCAGTGAGCAAGAGCCCTGGATGAGGTGCGCTTGTCTCTCTCTCCTCTCTCTCTCTCTCTCTCTCTTCCTCTCTCTGTCTCTCTCTGTCCCTCGCTCACTTGTGCCCTCTCTCTCTCTCTCTTAAAACAAAACAAAACTTAACCAGTGAGTACATGCAGCATAGAAAGATGAAAAGGCACAACTGTCTCTACCTTCAAGGAATGTGTAGTCCAGAAAGGTAAATGTGAAATACAGAAACAACAAAGGATGGTGTGGGTGCTAGAACACAAGAACAGATCAAATACAGAAGTTCAGAAGACAGAGTCTACTTTTAGATAGAGGTAGCATTCTACTAAGTCAGAGGAATTTGGTCATGTGGGGAAAGAAATTTTATGCTAAAGAAAGCAAAGCTAGAAAGGCAAAATGGGTTACAAAAATGCTTTGAAAATGTATAAAATGTATAAGCCATTATTTGGAGAGAAACCCATATGAAAATAAATGTTGAACAAACTCCAGCTTTAGATATATCCAGGGATGGACCTCAAATATAGAAAAATTGGGGTCATGAAAACAATGTTGAAAAATAAACTATTGTGTGATATAATCTGCAGTAGAGATTTCCACTTCTGGATAGATGGAAAAGACAGACGTTTCCCTATCCTTGCTGGTAAGTACAACTAAAACTCTGAACATTATATATGGAAAAAAAATAAGACCCTGAAAGGTGGAGACAATATGGTCAAATATGTAGGGACTTTGGTTACTAAGAAACCTAGTGGTGTATTCCCTGGGTTTTCTTTTTGCTTCACATATCACAGACCTGGAGCTAAGAAGCCACCAACTCAGAAACACAAATGAGTGCAGATGAAAAAGCTCAAAAAAAAGCTTGTTCTCTCTATCCAAAACCAGTAAACAGCAGCCTAGTAAGACAGAAAACATTTAGAATCACTCTTCTCCAGTGAAACACCACTTTAAAAAGTGTGGCCCCACTCCCACCCGTGCCAGCAAAGGCCAAATGGAGAGCCTAGATTTCTACCTTGCCAGGCTGTTGCAAGGCACTCCAACACATACCCTGTTCAACCATGGTGGTGTCAGAAAAGGCTGAGTACTGACCAGGATGCTCAACCCTGCCAGGGGATAATGGTGTTCACTACCACCACCCCTCCCCACAGTGTCAACGGAGACTATACTGGGAGTCTGGACTTCTATTCCTACCTGGTAGTAAAGAAGCACCCTGCCTCTCCCCTCTGGAATGCTATCAGAGCTTTCCTCATGGAGAATCAGGACTTTCATCGCCATACCTCAGAAACAAAACCAGTTCCCCCATTAAAAGTGTCAGTGGAGGGGCGCCTGGGTGGCTCAGTCGGTTAAGCGGCCGACTTCGGCTCAGGTCATGATCTCATGGTCTGTGAGTTTGAGCCCCGCGTCGGGCTCTGTGCTGACAGCTCAGAGCCTGGAGCCTGTTTCAGATTCTGTGTCTCCCTCTCTCTGACCCTCCCCCGTTCATGCTCTGTCTCTCTCTGTCTCAAAAATAAATAAACGTTAAAAAAAAAAAGTGTCAGTGGAGCTACATGGGGAGCAGTATAACAAGGCACTCTTGCCTCTCATAGCCAAGTTAGTAATAGCGGAAGCCTAGTAGGAAGATACAGCTATTACATGTCTCCAGTAGTAATGAGGAAATCTCCATTGAGGTATCATCAGAAGCTGAGAGGAATGTGGACTTTTACCTCCACTGGAAATAGTGAGGCAACATCTCCCCTCACTTAATGGAGTGGTGTCAGAGGAAGGCAACAAAAACAGAAGGCTTAAAAAGAGTCAGTCTCATAACATAATACCCAAATGAATATCTCCATTAAAAATCACTTGTCTTGGGGTGCCTGGGTGGCTCAGTCGGTTAGGCGTCCGACTTCAGCTCAGGTCATGATCTCACAGTCTGTGAGTTCGAGCCCTGCGTCGGGCTCTGTGCTGACAACTCAGAGCCTGGAGCCTGCGTCACATTCTGTGTCTCCCTCTCTCTCTTCCCCTCCCCTGCTCACGCTCTGTCTCTCTCTGTCTCAAAAATAAATAAAAACATCAAAAAATAAAATAATCACTTGTCTTACCAAGAACCAAGAAGATCTAAAAAAAAAAAAAAAAAAATCATAGATGACCACAGTGAAATGACAGAGATGTTAGAATTATCTGACAAAGATGTTGAAAAAGACAGCATAAAAGTGTTTCAATAAGCAATTTAAAATGCACTTTAAGGAACAAAAATTAGAATGCCTCAGGAAAGAAATAGAAAATATAAAGAAGAATCTAATAAAAAATATAGAACTGAAAAGTAAAATAATCAAATAAAAATTCAGTGGATGGAGCCACTATTATAGAGGGAGCACCTGTGTCCTGGACCCTGGAGACACATTTACTCCACACACACACACCCTCACTTTGGACCCTGGTTCTGCATGCATCTAATCTAAGCATACCACTATAGAAAATCATAAAATCATAAAAGAAGAGAGTAAGAGAAGAAGAAAAGAACAAAAGAATTAAAGACATCCAGAAAACAATTAACAAAATAACAATAATTTCATAGCTATCAATAATTACTTATTACTTATTACTGTGTGAACAGACTAAATTCTCCAATCAAAGGCATAAAGTGGCTGAATGTATAACAATCAAGACCTATCTATATGCTGCCTGTAATATAGTCACTTCAGCTTTAAAGACACACACAGACTAAAAATGAAGATATAGAAAAACATATTTCAGACAAATTGAAACCAAAAAAAATCTGGGGTAGCTATACTTATATCAGACAAAACAGACTTTAAGACAAAGTCTGTAATAAGAGACGAAGAAGGTCATCATATAATGATAAAGGGGTCAATCCAATAAGAGGATATAGTGTTTGTAAATATTCATGCACCCAACATAGTAGTACCTAAATATATAGAGTAAATATTAACAGACCTAAAGAGAGAAATAGATAGCAATACAAAAATAACAGAGGATTATAATACTTGACCTTCATCAATGGATAGATTATCCAGACAGAAGTCAATAAGGAAGTATTAGAAATAAACTATACCTTATCAAATGAACTTAACAAATATGTTCAGAATAATCCATCAAAGAGCAGCAAAATACATATTTTTCTTAAGCACACATAGAAAAGTCTCCAAGAAGGCATCACAATCCCAGACTTTAGCCTCTACTACAAAGCTGTCATCATCAAGACAGCATGGTATTGGCATAAAAACAGACACATAGACCAATGGAATAGAATAGAAACCCCAGAACTAGACCCACAAACGTATGGCCAACTCATCTTTGACAAAGCAGGAAAGAACATCCAATGGAAAAAAGACAGTCTCTTTAACAAATGGTGCTGGGAGAACTGGACAGCAACATGCAGAAGGTTGAAACTAGACCACTTTCTCACACCATTCACAAAAATAAACTCAAAATGGATAAAGGACCTGAATGTGAGACAGGAAACCATCAAAACCTTAGAGGAGAAAGCAGGAAAAGACCTCTCTGACCTCAGCCATAACAATCTCTTACTCAACACTTCCCCAAAGGCAAGGGAGTTAAAAGCAAAAATGAATTACTGGGACCTTATGAAGATAAAAAGCTTCTGCACAGCAAAGGAACAACCAACAAAACTAAAAGGCAACCAACGGAATGGGAAAAGATATTCGCAAATGACATATCGGACAAAGGATTAGTATCCAAAATCTATAAAGAGCTCACCAAACTCCACACCTGAAAAACAAATAACCCAGTGAAGAAATGGGCAGAAAACATGAATAGACACTTCTCTAAAGAAGACATCCGGATGGCCAACAGGCACATGAAAAGATGCTCAACGTCACTCCTTATCAGGGAAATACAAATCAAAACCACACTCAGATATCACCTCACGCCAGTCAGAGTGGCCAAAATGAACAAATCAGGAGACTATAGATGTTGGTGAAGATGTGGGGAAACGGGAACCCTCTTGCACTGTTGGTGGGAATGCAAATTGGTGCAGCCGCTCTGGAAAGCAGTGTGGAGGTTCCTCAGAAAATTAAAAATAGACCTACCCTATGACCCAGCAATAGCACTGCTAGGAATTTACCCAAGGGATACAGGAGTACTGATGCATAGGGGCACTTGTACCCCAATGTTTATAGCAGCACTCTCAGCAATAGCCAAATTATGGAAAGAGCCTAAATGTCCATCAACTGATGAATGGATAAAGAAATTGTGGTTTATATACACAATGGAGTACTACATGGCAATGAGAAAGAACGAAATATGGCCCTTTGTAGCAACATGGATGGAACTGGAGAGTGTTATGCTAAGTGAAATAAGCCATACAGAGAAAGACAGATACCATATGGTTTCACTCTTATGTGGATCCTGAGAAACTTAACAGAAACCCATGGGGCAGGGGAAGGAAAAAAAAAAAAAAAAGAGGTTAGAATGGAAGAGAGCCAAAGCATAAGAGACCCTTTTAAAAACTGAGAACAAACTGAGGGTTGAGGGGGGGTGGGAGGGAGGGGAGGGTGGGGGATGGGTATTGAGGAGGGCACCTTTTGGGATGAGCACTGGGTGTTGTATGGAAACCAATTTGACAATAAATTTCATATATTGGAAAAAAAAAAAAAGAAAAGTCTCCAAGATAGATCACATGTTAGACCACAAAACAAGTCTTAATAAACTTAAGAAGATTAACATCATATCAAGTGTTTTTTCCAATCACAATGGTATGAAACTAGAAATTGATTACAGAGAAAAAACTGGAAGGTTCACAAATATGTAAAGATTAAACAACATGCTAGTGAAAAACCAATGGTTCAAAGAAAAAATCAACAGAGAAATCAGGGGCACCTGCATGGTTCAGTTGGTTAAACATCCAACTCTTGATTTCAGCTCAGGTCATGATCTTTCAGTTTGTGAGATCAAGCCCCATGTTGGGCTCTGTGCTGACCTCACAGAACCTGCTTGGGATTCTCTCTCTCCCTCTCTCTCAGCCCCTTTCCTTCTCTCTCTCTCTCTCTCCCCCTCCCTCTACCTCAATATATGAATGAATGAATGAATGAATGAATGAAACATTTAAAAAATAAAAGAGAAATCAAAATTGGGACAAATCAAAATGGAAATACAATACCAAAACCTATGAGATGCAGCAAAAGCAGTTCTAAGAAGGAAGTTTATAGCAATAAATGCCCTCATTAAGAAACAAGATCTGCAAATAACTTAGCACGTCAAGGAACTAGGAAATGAAAAACAAATGAAGCCCAAAGTTAGCAGAAGGAAGGAAATAACAAAGATCAGAGTGGAAATAAATGAATAGAGACTAAAAAAGACAGTAGAAAATATCAGTAAAAATAAGAGCTGGCTCTTTGAAAAAATGAACAAAATTGATAAACCTTTAGCTAGACTCACCAAAGAGACATACAGAGAAGAGAAAAGGAACTTGAATACATGAAATTAGAAATGAAAGAGATGCTGTAACTGGAATACACAGAATGCCACAGAAATACAAAGGGTCATGAAACTACTATGAACAATTACATACCAACAAATTGGAAATCCTACAAGAAATGGACAAACTCCTAGAAACATATGACCTACTAAGATTGACTCATGAAGAAATAGAAAATCTGAACAGACCAACCACTAGTAAGGAGATTGAATCAGTAACTTTTAAAAAAAATCTCCCAACAATGAAAATCCCAGAACCAAGTAGCTTCATTGGTGGATTTTTACCAAATGTATAAAGAAAAATTCACACCAATCCTTCTCAAGCTCTTCCAAAAAATCAGAGGAGGGAACATTCCAAATTCATTTTATAAGGTCAGACTTACCCTGATACCAAACCTAGATTTAAAAAAAAAAAGAAAAAAAAACTAGCAGAAAAGAAAACTACAGGCCAACATCCCAGATGAATACAAATGTAAAAATTCTCAATAAAATACTAGCAAACCAAATTCAGCTGCACATCTAAAGGATCATTCCCATGATGAAGTAGAATAATCCCCTGAGATGCAAGGATTGCTCAACATTCAGAAATCAGTCAATATGATACAACACATTAACAAAATGAAAGAAGAAAACCCACATGATCTCTCAATCACACAGAAAAATGCATTTGATAAATTTTGCTTCAATCACCAAATATAATTTAGAAAATTTAAGGAGAGATGGAAAGTCTCTATTTACTAATATTTTTCTTTATGTTTTTTCTTACTTCCTGGTATGAATGACTTTCATCATTCACGTATGATTAAAACTCTCAGCAAAATAAGTATAGAAGGAACTTGTGTCAACACAATAAAGCCATATGTTAAAAACCCACAGATAACAACAAAATCAATAGGGAAAAACTGAAAGATTTCCCTCTAACATCTGGTAAAAGGCAAAAATGCCCACTCTCAACACTTCTTTCCAATATGGTACTAGAAGTCCTAGCCAGGGCAATTAGACAGAAAAAAAAAAAAAAATTAAAGGCATCCAAACCAGAGGAGGCAAAGTTAAATTATCTTTTTTTGCAGATATGATTATGTACACTGAAAATCCTAAGATTGAACAAAAAATTATTAGAACTAATAAATTCGGTAAAGATGCAGGATACAAATAAATATACAAAAATCAACCACATTTCCATATACACAAACAACAAACTATCAGAAAAAGAAATTAAGAAAATAATACCATTCACAATGGCAAGAGCAACAAGAAATAAACCTAAATAAATTCACCAAAGAGGTGAAAGACTTATACCATAAAAATTAGAAACCATTGATGAAGGAAATTATAGAAGACACAGATAAATGGAAAGACATCCCATGTTCATGAATTGGAAGAACCAACATTGTTAAAACATCCATACTATCCAAAGTGACCTACAGATTCAATGCAATCCTTATCAAAATCCCAGTGGCATTTTTATAGAAATAGATAAAAATAATACTGAGATTTATATGAAACCACAAAAGACCCTGAATAACCAAAGCAATCTTGAGTAAGAAAAACAAAGCTGGAGATGTTACACTTCCTGGTTTAACAATATATTACAAAGCTATAGTAATCAAAACACTATGGGTACTAGTGTTAAAAAAAAAAAAAGGCATAATGCCTGATGGAACAGAATGGAAAGCCCCAAAATAGATCCATACATCTAGTGTTACCTTATCTTCCACTTACATGTGGAATCTAAAAAACAAAACAAATGGGGGCGCCTGGGTGGCTCAGTCAGTTGAGCGTCCGACTTGGGCTCAGGTCATGATCTCACACTCCATGAGTTCAAGCCCGCGTAGGGCTCTGTGCTGACAGCTTGGAGCCTGGATACTGCCTCAGATTCTGTGTCTCCCTCTCTCTGCCCCTTCCTCACTCATGCTCTGTCTCTCTGTCTCTCAAAAAATGAATAAACGTTAAAAAAATTTTTTTGAAAAATAAAAAACAAAACAAATGAATAAACACTCAAAAATCAAAGTCAGACTTACAAACACAGAGAACAAACTGATAGTTGCTGGAGGAGAGGGGGTTTGAGAGATGGGCAAAATGGGTGAAGGAAAGGGGGAAATACTATTATAGAATGAATAAATCATGGGTATAAAATTTACAGCACAGGGAATATAGTCAATGGTATTTTAATAGCATTATGTGGTGACAGATGGTAGCTATACTTTTGGTGAGCATACTATAATGTATAGAGTTGTTGAATCACTATGTTGCATATCTGAAACTAATGGTCTCATTTACATGTGGAATCTAAAATAGTCAAGTTCATAGAAACAGAGAATAAAGTGGTGATTATAAAGGGATGAGGGGAAAGGAAAATCGGGAGATGTTAGTCAAGAGGTACAAAGTTTCAGCTTTGCAAGATGAATAAGTTCTGGAGATCTAATGAACAACAATGTGACTATAGTTAATATTGTATTTTATACTTTAAATTTGCTAACAGGGTATGTCTTAAGTATTCTCATCACCAAAACGAAAGGAGATGATAACAATATGAGATAAAGGATATGTTAAGTACTCTGCTTATAGTAAATATTTCACTATATATACGTATACCAAATCATTGAGTTGTACATCTTACATATATGTAACTTTAAATTGTCAACTAATACCTCAGTAAGGCTGGGCAAGGATAACTCAATAGATAGATTCAACACAGAATAGAGAAACAGAAAAGAATCAGTGAACTTGAATATAAACAATAGATATTCCCCAGTCTGGGGCACCTGGGTGGCTCAGTAGGTTGAGAATCTGACTCTTGATTTCAGGTCAGATCACGATCTCACAGTTGGTGAAACTGAGTCCCTCATGGGGTTCTGTGCTGGCAGTGTGGAGTCTGCTTGGGATTCTCTCTCCCCCTCTATCTTTCTCACTCGCCTCACTCAGGCTCTTTCTCTCTCTCTCAGAATAAATAAATAAACATAAAAAAAGAAATTCCTCAGTCTGAACATCAAAGCAAAAATAGAGTAGACAAAAAATGAACAGAGCCTCAGTAAAGTGTGGAACCAGAACAAGAGATCTAACATTTGTCATTGGAGTCTCAACAGGAGAGATGTAAAAGGGCTGGGCTGAAAAATTACTTGAAGAAATAATGGCTGAAAACTTTCCAAATTTGGCAAAAGACCTAACCCTACAAATTCAAGAAACTTAGCAAATCCCAAAGAAAATAAACTTTAAGAAATCTATACCAAGATGCATCATAGTCAAATTTCTAAAAACTAAAAATGAAGAAAACATCTTGAAAGCAGTGAGGGAAAAAATGACACCTTGTCTATAAAGGGAAAACATTTCAAATTACAATGGATTTCTCATGGCTAAAGAAGTTTCCTAAACAGAAAGGAAACAATTAAAAAAAAAGAACCCTTGGAATACCAGGAAGTAAGAAAAAAACATGATAAAGAAAAATATTAGTAAATAGAGACTTTCCATCTCTCCTTAAATTTTCTAAATTATATTTGATGATTGAAGCAAAAATAATAACATTTGTCTGATATGATGCTACATGTATGTAAAGGAAGTATTAAAGACAATTCTATTGTAAACAAAAAGGATAAAGCAAAGTTAAAAGAGCTAATGTTTCTACATTTTACTTGAACTGGTAATGTGTTGATACCAGAAGACTGTTATAAGTTGTGTACTACATACACACACTAAAAACAATATAAAATAAACATATAAAATAAAGAAAACAACATAAAAATGAAACTTTTAAAAATGTCCAAGTGGTGGGGTGCCTGGGTGGCTCAATCAGTTAAGCATCTGACCTCGGCTCAAGTCATGATCTCACCGTTGGTGGGTTTGAGCCCCACGGGGCTCTGTACTGTCAGCTCAGAGCCTGGAGCCTGCTTTGGATTCTGTATCTCCTTCTCTCTCTGCCCCTCCCCTGTTGGTGCTCTATCTCTGTCTCTCTCTCAAAAATAAATAAACATTAGAAAAAAAAATTTTTTTAATGTCCAAGTGTTCCACATAAAGGGAGGAAACAGAAAACAGAGGGGGAAAAGAAAACAAAAAGAACAAACAAAAATAAAATGAAAAACTTAAGACCTAACATCTGAATAGTTACTTTAAATGTAAATGATCCAGACAATCAATCAAAAGACAGGGACTGGCAGAGTAAATTAGGAAATATGACCCAATTTTATGATGACTATAGAAAACATTTCAAATATAATGAAGCAAGCAAGTTGAAAATAAAAAGAAGATATATGATTCAAACATTAATAAAAAGAAGCAGGAGTGGCTATATTAATAGCAGATAAAATAAACTTCAAAATAAGAAAATTAGTAGAGACAGAGACTTTACATAATGATAAAAGGGTCAATCTACCAAGAAGACATACAAAACAAAACAAAATACATAGAGCAAAAACCGGTAAAATTGAAATAAACGAATCCACAGTTATAGTTGGAGACTTCAACAATTGATAGAACAGCTACACAGAAAATCAACAAGGAAATAAAATAACTCAACATAACCATCAACCAACAGGATCCAATCAATGGTAGAATACTCCATCAAACAACAGAATACACATTCTTTTCAAGTACTTGTGGAACATATATCAACATAGGTCACCTAGGAACCCAAGAGAGGAATGATATCATTTTTAACAATTGATGCTGGAGCAACTGGACAACCTCAGGTTAAAAAATTAAACTTGAAAACACAGACAAAGCTGGGGTGGGAGGAACTATTAAAAGGAATTACACAAACTCTTCACACAAAAACAGGAAATCCAAAAGGCCAATAATAATCATATGAAAAGAGATGCTGAGTTTCATTAACAACCAGAAAAATTTTAATTAAATCGCAGTGGGAACCCACTGCACCCCCAGCAGACAGACAAAAATTAGAATTCAGAAAATAAACATAAAATGTTATTAAAAAAATATGGAGCAGTAGAAAATTAGATCGCCAGTAGGAATATAAATTGGTGTAATCAATTTAGAAAACAAGTTGCTATTATATAGTATAAGACACACATACTCTATAAATTCCACTCCTGTGTATATATGCCAGAGAAACACATGTACATGTACAACAAAAAGGTTATATCAAAAGGTTATATACTGCATGAGCCAATTTATGTAACATACTTGAAATAACAAAATTAGAGAATAGAATCAAAATTATAGAACAGATTAGTGGAGATGCCAGTGGCTATCAAAGAGCAACATGAGGGATCCTTGTGGCTATGAAAATGTTCTGTACCTTGATTATATCATTGCCAATATCCTGGTTGTTATATTGTACTAGATTTTTATAAAATGTGACCATGGGGGGAGACTGAGTAAAGGGAATATGGAATCTCTCTGTATTATTTACAAGTGCATGTGAATTACAATTATCTCAAAATAGAAAGTAAAACCAAAAAAATGCAGTGAAAACAGTATATAGATGCTATACACAATAATTGCAACTATGTAAAAATATGTGCAAAGATTAGAAAAAATACACAAAACTGGGAATAGGTGTATTCGGAGTAGAATTATAGAGAATATTTTTCCTAAAATTGTAAAACTGTGATTATCTCTCCCCCCCCCCCATCTTTAATAGTTTGTCTAAGGTATATAGTACAGCTTTCTGGAGAATAGCTCAACATATTTTACTCAATACATTTCATATGCAAACGCAAGGTTTTACTTTTTACTGCAAGACTAGCAAAAACTACACCCAATTTAATCTGTCCATGAATGAGTCATATGAAACCTCTAAGCCTCAGTTTCTTCAGAAGATTAATAACATCTCTCCTATATGCCTCACAGCATTGTTAAATAAGGCTTGAAATGGCAAGGTGTGTCCAATCTGTAATCCACTGTAAATCCAAGGTAGTATGCAATTATAAAGTAGTTCTGTTTCAGATAAATTCAGTACACACATTTCATTGACTAAAATTGGCTGAAGTAAGGAATTAATTAATTCTATCTACTGTTATGGGATGAATTTTGTCCCCTCCAAATTCCTATGTTGAAATCCTAATCCACAGAACCTCAGAATGGGACCGTATTTGGAGATAGTGTCTTTAAAGACTATCTCCTAAAGATTCAGTTAAAAATTAACCTAAATTAAAATGAGGTCATTAGAGTGGGCCCTATGCCCATATGACTAGTGTCCTTACAAGAAGAAGGCATTAGGACACAGACACACAGAAGAAAGACCATATGAGGACACAGTGAGAAGATGACCATCTACAAGCCAAGGAGAGAGGCCTCAGAAGAAATCAACCCTGCCAACACCTTGATCTCAGACTTCCAGCTTCCAGAACAATGAGAAAATAAATTTCTGTTGTTTAATCCACCCAGGCTATGGTACTTTGTAATGACAGCCGTAGCAAATTAACACATCTACCTTGAACCCCCCTCCATTAAAAAGTCTTCAATTTAGACATCCAGATGGCCAAGAGACACATGAAAAGAGGCTCAATGTCACTCATCATCAGAAAAATACAAACCAAAATCACACTGAGATACCATCTCACACCGGTCAGAGTGGCTAAAACTAACAACTCAGGAAACAACAAATGCTGGTGCAGATGTACAGAAATGAGAACCCTCTTGTACTGGTGGGAATACAAACTGGTGCAGCCACTCTGGAAAACAGTGTGGAGGTTCCTCAAAAAATTAAAAATAGAACTACCCTACAACCCAGCAATAACACTACTAGGAATTTATCCAAAGGATACAGGAGTGCTGATTCATAGGGGCACACGTACCCCAATGTTTATAGTAGCACTTTCAAAAATAGCCAAATTATGGAAAGAACCCAAATGTCCATCAACTGATGAATGGATAAAGAAGATGTGGTTTATATATACAATGGAATACTACTCGGCAATGAGAAAGAATGAAATCATGCCATTTGCAGCAACGTGGATGGAAATGGAAGGTATTATGCTGAGTGAAATAAGTCAGTCAGAGAAAGACAGATATCATATGTTTTCACTCATATGTGGAACTTGAGAAACTTAACAGAAGACCATGGGGGAAGGGAAGGGGAAAAAATAGTTACAAACAGAGAGGGAGGGAGGCAAACCATAAGAGACTCTTAAATACAGAGAACAAACTGGGGGTTCATGGAGGGTGAGGGAGAGAGGAAAATGGATGATGGGCATTGAGGAGAGCACTTGTTGGGATAGGCACTGGATGTTGTAAGTGATGAATCATGGGAATCTACCCCTAAAACCAAGAGCACACTGTATACATTGTATGTTAGCCAACTTAACAATAAATTATATTTTTTAAAAATGAAAAAGAAAAAAATCAATCAATCAATCAATCAATAAAAAGTCTTCAATTTATTGTCAGCCAGTGAGATACAGCAAACGGTCCCAGAGGACTCTAACCTGGATGTAGCCTGGACTCAGAATCAAACCAACCTGGGTTAGAATTCTGTGTCTGCCATTTCCTAGCTGTGTGACTTGGGAAAATGACCTACTGTCTCTGGATCTTAGTTTCTTCTTGCATTAAAGGTGGGCTCCTACCTCGCAAGGTCAAATAAGAATCCAATGAGACTGGATTAAATAAGGTGAAGTTTAAGACGTGCCTGACACCTCCAAGGCATATAATCGCTTGCCTTTCCTGATCTTAAAGATAACGACCTTCACTTGTAGATTTCTTGGTACTTTTACATACGTTTTCATCTGAGTTTTACTTGATTTTCAGTTAAAATAGAAAAGATAAACAGGAAAATCTAAAGGATTTGAACAAAATACAGAGCTAACTATATCTCTATCATTGGAGGAAGGGGAAAGGGAGGGTGATGACTGTTTGCAAAATACTTCCAAACCATCTAGTAAGTTCTATAAAAGTGTTTGCATTCTTTGACCTAGTAATTCTACTTTGGGGAAGAGCCTCCAGGAAAATCCCCAAGAAAAAAAGATAATTTGTACAAAGAGGTTCACAGTGGTTTCATACAGAAAACTGAAAGTTTAGAAATAACTCAAATACTCACCTCAACATGTACCACCACTCCCCACCCCCAGCCACTACCCCCACCAAAACTAGAGAAATTGTAAAGGATAATAAATCAATAGGCTGGTCTATTCTGAAGCTGCAAATAATGTCAAATAGATAAATGATTTTAACACTGGGAATGTGTTTGAAAAATACCAAGTGATAAAAGCAGGACACATGATTGCATCCACAAAGGTTGTGTCTACGCAAACATTAATCAACCAGCACTGACAGACCCAAGATGAAACTGTAGCAATAGAAAGAAAATGTTTCATTTATGAGGTTCTTTAATCTGTAAACTTGCTTAAATTTTCAAAATTAAAAGCAAAGGAGTCCTCCCAACCCACAGGGCAATAACCACTCTTTTAACTACTTCTTTGCCATACCTCTAAGTGTAAAGAGTCCCTCCCCATCTTTTGAGTAGTAGATTTACCAGTCTTTATAAAAGCAGAACACAGACAACGGTACAAGGGGTGTACTTCCCCAATCCTAAAGCTCTGTGTTTTTCCCTCTTGATGCTTTTGGAATCCTTCTCTCCCTCTGTAGGTCTTCTGGCTAAGAGCTCCAACGGGTACTGTCTCAGGAGCCCTGAGCAAACAAACACAACCCCATTCTCCAAAGCCCCAAATTCTGGACTGAGTCTCTCCCTTACTTCTTTCCACAGAACCTTCTCCTCTCCCAAGGAAAAAAAATATATATACTCTTTTTTTCTTTTTTGAAAAGAAGGAACATAAATACAATACCTAACTGTAAGAGGAAGAGTTTTCCCAGATATTTTGTTTCCTTGTAAAGGTACGGGAATCTTGAGAATCTGAATTCTGACTCTGAATTTTTACTTGGCTTGACTCATGGCCAAGAATTCCAAGTTGGCTCTGGACCAAGATATGTAAGCCTTCATTTCTTCTTCTGCAAATGAGGATGCAACCATCAACCTGATGGGGTGATGTGAGTACAAATGTGTAAAAGATTGAGCACCATGAAAAAGAACAATCAGTAAATGCTGCACCCCCACACCCTTTTCCTCTCGTGCTCCACATTTCCTAATCCAGTTTTTAGGAGCTCCTCAACTGTGTTGCCTTCCATAGAGATTTTTGATTCACTAAAGGGAGAAAGAATCTGGGAATGGGCTGCCTGCCAGAAACATTTCTAATTCTTTAAAAGCCCCATGTGAAGGGAACCATATCCTAAAACAAGGAACAAATAACAAGTTTTTTCCAGAATGAGGAAGGAAATAAATGAGCAGGCTTTCCCTCTCACACAGGCCTTGCTTAGAGGAGGTGTCTGTCAGGTACCTGATGACTGCTATCTTTCTAGCAACCCCCCCACCCTGGAGAACCCAGACCTAGAGTCCAAGGACATGAGTTCGAGTCCTGATTCTGGTGTGGGTAGAGTCTTTGGGCAGATTGCCAACTAGACTAAGCCTTAATTACCATATTAGCATAACTCAAATATATCTCTGCCCCTCAAATTCATCTAGACTCATTCTTCCAAAACAGTCTCTTCATTTGGTCTCTTCCAAGAACCTTTCCCAACCCCCCCTTACACCTGATGTGTAAAGGAAATCATGTCCTTCATTTGGCTCCACGGCCAGCATCACCACCTTTGTTTAACCTTTTCTATGAGCCCCCTCCAGGTTGTGGGGCCCGTTTCCCAGCTCTCTCTTTTCAGCCATACTCAACACTTTGCTCTTGCTTTTCTTCCCCTCTCCTCTCACACCAAGCGTACCTATACAAGGCCAGTTTTATTTCTCTCTGAAGTCTTCCTGGACTACTGCTACACCTCTCTTTCCAAGCTCCATATGCCTCAAAACTGCCTGAATCTGCATTTCATTGAACAATTATTCCCTTTGTTCAGAGATCACCCTGCACTGCCTTACCATTCCCATGACTCAGAATGTTCACAAACACTGCTTCCATTTGATGGAAAGCTCCTTTCAAAATAAATTAGTAACGAGGACCCACAGCTTTTTCCTAAAAGGTGAATTCAAAGATTTGTTTGAAGACTCTTTTTCATTTTAAAATGTACAGGGATGTTAGCTTGAGGCTTCCTTCTGAAAGCAAGAAAAATATAAATTTCTTCTTAGAAGGCAAACATTCCATTTTTATGGATTAAATCTGATCCTCAGGATAGGTATGTAGTAAAATATATCTGTGCTACTTTCTCTCAAGCTACACCAGAGATAACTAGATGCTGGCCTTCAATGATGCTGGAGGAAAGCTAAGCCTCTGGTAGAATAAGGAAGGGAGGTCCAAGGTCAGAAGTGAAAAGTGCACTAGACACCCACATGATGGCTAAAATGAATTCTGAAAAATTATTTCATAAAGATCACAAAGCAGATTATATTTTCCAGGTGAAAACCATATTATAACTGGAAGTTGATTGAGTACCATTAATATACCATGAAAGCAAAGATGTGCTACCTATAAAATAGTGCTCTAATTATTTACAAGAAAAATGTATGCAAGAATTGGCATAAATATATTTTAAATATTCTATACATACTGATTAAAAGAGGGATTCCATAGAACACTCATAAACATACATGAATGTATGATTCTATTTATCATAATTTGTTATCCACAACATATTAACCATAATAACTATAAACACGGAATTAATACTAACTTTCCTTGTCTTTTTTGGTATCTGGACAAACTTTGAGAAGATGGTTTGGACAATCCAAGTTTCCTAAAGAGTTAATTGGAAAAGTTCAGACAGGTATAGCAAATAGAAGTATTCAAAATGATCTGATTTAGCTTAGAGCAACCTCAGAGCTTTGTAGGTGGTAAGCTGAGCAGGTGGGGTGGCAGGAAACATGTAAGAGCCAAAGAGAGTGCCCCCATCATTATTCTGGAAGGAGAAAATAAAGTAAGGAGTCATCCAAACTTTGGCAAAATTGTTGGTAGTAGGTGGGGGAGAGGAGAACCAACATGGATAGCAGCAACAGACACTGGGGTCAGAGTGTGCCACGTTCCCTTTTTTTGGTTAACTTTAAGTGTCAGTTTGGTAGGTTCTAGTACGCAGTTGTTTGATCAAACACTAGTCTAGATGTTTCTGTGTAGTTATTTTTTAGATATGATTGCATTTAAGTCAGTAGACTTTGCATAAAACAGACTATCCTCCATAATATGGGTGGACCTCATGCATCAGTCAAAGGTCTTAAGAGCAAAGACAGGTTTTCCAGAGCAATTCTTCTCAAGATTGCAGCACAGAATTTCTACCTAAGTTTCCAGCCTGCTACCCTGTGGAATTCAGATTCAAGACTGCAACATCAAGTCTTACTGAATCTCCAGCCTGCCAGCGTACCCTACAGGTTTCAGACTTGCCAGCCACCACAATCACATCAGCCAATTCCTTAGAATAAATCTAAATAGATGGATGGTTGGATGCATAGATAGGTAGATAGATGATAGATAGATATGTTTGATTGATATGATATGATATGATATGATATGATATGATAAATAGATGACAGAGAGAGAGAAAGACAGAGACAGAAATGTGTATTCTGTTTCTGTTTCGCTGGAGAACCTTGACTAATACGCTCTTCTAGCACCAGTGAGCCCAAGATGGGAACAAGTTGTGCAAAGAGAGGCCTCGACAGCAGAGAAGCTGTAACAAATGAGGAAAACTATGGCCAAGAACTCCACTTCACTACATCCATAGATCACTTTTCCAAAAACAAAGAGTCCTCAGAAGTTATTGTATGGCCCTGGACACCACACTTTTTAAAAGTAGGAGCCATCAATTCAGAATCACAGCCTTAGGAGTCTATCATCAAAATCATGCAGGGCTCAAAAATCCAGATCAAAACTGTGGACATTTATTGTGAATCAATCAGATGAATTTGGAAATGAGGTCAATTCACCTTGATATCCTGTCACTATAAAATCCTCTCAGAGCCAAAGCATAAGAGACTCTTAAAAACCGAGAACAAACTGAGGGTTGACGGGGGGTGGGAGGGAGGGGAGGGTGGGTGATGGGTATTGAGGAGGGCACCTTTTGGGATGAGCACTGGGTGTTGTATGGAAACCAATTTGACAATAAATTTCAAATAAAATAAAATAAAATAATAAAATCCTCTCAGAGATATTTCCATACTCCCCCCTAGGGTCAAGCACCCAGGACCATCAGGTAAGTGCTTTATTATCAACCCTCTGGTTTAGGGTGAGAGCAAGGGCTCCAGAACCAGAGAACCTGGTGCCACCACTTTCTAGCTTTGAGAAGGGACAACGGGAAAATTTGTGAAATGAAGATAATTATCAGGCTTACAGGGTGACTGCAGTGCTGTATGAATGAAACTGACACCAGCCACTCACCATAATTTAGTGCTGTTTGCAAGACAACTCCTAGGACCCTTCACATGGGGAAAAAATCCCCTTTGGTTGTGACCAGCAGGGTCCAATGTAGGGGTCCCCAGAATGGTACAAAGGAGCTAATTTTCACATCTCAGAGAGCAGACCCCTTAGGGAAAAAATTGGCCAAGAGACAGCGACTGACAGTAAAGTCTTTGAGGAAGAGGAAATTGGATTCTGGCAGGTGATGCGTCTCAGCAGGGCTAGGGCAGGAGTGTTGCCATAGTACCCTCCCAACTGGGAACCCTACAATCCTTAAAACGGGGAAGTAAGGGGAACTCAGCAGGCTTCAAGAGAATAAGCCACTTTACAATTATTACCTTATTTGATTCTCACAGCGATCCTCTGAAGCATAATTAGTCCATCTTAATTTTTTCTTTTGCAGATAAAGAAATTAAGGTTCCAAGAGGTTGAGACTTGGCCAAGTTAAGAGGTGTAAGAGGTTGTAAGAGGTGACCTGGGACCGGCACACAGGCATGAGTGATTCCACCCCCGCCCCCTTTCCACAACACCTGTGTTCTCATTCATAACTTCTGGAAGAGCTTACTCTGTGTCGGGGCCTATTAGGTGCTGCACTACAATGATAAATGAGGTGGACGAGGCCCCAAGACCCACACAGACAACAATAAACAGGGAAACTATTTTTTCAACAAAACGATTCTTTCAGAGAATGGTCAAGAGTGAACAAAACAAACACTCCAGCCTCATGGAACTTTTGCTTAACAAGGAAGACAGATATTAAATAAGTGCAGAAGTGTTGAGTCTTACAAAGGAGAAGGGCAGGATGTTTGGGCACACATAGTAGGCGGGAGTGTTTTGGAGTGAAGCAAAGGCTTCTGGAAAGAAGTGAGGTGAAGCTGAAGCTGACAGATGGATAAGGCTTGTATGGACAAGGTTAGTGTGGGCAAGGGTGGGGTTTGTGTTCCAGGCTCTTAGAAAAGATACCCAGGATGACCCTGAGATAAGAAGGAGTGTCACTTACATGGAGTCCTAAAGGACTTTGCAGCCCCACACTGGGATTTTTGAGTCTTGCTGGACTAACCAGAATGAGCACACACAAGTGCCTGAGTATAGAAGAGAAATAAGTCAAAGCGATATGCTTGTATCAGAAGCAGCAGAAAACATCAGTGATTAAATTTAAGTCAGTTTTAATTCTGGGAATATGCAAGTCAAAGCCCATTTGATGTCCGATTGAGCTAATAGGTTACAAATTCAATCAGAAATTGTAAAGACTTGTCAATGATAGAGGAAGTCCCTTGAAGCCCTTCTGCGACAGCAGCCAAGTGAGCCTGGTAAAAATGCAAATCAGATCCATTCATTCCTCTGTTCGAAACCCTTCTGTGTGCACTTAAAATCCAAACTTCCCACCATGGCTTCAAGGCCTTATGCCTCTTTTTCCCCAGCTCACTCTCCGCCAGGCACACTCGCTGCTCAGCTCTATGCCACACCAAGCTCCTTTCTGCCTCTGGGCACCCATGGAGGCTGTTCCCTCTGCCTGAGATGTGCATAAAATATTTTTGAAAATTTATCAGAAGGGTACTATTAACAGTAGTTACCTATGAGGCTGGGGATTGAGAAGGGAAGGAGACTTTTACTTATTTTGTACATTTCTCTAGTGCTTGAACTTTTCCCAGATGTGTGTGTGTGTGTGTATGTGTTTATACACATACACATGTATACACACACACACACACACACACACACACACATATATCTTTTTACTGGTAGCTTCTCCCTAATTCCAGCTCCCCGCCTCCTCACCATAGCCCCCAAGAGGCAGTCGTCATCATGAATGTTGTGTTTATTAGTCTCTGCCTTTTTTTTAAATGTTTATTTTTAAGAGAGAGAGAGAGAGAGAGAGAGCACAAGTGGGGTGGGTGGCAGAGAGAGAGGGAGACACAGAATCCAAAGCAGTCACCAGCCTCTGAGCTGTTAGCACAGAGCCCCGATGTGGAGCTTAAACCCACAAACCATGAGATCATCACCTGAGCTGAAGTCAGATGCTTAACTGACTGAGCCACCTGGGTGCCCCAGTCCCTGGCTTTTTAAAAAAGGAGTTTACTACATATATATGTAACCCAAACACAATTTGGGATGTCCTAATTCTCCAGGAAACTGAATTCTTCCCTGGAAGGGGAGAGGAGACCCGTGAAGATGCGACATACGGAGTCTCTACTCTGGGCCCCATCCCATCCGCAGAGGGTTTGGGGTGGCTGTCGAGCAAGTGTGGGACCCCAGGTTGAGGCTGCCTGCTTGAGAACCTGGAGACTTTCGCTGGGAGGGCAGGGCCAGGGCTGGTAAAAAGAAGCCCCTGGGAATGCTGTTGGGAAATTTGGGGGATTGGAAATCATGACCACAGCATGTTTCAGCATCTCCCACCAAGACACAGGGTCTATTCCCCCACCCTTTGAATCTGGACTGGTCTTGATACTTACTTTGGTCAACTGAATGTGGTAGAAGGGACATTGTGAGGTTCTAGATCTTAAGAGCCCTGCAGCTTCCACTTGCTCTTTGTTTTGACACAACCACCATGTAAAGAAGTCCAGGATCTCCTTCCAGAGAAAAAGGCCACATAGAGGGAGAGATCCTCAAGGATGAGAAATTATAGGGAGAGGAAAGAAAGCCAAGATCCCTGGGCTGACAACCACATTGGGACTCCATCCATGTGAGGGAGGTATATTAGATCTCAAATGACACCACATGAAACAGATGAGCCGTCCTCACAGAGCTCTGCCCAAATTCCTGACCCACAGATTCACAAGCAACAAAACAGTTGTTTTTAACCACAGAGATCTGGGGTGCTCTGCTACAGCAATAGATAACTGACCCAGTGTGAGAGAACAAGAAAATGAAAATACATCTCAATCAATGGAAAGTTTTCAGGGCCCAATCTTAGAAAGCATACAGGAAGTCAGACTATAATGGGCCATCTGACTCTGCATGTCAACTCATCCCAAAACAGCAATTATCTGACACCACATTCTTCAAGGATACTCTTAAAAGGTGAGAAAAAGTGGCTTATGGAGTTTATAAGGTATGTCATATAGAAAGCTTTCTAGGAGTGCCTGGGTGGCTCAGTAGGTTAAGCGTCTGACTTCGGCTCAGGTCATGATCTTGCTGTTTGTGAGTTCAAGCCCCACATCGGGCTCTGTGCTGACAGCCTGGAGCCTGCTTCAGATTCCGAGTCTCCTTCTCTCTCTGCCCCTCCCCCACTTGTGCTCTGTCTCTCTCTATCAAAAATAAATAAATGTAAAAACAAATTTTTTTAAAGGGAAAGGTTTCTAGAATCCTCTTTAGAGTCTCTCTTTATCAAATGTTTTTCACAACAGCAACTGCTAAAAATCAATCTCTCACCCTCCCTTTTTCTGCTTACACACATACACACGTGCACACACATGAGCTCATGCACATACACACACACTGCACACACGTGTACACAGGAGCACACACATACATTCCCTACCTCCCTGACACATCACTCTCCCTGCACATCCTCTCCCTGCCCTGGCCATCATTTCTGTGCCCAGAGACCCTCACTGCTTTCCAACACCCCATGGGAAATATAATCTCTTCTCCTTCACTGACTCTTCTTTTTTTGCAGGGAGAGCCACTCAGAATTCAGATGGACCCATTCTCTACTTCATGACTTACTCAAGCATGATGACCACACTTGCCAAGACCAGTACCATGTGGTCTCACATATTTGCTCTCCTTTCTTCAGATTATACTTGAATGCCAAGGGACCCTTTCAGTTCCAGCTCAATGGAACTTCTCAAAAACCTCTGTTTGTGTACTTCATTTCCACCCTACACATAAACATTTCAACTGGAATTAGCTTGTTCCTTTGTTGACCGCCATATTATCTTTCTATTGTGTTCTACACATGTCTGGCTGTCTCACTAGCTAATAACCTACTTAAGTCAAGTGCTATGTCTTGTTAATCTTTGTAACCACCACAGGATCTAACTCAAAACGGTGCAGATGGCAGGCATTCAGTAGATATTGTCAAATTGAATATAATGTAAACTAGGTCATCAATTCAGGTCCAACTTTTTAAAAAGTCACATTCATTGAGATAAGCTGGGGACATTTGCAAACAGCCAGTCCAAATAGGAAACAACATCAAATAAGAAATTATTTAAAATATAAACTTTTTTAAATTTTAAAAATCAAAAAAAGTAATGTATTTTGCTTGGGAAGTAATAATGAGTGACTTTTTTCTTCTACTTTTTAGTGTTTTCCTAATTTACTTAAAGAGGGGTGTGCTTATTCATAACAAAAATTAACTTTTAAATGAATAAATCAGAAAACAGAAATTATATTATCATTATGTTTAATCCACTAGATGCTCTTTTTCAAAATAGTATTAAGACAAATACATTGTTTCTTCAGCCTGAAAAAATCATTCACCAGTTTTCTGGCACAACTGGCTGAAAATTCTACCAGAGTGAAACATATGTTCAGTCAAGCTCTGACAGACAGAAGCCAAGCATCTAAAAGTCAGTCAGAGTGCCTGGGTGGCTCAGTCGGTTAAGCATCCAACTTCAGCTCAGGTCATGATTTCACGGTTTGTGAATTCAAGAACCATGTCAAGCTCTGTGCTGACAGCTCAGAGCCTGAGCCTTCTTTGGATTCTGTGTCTCCCTTTCTCTCTGCCCCTCCCCCACTAATGCTCTGTCTGTCTCTCTCTCTCTCAAAAATAAACATTAAAAAATTTTTTTAAAAATAAATAAAAGTCAGTCAACCCACAGCACATCTGGCCAGCATCCCTATCTCCAGCTGATCCTTGGGATTAACCCTAGTCCCAGATCCCATTGAGATGAATTATCAATGTGGCTCTAGTTTTATTATTTGGAATCTTTTCAAAGTGAAACTTCAAGAAACACCTCTATTCTTATTTGAGGAGCCTTCATCTTGATCTCTGTCCTTAGGAATGTCTAAAGTTGTCATTCAAATAAGATCTTAACTTCTCAATCTAGCATAAAAACTCTTCACCACCTGGTGCAATCTGCCCATTCAGCTTCATCTCTGGGGGCTTTCTGGAAACAAGTTTCTCAGTGTGACTGGTAGACCATCTGTAACAGAATAACCTGGTTTCTGGTCATGTTGCAGACTGCTAAGCCCATGTACTGATGCAGAATTGAAAACAAATTTCCCAGGTGATGTTCTGGTCCACAAAAGCTAGACAAAAGCTTGAAAGTCAATGCTCCAAAGCCAGAACTGCTCACTGTTCCTCTAACATAGTGCATAGTTTTGTGCTCTCCACCTAGAACATCTTTATTCCTTCTTTGTTGATGCCTGCTAATTTTTCTAAACCTGGCTTAAATGTCACCTGCCCCACAAAGTCTTCACTGTCCCTCTGATATGGACTGAATGTTTATGTCCCCCCAAAATTTGTATGTTAAAGTCATAATCCCCAGTGTGGTTGTATTTAGAGAGGGGGGCTCTAAGGAAGTCGTTAAGGTCAAATAAGGTCATAAGGATGAGGCCCTAATCTGATAGGATTCATGTCCTTGTGGGAAAAGACACCAGAGCTCTCCCTCAGTGTATATATATATATATATATATATATATATATATATATATATATATACCTGTCTCTCTCTCTCTCTCTCCCCCCATAGCATGTATACAAAGAATTGGTTATATGAGCACATAGTGAGATGGTGGCCACCTGCAAGCCAAGAAAAGAGACCTCAGAACGAAATTTACCTTGCCAACATGTCGATCTTGAATTTCCCAACTTCCAGAACAGATAGAAAACAAATTCCCTTTGTTTAAACCACCCAATCAATGGTATTTTACTACAGATTAAATTATTTCCTCAACTGGTCCCCCTCACCTAACACTTTGTACTATAATAAGCTGGATTCTTATCTGGATTCTGGCCTCTAATGGATGGAAGCTTCTTGAGGACAGGGATGCCCTGACAGCCAGCAGAGTCCTGTTGGAGCTGAGCACAGGAGAGGTGATGTAAGACTGGAGGGAAGTTAGGGCCAGGTCCGCAGGGTATCAAGGAGCACTCTAAAGGATAAAAACACAATGTGCTGGCAAGGTCATGAACTTAAAAATCCAAAAGACTGTGTCTAAATCCTGTACTCATCCTTACTGGCTATATGACCCAAGGAGGCCACTTAAGCTTCCCTGAATCTCCCATTTCTACATGTGAAAAATTAGGAAGGTACCACTTACTTTTCAGGTGTGGTTGCCAGATACAATGCAGGAATGTCTGGTTAAATTTAAATTTCAAATCAATAACATTTTTAAAAAATTTATTGTTTTTTAAGTTTATTTATTTTTGAGAGAGAGAGAGAGAGAGAGAGAGAGAGAGAGAGAGTAGGGGAGGGGCAGAGAGAGAGTGAGAGAATCCCAAGCAGGCTCCACACTGTTAGCACAGAGCCCAATGTGGGGCTTGAACTCATGAACCATGAGATCATGACCTGAGCCAAAATCAAGAGTTGAACACTCAACTGAGCCACCCAGGTGAGCCACCTCAATAACATTTTTTTTATTATAAGTATGTTCTATGCAATATTGGGGACATACTTTTACTATGAAAAATTATTTATTATTTATATAAAATTCAAATTTCACCTGGCATCCTGTATTTTATTTGCTAAATCCAGAACTTATCCAGGGATATTGTGAGGTTTAAATAAAATGATTACAAGGGCCCGTCATCCTCACACCTGCAGAAGGAACTCGGTGATAGCATGTAATAAACAGAAACCATTAACATTACTTGAGTGAGAGCATGTCAGAACCATCTGTCTTAGGGGTTCAAAATTTAGCTCTGGCCAAAAACAGTTATTTGAGATTTCTTAACATGCCTAGAAGTAGAACGTTGAACTCATTTTAAATATATCACGTAAGTAGCTTTCAATTATAACTTTATCTTTTGCAGGTTCTGCCCCAGCAACTTTGTAATCCAACGGTTTTGAAGTGTCTAAAATCTCCCCATGTAATGAATGGGAATAATCATTCTCTCCCAAAATGCCTTGGCTTTGATGATAGAGTGTGTCAGACATATCTGACTCGAATGACAATTGACTAAATCATTGTTTCTGCTCAATTAACTTACAGCCCCGGGTAGTGTTCTGAGCTTCTGTCTCCTGACAACACCTCCCCCCACCATCAACAACCTTGAATCTTACCCCAAGGCTTCACTCCAAGAATAGAATACATTTTCCTTTCGCAGATGACACCTGGAGCAAACAAAAAAAAAATTATCAATTAACAGAGAAATCATATAAAACTTAATACAGATATGCTTTCCTCTAGCATCACCAAACAAGATGTGACAAATTCCACCAGGCCCGTTGTACTGCCCTTCCTCAGTTTTTTTCTCCCCTCTTTCCAGGATACATGGCTGGACAGCTAGAGAAAGGATCTCCCAGTTTCCCTTACTGCCAGGTATGCCCATGGGACTTGTTCTAGCCCATGGGTTGTAGTTGAAAGTGATGTGTGCAACTTCCACGTCACTTGTTGAGAATGGCATCTGCCAGCCTGGGCTCCTAAGAGTCATGGTGCAGAGGCCACCTACCTACCTTGGACCTTAGTATGAGAGAAGAATAAATTTCTATGTTCTTGAAGCCACTAAATGTTCTTGGGTGGCTTTGTTACATTAGCCTAGCCTTTCTTCTAACTATGACAAAGTTCATGTAACTTATTTGCCTCATATTGCTTACTGGAATGAAATCCAAACGCCTTGACCAAGGCCTTTAGGACCTGGCATGATCAGCAGCTCCTCCGTAACTCTGCAAACGTGATCCTGTTTATTCTGCATCTGCCTCCTTGTGACTCCTCCCAGGAAGGTCTCACCTGCTGCTGTAGATTGAATGTGTGTGTCCCCCCAAAACTCACATGTTGAGGCCCAAATCCCCAATGTGGTTGTGTTTAGAGTTGGACCCTTTGGGAGTAATTGGATTTGGATGAAGCCCCCATGATGGGATTAGTGTATTTGTAAGAAAATGAAGAGGCCAAAGGTCTCTCTCCCCCATGTGAGAACACAGCAAGAAGACATCCCTCTGGGGGAGCCTGGGTGGCTCAGTCATTTGAGCATTGACTTCGGCTCAGGTCATGATCTCACGGTTCATGAGTTCTAGCCCTGCGCTGGGCTTGCTGCTGTCAGATTAGAGTCTGCTTTGGATCCTCTGTCCCCCTCTCTCTCTGCCCCTCCCTTGCTCAAGCTCTCTCTCAAAAATAAACAAAACATTAAAAACAAAAGAAGACATCCTTCTGCAATCCAGGAAGAGGGCCCTCACCAGAACCCAAACACACCGGCACTGATCTCAGACTTCCAGAACTGTGAGAACTAAGTGTTTGCTTAAGCCACCTGGTAATCGTTTTTGTTACAGCAGCCCGAGCAAACGAAGACAGTAGGCCACTCTAAGTATCTCACCCCCATACCCTACCCCCTCTATTTATTTCCTCCTTGGCATTGATCATACTCTATAATTGTCTTATTATGGTACTTGTTCATTGGCTCTGTCACTGCACAGGTTACCTGACAGCAGCAATGTTACTTCTCTTGTCCCCCTTACATCCCCAGCACCTGGAGTAATGCCTGACCCAGAGGGGTGCTCCCTAAACATGTGTCAGAATAAGGAATTGTTGGTTATTTAGATTCAGATATAGACAAAATATGTCTAGAGAACCAGCATGGCTCAGAAGACAACTTTCAGGGAAGAAGAGATTTCAGGGCCACCCACAGATTTCATCTCTGAAGAGCTTTGTGAGGGTTAATATGAGGCATCACCTTGACTGGGTCACAGGGTGCTCAGATATTTGGTCACACAGCATTTCTCAGGGTGTCTGTGAGGGCGTTTCTAGATGAGATTGACATATAAATCAGTAGACTGAGTAAAGCAGATTGCCCTCCTCAGTGTGTGTGGGCCTGTTGGAGCCCTGAATAGCATAAAAAGCAGATGAAGTGAGAATTTACAATCTTTGCCCAACTGCTGAGGGGGGACATCAGTCTTCTCCTGCCCTCAGACTAAGACTTACACCATCAGCCTTCCTGGCTCTTCATACTCAAACTTTCACTGGTTCTCCCAGGTCTCCAGCTTGCTGACTGCAGATCATGGGGCTTCTGAGTTTTCATAATCACATGAGCCATTTTCTTATTATAATAAATCCTCCCCCCTCACATATATATTGTCCTATTGCTTCTGTTTCTCTGAAGAACTCTAACACAAGTTTGGCGGGGGGGGGGGGGGGTTGTTGTTGTTTCTTGAGGGGGGGCACAAGTGAGTGAGGGGCAGAGAGAGAGAGAGAATCCCAGAAGGAGTAGAGAGAGAGGGGGAGAGAGAGAGAAGTGGGGCTCACCCGCAGCAGGGCTCATGTTTTACCCGTGGCAGGCTCGAACTCACCCAAAACAGGCCTCTAACTCACGAACCGTGAGATCATGACCTGAGCCGAAGTCAGTTGCTTAACTGAGCCACCCAGGTGCCCTAACACAAGTTTTGACAGGATAAGCCGCACCTGATACAGGTCCAGACCTGAGGAGTGGGGAGAGGCAGTGGTGGCTTTTCCTCAAATCTATCTGAACCCAGACATCTTGGTGGCAAGTGTATTTCCTGCGAGAAAGAACTCTGATGAATTAAACGAGTGCTCACCTTATCTGTCATCCCTGGGGACCCCAGCAACATTGCTGTGAGACCCATCTGTTAGTCTTACCTCACAGACAAATGCAAGGCACCTGCAAAACTGAGGCCTAAAAGGGGCATGGCCTTGATCTGAGAGTGGTGGAGGGAGCAGACAGCTCAGGCAGGGCTCCGGGCAGGCGGGGAGTGGGGGCCCAGTCCAAAGCAGCGGTGCAGTGAGCCACAATCTAGAAGTGTCTCCGCACATGAGGGCTTCAGGTCGCTCTTTGGGGGTCCCCAGGAAGATGAAGGGAAGGGGACTCCTGGAGGAGCTCTACACAGGCACTATTTGCGAGGGACAGCTATGAATGCTGATGAGATCCCCTGGAGAGTCAAAGCCTGGTGAGATTCTGTCCATGTGTGTGAGTGGCGTTGGTGACATAAAACTGAACCACCACTTTAATACATACCAGCAAAGATTATAGCATAACCATAAAGGTTAAGAGCTTGAATCTTTTGGAAGAAGGAAGGAAAAAGGAAATTCACTGGGAATCTCCTAATAGAAAAATATGTTTTCCCTTTTTAGGGGGCAATAAACACATATACCCCTGCCTGTACCACACCCTTGTTAACATCTTGCTGGCATCAGGCATTTTGAACAGTTGAAACGTTAAGGTAGTCAAAACAAGCATTAGTTAACATCAGCATCCTCTATTGTCAAACTACTTTTTATTGCTATAAAGTTTATGTGCACTTAAAATTAAGTAGAGATTGGGGCACCTGGGTGGCTCAGTCAGTTAAGCATCCAACTTTGGCTCAGGTCATGATATCGTGTTTCATGGGTTCCAGCCCAGCGTTGGGCTCTGTGCTGATGGCTCAAAGCCTGGAGCCTGCTTTAGATTCTCTGTGTGTGTCTCTCTCTGCCCTCCCCCACTCACAGTCTGTCTCTGTCTCTCTCTCTCTCTCAAAAATAAATAAACATTAAAAATAATTTTAAAAATTGAGAGATATTGGAGGGACCATCCGTGTAGTCCAAGAAATTTACATTTAATTAATCCTCACACCAAACCTGTTTGGTTTGTTGATCCCAATTTAGAGATGAAAAAACTGAGGCTCAGGAAGATGAATGTGTAGCCCAAGCCACATAGCTAGTAAAAGCAGAATAGAGATTAAACCTAGGACTGACAAACTCCAAAGGTCTGTGCCGATTTCCCCCACACACATTTTCCCTCCAGATCAACTAGCCCCACCTTCTCATTCTACGGAAGAAAAGTCTAAGATCTCTTAAAATTGATGACTCAGGAAGGTAATATGGCCAGTGAGTACCCAAGGTGGTTCAAAAGTGCAGGCATCTATCCTATGCAGGGCGTCAGTGTCCTCCAGGCAAGGACAGCAGGAACACACCTATAGAAGGAGTTGGGTTTATTGCACCTGGCAGCAAGTGGAAACACACACCATGGGAGACTGTGGGGCATCCCCATGAGAGGATGTACAAAATCATAGGACTGGGGTTTGTGTTAGGGGATTTGGGGTAGGTATAAGTAAGCAAGGCTTCACCCTGGACTGAATACTGTCAGGAAGCATGGGTAATTCTATGGGTATTTTAATAAACCTTACCTAAGAGAAGGGAAGGTAGACTGAGGCTAAAGCTCTAAGTGGTAAGGGTGCAGCAGGCACTTACAGTAGCTGGGAGATGGGGGCATTAGTCTTCTATTGCTTTGTAACAAATGACCATAAACTTAGTGGTGTAGAACAACGCATATGTATTATCACAGTTTCTGTAGGTCAGGGTCAGCACACCAAGGTACGGTCTCACCAGGTAAGGGCTGCCATTCTCTTTAAGGTTCAGGATCTTCCTTCCAGCTCAGTGGCTGTTAGCAGAATCTATTTCCTTGCAAGAGAGGACTCAGCTCACCATTTCCCTTCCAGCTGTTGGTGGGAATAGCTCTCAGATCTTGAGGCTCCCTGCGGTCTCTGCCAGGTGCAGTTTTCATAAGGCAGCTCCCAACATGGATGTTGGCTTTCTTTCAGGTCGGCCAGAGTGTGTCCCTGACCTTTTCTTCTAGAGTCAGACAGAGAAAACTCTCTGCTTTTGAAAGTCTCATGGAATTACGTCAGGACTACAGAAGATCTCCATTTTAAGGTCAACTGATTTGGGACTTCAATCGCATCTGTAAAAATCCCTTCACAACAGTACCTGGGTTACTGTTTGCTGAATACTGAAGGAAAATGTGTGTGCACCAGGGGCTGGGAATTCTGCCTCTAAGTGAGGGAGCTTGGACTTCTGCCTACCACCAGCAGGGATGGGGTTTGTATTTTATGGCTTGGACAATGTGCTATCTGTGTCAACACGTGAATACAGAATGCCCTTTCTTTTTCTTGGAGGGAAGGTGCTAATCACACCCAAGAGGCAAAATGGACAGAGTATGATGGGCAGTTTCCAGTAGAGTAAACCCAAGTAGCCAACAGACACATGAAAAAATGAATTAACGTCTCTAGCAATGAGGAATATGCAAAGTAAAACAACAGTGAGATGCCCTCAACCATCGGATTGGCAAAACATGTGAAATCTGATGATGAAGAGGCTAGCAAAGATGAAGAAAGCCAGGGAACGCCATATACTCACAGAGGAGTATGCATTGTTATGATGTTAGGAAGCTATCTGGCATTATCTAGCCCAGCTGAAAATGTACATACCCTTTGATCTGCAAATTTAAAGTCTATAAATGCCATAAAGAACCTCTAACATATGTGCACAAAAACACATGTACAAGAATGTTGATTGTATGTGATAGAATCAAAACAAGTCCAAAAAAAATGGAAATAACCTAATGCCCACCCACAGGAGAATGAATGGGTCAATTACGTTATATTCAGACATTGCAACACCATCTGGCATTTAAAAATGAAAGTGCCAGAGCTACATCTATCAACTCTGAATAAATCCCAGAAACAACTTCCAGCAAAAGAGCCAAGATACAGTGTGACATTTCCAACAAGACATCATTTATATCAACTTTTACAATGGGCATAACAATGTTTTATAATTTTTATGGGTACATAGCATATGTGGCAAAAATATAAAAAACATAGATGGAAATGATAAAGGCTGAATTCATGAGTATGATCCCCTCTGGGGAGCGAGGGAGGGAGAGGAAATATATCTGAGAAGAGTACACAGGAAGCCTCCATTATATCTATAACGTGTAATTTCTTTTAAAGAATTCTCCTGCAAGTATGGCTTAATATAAAGATTTGATGAAGCTGGATAATGGGTATGTGGGTTTTCATTATACTATTTTGTATCCATCTCTCTAAGTTTGAAACAATAAAGTTGCTCTTTGATTTGAGTGGGAAGAGGCAAGATCATTTTTTTGAAGCATATGAGAGCAGCAGAAAGAGCAATGCAGCAACCAGGAGAATGGGTCAAAACCAGGGCCACAGGGAAGAGGAGTAGTAAAAGGGTGTGGAGGTGAGATCAAGACACTTGGCCTCTTTAGGTGCATTGGCAAGAAGCAGCAAGCATCAAATCAGAGCCCATAGGACATGGTATGAGGGCAAGGTCATTTCCAAAGAGAGGGGAAACCTGTCTACACTTTGCAAAGGGTTTGTGTGTAAGGGTGCATCTATGCTCATGGCTGCATGATGCATACTGTGTGTACATGGGGGGAGGGACTGTGTGTGAACTCATCAGAATAAAGTTTACGGCTGCCTTAGACACAACCCTAACGTTAAAACCTAGAGAAACATCTACGTGTGAATTGGCAGCTGAAGCTTCTGTGCCTTGAGCCAACAGCCTTTGTCAACATTGACAAAAAGAATTGGAGACCTTGGGGAGAGGCAGGAGCTCTTTTTTGCTACCTTGAATTCCACACTCTGCTCATTGAAAGCTGCCTTAAGATACCTCTATATCACAATGGAGAATTACTCGGCAATCAAAAAGAATGAAATCTTGCCATTTGCAATTACGTGGATGGAACTGGAGGGTATTATGCTAAGTGAAATTAGTCTGTCAGAGAAAGACAAATATATGACTTCACTCATATGAGGACTTTAAGACATAGAACAGATGAACACAAGGAAAGGGAAGTAAAAATAATACAAAAACAGGGAGGGGGACAAAACATAAGAGACTCTTAAATATGGAGAACAAACAGAGGGTTACTGGAGGGGTTGTGGGAGGGGGGGATGGGCTAAATGGGTAAGGGGCATTAAGGAATCTACTCCTGAAATCATTGTTGTACTATATGCTAACTAACTTGGATGTAAATTTTTAAAAACTTGAAAAATGTAAAAGTTAAAAAATTAAAGAATAAATAAAATTAGGGATGCCTGAGTGGCTTGGTCGGTTAAGATTCTAACTCTTGGTTTCAGCTCAGGTTATGATTTCATGGTTCCTGGGTTTGAGCCTCGCATCAGTCTCCATGTTAACAGTGTGGGGCATGCTTGGTGTTCTTTCTCCCTCTCTCTCTGCCCCTCACCTGCTTGTGCTCCCTTTCTCTCTCTCTCAAAATAAATAAATAAACTTAAAAAAAAAAGATACCTCTACATCATTCTTCAATGCCTCAGTTCATGTTTTTGTCAGTTTGGGGAGCTAATTAGTTCCACAAACCCAAGAAAATTTCATCTTCATTTCTCCATCCCAGTGTAGTAAGTATGGGCTGGACAAGTGACCACAGGAGAAATTAAACCATTTTTTTTCTGTTGTTTCTTTTTCTTTCTGATACCATCTGCAGGGACATGCTACCATGAAAATTATGACTCCCTGAAATGAGGATTCTTCTGTCTACTGAACTGCTCTCTGAATTCCCAACATATAATCATATCTGAACAGCAAGGTCATATTGCTCACCCAGTAACTCCTTGGAGTCTGCTTCCCTGAAAAGTAACTCCCTCAGTCATGACTCAGCATAATCTCAAGGGAAAAGGTACTCAGTACAACAATAGCCTTCTCTCACTCTTGGTGTCTTGTAAAAGCAGAACCATGGCACACACAGAAGAAAAAGAACGGTGACTCACATTTGCTTTCTCCTGGCACACTCTACTCAGACAAAATGTGTTCCTGCAGAACAATAGGGAAAAAGCATTAACTGGTTTAAGTATGAGTAACCATTTTAACAGAGAAAGATTTCCAACCCATCCAATCTAAAGAGTAGTCTGGGGTCCCCAAACAATAGGCATCAGATAACATGCAGAAAAACACAAAATAAGGAGACAAAAGGGAGAAAGAGCCACAACACACACACACACACACACACACACACACACACACACACCAAAAAGAAAAAGAAAAGAGAGACTACATCCAAGAAAGCAAGATATAGTATGCACAGCAGTAGCAAAAAGCTTGGAGGAGAAATGAGGGGGGAGAAATGAATGACAGGTAAGACTTGGGAGGAAATAAAAAGAACAGTAAGGGTCAGCCAGACACAGCCAATGGAGACAGACATGTGGAGACAAATGCAAAAACACAAAAACCAATAGGCAAAACGACTACTGGCAGAGGTTCTCTGTCTTAGCCCAAAATCATTAGTCAAAACCCTTGGTGATGAGTGTGTCATTGAAGTGACCATCTTTTCAGGAAAGACTGCAGGTGAAAGTCTCTAAGGTATAATTGCATCCACCCTGGGTCTCCAGTAAGCTACTCCCCATGGGAAAGTCTGGATAGAGAGCCCTTGGCCTCATGCATCCAAATGAATCTTGCACAAGTATTCACACCCTTAAGGAAGAGCAGGTAATTAGCTGTAGGTAACATCAGACCATTGCAGTTCAGGGTAATGTCAGATGTTCTTTCCCACCCACACTCTGCCCTTTGTACCAGTAAGCACACACCCTCAGAAGGTTCCAATGAGCACCATCAGAGATAGAGATGTGACAACCCTAAAGGTGGCATGTGGGTGGGAATGTGGAACATAACGCAGAGTTTTAGGGATATTTTTCTTCAGTGATTAGCAGGTTTTTGGAAACACTCTGTTTTCTGTCTAAGCTCTATATTGCTGATAAATACAGAGGTTGCCTCCTGTAGTCTGGTTACTAATCTCAATCTTTTCCTGGCTTAACCATAATATACTCTAAAGCTATAATTGGTTGCTTAAAAAAAAAAAACCCTCATTTGGAGAACACTCAACAGTCTTCATAATGTATTCATACACATTGATTAAGGAATATTCACAGAAACACTTTAAAGAAGGTATGGCTAAATCTGATTTTCCTCATCCTACAAAAAGAAGCCCAGAAGAAATTCATTGAAGAAACTCATCTGAGGTTTCACAACCTAGCATAGCAGAGATAAGACTTGGATTTATGTCCCTCCTCCCCAACCAGTTCCATCCACTTTTCTCTGTCACCTTGGCTGTATGCATGGGGTGGCAGAGCTTCAATTCTCACACATTTTCCTTCCATTTGCTTCAAATCTTTGTTATTTTTAATTAAATCATGATAATATTTGAGTCCCTACCTGGATCTCATCATCCTTCCTCCCTTCCAGAAATAACCACTCTCTTGAACTCAGAATTTGTCATTTCTGTCATTTTGATAGTTTTCTTACTTGAGTATCTACACATAAATATCAAAGAGCATTGTTTTGCAGATTTGGAAGTCTTTTATATTATTCTGAAACTTGTTTTTTTCCTTTCTAGAATGGTCTTGAGCTTTGTCCACATATTAACTCTAATTAATTCATTTAAACTATTTAGTATTCCATGGCCTCACCTCTTTTCAACAGCTAAAGACTTGCTAAAAGTCCAGTGTCTGCCTTCTTTCCATCCTCCTCCTCAGGACTGAGTGTCAGATTTTGGAGCCAGATGGGTTCAGTGATCACTCCTGTGCTTCCGGTGGGCCAATCCCTTACTACGTTACAGCTTTCACTAATTTCCATCCAGTTTCTCGAGTGATTACATTAATGGGACTGTTGATATAGTAATTTCACTGCTATCTTCATAATTAGTTCTCAGTGGAAATTGTTATTGTCTTGATCCTTCTCAGTAGGAAGAAGCCGAGATGAACTCTGGGAATAGAGCTTTTTGAAACTACATGAAGCAGGAAATTTGAGATGGGACCTTTGACTAATTCCTACTCAAGAAGACCACAAGACAGGTAAATAAAAGTAAAGTGAAAGTTGTGATATGGGCATATTGATGAGGCATGTATAGGGATGTCTTCTTCTAAAAATATTCTTATAAAATACTTAGACATCATTATCTGATTGCTCATATTTTTGGGAAAACCTTAAGAATTATATGGCATAACAATGGAATAAAATGGTGTATGTTGAACTCCTAAGATAGATGGTCATGAGAGCTGCTCATTGTCTGTTTACCTCTACTGCAGCACTTACTGTTATACGGTAGCAATTCAAAACTCATCTCTCCTATAACAACCGTACATTCCATGATGGTGAAATTCATGTAATTCATCTCAAGAGCCTGGCACATATCAGATGTCCCATTTATCAAATGAACTATTTAGTAAATGAAGAAAAAGTAGCACAAGGGACGCCTGAGTGGCTCAGTCGGTTGATCATTCCACTTCAGCTCAGGTCATGATCTCGCGGTTTGGGAGTTTGAGCCCCGCGTCCGGCTCTGTGCTGACAGCTCAGAGCCTGGAGCCTGCTTCAGATTCTGTGTCCCCCTCTCTCAGGCCCACCCCTGCTTTTGTTCTGTCTCTCTCTGTCTTTCAAAAATAAATAAACATTAAAAAAAATTTAAAAAAAAAGAAAAAGTAGCACAAGTGAAGTCCTTTACTATGTAAAAATCTCCCAAAGCTGTCATGTAAAAAGGAACTACAGTAAGCTACCTAAATTGTTACCGAAATCAGCTCAAATATGGCAGGAAGGGGTAGAAGCACATCTACAGATGTGATGAAGCAAAGTTCATTCTTTCTGCAAACACCAGACAAGTGTTTTCTAAGCCCAGTGCAGGACCTTAGGAGGAACAGAAAGGGCCTAAACATAAGGTAATGAAGGAAATCTTTACTGAACATCTATGCTGTAATCTTATTTATACTGGATATAATATTTACCAAACAGAAAAGCAAGTGCAATCTCCATTTTACTCGCAAGGATACCAAATCACAGTGAGCCTGCCTTATACAACCACTATTACTTAGCTAATCAGTAGTAGACCCAAGATTCAAGCTCAGTTCCATCTGACCTGAATGCCAATGCTTTCCAAAGCAAACATGGTGTCTCTCCAAGGTAAAAAATGATCCTTGACTTTGAGAAGATTATTGTCTAATAGAGGAGATCATTTTGGTTTGATACAAAAATATGTATTATGATGACTAAATAGAAAAGAAACACAGACAGAGAGATTGAGATTTCAATACTCCTTATAACCAGGTGAAGTTTAGCCTATTAATTTTCTCCTACTATTTTTTTCTACATTCTAGAAAAACACCATTTAAATGTTTTCATTTCTTCTATTTTCCTCTACCTGGGATGCTTTTTTTTACTAACTCTACCTGACCACATGTTTTGAAGGCTTTTCATGGGTATTTTCACTTTTGGATCACCCAGAATCAGAACCTCTGTCCAACACTGAAGTTGGGGAATTACCAACTTCACAAATTTTAGTGAGAAGCAGAGCCCACCTCCCACTATAGAGGCTGAAAGTGCCAATTGGTTACCTTTCTAGTCTCCTCTGCAACTAGGTCATGGCCATACAGCCCAAGTTCTGACAATCAGATATACTCACTCTAGACTTTGAAACGGGGGTGAGTGAGGTAGACTCAAGAACCACAGATGATTCTGTCTGGAATTTAAACAAGATTGAAGTTCTAGAGTTCTAGAATGGTGCAGTGCTAGTGGTGGCTGCCTGTGTTTGGAGCCAGTGGTTCTGGTGCTGCACAGGAGGCCCTGTGCTTAGCAGACCACCAAAGGTGCCCTCCCCAGTCTACTCTGTATTGCAATGTACTGGGGTCTTATTCCTTGATCTTGGCCTGGTGGCCTCTGAGCCCACGTCTATATCCCTCTAGCACTTCAATGGACTAGCCAATATATTTCTCTTTTTCTTTAATGTTTTTATTTATTTTTGAGAGAGAGCATAAGGGGGGGAAGGGCAGAGAGGGGGGGGGACAGAGGATCCAAAGTGGGCTCTGTGCTGACAGCAGACAGCCCAGTGCAGAGCTCAAACTCACAAATGATGAGATCATGACCTGAGCCAAAGTCTGATGTTTAACTGACTGAGCCACCTAGATGCCCCGCCAATATATTTCTTATAAAATTTTAATTTAGAGAGCAAAATGTAAGGCATAAAGGGTATATAGATAGTAAACTATAAAACTAAAACATTGACAAATCAGTTAAATCCCACTTGCCTTTCCCCAGTGAGGCAACCACACTGCTTTCAGTTGGTATTTACATTCTCATATGTGTTTGCATTCACATATGTATATAACCCTAAGCACTAGATAGTAATAATCTTATATATTCTTTAATTTTATATAAATGGTGTCTTACTATATGTATCTTTCTGCACGTGGCTTTTTTCACTCAATTTTATGACTATGGAATTCTACCAGGATGATATATATGTGGCTATTAGTTCATTCATTTTTTATTTCTGTGACTCTATAGAATTCCATTGAATGAATACACCACAATTTATATATTCCCCTAAAGGCAGACATTTAAGTTATTCAAATGTTATACTAATATAAATAATACTGCTATAGACCCTCTTGTACATGTCTCCTGGTATGCGTGTGCAGGGGTTCCCAGAGGGTATATTTTTAGGAGTAAAATTGCTGCGTCATACCATATGAGCATTTCCAGGTCTACTAGATATTGTCATATATCTAGTCCTCTAAAGTGGTTGCATCTTATATCATTTTAACAAGTCTATTCTGTTGCTGACACCAGCTAAAGTCAATTTATAACTAAGAATGTAGAATGATGGTAAGAAACAATTATCCATGGGTTCCCACATTTTTGCATATCAGAGCAGAGATTCTGACTCTATACCAGACTATCTGTTCAAGGATGTTTGTATAGTGAACAGCCTTGGAAAACATAGGGTCTTCCTCAGGAGCAGAGGGCAGGGCAGATTTGTTACAGTCTGGTATAACGAAGACAATGTCTCCTTCTAGGACAAAAATTAGGCAGGTTTACATCCATTATAAAAGATTCAGTTTACTTAAAGTTGGCATTCCTTTCTTGAAGCACACCCCACTGTGTGTGTGTAGATATCACCTGGACCTCTTTACATTACCCTATGAGAATTGAGGCTCAGCAAACTAGTGTAAATTGTTGATATTCTGGATATTGCCATTGCAGTGAGTAGTAGTCCTTTGTCTCTAACCCAAGAGTTTCATGTCTTCCACCAGCATCCATGAAATTTCGGCAACCTAATTTATTAGCTTGCAATTAGACAAAATCTCATATCTTTCACAGTTCTTGACAACAAACACAAGAAGTATGGTGGACCTGGGAGGTTGGTTATCTGAAATGGTCAGAGCTTAAGAGAAAAAAAAAAAAAAAAAATCCCACTAGTTTAACAAATGGGACTTTGGCAGTTTCATGTGTATCCATTAGGAATGTTTTCAGCTGGAAGTCATAAAATATTTATGTCAACAGTAGCTTAAACAATAAGGATTTCAATTATAATCTATAAAAAGAACTCTAGAAATAAGAATTACAGGGCTGGTGTAGAAGTCCAATGAGACCAAAGACCCAGGCTTCTTTATTATGTTCTGCCCCAGAGGCCAAAGGAAAATGGGATAAATGTTTATCAAGGATCTAACAACATCTGCCACAGTCTACCCATGAGACAAGCCAACACCCTAATATCTGATCCAGTTACCAGTTCCAAGTCCAAGATCTTAGACCCAAATGTGCCTTCTCAAGTTCTAATGACCTGTAACCTAAAAAAAAAATAAAAAAAGTATTTAATTCACCTAGTTGAATTTACCCAATATACAGTGATAAGAAAGGAATAAGATAGGTGAATAACATTTTCCTGAAAAGAGAACGGAGTTTTCCTTCGTTCACTGGTCCATCACACGTGCCATATTCCACTGAAGATGAGTAGAGTAGACATTCATTGGCAGAAGAATGAGTTACTTAATAAGCTAACACAGAAATTCCTGGTTCTGCTCTTGGAATGGCCCCCTTTGTCCATTGGCTTCTGTGACCCCTTGTCCTGGCCTCTGAGAGAAACTGCCATGCCCATTGTCCTCTGCAGCCCCTCTGAGGTGGACATGGAGGAAGATGGCCTTCTGAGAGCTGCATGGCTTTCACAGCCTTTTAAAATTGATACATGTGGTTTTTATTATTATGAGCATGACTACTATATACATTGTTATACAAGTCAAAATGGTTATCAGAAACCATTTTTCACCCAGCAGGTTAGAAGAGATCAAAAACTTTGATAACACACTGTGTTGGCAAGGCTGTGCAAGCAGGCACTCTCATATATATGCTGATGGGAGCATAAACTCGAACTACTTCCCTGGAGGGCAATTTGACTAAATATATTATTCATATATACATATGAGTAATTTTGAGATATATATAGATATCTAAATGCATTTGGCTATATACATATACATTACTCATGCAATATCTTTTGACTAATTCCACTTCTAGGAATTTATCATACAAATGTATTCATATACACAAAATGACATTTGTACAAGATTATTCATTGCAGCTGTGTTTCTGAAGCACAAGATTGGAAACCACCTAAGTGACAATCAATAAAGATCAGTTAAATAAAGTATGATATACCCATACAATGATATCCTATGCAGCTATTTAAAAAAGGGATGAAAAGGCTCTTAATTTAGGACTCCAAGAAATGCAAAATTTCAAAACCAGGTGCAGAACAGTGCATATAGGATAGAAAGAGTCATTTGTGTCAGAAAGGAAGTCATCTGTCTCTGGAAGGACACTCAAGAAACTGGTAACAAAGATTGCAGTGAGGAAGGGAATTGGGTGGCTGCAACCATGGGAGCAAAACTTTTCACTGTGTACCCATTCTTTTGTATTGGAGCCATACGAATACATTAGCTATTTAAAATTTTTAATTAAGCACTTGATAGGCCAATGTTTACAGCAGCATTGTTCAAATTGCCAAAAAATGGAAATTACCCAAATGTCCCAATGAATGAATAAACAAAATGTGATATATACATACAGTGGGATGTTATGCAGCCTTGAAAAGGAAGGAAATTCTGACACAGGCCACAACATGGGTGAATCTTGGGGCTGAGATGCTAAGTGAAATAAGCCAATCACAAAAGGATAAATATGTATGACTCCATTTACACAAGGTACTTAGGGTAGTTAAATTCGTAAAGACAGAAGGTAGCATGGGTTACCAGATACCGGGAGGAGGGTTACCGGGATGTTGCTTTTCACTGGGGACAGAGTTTCAGTTTGGGAAAGTGAAAAATTTCTGGAGATGGATGGTGGTGATGGTTGCACAACAATGTGAAGGTACTTACGTCACTGAACTGCACACTAAAACAGTTAAAACTTCCAGTTTTATGTTATATGTATTCTATCACAATGAAAAGATTTTAACTTGGTAGGCCATACTAAAAGCCGTTGAGATATACACTTTAAATGGGTAAATTGGGGCGCCTGGGTGGCTCAGTTGGTTAAGCTTCGGACTTCGGCTTAGGTCATGAATTCATGGCTCGTGGGTTCGAGCCCCATGTCAGGCTTAGTGCTGACAGCTCAGAGCATGGAGCCTGCTTCCAATTCTGTGTCTCCCTCTCTCTTTGGCCCTCCCCTACTAGTGTTCTCTCTCTCTCTCTCTCTCTCTCTCTCTCAATAAATAAACATTAAATGGGTAAATTGTATGGTTTATGAATGGTATCTCAATAAAATCAGCTTTAAAAAACTTAGAGGCTTCCAATTTATTCGTTTCTGATCAACTTCACATGTTACTAACCACAAAGATGTTGTTTAAGCAGAACCTGGAAGATTGAAAATTCATGCCTTTTATATAACACTTTGTATGTTCTACCCATCCCCCTAGTCCTTTATTCCAAAAAGCAACGTGTTTTGCAACATAATACTAAAGACAAGGAGCAAAATGGATTTGGGAATAAATAAATTTATTTAAGTTTATTTACTTATTTATTTTGAGAGACAGAGAGAGAGAGACAGAGAGAGAGAAAAAAAAACATGAGTGGGGGAGGGACAGAGAGAACACGAGAGAGAAAATCCCAGGCAGGCTCTGCACTGTCCGCACGGAGCCTGACACAGGGTTTCCTCTCAGGAGCCATGAGATCATGTCCTGAGCCTCAATCAAGAGTCCAATGCTTAACCGACTGAGCTACCCTGGCACCCCCTGGGGGTAAATAACTTTTAGTCTTTTCACTAACTGGTAAGGCTGCTGCTGCTACGAGCTTCATTTTGGCCTAGAGAAGTTGGCTTTCCCAATCCCTCAAGGCTCCAAATTGTAGAAGTTTCAGTTAAGATAGACTGTAACTTGCTGGAAATGAATGTCTCTCTTTAAGTCATATTTTCTTTTCTCAACCTCTCCTCTAAATTACTCCTTCTCTTGTGGGAGTTTGCTGAAATCTATATGCAAACTAACATACTATAGTATCTTGACTTTCTCCTGATATTTGTCCCAATACTAGAGCTGCAATGCGTAGAGGAAGAGCTACCCATACTTCATGGAAACTGCAATGCCACTTGCCCTATCTCATGACTCAGGGCTTCCAGTGGTATTCCGCATGCTTATGCCACATTGAGATGCTCTTTGGGAGCCATAGTAAACCCAAGAAGTATAATATTTTTTTTTAATTTTTTTAATGTTTATTTATTTTTGAGAGACAGAGCATGAGCCGGGAAGTACAGAGAGAGAAGGAGACACAGAATCTGAGCATGCTCCAGGCTCTGAGTTGTCAGCCTAGAGTCTGACACGGGGCTTGACTCACAAACCATGAGTCGAAGTTGGACACTTAACTGACTGAGCCACCCAGGCACCCCACCCAAAAAGGATAATCTCAATAGCAGCCCCAAAGTTGTGGGAACAAAGCTATATTACTTCCTTAGTACATAACACTTTTCTTTTTGAGGAATGAAACACCTGACATGGGGCTCCAGGAGGCCATGACAGCTGAAGTGCCTATGAACTAGATATTCTCTGCACCACCTAGCCGTGATGTTGGGTGAGACCAGCACCACCAGAGGAAAGCAGTAAAGGTAGGACTGGACAGAGCCACTGGGAGCCAAGTTTCTCTATGTTCGATAGGTTAAGTTACAAATAAGAAAGGAAGACCAGAATGAAGATACTGAATTAGAGTTGAAGACATCAGTATGAATTCATGTCAACCTTATTACAGATACAGAGATAATTATATGTGCACACATGGGTTAGTATATATACATGCATGTCCTGGCTCTGACTGTGGAAGTGACCAACAACAGTAACACCCAACTAGCAACAAAATCATCCAGCACCCATATCTTGTTTTCTAAATACTATTCCCCAATAAAAGGAACCAGGATTCTGTAGAGAAATGGCTTGTCCTAAGGATGAGGCAAAGGAAAAACAAGATGAATCTGGAGTATCTTGTAGTGCCAGAGAGTAAGAAAATGTTCAAAAAATAAGAGAAAAGGACATGTCAAAGGGGCACAAGAGGCAGCTGAAGGAGCTTCCAATGGCCAAAGTTGGAACAATATGAACAGTGAGATAAATATCATAGTACTGGGTTATAATCTAAAGTAAATCATTTCATAAATAAATAAATGGTAAAGAAGGAGCAAATCTTCCTTACAGAAGAATTCCAAATAATTTATGTAGATGATATGCCCTCCCAGAGGTGGAGTTTAATCAACCATTCTCATCTTTGACCCCACCTCCCAGACCCCAGTGTGGACTGGATTTATGACTTGATTCCAAAGATCAGAGTGCGGAAAGGGGCAGGTGGAGGTGGAGAGACAACTCAATACTGAAGAAACCAGGCAGGCACTACCTTGATCAAGGTTAACACGACCCATGATGAGTCATGTTGATATTGTGTACCTTGTGATATGATGTGACAAGAATGCTTCACCTCTTTGGTATTCTTCCCCCAAACCAATAGCCCAACTTGATCATAAGAAAAACATCAGACAGAATCAAACTGAGAGTCATTTTGCAAAATACCTAACCAGTATTCCTCAAAACTGTCAAGGTGATGACAAATACAGAAAAGCTTATACAGAACTGCTATAGACTGAATGTTTATGTCCCCCCAAATTCATACGTTGAAATCCTAACCTCCATGGAGAGGGTACTAGAAGATGGGGCATATGGGAGGTAACTAGGTCATGAGCAGAGCCTTCATGAATGGGATTAGCACCCTTATAAAAGAGACCCCACAAAAAAAAAAAAGAAAAAAAAAGAGACCCCACAGAGCTTTCTTGCCCTTCCATCATGTGAGGACACAGCAAAAAGAGTCATCTATGAATGAGGAACTGGGTCCTAACCAGATGCCAAATCTGCCAGTATCTTGACCTTGGAATTCCCAACCTCCAGAACAGTGAGAAATAAATTTCTATGGATGTTATGTTACCCAGGCTATATTAATTTGTTAAAGCAGCCCGAACAGACTGAGACAAGATCAGAAGGGGACATAAGAATTAAATGTAATGTGGTATATCCTGGATTGGATCCTGGAACAGAAAGAGGGTATTAGTTTAAGACTAATGAGATCTGAATAATATCTAGACTTTATTTAATAGTAATGTGTCAATGCCAGTTTCCTAGTTTTGACAAATGTATCATTCTTTTTTATTATTTTTTCTTTTTTTAATATAATTTATTGTCAAATTGGTTTCCATACAACACCCAGTGCTCATCCCAACAAGTGCCCTCCTCCATGCCCATCACCTACTTTCCCTTCTCCCCCACCCCCCATCAACCCTCAGTTTGTTCTCAGTCCTTAAGAGTCTCTTATGGTTTGCCTCCCTCCCTCTCTGTTAACTTTTTTTCCCCTTCCTCTCCCCCATGGTCTTCTGTTAAGTTTCTCAGGATCCACATAAGAGTGAAAACATATGGTATCTGTCTTTCTCTGACTTACTTCACTTAGCATAACACTCTCCAGTTCCATCCACGTTGCTACAAAAGGCCAGATTGCATTCTTTCTCATTGCCAAGTAGTATTCCATTGTATATATACACCACATCTTCTTTCAATCGTCAGTTGATGGACATTTAGGCTCTTTCCATAATTTGGCTATTGTTGAAAGTGTTGCTATAAACATTGGAATACATGTGCACCTATGCATCAGCACTCCTGTATCCCTTGGGTAAATTCCTAGCAGTGTTCTTGCTGGGTCATGAAATGTATCATTCTTATGTAAGATGTTAACAATAAAGGTAACTGGATGAGGGGTAAATGGGGACTCTCTGTATTAGTTTGGCAATTTTTCTGTAAGCCTAAATCTGTTTCAAAAGGAAAAGTTTGCTTAAAAAATTAATCCAACGTTTTTAGTTATTTTCAGAAACCGAGTTTGTCAGAATAATCCAATTAACCTTAATTTGAAAATGGAAGCCCTTCCCCCAGATATTCACATAACTGACTCCCTCATTACCTTCAGGTCTCTGCTCAAATGTCACCTAATTGAGGAACCTCTCCTTGACCACACTATTAAAAATAGCAGACCCTACCTCACTTAGTTACTCTAACCCGCTTTGTTTTTCTCCTTTGCACTTATACACCCAAAAATAGTTTATCACTAATACCCTATATATAGTTTATTGATTTATTTTCTTCCTTCCTACTTCCTCCAAACAGAATTTTTCATGAAGGAGGAACATTTTGTTCACTGTTGAATCCTCAGCACCTAGACGGGTTAGGGTACCATTAGCACCCAATAAACATTTTCAAATGAGAGAATGAATGAATGTCATCTTCTTTTAAGCCATTTCAATAGGTTTTCTATTACTTGCTGACAAAAGCACCCTAAAGCACATGTACAGTCATTTAAATTAATGGAGGGTCAGAGCTACCCTAAACAGGCAGGACCATCAAAACTTTGGGCTTTCAAGAATGAAGATTTGGTTCACCCTACTGAGAGACAAATTCCAGTCAACTGAAGTGCTAGCTGACAACAAAGAGAAGAAGGGATGGATGGTGCTGTAGAAGGGTGGTCATAACTCTCAACCTCAGCTTCATGAATAATTTAGAAACAAGAACTATAACATCTCTCCATATCTTCTTTTCTGACATGTGAAATAAACATTCTGCATTTTAATTTTACCCTGATATCCCTCTCCCTTGCCCTCATCAACTATATAGGATTAGTAGTAGGTAGACTACAAGAATGGCTTTTATCCCAAGATCCTAAAATGGAACTAGATGTGATCATTGATGAGTATTTGAGTCAACCCTCTTTGATGGATGCATTTTCTATTGTACTACTGCTATATTATGTGAGGCTAGAGCTCTTAAATTTACATTTGGAAATATAAATATGGGAAGAAGGGTGTGTGTATATGACACTGGACAATCAAAATGGTGGACTCTGATGGACATCCAATTTTTTGGCCACACAGCATTTGAACTCCCCATCTTTATAGCTCACATTTATTGAGTGCTCATCATATGTCGGGCACTGTTTCAAATGTTTTATCTATATTAACTAATAAAATCCTCATGGCAACCCTATGAGATAGGTACTATCACTCTCCACCTTTTACAGATGAGGAAACTCAGTCACAGGGATTTTGTATAATTTAACTTAACAGTTAGTAAGTGGCAGACCCTGAATTTGTACCTAGAGAGTTTGACCCCAAAGTCCACACTTTACTACTCTCTATTGCCCTCACTCTATTAACTGTATTCAGAACATTTGCCATCTTGCGGTTTCTGGTGGAAGGCAGAACCCAACTGCCATTTTAGAAGCATTTAGAAAATTTCAGAAATTTACTTCCCAGGAACCCCCTGCAGTCATGGGCCCAGAATCTAGACTCTACCAATCTGAAGCACCTGCCCCAGACTTGGAGCCAGGTGTACGGTGCAAAGAAGTGAAAACCACGGAGAACTTGCCTGGAGGCAGTGGCATTGCACTGATTGAGCTCCTGAGCCACATGGCAGCCATGCTATTGCTCTATCCAAGGTCAAAAGTGTCAACAACCTACACCTGAGTGCTTGATGGTGGAGTCAGCAGTGGGAGTCACAGATAGATCTAAGGCATAATTTTGATCATTACTCCTGGTTGTATGGCCTCCAAGCCTAGTTTTCCAAACCCTTCCTCAGCCAGGGCTTCTGTGAGCTACCCAATATCTTTTCTTGTTTTTTTTTTTTGGAATTATCATAATTTTATTATTTTTATTCTTTTTTATTGAGATATAATTGATGTATTACATTATATTAGTTTTAGGTGTGCAACATAATGATTTGATATATGTATATACTGCAAAATGATCACTATAATAAGTTTAGTTAACATCCATCACCACACATAGTTACAATTTTTTTTCTTGTGATAAGAACTTTTAAGACCTACTGTCTTAGCAATATATTCAAATATACAATACAATATTATTAACTATAGTCATTGTGCAGGAGATTATATCCCCATGACTTATTTATCTTATAACTGGAAGTTTGTACCTTTGGACAACCTTTACCCATTTCCCTCACCCCCACACCTACCCTGTGCCTCTGGCAACTACCAATCTCTATCTTTGAGTTCTGGTTATTTCCTTTTTTCAGATTCCGCATTCAAGTGAGATCATTCAGTATTATCTTGCTCTGTCTGAATTATTTCACTTAGCATAATTCAAGTTCCATCCATGTTTTCACAAATGACAGGACCTCCTTTTTTATGGTTGAATAATATTCCAGTACACCACATCTTCTTTATCCATTCATCCGTTGATGGACACTTAGGTTGCTTCCATGTTTTGGCTATTGTAAATAATGCTGCAAGGAACATGGAAGCGTAGGGATCTTTTTGAGCTAGTGACTGCTTTCTTTGGATAAATATCCAGGAGGAGAATTGTTGAATCATATGGTATATCTATTTTTAATTTTTTGAGAAATCTCCATACTGCTTTATAGCGGCTGCACCAATTTACATTCCCACCAATAGTACACAAGAGTTTCCTTCCGAATATCTTTTTAATAAATGACTTTGCCACTAACATCAATCAGAATCAATTTCTGTTGCCTGCAGTTAAGAACTTTGACAGATCCAGGATGAGAGATCCTGGATGAGGATGAAAGATCCAGAAACTCCAGAAAGATCCAGGCTCTAGGCACACCTAGAAAGTTGATGGCACAGTCACACCAGAAGTCTATTAGTGCAGGAATTATATGGGCTGTGGTGCCTCTTGGAAAGAAAATTTAAGATCTATTCTTTGCTGGACTTCATCATACCTTTTATGGCAGGCTAATGGAATGGTCACACATAATCCTCTGTGCAGGAGGACTGAAGACCTTGTGATGCTTAATTTTATGTGTCAGCCTGACTGAGTCATAGGGTATCCTGATATTTGATTAAATATTTTTCTAAGTTTGTCTGTGGGGGTGTTTGGTAATAAAATTAGCATCTGAATCAGCAGACTGAGTAAAGCAGATTGCTCTCCCCAATATGATGGGGGACCTCATCTGATCCACTGAGGGCTTGAATGGAACAAAAGGCTAAGATAAAATTTGCTTTCTACCTGATAGTTTTCATGCTAGGACATCAGTCTTCTCATGCTTTTGGACTCAGATTTGAATTTACACCACTGACTCTCCTGGTTCTCAGGCCTTTGGATTGTAGATCTAGGGACTTCTCAGCCTCCACAATCATGTGAGCCAATTCTTAAATACATACATACATACATACATACATACATACATAAATATTCTATTTGTTTTATTTGTCTGGGGAACCCTAATACAGACCCTCTTGCCAGAGAAATGATCCTAGAAGAATAAGCAAATGTACTTGACCCAGTAAGGAATGGAAGGGCAATTCTTCAGGAGCTGTTACATTAAACTGGGACTTCTCTGACTTTGGGCATCCAAAGACCACTTAACGGGCCAAATTTTAGGTCATTTCTAAAGAGAGTCATCATAATTTTAATAACAAAAATTAAATCCTTTAAAGTCAATATTGTTTATTTTAGATCAATTGAAAGGGGTGACAATTTGAACTCTTGTACTTTTTGGCTTGATGACCTAGTTTGTGCCACCAGATTCTACATCCAATTAGTTTCTTTTATTTCCACCAAATTATAAAATACTAAGTTTCAATGATGTTATTGAGCAGGACAGCAAGACTTTGGCTCTGGCACATAGTGCTAGATATTTGGGTTGAATAGGGACACAGAAATCATGAAGAGATGAGTCACAAGTCTTTTAGCTCTCCATCAGATGCTAAGTCAGTAAGCATATCACACTCAAAGGCTGGACGGATGACTCTGAATTTGGGAATTGGTGCTGAATGGATTCCTAATCTACTCTTTGGAAAGTGGCTTTTCATGCTCCATTGCAGCCCTTGGAGGTAATTTTAAAATATGCCCAATAATATATCATTGATTTCTTTCTCCCTGAGAAGAAAATCAGCAAGTGCTAGAAAAAAGACAAACTTTCTGCAACTGAGCTATTTGTACCACGGACAAATTCTGATATCTTATCCTCCATATTAAAATTCATTATTATTCAACCCTTAGGCAATAGGCTCAGGCTCTAAAGACCATAAATACCTTGCTGAGATACACAGTTGAGCAAAACACTTGAAGTCTTAGAAATGGAGTTTATGACATTATCGGTGTCCTGAAGAAATGTTTTTATTTCATTCCTAATTTCAAAAGCTCTTGAGAGCTACCTTCTCTCTGACAGCTAGGGTACTTCCGTGTGTAAAACGTCTTGTACTAGATGTCCATTTCTTGACATACCGTGTTGAAAAGATACACTGCCGGTGGGCATAATTTGGATGGGTTTACAACTTTCACTATTTCTATTAACCTTGAATCAAGGTCAAATTGTGTTTGAAATGTAGACTTTATTATTATTCAGGTATGGTGAAGCCAACAGAAGCCAACAGAAAATTGCCATTGAAAAGACAGATTGTTATATAGATTATACAGATACCAGGAGGTAGGAGCACACCACTTCGTGGGAGTGGGGGAGAGCACATGAGGAAGCACCAGGGTCCGTCCTGAGGCAAAGGTGAAGGAGGAGAAATGTGGGCAAGAGTCTTTATTGTGGTTTGAACGGGAAGGAAGAGGTGAAGCAGGGTAAACCAGGTAAGGATTGGCTGGTTTGGATAATTTCATCACGCTCTGGGGCACAGGGGCTGTCACTAGTGGTCTGCTATCTGGTCCTGGAGTGATTAGCAGATGGATACTGGCCCCAGGGTATGAGAGCCTTATAAAGTAGGTGGAGTATGGGCTGTGGATTGGTTGGTTTGCATATGAAAGTCACACTCACATGGGGATCATTTTCTGTCTCTAAGAATTGGCCAACCCTGGGACAGGCAGTCCCTCCAGTGTTTGCAAGGACTTAGATGTCAAAGCATCAACAAACAGAAAATAGAAGACATGCTTAATACAGCATGAATACTGCTGGCCACCAACTGTTCTCAGTGAATAGGGCAATAAGTGGAAGACATTATGGAGCAAATTCTTTTCTTTGTAGAGCAATGAACGCCCCTTCTTGCTCTACACCTAGTTAAGTAAGTTCAGAGAAGATCTCAACACTTAATTTCCAATCTACACCAACACTCATGAGCGAATTAGCAACAAAATGAAAAATCTCTTCTGCAGCATGTGCTTTTCAAATGATAAGCAAGGCAAAATGTCTCAAAGCCCTTCTCCCTTATGTATATATCACACCTATATCAGAGCTATTTCATACTCTATACATCACTAGTTTCGTCCAAACTTACCTGATGGTAATTGCTCTTTCATATTGCTTATGATGTTCAACAGCATTATTTTTTTAATGAATTTTTCAACAACTTGTTATGCTTTCCTCTCCAAGCATATTTATCATCACCTTTTGGTTGGTTTTACAAACTTCCCATCGATAATGTAACTAATACCTTTTTATTGCTATGGGGATTGCAACTCTGAAAGATGCCGCTAGATTTGGCGTCTTTTTTGCTTTATGCATCAAAATCAATAAGTTGGAGGTTTACTGAAGAGATTTCTGTGCTTCATTTGCAAGAATTTTGGTGGCTCTATACCACTACTTGACAAAGTTTCATAGCAGACAGCATATTAGAGACGAGGGGGAAAATGGATTACCTGTCCAACAAAATCCAATTTCTAATTTATTGTAATACTTGTTACTTGCACTTCTTTTGACAAATTGTGCAGTTTTACTTGTTCCAGCACATTCTACATTTGAATTGTAGTGTTTACATTATTGTTTTCACCTCTATTTTTACGCTTCATTGAACCACTTCCAAGCCATCCATCCTTCTTTGTAAACTGGGCAAATACTACACTACATTTTAAGACAAAGTTTCCCTTACATGTTACTTTCGCTGTTTCCAATTGGTTTTGATATAAAATGTTCTCCTGTTCTTCATTCCACTGGTTTTCCAGACATTACAATACAAAGTAACTGTGATGGATGCAAAATCCAACAAATGTGTACAATAACATACAAATGACGTAAATATATAGACCGAAGAACTAAAATGAAGAACTGAATCTATTCACTGAAATGTTATAGGAGATGACATCGCAAAATACAACCCATACACAACCTTTGAGAAGGTGAACAACAATGCAGTAAAGTTTTAGTTAAAATATAATTGGACTTCATGATCTCACATTCGTGGGTTTGAGCCCCGCATCGGGGTCTGTGCTGACAGCTCAGAGCCGGGAGCCTCCTTTGGATTCTGTGTCTCCATCTCTCTCTGCCCCTCCCCCCCCCCCCACACTCTGTCTCTCTCTGTCTCTCAAAAATAAATAAATACTTAAAAAATTAAAAAAATATATAATTGGGCTTATAAATTTGTAAAATGCATATGCATAATATGGCCCCATTGTTTCTACCTTTGAAAATCCCTGGTAATCCCTTGATAACTGAGCAGAGATCTACTTATCTACAGATTCAGTTCTCCTTTTGATCTTTCAGATTACTAAATCGTCATGTTTGTTCCATTTTTTCAGGCATTCTGTTCACTTTTTTCAACTGAGAAAGAATTTTATACTTCTAGAAACATTTTTGGCTCTCTGACCATCCCTTTGCAATATAGTTTAATATCTCTGTAAGATTTATATAATTTTTTTAAATCTCTTGTTTCTTCCTGAGTCTTAATCAGAACCAAATCAGGTTTTAGTTAGATTTGCCTTCAAGCTACTTTCTTTGCCTACTTGCATCACTTAATACAGGTTAGGATGCTGGGCTCTTACAGGCAATGGGGAGCTGGCTGCTTAGGAAGGAATCTCTGACTCTCAGTCAGAGTCAAATGGCCTGGCATGCTGGGATCTCTTGACTGAGGCACCTGAAGAGACACCCAATTTCACAGGAACTACAGAGGGAAAAGTTGTCTCACAATTACATGGAAAGAAAGCAGTTCAACCAGCAAAGAAGTTCCCAAGGACTGGTGGAACCAGTAGTCCATGCCCTTTGGATCAGTGGGCTCTGGCCTAGCCTTGGCCAGAAAGTCTGGCTTCCTCCCAAGTCCTTTGGCTTTTCCCCGAAATTGCAAATAATGGTGCACAAATGTAACCTTCTACTGGTCCATACCCACACTTCTCCCACTCAGAGCTCCAGATGTGTTGGGGATTCCCCTCCAGGCTCCAGCAGTGAAACACAACTTTCTTCTTAGTTGATGATCCCAGCAGAGAAGAGGACGGGGGCCATAAAAGTGTGCGCTCCATCCAACCTCTCCAGAGTCTCTGCATCCAGTCCTATGACTACTGAATTTATCTTTCAAATAGTCTCCAGAGGGATGTATCTAACACATAAAAACATACGTGATGAGAACCCTCTGTGATACTCCTTCACACAAAAATGAGGTGCAAGCTGTATACCAGAGTTTACTAGTTTTATTCTACCAATCACGGATGCATATTTTACACCTGAATAGGACAGAACTGCTTGTAGTTCCAACATCCATGTACACTTGCTGATGCTGCTATATCTCATTTCCAAGTTTTCTTTTTCTCAAGATAAGCTCAGGTGTCACCACCTCTAAGAAGCTGTCCCTAAACCCCTAGGTTGGGTTGAATACTCTTCATCAGTACTCTCATAGCACTTTGTGAATGCCTCTTTCATAATGTTTACCACACATTTTATTGAACTTCAGTTGTGTTGTCTCCTTCTAAGTGTTAACTCCTCCTCAAGGTGAAGGACTTTGTCTTATTCATTTATGTATTTCTAAAGCCTAGCACAGTGCTGAACACTTGGCATGTCCACAAAATATTATTTATTGAGTTAAACAGTTTCCAACTGAACTGAAATTTCTACTTTTTTTTGTTACAATCTTTCCACAAATGTTCCATAACTATTGCTATAGATTGAATGTTTGTGTCCCCCAAAATTCATATATTTGAAACCTGATCCCCAATATAATAGCATGAGGAAGTAGGGCCTTTGGGGCGTGATAAGGTCATGAGGGTAGAGTCTTCATGAATGGAATTAGCACCCTTATTAGAGAGATCTCAGTGAGTTTTCTTGCCCCTTCTGCCATATGGAGACACACCAAGAAGATGGTCACCTATTAACCAGGAAATTGGCTCTCACCAGACACTGAATCTGTTGGTGCCTGTATCTTGGACTGCTAAAAAATAATTTAAGACTGTAAAAAATAAATTTCTATTGTTTATCAGCCATCCAGTCTATGCTATTCTGTTATAGCAGCCCTGCAGGACTAAGACAATTATTTAATGAATTTAAGTATTTAAACTTTATTATCATATGCAACTCACATGATAAATAATTTTCTATTATTTTACATGTAATACTGGATGTTAAGAGCAATTTGAGATTGGAATATTACTTGGGTTTCTGTACATGAATATTTTGGCCAAAATGATACCACACTGTATATCCAAACTTGACACTTTTGTTCATCTAGACCAGAAGAACTCATTCATACTGCCAATGTCACAAAATTCTATAATGAACCACGTGAAGAAGGCCAACATGTGCTATCGGCAGTGAATGTATGATTCTCACTCTGGTAAAAGACTTGGCTGCTTTGCCAGAGGATTCCTTCAACCAGACCGGTGTCAGTTTCTCTTTGAAGAAAGAGAAACATTTTCTGGTCCATTCAATACATTCTTTTCGAAACCCCTTTTCATCTGGCCTGATTAATAACTGCCATATATCACCACCATATAATTTCCATGACCTACATCCTGTAGGGAATTCGATTTGGCAACAATTCTCACTGTTCACTCATGCTCTTGTTGAGTGAACACTCAACAAGTTGAGGTGAAAGCAACTTGAAAAAAAAACACTTTTGAAGAGAATACTCATTTTCTAAGTTTGAAGGAAAGGAAAGGAAAAAGAAAGAAAAAGAGAAGAAAGGAAGGAAGGAAGGAAGGAGAGTAAAGCAGCATAGACTAAATTTTAAAATGTAACAAGAAGATGGATTTTATATCAGTATGACAAAGAGCTACCACATGATTACCTGATTTTTCAAAAGATGAGGATTTAGTAATATAGACACTACTTTAATCAGCAATATAGACACCAGTACTGCAGGCCACTGTCAGAGAATATAACCTTGAATCACATACTCTGGCTCTTTTAGAAAGCCTTGTTAAGAGATGTGAGGTTTAAAGAAAGCCTAGAGTCATCTGTTGCTAACTTCAATCTACCGATTGTTCATTCAGGTCAAACCTCCAAAAGGATTTATACTTGGCCCCCATTAGCCTGAGCTACAGAAACATCTTCACTGAAGTGCACTTAAACGTTTTAACACCAACTCTTATTGCGTATCACTACAAGAGGTGGTATATGAAATGTGATTCTGCTTTTGCTAAAAATCTTGTGACTAAGGAAATTATTCAGCAGTTCCAATAATGAGGACAATACAAACCCTGTGTAAAGCCTGAGAAATTCACAAACCAGAGGAGACTAGAGAAACCAGATGACAAATTCAATGTGGTATTTAGGACTAAACATTAGAACAGGAAAAAAGATATTAGTGGGGAAACTGGTGAAATCCAAATTAACTCTGGAGTTTAATTAAGAATTGTGTACTGTGAAAATGAATATAGAAAACCCTATTTAAAAGGGACTCAGGAGCCAGGAAGGGGAGCTCTCACAACTTTCCACATGTGACAGCCCTTTGCAGACCCAATAGGAAGAAGCCTGTGCTTACACCTCAGCAGGAGGAAGGAAGATTTTCTCTTTGCCCAGCCACAGCCCAGCCAATGAGAAACTCTTACAACTCAGCCAATGAGAAGCCAGTATACTTCAAGTTCCTAGGTTAGTCCAATGGATTTTTTTGTTTACAACAGTCATCCCAACCTCCCCCTTTTCTCTCGGGAGGAGGATTCCTCTTTTGTTCTCCGGACTTGCCTATGGCTTCTCCTATAGCTTGCTTGCTCTGAATTGCAATTCCTCTCCTATTCCCAAATAAACCCACTTGGCTGGTAAAATAACTAGCCATATTGCTTTCAAAGTCGACATTACTTGGTGTCAGAGAATCCAGAGAAGACGCCCCAACAACTCTGAGGCTGAAGAGCAAATAGGTGCCTGTACCCACTGATCCCATTGAGCTCACTTCTTTCTCACAGACTCTTGAGTTTGAAGGTAATTTTTCTCCTGAACTCAAGCTCTACTCTCTTTGCACATTGAGCTCTCCAGGATTTTTCTGGGACCTGTTTGGGGAGGGTGGTGTTTAAAGGCTTTGTCCTTTTTGTGAGTACTCATTTGGTATTGGCCTGACTCCTTTGGAATCAGGCTGTTCCCCCTGGAACTGTGCATTTGGCCCAAATGCTTTGGAATCAGGCTGTTCCTATTGGAACTGTGCTCATTTCGCCTCACTCCTTTGCAGCCAGGCTGTTTAGTTTTTCTTTTGCTCTAGAGAAAAACCCTGGAAAACCCTAGAGAAAATCCTAGTCATCTAAATGCTCTAAGGGCAACCCCTTTCAGGAACATTGGCTGGCTTTATGTTTAAAAACTATGGTTCTTCCTCGTGTGCATTTTTAACTAAATGGACCAACTTGGCTAAAGATAATTTAGAACCTCAATGGCCATTATGGGGAACTTTCAATCTCCCAAAACTTATTTTTCTCAAAATTAAATTAGAAAGCTCCAAAATTTAAATTAAAAAAAAAAAAACTTGAATGGGATGCCTATTTTAATTGATACAATGAGGCTTCCAAATGTTTTCAGGATTTTAAAATTGCCTCTTTGCAAAATACTATTTCTAAATTAACTGAGGCAAATAATCAAAAGAAGTCAAAATGACTTCTGAGGCCTCCCTCCCCCCTACCCCCTAACCCCCCACCCTGTCTCGCTTGCAGCAACCATCTTGTGCTTAAGGCCCCATCTGGTGCCATTTTCTCTGTTCCTTTTTCAGGGTCTCACTTCCTCTCCCACTCTCTCATTCTAATCCTTTTGCTCAACTTCCCTTTTCCTCCCAAACTCTCCCTGCTCCCTCCTTTCCTGAACCTATTAAAACCTATCCCTTTAAAGTTAAGTCTTCTGAGGATCCAAATAAATCCCAAATTTTGCTCCCTGGACTCAAGCTGAAGTGTAAGCCATAGTTAAAGTGCATAGTTAAAGTAACTGAGGACCCCCACAGGTTTGCTGAAGAATTCAACATAGTCATTCAAATTTACCAACATGGTTTCTTAGATTATATTAATTAGTCCACATGCTTGTTTGTGAGGGTCAGGCCAAACATTGGATGAAACTTGCCCCACTGGGAATATCCTCACAAAGAGATTTAGAGAAACAGACCCCTAACTTTTAGCAAAATGCTAGAACACTCACTGGAAATCTCCACCAAGCAATTACCATAGCTTTTCCTAAGCCTGTTGGTTGAAACAAAATTCAGGCTAGCATATAAAAGCCTGATGAACCTGTTCATGACTATTATAAATCTGGTCTTTCTTTAGATGTTGAATCCACTCTGGTAGCATTTAATTCTATGTTTATAAAGAGGCTAAACCAGGGTCTTTCTCTTTTAGTTAAAAGTACCAGGATAGAATGGGAAACTATATCCACTCCAGATTTAGTTAACTTGGCAAATCAGCTTACCCACTCCCTAGATGATTCAACTTTTAGTTGATGATTCAACTAAAAGGAAGACCACCACAAGTCTTAAATTTCAACTCTGGAAAATGGAGGCCCCAAAATAAAACCAAAAAGCTCATGGTCTCCACTATTGCAAAAAGCCAGTACATTGGGAAAAATATTTTTATAAACTGAAGTGCTCCAGGAGCCTTAAGCCCCCTAACCAGCCTTTCCAGTATCCTTCTAATTCGAAGTGATGGGGCTTTGAGGAACAACAAGGACTTTTCCCAATCTTCCCTCTTAATCAGCTTGGAAAAATAACTCTCCAGACTGGGAATTGATCTCTCTCTTATCTCTTGGTGTCTTATTGCCACTGGAGCTACACTCTCAGTGCTCAACCCAGCTTCTATAAAGCAGCCCCTGCCTTGGAGTACTAAAATGGTCCAAATAGTGGGGGTCTCTAATAAACCTCAACAGGTTCCATTCTCTGAACCTATTCCCTTTGGCCTAGGCCTTTTGAGAGATACCCATCTTTTTCTCCTTAATTCCTCCTCTGCCACTATTCATTTACTGGGTCAAGATTTCTTAGAAAAATATTATGCTGGAATTTCTTTCTCCCAAAAGGGGTAACAATTCTGGAATTTGACAGTAACAATCAAAATGGCCAACCAAGTGAATTAAATGACCTCCAGACATCTTGTGTTTGTCCCACCTCTAGCAGCACTATGGCTGAGTCTAAGGATACTGATCATTTGTCCCTATTGGATCTGCTACTATCCTCTTTATGGAAAAAATCTTCCACCAATACTCAGCTGATGTTTTGCCACCTCAGCAGAGGGAAAGAAGATTTTCTCCTTGGCCAGCAACAGCCCAGCCAATGAGAGACTATCACAACTCAGCCAATGAAAAGCCACTATACTTCAAACTTCTGGTTTGTACCAATGGGCTTTTTGTTTATAATAGCCCCTCCCAACTCCCTGCTTTTGCTATAGCTTGACTGTTCCAAATTGTAATTCCTCTGCTATTTCCAACTAAACTCATTTTCCTTGTAAAATAACTAGCTGTTTTATTTTTAAGGTCAACAGTGCCAATTCCTTACTTTGGGCAAACATGCCATGGTTGTGTAAAATGTTAACGTTAGGAGAAACTGAGTGAGGAGTCTGCAGAAACACTGTACTATCTTTGCAACTTTTCCATGAATCTAAAATTATTACAAAATTAAGTTCATTTAGAAAGAAAAGGCTTGTGTGAGAAGCTTAGAGTTAGATATATATATATATATCCCAAGAGATTATATATGCTTTCTTCTTTTTTAACAATAAGTACCCACAACTTATTGTCCTTTTCTTTTTACTTTTGCTGTTCAGATGCTCAGAGCCAAATGCTACACTGGATTACATCGATTTCATTAATCCTTAGAGTTCTCATATTGTTTCCTTCATTTTCCCTTATCTTGGTTTCTCTTTAATATAAGGAATAAAGCCAAACCTTGTTGCATTTTTTCTCTTGTCATCATAAACCACCTCTAATCCTTTTGGGAAGGATGCTCTGCATTAATTATAGACCCGAAAAAATGTCCAAAGGCAGGGAAGCAAGATTATGAAGTCTCAGGAAGTCATGGGTCAGAATGAACAATTAAAGGGATCAGGCTCCTTTGGGCAGAAAGATGACTCAGGGGAGAAATGATGGTTGTCTTCAAATAACTGAAAGATTGCCCTTGAGAAAGCAGGGAAGACCTTGTTTGTGTGGCACCAAGACGCCAAACTCCAACCAAGGGGTGCACATCACTTGAGCAAGACTTAGATTCAGTATAAGGAAGAACTAACAAAACCAACCAATAGGGGAGTAGTTAGAACCCCTTCCCTAGTGATACTTAAAGGTATATAGATTGTTTTAACAGGATCTCCTATTTTTAAAAATCCTATTAAAATGCAGTAGTTCTGATTAAATGGGTAGCAAGACTCCAGTCTACACCATCTGTCAGGAATTCCGCTTTGAAGAGGTTAAACTAGATCTCCAAAGTTTCTTCCAGCTGAATATTCTGAATATAAAGGTAGTTCACGCTACAGTTCTGGAATGTGGAATGAATAAACATAACAATGGGTGACATTCATTAAATGCTTACTCTGTGTTGGGAGCTGGGGAGTGAGTTTCGAACATGTTATCTCTTAACTTTTGCACCAACTCTCCAAGCCGACTCAACGAGAAAGCTAATGTCTTCCTGGCCATGCATTTTCACACTGCTTTTGTCCATAATGGCAACATTTGTAAGCTAGCTTCAGCATGATACCCCAAAGGCAGAGTCTATGTTTGGAAAGAGGTACAGGTGAGTCAGGTGACCCATTTAGTCAACAGCCATGGCCTCGGCAATCAACTTAATAACATGTTGAGAAGATGCCAGGTCTATCTGTTCAGGAAGGAAATCTTCCCTTTAGCTAGCTTCAATCAGAACTTCCTTCTCTCTGTATTTGGGTTAATGCTGTGTCATGTATATAATGCAGCACCCACTAGCTGTGTGACCTTGGGCCAGTTACTAAACTTCCGTCCACCCCTCACACTTCCAGGGGGTCAGACAATTCTTCTGAGGACCCTGAATTCTAACATTATAGGTGATAAATGGAGGTTAACTAACACTTTCAACAACATCCAAAATACAAACAATGAACAAAGGATCATCTAAGTGTTTTATCTTGAGGTTTAAACTTTTATTTACCAGTGCTTTTTTGCCCACTTTTGATTGTTATCCTTAATACCCCTTGAGAAGTAATTATTGACCACTATTTTAACATCTACAAAATAAGGCTAGGGACCTTGCCCAGTGATTCAGCCCTTCTGACCCTGATGGGTTACCATGTTGGGACAGGTAAAATGAATCTTATGTGAGATCACGCTTCTGCCACAGGAGTGGGGCTGAAAATATAATGTTATTATATATCCAAGGGAACATTGGGAGCAGAATAGTATTGGTACTATGGAGAATCAAAACCAGGACTTTGGGGAGGGGATCTTGGTGCCCAAGAGGAATAGCATGTAGGACGAGAGTAAATGATTCCCACAGTTCAAGGGAGAGAGTAGTAACAGTTATAACAATTTGTCCCTGAGTCTCCAGGTACCATGTGGCACATACAGATCAGTCAGGTGCCACCCCTGCCCTCGATTACCAGCAGTTCACAAGAAAGACAAGAAAAGAACCAATAAATAAGGCAAACTGGGTTACATGCAATAAATAATAGTGATAGGGTATCAGAGAAAAAAAAGACAGATTCTGCCCAGAGAAGCTGGTCAGCTTTTTGGGCAAAGTGGCATCAGAAAGAGGCCTTAGGGATGGTAAGAGTTCTATATCTGAGGTTGGGGTGGGGGAGAAAAGGAGGTTCTAATCTGGAGGGCAAGCTATAAATAAGCACACAAAAGCAGCACAATTAAAATTCACTTTCTAAAAGGTCAGGGGGAGTGGGGAGACAGGACATAAGAATAAAAAGCAAGCTAGAGGGCTTAGTGTTTGCTAAGGAAGTCAGCCACACTTGGAGGGGCTGGGGGGATGCAAAGAGGTTTTCAGCCAGAAGAGGGGATCACAGCTGTGTTTTAGTAAGACTGCTCCAGGTCACCTGGGTGGCTCAGTCGGTTAAGCGTCCAACTTCGGCTCAGGTCATGATCTCATGGTCTGTGAGTTCGAGCCCAGTGTCAGGCTCTGTGCTGACGGCTCAGAGCCTGGAGCCTGCTTCAGATTCTGTGTCTTTCTCTCTCCGCCCCTCGCCCGCTCATGCATTGTCTCTCTCTCTCTCTCTCTCTGTCAAAAATAAATAAACATTAAAAAAAATTTTTTTAAAGACTGCTCCAGATGCAGTGAAGGAGTCATAACCAGAAGGAGAAGAGATAGAGGCAGGAAGCCCAGGTAGGAAGCTCTTATAATAGTCCAAATTCACATTATTAATGGGCTCGATTAGGGGCAGGACAGTGATATTGGAAATGATTCACTGTGGAGCTCTTTGGGATATTACCAGGGTTTCAGGTCCAGGTTTCTAGAGTATTGGTGACAGTAAGCAAGCATTTGTGCAGCACTTTGGAGTTTCCACACCACTTTCCCTTCCCTTTTCTCATAGCTGGGTTACACCAGTCTCCCTCGGGTGCTGCTCCCCTGCAGGTCTGTCTTTTCCACACGGTGATCCATTCCCAAGAGGCTATTAGAATCACGCTGCCAATGCATGTTCCCACTGGCTCAAGAACCTGAAGTGGTTCCCACTTCAACCTCTCAGATTCCTGGCAGAAAATGGAGAGGAAGGACTTCTGATTACTAACAGTCATCCTATTTCATCTACGTAGCGTGCCCCCTTGAGCCTGCTGCCAGCCAAGGTCTGTTTTCAGACATGCATGAGTGACTGGCTGGGTCCTGCTGTCAGTGTCTCTTCATGTCACTTGTCTGACTCCCCTCCATTCATCTATACCCCTCTTCTTCAATATCCAGCCAGCAACTCACCTCCAGGAAATCTGGGATTAGCTCACAGATGACCATTATCAACTGGGTAAACCCCCCAATTTTGGTTCCCTAGCTCCCCTGTCACTGCTGAAGACCAGCACCATCAAAGGTGGTCCTTCTGCCAAAAGGGACCGTTTCTACTCTCCCCGACCTGGCAGAAATCACAGCCCCCTGAACCTCTCCCCAACAGAGCTGCACACGCTGCAGAGACTTCCACTTCCCAAAGTCCCCAGGTTCCCCTTTATCCTCCACCTGTCCTCAGGGGAGTCAGGGGGCAAAATGTTCTAAGATGCCAACCAGGGCTCCCACCTCAACCTCATTTAAACCTGACTGCCCAGAGAACTCGCAGGTCCCAGAGTGACCTCCATCCTTCCTACCAGCAATCTGTCAGAAACAATGAAGGTGCCAACATTTCTTCAATGAAATGAAAGAGGATGTTCAGCCACACAGAGAAAGATAAAAACCGTAGATAACTGGATGAAGCGCTTGAAATCACTCAGTGGCCCAGCCATCTTTTAATTACCTTGGGAACAGGAGATAAGAATAATCGAAAGCTGAAGATAATCCATTAGTTTCAAAAGAAACCTTCCACATCAAGTGTGCAATTTAAAGTTGGTGCTCACAAGACACAAAAAGAGGCCAGTGACAGGTTTTCAGGAAGGAAGTAAAATCCAAAGGGAAGACACGAAAATGTTCTCCATAAATGCTAAGGATGGCACACTGCAGTTATTAACCACAATTCTATACTCTTTCCCATTAATGGAAAGGCTAAATCTTTTCCAAGTGTGACAAGTGGCATCTGATCACTCCCTAGGGATCCTCTGTTCTTTAGCCACTTAACAGTCACAATAAATTTTCTGTACTTCCATTTAAAACATTATTCTCCAGGGGGTATTCTAGTTTACTTTGAACAGCCTGTGACATATATCCCTAACCAACAGCAAAAATGCTTCATTCAACCCACCGAGGAGGCAGAAAAGTCTGCCTAGCCCAGGTAACTTTGAGCTGGGAAGTGCCCTGCTTGGAGTCTGGCTCCAACTCTAATTGGGCTGTCTCACTTTTACAGGTGGGAATGGTGAGTCTGGGGAGAGGCAAAGACACGTCTGGGGTCACACAACTAATTAGTAGCAAATCTGCACCAGGATCTGCAGCAGTTCTGGATCTCTTAAATGTGAGACTGTACCTAATTTACAATAGAAATTTCTCCCTATTTTTCTGTTCTTCCTATAACAGCCCAGGGTAGACATAGACATGCACCACCCAGACTCCCTCCCAGGAAGGACTGTGGTCCACTGTGGGAAGCCTGGTCTGCACACAGCCTACAGCTCTCCGCACCATGAGGGTCTGCCTCAATTGTAGAAGTGGACTTGTAGAAATGTCACCCAAAGTCACATCCTTCCCAGGGGAGCCTGTATCCATTGACTAAATAAGCCAGGATATAAAGACCCAGACATCTCTGCCTAATAGGGGCAACACTGGCAGGCAATATTCACTCCAGAGCTTCCCACTGGGCTAGCCAGGGTTTTGCCAGACCTGCATCACACTGTGATTTCTTCCTGTGCCCAGTCTTGTTTCCCTCCTTTTTCTTTCACAGATGCTGATTCCTAATAAACATCTCCCATCCCATACTTCTTAGCATCTGTTTCTGGAGCACCCTACCTGCCGCACTTGCCTCTCCGGGCTATGCCACACCCACACTCAACTGGCAACCACCTTCTCCTCAATTTTGTTCATCCTTGACTTGCCCACCCTAATTCTAGGCTTGAGCCCTCATTCTAGGCCACCCATTCAGGGCAGCCTTCCTTTCTTACCCATTCCCCAAGTCACCCCCTTTACCCTCACGTCCAACTCTCAAGATTGTGGTCTTCCTGCCTCCCCAGCCAACAATGTAACACAGGAGAAAAGAAGCCTAGGACAGCTGGACAGTCTCCCCACAGGCCTCTGCCCATCAATCCAAACCTGTACTGTGGCCTCCACTCATATGGGATGAGCCAGGTCCCAGGAATTGATCGAGCAGTTGCATGTAAGTGTGTAGGTGCCCCTGTGACTTATGCAGGGAAGCTGTAAATCACTCACACGCTGATGGCTCTCTTAACAGTTGCAGGGTTTGCTTTAGGAGGTGAGAAGTTGAATAAATATGACAGGAATTTGGTGGAAATACACAGGACATAGGTTCCAATGCAGTTTGACTATGTGGATAGGGTGACGATATGGCCTGTTTACCTGGAACATTTCTGATCTATGTCCATCATCACTGTATAATTATTAGTAGCATTGCCTTTCACTCTCAAAGTATCCCCATCTGGTATAATGTTATCACCCAGTATAGAGGATATGCAACTTCAGAGCAAGTCTGTCTGGCTGTCCATCAACCTCCCCAATCTTAGACATGCTGAGAGAATGAGATGTGGTGGTGCTGCGGATAGTAAGAATATGGTCCCAGGACAGACTTGGGTTAGAATAACCTCTGTACCAGGCACCAGCCATAGATGAGTTCCTTACTCTCTTGCTTTATCTGAAAAAAAAAAAAAAAACAAAAAACTGAAGTATGAAATATGCTCAGTTTATTATACATGGCTGTTGAGAATATCAAGCAAAAAAGGTAAATGATGCTTTGAAGCAATGAGGCCCCATTGAGATGTCAAGTATAGACGAAATGCCAACATAATAAATATTTGCTGAATGAATGATTGATTGAATGGAAAAGAGAGAGAGATGTTAGGTATAATTATTGCCAATATGTGGTAACGACAGTTAAGTCAGTGAGCCTCCTATGAAGAGGTAGAATCTAATTCCCCTGTCCTTGTATTGGGCTGGACTTAGAGACTCACTTCTAATGAAGAGAATGGGCAGAAGTGGCATTGTGTGACTTCCAAGGCTAGGTCATAAAAGATGCTCTTCCTCTCTTGGGATACTCTTCAGTCCCACCACCATAATGTGAGAACGCCCAGACAAAAATGGAGAAGCCAGGTCCTCAGCCCCAATCTAGGTCCTAACAACCAGAGAGCACTAACAGCCTTTGCGAGGACTCCAGCTCCTGTCATTATCTGATTGCAGCCTCATGAGAAACCCCAAGTGAGAACCACCTCCTAAACCCAGTTAAAAATAAAGGATTGTTTTTTTAAGAGAGAGAGAGAGATAAAGGAAGGAAGGAAGGAAGGAAGAAAAAGAAAGGGAAGGAAGAAAGCAAGGAAGGAAGGGAAGGAAGGGAGGGAGGGAGGCAGAAGGAAATTGGCATGTGTTCTGAGTTTCTCCTCTTGGTACAGACTGACTCCTAAGAATGTAAGAAGGGCTATACTAGGTGTGATTCAGCCTAAGCAGCTAGAAATTATGGCCCTGACAATAGCTTCTAGGGGAGTACCACTCAGGGCACTTGGGTTTCTTTAATAGCCAATTATGGCTGTCATCTCCACATTTATCTTAATCTTTGAAATTACTTTTTCAGGCACTACCCCCTCTTGGGATAATGGTTCCATAAGCTTCTTCCCTACGAAACTCTTCCAGAACTGGAAAAACAAATGCATGTTCGATTCATGTACTGCACTTACCATTTCAGAACTTACAATCATATTCACTCAAACTTCACCTTTCCAAGCTGAACCGTCTAGAATTTCTCATCACATCCCCTACTGGCAAACCAGTTCAGCAGCTAAAACATTCAAGGCCTATGGAGTCAGCATAAACTCCCAACGAAATGGGACATTACTAAGTAATTTATTTGTTACAATGTGTATGGTTTTCATTGGCTTTTAATTGGACGAAAGCATATGGGTTTTTACTTTGTTTAAAAGAATGAAATACATGTTGAAGGACTAGAAAATAAATACGTACGGCACTGAACTGAATATTAAGATTCTTATGTATGATTTTTATTACATGTTCAAAGTTAAATTTTTTCCTTAGGAATAAAGCTTCACAATCATAGTAGAAAACAGCCAGAAAATGTTTGCACACATCTTGCCACCCCTGCTCAAAAGCTTTCAGAATTATTATGCTGTGCCTTGCAGAATAGAGACTGCATTGCTCAAGTGGATGGTAGCCATCATCAGCCCCCTACTTTCCAACAAAATATCAGCTGTGATCAATCTCATCTACTCACGGACTCCCATACACACAGTGCTGTGTTGCCTCTCCCAGTTGCGTGTTTTGCCAACTCTGCCCCACACAGCTGGAAGTCCCCTTTTGTGTTTCTTTTCTGAATTCCAACTGTTTATAAGGATTGATATTTATGACTTCATCCTTTCCTAGAGGTCTTCCAAAGAACAAAAGGAGAATTTGCATTTTTTAATATGTTTATTTATTTTTGAGAGAGAGACAGAGCATGAGCAGGGAGGGGCCGAGAGAGAGGGAGACACAGAATCCGAAGCAGGCTCCAGGTTCTGAGCTGTCAGCACAGAGCCCAACACCAGGCTAGAACTCACAAATGGTGAGATCACGACCCGAGCTGAAGTCGGATGCTTAACTGACTGAGCCATCCAGGCACCTCTTGAATGTTTTTTAATTACACAAAACTTATTTTAGCTTGAAATCACCATATGAACCGTTTTATCGAAGGGCAATGTGTCTAAGATGCAATGTGGGATCTTAATGATCTTATTTTTTCCTATATCTTCAAGCATGTTACTGTTCCATTACCTGGAATTATTGTTACTCATCATCCCTCATCACTACTCATCAACTGTCCCCAACTATACTAAAAAATGATAATAATTATAGCTTTTAGGTGGAAGAATGATGGAATTGTCTGGAAAGATGAACCAGTAGTGAAGAAATCACTATCTTTCGGTTTTCCTATCGCTAAAAGAAATATATCATCTCTCAAGGGGCATAACAGATAACAGAAGGCGGGACATGCCGTCTTTGTAGTCTGCATTCAGCCTTCATTGGAAACAAATGACAATTCAGAATTTTTCATTTTCTACTCTTAAAGGCAAAGAAAAGAAAATGAACGGGAGAAGATATCTCAAATTATTAGACAACCAGAAGATGACATGAAAAGAGACAGACAACAGCACACTAGACCCAATTAATACGGTAAAATGTATCCCATAAGTGAAATCTCAGACAGTGAGTCCTCAAATGACACTATTCTCGTGATTTTTCTCAAATTTAAGAATCAACATATGAATAATGTGCTTTTAAGGACAAAAAGGGAAGATGGCATTTTCTTCTAGTTAGTCAGTCAAAGGAAGAACTTCTTCATGCAATAGGTTGTGACAGAACCTGGCTTATCCCATTTTGCTAAAAAGACATGTGACACCATTGTTTCATTTTTGACGGTGTTTGTGCCTCAGAACTTACTTGATACAAAGACGTTTGCCTTGTTTGGATTCTTATTAAAATTATAATCAAGTTGTTTTTCACTCTCCCTTTATTTTCACTTCTGTATTCACAAAATGACTTAAAATATAAAAGATCAATAAATAAACCATTGAGCCTTCCTGATGGTGACTATTTTTCTTTGTGTCTTGAGAGTTCAGGTCCAGCTGGAGCTCCACCTACCTTCTAGAACCTTCCCTCATGTTCCAGCCCACCCTGAATTTTCCTTCCAGAATTACCATCCCAAAACCCTTCTCCATACCAGGGGTTAAATGTGAGTTATAGATTTGCTTCCCTTCTTACCTTAACCAAGTCATAAAGCTCTTTAGGGCAACCTTATTTAGTCAGCAAACATTTGAGCACTGTGACTGGTGCTGTAGCAGCCCATACGGACATAACAGTAGGCAAATTAGACATCATCCTTGCCTTTATGGCACGTACTTCAGCTGCGGCAGTGCCCAAATGCAATCAAAGGAGAGTGCAGTGAAAAAAAGTCATAGCTTCAGTGTGAGACAGCCCTAGATTTGAATTCTGCTATCACTACTTCGTATTTGCAGGAACTTAGGAAAGTTTCTTTGCCTCTCGGAACCGTGTTCTCTTTGTCTGAAAGGTGGAGGTCCTATTGCCTTCCTTGAATGGGTGCGCATTGGCTTGCGCGGGCTGCCATAACAAAATACCACAGACTGGATGCCTTAAAAAGAAAATTCGATTCTGGATGAAGAGGTACAAACTTCCAGTTACAAACTAAATGAGTCACAGAGATGAACGGTACAACGTAGCAAATATAGTCAATAACCCTGTAACAACGCTGCACGGTGACTTTGCTTATCTTGGTGAGCGCTGAGTGTTGCACAGAATTGTTGAATGAATATGTTGTACTCCTGAAACTAGTATTACACTGTATGTTAATTACACTTCAGTTAAAAAGAGGGTGGAGTATCTAATTATTATTAAAGTCTTTTGGCTCCCAGGTCAAATTTTTTTTTTTTTACAAAATTCTTACAAGTTGAAATAACATAGCATGGTTGTTACAGCATCTATTCGTTAGACATTCTTATGACACTTTTTTCACATTGGGTCCAGCTAACCTGCACTTACTTCTTTATATGAGTCCTTCTGTGTGTGTCTCTCCTCACTCCCAAGCAAGAGTATAAAGTCCTGAACAATGGGAATCATACCTTCTGTTCATTTGCTACATTAATGAATTTAACACTGCATACAGTCAGTGCTTAATAAATGATATATCCTTGCACATGCCTAATGTAGCGGTGAAAACATAATAGGTACTTAGGACGTACTTGGTGATTGACTGTATAAGGACACCAGGTTGTTTTCACATACAAGGTTACAAGGAATGGGAGATACCCACATTTGGGGTCTGAAGAATGGATTCAAGCCTGGACTCTGCCACTTACTAGTATGTGACCTTAAGCATGTTACTTAACCTGACACTCCTTTCCATGTGTGTAAAATGAGAACAATAGTATCTAGTTTGCATGATTGTTTTTAGGTCTAAATGAGATGATGTCTGTGAAATCAGCTATCCTGGAATGTAGTGGAAGGATCAGTAAACATTAGCTGAATTTCTGAGAGTCTTTCTGAATGTGGATCTCTAGAGGTGAGGAGCCCAAATAAAACTGCTGTGTTCCCACCAGCATTTTCAAACAGGTGAAACTTGGTTCAAATGAACATCAGAAGTAGATTTAAAGTGGAAAGATGTGATAGAGATGTCCCAAAAGGGTAACGTGAGAAAATCTTGGTTTAGTCACTGGTCCTAGTCTTGGTGTCTTGGAATATTAAAACTTCCAGATTTTTCCAGCCCCCACAGGCATCCCCATTCCCACCAGACACACACACACACACACTAACACACTCACACACAGGTAGGAAGGTTTGTTCTGTGGGGCCCTTACCCCCTACCCTACCCCTCTCCATAGCCACTGGGGTCAAAGGTGAGGGGTAACAGATTCATGTTAAGCCATTTAGATTCTCTCTTTTTGTTGATTCCAGATATGGGGAAAGGAACTGCAAGATAATTCTGGAACATATTGTGCCAGAAAACACAGTGTTCAAAGATTAATAGCATCGGCTCAGGACACAAAAGCCAACTTGAAGCACTCTCACTGGCCAAATTTGGGAGCAATCTGAGTATCAAAAAAGAAAAATTACAGTAAGTGTTTCTAATACTTTGAGGTTGAGTTTTTTTTTAAGATATACATTCTATAGCTCCCCTAAAGATGAGGTTGGGGGCAGGGGCAGGGGATGGAGAAAACTCTTCTTTACAAAAATGCCACTTAAAAATAAAGAAGGAATGATAGAAAATTATTATTTTGCAAACTCCAAAATACTAATTGATTCAGGCAAAGTTCATTAAAAATATTAGATAAATTTATAGGGAAACAATCTCAAAGTTATCACCCACAGATTTCTTACTGATTAGAAAGTCAAAATGTATCATTACAATGGAAAGACTTTGTAGTTACTATATTAACTAAGTAATCAAACTTAATATCACTAGGAGTTATCCCCTGATGTGATGAAATGAGCAGTACACAACATCACCTAGATAATTGATTCACCAAAAAATATATTTCATCTTAACCTAATAATGAAGAAACACCAGTCAAATCCAGAAGGAAGGACATTCTATATGACAACTGGCCAGAATGTTTCAAAACAGTCAATATCAAGAGGGGTGCCTTGTTGGCTCAGTCAGTTGAGCATCTGATTCTTGATTTCAGCTCAGCACATGATCTCACAGTCATGAGATCAAGCCCTGCATCAGGCTCCACACTGGTGTGGAGCCTGCTTAAAGTCCTCTCCCTCCCTCCCTCTCTGCCCCTCCCCCACTGTGTATACTCACACTCTTTCAAAAAATTTTAAAAAAGAAAGAAAGAAACACAAAAGAAAGGCAGGATGACTGTTACAGATTTTTAAATGACCAAAGATATGCAATATAAAAATTTTGATTGGATCCTTGATAAAAAAATTATAAAGGAAAATGTGGGACACTTGGGAAATTTTAAATATATACTGGACCTTAAAATTTTCTTAGGGGCACCTGGGTGGCTCAGCCAGTTAAGTGTCCGACTTCGGCTCAGGTCATGATCTGGGTTTGAGCCCAGTGTTGGGCTCTGTGCTGACAGCTCAGAACCTGGAGCCTGCTTTGGATTCTGTGTCTCCCCCTCTCTGCCTTTCCCCTGCTCATGCTCTGTCTCTCTCTCTCTCTCAATAATAAATAAATGTTAAAAACAATTTTTAAAAATTTCTTAATGTTTATTTATTTTTGAGAGAGAGAGAGATAAAGAGAGACAGAGCACAAGCGGGGGAGGTGCAGAGAAAGAGGGAGACACAGAATCTGAAGCAGGCTCCAGGCTCTGAGCTGTCAACACAGAGCTGGATGCAGGGTTCGAACTCCCGAACGGCGAGGTCATGATCTGATCCGAAATCAGATGCTTAACTGACTGAACCACCCAGGTGTCCACTATATACTGGACATTAGATGATATTGTTGAATTGTGGTTAATTTTCTTAGGTGCAATAAGGGTATAGTTGTTCAAAAGACATCTCTACCTTAGGAGATCATGCTGAAGGATTCAAGTATCATGACTTTCAAATAGTTCAGCAAAAAAAACCAATGTGTGAGTGTGTATGGAGAGAGAGAAGGCACATGAACATGGAAAAATGTTAACAATTGATGAATTTCATGAAAGGTTTATTGTTCTGTTCTTTCAACTTTTCTACGGGTTTGAAATTTTTAATTCTAATAAAATCCAGCTTATCAATTCTTTCTTTCATGGACTGTTCTTTTGGTAGCATTTCTGAGATGTCATCTCCATACTCAAGGTCATCTAAGTTCTCTCCCATGTTATTTCTTGGAGTTTTATAGTTTTGTGTTTTACATTTGGGTCTACGATGGATTTTTGAGTTAATTTTTGTAAAGGGTGTAAGGTCTATGTCTACATGTATTTTTTTTACATGCGAATGTCAAGTTGTTCTAGCACCATTTGTTGAAAAGACTATCTTTGTTCCATTGTATTCCCTTTGCTTCTTTGTCAAAGATCAGTTGACTATATCTCTGTGGGTTTCCAGATTTTTTTATGCTTTCATTTTTATGCTTGGGGGGGGGGGTATAGTCTATTTTTTTTGTTACAATGAGCACACATTGCTTACAGAGTCAGAAAAATAACTATTTTCATTTTGGGGGGAAAACACCATTTCCTATTCCATAAATTGTCTTTCCATCTCTGGAAATGGTGGAGACAATTATTTGTGTGATGAAATATTCATTTAGCAAATATTTCAGTATGAGAGAATACTGAGTTGCTTGCAAAGACTCCGGATATATCTTGAACATCTTCTCATCTAAACTTAAGTGTTTTCTCCCTATTTTACCGCATAAATATTACAGCAACACATGAAACAAAATTCTGAAAAGAAGGAAAAATCACCATGTCAATGATTTCTCTCTTTCCTGTTTCCCACCAATCTATATCCATATCATTTACCCAGCTGTAATCATCTGGCCTTCCTTTACTGCTTTCTTCTGAATCTTCTGTTCATTAATTTAAAATCCCCTGCAATCCATTCATGTTTGGCAGATATACTGCTCTGTGTTAATCCTAAATGCATTTTTCAAGCTTCAAGGGCTACGGTGTGCTGCAGCCGGGATCCTGTCTCATTGTCATCTGTGTGCCCAGCTCCTAGCACAGTGCCTGCCCACCGAGGAGGCCCTCGGTCTGTGTTTGCTGAATGAATTAACCGGAATATGTAGTTATGCTGGCGGGGAGGGGATGGTCGGTGTGCGTTTAGACTGTGCACACACACGAAGCCATGGAATGCAAATAAGAATGTTTCCACCCCACCCCTGAGCCCTGACTCAGAGCCCTCTGGTGCCTTTTGTCTCCAAGCAGCAAGGAATCCAAGCAGAAAATTCACTATTAATGCTTCAATAAAACGTTCAGGTCCTGGATGCAGCCCCACGGAGGCGGCGTGGCAGCCTGGAACACAGATGTGCTACCTCGGGGGGGAGTCCCATTCTCATTTAGTCTTATCTGTCATTAGGATAGAAGCCTGAACTCCTGCGGCCTAGGACTAGATAACTCTTCCACATTGGTGGGCAACGGGACAAAAAAAAGGCAGAGCCAATGTTTGGCAAGCACCAGTTCGTTGCTGAAAAAGTTCCTCTCCTGGCGGTCTGCTCTCAGTTTTGTTATTATGTGACACAAGAGGTTAATCACCTAGCTTTCCCTCGGAGAAACAATTTCATTATCCTAACCAGCCAAGTGGCTTTGGATTTTTTTTTTCTTTTAGGCGCTGTGCTCTTATGATTCAACAAGACAAATTTTGCAAGTAACTCTAATGGCACCAGCTCATGTGGGTGCTGGTAAAAAGCTCTTTGATTGTAATGATCGTAGACAGAGCCGGAAGTACCAGCTGTATGTTTGTGTGTGGCCAGTAGAGACCCAGGGTGGGCAGAGGATATGCAGGAGGGAGAAGGTTACAACAAGGTTCTTAGGAAATATCTTTTAATTGAAGCAGAAAAAAATTGGACTTGGAGATCCGTTATTTTACTTTGCAAACGACTGAAACAATTTTCTTTCTCAAAAAAAAAAAATCTTTATTTTTATATTTTCCCCTTCCAGAACCATGAAATGGTCTAGGAAGGTAGTCATCTTGCATGAACAACAACACAATTTTGTGAAATGTCATTCTACGATTTACGCCAGCCACTTTTTGAACAGAGGGAGGAAGAAGGGGTCCTTCTTTGCTAGGCACAGGTTCAGACTGTCCCTGGCTGTTAGGGCTCTGATCGTGATGGTGAAGAGAGGTGGGAGTTGGTCTAGAAACTGGAAATGTCAAGAGGTTAGGAGATTTTCATGTGACATTATTTGCTGAAAAAATAGGAAGCTTTCAGGGCAGTTGCTTGACTATTTGTCTATTTCTTGTGGGATGAGGCTTCAGTCATCCAAACAGAACCAGCCACAGAGACTGATGAACACCTACACAGGTAGATACTCTCCTGCTTTCTCCAATCAATAAGTACTTAGTGTCAGTCCTAGCTTCACACTCCCAAAAGACCTCCTTGAACATTTCACCCCTTGTGCAGAAATCTTCAGTCTCTTCTGATTGCCAATGTACAATTACTGAGGCCACCATTCAAGACCTTCTATTTCTCATGCAGACCGAATGTCCAGCCCCTTCTACCACTCTCTTCTGCAAAGGCTCCTCTGTTTCAGTTCACCTGTCCTGTCCACTCTCTCCTACATCCTCCCATCTCTACTTATCCAGATACCACCCATCTTTCAAGTCCCAGCTCAAATCTTCCCTTTTGGCCAAGCCTTTCCTACCATCCCAGCCAGAGGGGAATTCATCACCCTTAAATGCCCACCCATCCTGTGCTAACAGCGTAACGGCCTTATGCAGTTCACCCTTGAATGATACAGATTTGAACTGTGCAGGCCCACTCATACATGGGTCCACTTACACATGGACTTTCTACAGTACAGTACCATAAACATATTTTTCTCTTCTTTATGATTTTCTTAAAAACATTTCCTTTTTCTATAGCTTACTTTACTGAAAAGAATACTGTATGTAATACATGTAACATATAAAATACGTGTTGTTTATGCTATCAGTAAGCCTTCTGGTCAACAATAGGCTATTAGTTTTGAGGAAGTCAAAATTACACATGTATTTTCTTTTATTCTTTAAAAAAAAATTTTAATGTTTATTTATTTTTGAGAGAGAGACAGAGCACAAGCAGGAGAGGGGCAGAGAGAGAGGGAGACAGAATCTGAAGCAGGCTCTAGGCTCCGAGCAGTCCACACAGAGCCCAACGCAGGGCTTGAACTCATGAATCACGAGATCATGACCTGAGCCAAAGTCGAGTGGATGTTCAACCGCCTGAGCCACCCAGGCACCCCTCCATGTATTTTCCTTTCCATGGTTGGCGGGGGGGGGGGGGGGGGGGGGGGGGGGAGGCGGAGGGGGTGGTTGGCACCCCAGCCGCCACATTGTTCAAGGGTCAACTGTACATCCCTTTTTAGCTCTTGCAGTTTATCTTCCAAGCTAGACTGTGAGCTCTTTGAGTGCTGGGATTTTTATTATATTTCATTCACTCTCTTGCCTATTAATATGTTCCTTGTGCATATCAACAAATAGTTGTTGTTTAACACATGCATGTGGGATTGGTTGACTTTGGTGTGCTTGGCTCTGTGCTCACTGGAGAGAAATAGGAGAGAATACAAATTGCTTCCCTCTGGTGGTTTACAGTCTTCCTGGCCAGGCAAGATATCAACCCCCACGACCACCCCACAGAGAACAGCAGGGGCACACTATCCAATGCAAACTGCAAATCTGAATACAAAACACTGTCCAGAAAAGTGCTATGGAAGTTCAGGAAAGGAAAAGGCCAATTTTTAATTAGTTATAAGAGGTAGTGTTACTTGAGATGGTCTTAAGGGATAATCGGTGTGTTTTCTATCTGTGAGGTAGCTCAGAGTTTTCAAAGCCCCTTCATTTACATTAACTGTATAAATTTTACACCACCACTGTTAGGTATTACTATGTCCCTTTTTAAAGAATAAGAGTAGAAGGTCTGGGGCACCTGGGTGGCTCAGTCAGTTGAGTGTCCAACTTCGGCTCGGGTCATGATCTCACGGCTCATGAGTTCGAGCCCCGTGTCGGGCTCTGTGCTGACAGCTCAGAGCCTGGAGCCTGCTTCGGATTCTGTGTCTCCCTCTCACTGCTCCTCTCCCGCTTGCACTCTCTCTCTCTCTCAAAACTAAATAAATGTTAAAAAATTTTTTTAAAAATGTATAAGAGTACAAGGTCCTAAAAGCAGGTGTGACTTGGCCAAAGTCACATGGCAGGAAAAGGGCTGAGACTCCAACCCGGGTCTTTAGAGTTCAAGTCCAATGGGCTCTGTAGTGCACCTCCACTATCTTCCAACCCTATCACTCTTTGCCTTTAAATTGGAATTTTGGAGCAAGGGATTGAAGAAATCTGAAAATGCTGCTTAGAAAATATTCTGCAAGCTGCTGTATATAGGCGAGATTGAAGAAAGATGGAGAGCTGGAGCTCTAACAAATGGCAATAAAGATGAAATGATTACATTCGATAACACCCTGGGTACAGGATGTGGAAAGAGCAAGAAGGAAGTCCGTTCAAGACAAATTTCCTGCCCAGATTTCTCAGTGTCAGTCCAGTACGGAAGTGTTGGACCCCATTCTAGGGGGTTGAGAGGGGTGATACCTGTAGGTGGCCAGCAGCTTCCTAATTCTGGGGTCAGAGCAAGGCTTGAATGATAGAAGGCTCCCAAGAAACCTGCGAAGAAAAGCACTTCTGAAATACTGAAGAGCATCATCCCATATTGTAGGCCCTTTTGAACGATAGGTGTTTGGTGGCCTTGGAACGTGATTTCTCGGACGATGTCTCATCATCATTGGCATATGGTTAATAAATTGGTTGTTATTCCTAGAGTTAATAGTAATACCGAGTTGTAGTGAAATCATATTGCTAATCCTGAAGTTATTAGAGGGCTAAAAGAGCTCCTGTGAGTGGTCATGGACTCAGGTTAACTACGTGATATGCATGGGTTTGGTGGGTCATTAAGTATTGTTGTGTAAGTATAGGCTCACTAACAAGGTGAAGATATAAGCTTGAATAAGGGCTACAGCAAATTCAAGGACTGTTAGTAAGACAAGAATGATGAAGGTGATCAGAGTGACAGAGGTGCTAATACTTATTAAGGCTAAAGTAGCCCCTCCAATTAGATGGGGCCTGCAGTGATGTTGGCTATTAGTCGTACGGCTGAGGCTATTGGTTGGATGGAGAGGCTAATAGTTTCAATAATTACAAGCATAGGAATTAAAGGAAGAGGCATTCCCTGGGGTAAGAAGTGAGCTAAGGATGCTTTTGTTTTATAACGGAATCCAGTAACTACAGTACCGGCTCATAGAGGGATGGCCATCCCTAGGTTTATTGATAATTGAGTGGTAGGGGTGAATGAATGTGGTAATAGGCCTAGCAGATGTGGGCAGGAGTTAGTTAAGGGGGCTATGACAATATCCTTGTGGGCATCAATGTGACATCTGGAGATCTTGAAGGTATTGGAAATATGGCATCCAAAGCTCAAGGGGAGATGTGGACAGCAGCGGGACCTAAGAGTCCCCACAAGGGGTGGAGCTGTGGAAGAAAATGAGCTTGCACACAAAACTCATGCCTAATCTGACAGAGAAACAAGCTGGAGAGGGGTTTGTGTCTACAATGTGGAACATGCACTTATTTATAGGGAGTAATGGAATATTAGGATATCGGAGCCACCCCTGGCATTCAGATACTGACCCCACAGAGAAAAACCGCACCATCCTACAAACTTCTCAGGAACCATGATCTGAAGTGCCCAAAGTGGCTAGATGCCTTCTTACTCTGAGCATGGCATGTCTGCAGTTGCTCTGTTCTGCACATTCCAAGTTTCAGGATACACCTCCCAGTGGTGCTGAGACTCTTAAGACATAGCCATGAAAACTGCATGGATGGGGGCACCTGGGTGGCTCAGTCGGTTGAGCGTCTGACTTCAGCTCAGGTCATGATCTTGGGCTCTGTGAGTTCGAGCCCGCGTCGAGCCAGGCTCTGTGCTGACAGCTCAGAGCCTGAAGCCTGCTTCAGATTCTGTGTTTCCCTCTCTCTCTCTGCCCCTCCCCTGCTCATGCTCTGTCTCTCTCTGTCTCGAAAATGAATAAACATTACCAAAAAAAAAATTTTTTTAAATGCATGGATGTTCCAGGAACACTGTGATATGTCAAAGCGGGATGTACATTATCAGCTTGGTGTCTGGGGATACCAGTGCCCGAGCCTGGGGGCCAGAGGGTAGAAAAAATCCACTGTGCACGCTAGTCACCCACTAACACATAGTGATCTTTAGTTCCCTTTCTGGAACTATTATCTAATGGCACAGTATCATTTCCCTCCTGTTATAGGCTGAACTGGGTTCTCCCCACCAAGAAAAATTCATATGCTGAGGTCCTAACCCCCAACACTTCAGAATGTGACTGTATTTGGAGACAGGGCCTCTACAGAAACGATTATGGATAAATAAGACCATTAGGTGGGCCCTAATCCAATATGGCTGGTGTTCTTATAAGAAGAGGAGATTATGGGGTGCCCGGGTGGCTCAGTTGGTTAAGCATCCAACTTCAGCTCAGATCATGATATCACAGTTTGTGAGTTCAAGCCCCACATCAGGCTCTGTGCTGACAGCTCAGAGCCTGGAGTCTGCTTCAGATTCTGTGTCTCCCTCTCCCTCTGCTCCTCCCCCGCTTGTGCTCTCTCTCTTTCTCTCTCTCAAAAATAAGCATTTAAATAAAAAATATAATAAAAAGAGGAGATTAGGACACAGACACACAGAGGGACGATCATGTGAGGACACAGGGAGAAAATGGCCTCTCCTGCAAGCCAAGGAGAGAGGCCTCAAGAGACACCAACCCTGCGACACCTTGATTTTAGATTTCCAGCCTCCAGAACTGTGAGAAAATAAGTGCCTGTTGCTGAAGACCCCCAGTCCGTGGTACTTTGCTATGGTGGCCGGAGCAGACTAATGTCCCAGCAGTCCTCATACTCACCCACATTGAAGCCCTGCTGTCACTTTTCTCCTACTCAGATCCTGCTGTCGATCATCTGCATCTCAACATTTCACTCAAAACAGAAGATAGACATCATGCCCTCTCTCCCTTCTCACTTGAACTTCTCTTTAACCTCTAATCTGATCTACAATTAGCACCTTACTGTGTGCTTTCTAATTCTTTTTTTTTTTTAATGTTCATTTATTTTTGAGAAAGAGACAGAGCACGAGCACGGGAGGGGCAGAGAGATTGAGAGACACAGAATCTGAAGCAGGTTCCAGGCTCTGAGCTGTCAGCACAGAGTCTGACGCAGGGCTCGAACTCACGAGCTGCGAGAGAGATCATGACCTAAGTCGAAGTCGGATACTAAACGATACTCAATTGACTGAGCCACCCAGGCGCCCCTTTCTAATTCTTAAGTTGTCTGAGACACTATAGTATACCCTGTCCGAGCCACCATTCATTATCATATGTCTTGTCCGCCAGGCCAGCTTCTTGAGGCAGACACCTGTGTCCAGGTCCTTCTTGTTCTCACATCGCCTAGCATAGCACTCGAATACTCTGAGTAGTCAAACTTACACTTGTAAAGGTCAAACTGGTTGTTTGCCTTAAAATTATATTTGACTAGGTCTTCATTTAAAACCCATCTCTGGGGCGCCTGGGTGGCTCAGTCGGTTGAGCGTCCGACTTCAGCTCAGGTCATGATCTCGTGGTCCGTGAGTTTGAGCCCCGCGTCGGGCTCTGGGCTGATGGCTCAGAGCCTGGAGCCTGCTTCCGATTCTGTGTCTCCCTCTCTCTCTGCCCCTCCCCCATTCATGCTCTGTCTCTCTCTGTCTCAAAAATAAATAAACATTTAAAAAAAATTTTAAGGAGGTTCCGGAAGATGGCGGCGTAGGAGGACGCGGGACTCACAGCGCGTCCTGCCGATCACTTAGATTCCACCTACACCTGCCTAAAGAACCCAGAAAACCGCCAGAGGATTAGCAGAAGGGAGTCTCCAGAGTCAAGCGCAGACTAGAGGCCCACGGAAGAGGGTAGGAAGGGCGGCGAGGCGGTGCGCGCTCCACGGACTGGCGGGAGGGAGCCGGGGCGGAGGGGCGGCTCACCGGCCAAGCAGAGCCCCCGAGTCTGGCTGGCAAAAGCGGAGGGGCCGGACAGACTGTGTTCCGACAGCAAGCGCGACTTAGCGTCTGGGAGGTCATAAGTTAACAGCTCTGCTCAGAAAGCGGGAAGGCTGGAGGACAAAGGGAGGGAGAGCTGCTGAGCCCCCGGACGGCAGAGCTCAGCTTGGCGGGGAACAAAGGCGCCAGCGCCATCTCCCCCGCCCATCCCCCAGCCAAAATCCCAAAGGGAACCAGTTCCTGCCAGGGAACTTGCTCGCTCCGCGCAAACACCCAACTCTGTGCTTCTGCGGAGCCAAACCTCCAGCAGCGGATCTGACTCCCTCCCGCTGCCACAGGGCTCCTCCTGAAGTGGATCACCTAAGGAGAAGCGAGCTAAGCCTGCCCCTCCAGCCCCCGTGCACCTTGCCTACCCACCCCAGCTAATACGCCAGATCCCCAGCAACACAAGCCTGGCAGTGTGCAAGTAGCCCAGACGGGACACGCCACCCCACAGTGAATCCCGCCCCTAAGAGAGGGGAAGAGAAGGCACACACCAGTCTGACTGTGACCCCAGCGGTGGGCTGGGGGCAGACATCGGGTCGGACTGCGGCCCCGCCCACTAACTCCAGTTATACACCACAGCACAGGGGAAGTGCCCTGCAGGTCCTCACCACGCCAGGGACTCTCCAAAATGACCAAACGGAAGAATTCCCCTCAGAAGAATCTCCAGGAAATAACAACAGCTAATGAACTGATCAAAAAGGATTTAAATAATATAACAGAAAGTGAATTTAGAATAATAGTCATAAAATTAATCGCTGGGCTTGAAAACAGTATACAGGACAGCAGAGAATCTCTTGCCACAAAGATCGAGGGACTAAGGAACAGTCACGAGGAGCTGAAAAACGCTTTAAACGAAATGCAAAACAAAATGGAAACCACGATGGCTCGGCTTGAAGAGGCAGAGGAGAGAATAGGTGAACTAGAAGATAAAGTTATGGAGAAAGAGGAAGCTGAAAGAAAGAGAGATAAAAAAATCCAGGAGTATGAGGGGAAAATTAGAGAACTAAGTGATACACTAAAAAAAAAAATAATATACGCATAATTGGTATCCCAGAGGAGGAAGAGAGAGGGAAAGGTGCTGAAGGGGTACTTGAACAAATTATAGCTGAGAACTTCCCTGAACTGGGGAAGGAAAAAGGCATTGAAATCCAAGAGGCACAGAGAACTCCCTTCAGACGTAACTTGAATCGATCTTCTGCACGACATATCATAGTGAAACTGGCAAAATACAAGGATAAAGAGAAAATTCTGAAAGCAGCAAGGGATAAACGTGCCCTCACATATAAAGGGAGACCTATAAGACTCGTGACTGATCTCTCCTTTGAAACTTGGCAGGCCAGAAAGGCTTGGCACGATATCTACAGTGTGCTAAACAGAAAAAATATGCAGCCGAGAATCCTTTATCCAGCAAGTCTGTCATTTAGAATAGAAGGAGAGATAAAGGTCTTCCCAAACAAACAAAAACTGAAGGAATTTGTCACCACGAAACCAGCCCTACAAGAGATCCTAAGGGGGATCCTGTGAGACAAAGTACCAGAGACATCACTACAAGCATAAAACATACAGACATCACAATGACTCTAAACCCGTATCTTTCTATAATAACACTGAATGTAAATGGATTAAATGCGCCAACTAAAAGACATAGGGTATCAGAATGGATAAAAAAACAAGACCCATCTATTTGCTGTCTACAAGAGACTCATTTTAGATCTGAGGACACCTTTAGATTGAGAGTGAGGGGATGGAGAACTATTTATCATGCTCCTGGAAGCCAAAAGAAAGCTGGAGTAGCCATACTTATATCAGACAAACTAGACTTTAAATTAAAGGCTGTAACAAGAGATGAAGAAGGGCATTATATAATAATCACAGGGTCTATCCACCAGGAAGAGCTAACTATTATAAATGTCTATGCGCCAAATACCCGAGCCCCCAGATATATAAAACAATTACTCATAAACATAAGCAACCTTATTGATAAGAATGTGGTCATTGCAGGGGACTTTAACACCCCACTTACAGAAATGGATAGATCATCTAGACACACAGTCAATAAAGAAACAAGGGCCCTGAATGATACATTGGATCAGATGGACTTGACAGATATATTTAGAACTCTGCATCCCAAAGCAACAGAATATACTTTCTTCTCGAGTGCACATGGAACATTCTCCAAGATAGATCATATACTGGGTCACAAAACAGCCCTTCATAAGTTTACAAGAATTGAAATTATACCATGCATACTTTCAGACCACAATGCTATGAAGCTTGAAATCAACCACAGGAAAAAGTCTGGAAAACCTCCAAAAGCATGGAGGTTAAAGAACACCCTACTAACGAATGAGTGGGTCAACCAGGCAATTAGAGAAGAAATTAAAACATATATGGAAACAAACGAAAATGAAAATACAACAATCCAAACGCTTTGGGATGCAGCGAAGGCAGTCCTGAGAGGAAAATACATTGCAATCCAGGCCTATCTCAAGAAACAAGAAAAATCCCAAATACAAAATCTAACAGCACACCTAAAGGAAATAGAAGCAGAACAGCAAAGGCAGCCTAAACCCAGCAGAAGAAGAGAAATAATAAAGATCAGAGCAGAAATAAACAATATAGAATCTAAAAAAACTGTAGAGCAGATCAACGAAACCAAGAGTTGGTTTTTTGAAAAAATAAACAAAATTGACAAACCTCTAGCCAGGCTTCTCAAAAAGAAAAGGGAGATGACCCAAACAGATAAAATCATGAATGAAAATGGAATGATTACAACCAATCCCTCAGAGATACAAACAATTATCAGGGAATACTATGAAAAATTATATGCCAGCAAATTGGACAACCTGGAAGAAATGGACAAATTTCTAAACACCCACACTCTTCCAAAACTCAATCAGGAGGAAATAGAAAGCTTGAACAGACCCATAACCAGCGAAGAAATTGAATCGGTTATCAAAAATCTCCCAACAAATAAGAGTCCAGGACCAGACGGCTTCCCAGGGGAGTTCTACCAGACATTTAAAGCAGAGATAATACCTATCCTTCTCAAGCTATTCCAAGAAATAGAAAGGGAAGGAAAACTTCCAGACTCATTCTATGAAGCCAGTATTACTTTGATTCCTAAACCAGACAGAGACCCAGTAAAAAAAGAGAACTACAGGCCAATATCCCTGATGAATATGGATGCAAAAATTCTTAATAAGATACTAGCAAATCGAATTCAACAGCATATAAAAAGAATTATTCACCATGATCAAGTGGGATTCATTCCTGGGATGCAGGGCTGGTTCAACATTCGCAAATCGATCAACGTGATACATCACATTAACAAAAAAAAAGAGAAGAACCATATGATCCTGTCAATCGATGCAGAAAAGGCCTTTGACAAAATCCAGCACCCTTTCTTAATAAAAACCCTTGAGAAAATCGGGATAGAAGGAACATACTTAAAGATCATAAAGGCCATTTATGAAAAGCCCACAGCTAACATCATCCTCAACGGGGAAAAACTGAGAGCTTTTTCCCTGAGATCAGGAACACGACAGGGATGCCCACTGTCACCGCTGCTGTTTAATATAGTGCTGGAAGTTCTAGCATCAGCAATCAGACAACAAAAGGAAATCAAAGGCATCAAAATTGGCAAAGATGAAGTCAAGCTTTCGCTTTTTGCAGATGACATGATATTATACATGGAAAATCCGATAGACTCCACCAAAAGTCTGCTAGAACTGATACATGAATTCAGCAAAGTTGCAGGATACAAAATCAATGTGCAGAAATCAGTTGCATTCTTATACACTAACAATGAAGCAACAGAAAGACAAATGAAGAAACTGATCCCATTCACAATTGCACCAAGAAGCATAAAATACCTAGGAATAAATCTAACCAAAGATGTAAAAGATCTGTATGCTGAAAACTATAGAAAGCTTATGCAGGTAATTGAAGAAGATATAAAGAAATGGAAAGACATTCCGTGCTCATGGATTGGAAGAATAAATATTGTCAAAATGTCAATACTACCCAAAGCTATCTACACATTCAATGCAATCCCAATCAAAATTGCACCAGCATTCTTCTCGAAACTAGAACAAGCAATCCTAAAATTCATATGGAACCACAAAAGGCCCCGAATAGCCAAAGTAATTTTGAAGAAGAAGACCAAAGCAGGAGGCATCACAATCCCAGAATTTAGCCTCTACTACAAAGCTGTCATCATCAAGACAGCATGGTATTGGCATAAAAACAGACACATAGACCAATGGAATAGAATAGAAACCCCAGAACTAGACCCACAAACATATGGCCAACTCATCTTTGACAAAGCAGGAAAGAACATCCAATGGAAAAAAGACAGTCTCTTTAACAAATGGTGCTGGGAGAACTGGACAGCAACATGCAGAAGGTTGAAACTAGACCACTTTCTCACACCATTCACAAAAATAAACTCAAAATGGATAAAGGACCTGAATGTGAGACAGGAAACCATCAAAACCTTAGAGGAGAAAGCAGGAAAAGACCTCTCTGACCTCAGCCGTAGCAATCTCTTACTCGGCACATCCCCAAAGGCAAGGGAATTAAAAGCATAAGTGAATTACTGGGACCTTATGAAGATAAAAAGCTTCTGCACAGCAAAGGAAACAACCAACAAAACTAAAAGGCAACCAACGGAATGGGAAAAGATATTTGCAAATGACACATCGGACAAAGGGCTAGTATCCAAAATCTATAAAGAGCTCATCAAACTCCACACCTGAAAAACAAATAACCCAGTGAAGAAATGGGCAGAAAACATGAATAGACACTTCTCTAAAGAAGACATCCGGATGGCCAACAGGCACATGAAAAGATGTTCAACGTCGCTCCTTATCAGGGAAATACAAATCAAAACCACACTCAGATACCACCTCACGCCAGTCAGAGTGGCCAAAATGAAGAAATCAGGAGACTATAGATGCTGGAGAGGATGTGGAGAAACAGGAACCCTCTTGCACTGTTGGTGGGAATGCAAATTGGTGCAGCCGCTCTGGAAAGCAGTGTGGAGGTTCCTCAGAAAATTAAAAATAGACCTACCCTATGACCCAGCAATAGCACTGCTAGGAATTTATCCAAGGGATACAGGAGTACTGATGCATAGGGGCACCTGTACCCCAATGTTTATAGCAGCACTCTCAACAATAGCCAAATTATGGAAAGAGCCTAAATGTCCATCAACTGATGAATGGATAAAGAAATTGTGGTTTATATACACAATGGAATACTACGTGGCAATGAGAAAAAATGAAATATGGCCTTTTGTAGCAACATGGATGGAACTGGAGAGTGTGATGCTAAGTGAAATAAGCCATACAGAGAAAGACAGATACCATATGGTTTCACTCTTATGTGGATCCTGAGAAACGTAACAGAAACCCATGGGGGAGGGGAAGGAAAAAAAAAAAAAAAAAGAGGTTAGAGTGGGAGAGAGCCAAAGCATAAGAGACTGTTAAAAACTGAGAACAAACTGAGGGTTGATGGGGGGTGGGAGGGAGGGCAGGGTGGGTGATGGGTATTGAGGAGGGCACCTTTTGGGATGAGCACTGGGTGTTGTATGGAAACCAATTTGACAGTAAATTTCATATATTAAAAAAATAATAATAATAAAAAAATAAAAATAAAAAAAATTTTAATAAATAAATAAATAAAACCCATCTCTTACTGATCACTAAAATTCAAGTTTCCCTCAATTGCTCAAAAATCCATTCATTGTTGGAAGCAAGGTTGTAGAGAAACATGGGTTTGTTTTAAAATTTTGTCCAAAGCAACATTTTTCTACATATGTCTCCTAAGGGGGGGAAAAAAAACAAGAGCAAAAATAAACTACTGGGAATACGCGCAATGGAGGAAATTATCAACAAATGAAAATATAACCTAATATATGAGAAAAGATACTTGCAAATGACATATCCAATAAGGGGGTAATATCCAAAGTATGTGAAGAACTTACACGACTCAACAACAACAAAAAAACAAATAATCCAAATAAAAATGGACAGAGAACCTGAATAGACACTTTTCTAAAGAAGACATCCAGATGGCCAACAGACACATGAAAAGATGGTCAGCATCACTAATAATCAGGGAGATGCCAATCAAAACCACAATGAGATGACACCTTACATTTACCAGATGGCTAGAATCAAAAAGATAAGAAATAGCAAATGCTGGTGAGGATGTGAAGAAAAAGAAACCCACATGCACTGTTGGTGAGAATGTGAATTGGTGCAACAACTGTGGAAAACAGTATGGAGTTTCCTCAAAAAGTAAAAATAGAACTACTGTATGATCCAGTAAATTCCACTACTGGGCATTTACCCAAAGAAAACAAAAACACTAATTCAAAAATATATATGCACCCTTATGTTTGTTGCAGCATTATTTACCATAACCAAGATTTGGAAGCAACGCAAGTGTTGGGTTAGATAGATGGATGGAGAAAGAAGAGGTGGGATTTATATATGCTGGAATATTACTCAGCCAAAAAAAAAAAAAAAAAAAGAATGAGATCTTGCCATTTGCAACAGCATGGGTGGACCTAGAGGGTATTATGCCAAGTGAAATAAGCCAGAGAAAGACAAATACTATATGAGTTTACTTATATGTGGAATCTAAAAAAACAAATGAAGGGGCACCCGGGTGGTTCAGTCAGTTGAGCTTCTGACTCTTAATTTCAGCTCAGGTTATGATCCCAAGTTTTGTGAGATCAAACCCCTCATCAGGCTCCATGCTGAACATGAAGCCTGCTTAAGCTTCTCTCTCTCTCTTTCTCTCTCTTCCCCTCTCCCCCGCTTGCAGGTTCTCTCTCTCAAATAAAAAAGTAATAAAAAAATAAAAAACAAGTGAATAAACTAACAAACAAAAAGCAGAAACAGACCTATAAATACAGGGAACAAACTGGTGGTTACCAGAGAGGAAGAGGGTACAGGGTTGGGCAAGATGGGTGAAGGGGAGTGGGAGATACAGGCTCCCAGTTATGAAATGAATAAGCCACAGGGATGAAAAGTACAGCAGAGGGAATATAATCATGGTATCATAATAGTATTATATGGTGACTGATGGTAGCTAAACCTGTGGTGAGCACAGCATAATGGACATGTTGAATCACTATGTTGTACACCTGAAACTAATGTAACATTGAGTGTCAACTGTACTTTAAAAAAAAAAAAAAGGAAAAAGGAAAACAGACTTAATACTTTAAAGTTCTCTGTTGATAAGATAAAAACAGACAGGGAGGCAAACCATAAGAGACTCTTAAATACAGAGAACAAACTGAGGGTTGCTACATGTAGGGGAGGGGTAGGGGGTGGGGAGGTTAAATGGGCGATGGGCATTAAGAGGGCACTTGTTGGGATGAGCACTGGGTGTTGTACGTAAGTGATGAATCACTGGGCTCTATTCCTGAAACCAATATTGCACTGTATGTTTGCTAACTTGGATTTAAATAATATTTTAAAAATAAGTGAAGATAAAAATGAATAAAAATAAAGTTCTCTGTTGCAACAAGCAGGGATGTTTTTCTCTAAAAAATAAACAAATAAATAAATATAATAAAAGTCTGTTTGTGTTCCAATTGGAGGTGTTTTAAAATGTGAAGAGGGTTCGCCCTCTTTGGAAATAAGAAGCAGCTTTTCCAGCTGGGACCCTGCTAGTGTGGTTACTAAGGAGACCAATTGGCTGTAGGTGCTGTAATTAATCAGTAAACTCTGAGCAGCCAAAAACCTGATGGTGAGAGGCTCTTTACGTTGAGAGGGGAAAATTGCTGGGTGGGTGGAGGTTCCAGGAGTTCACTGTGGGAGCCTAGCTATGGCTGCCTTCTTCCCCTTATACTCTCTTTACTGAAATTTTCTGGTGGCGGTTTTAAAAGCTTCTAACGGCTGCCTCAAAACTTACCCATCTGAACAGAATGGAGTCTAATTCTTGCAGCCCCTTTGGCTTGGGTGTCTCTATTGCAAGAGGACGGCAAGATGGTACAAGCAGAAGTGAACGGCCGTTGCCTCGTAATCGCTAGAGATAGGCTGTGTGACCTTTCCTCACCAATGATTTTAATAAATGTACACTGTCAGAAAAGCAGAGGACAGCGTATTCTTCAATGACCAGTTATCACACCTAAGGGAAGGCTATGGACCGGAAGGTGCCATGATTCAGGGGCAAAGTGCCCAGGAGAAAGTCTTTATGTGATTGTGAGTATACCCAATTTGCACCCTTTCTAATCTTCTCTGGCTTTTGGTTCTTATACCCCCCACAGAACAATGGTTGTAAAGTCCCGTCCTAGATTCATTCCTGCCCTTCCCCTCCGTGCATTATAGGAGACGACCCTATCAGAATATGTAGCTTCATTCAACCCAAAGAGAACTTCTGGGTCATTTGGCTCAACTCTTTCATTTGCTATGAGGCGAGAAGAGTTCAAAGAAGCTGTGACTTCTCACTGTTGTGCTTTCTTTCCCTCAACTGCATGGGAAGAAAAGCACTTGGCTACCAAACACCCTGGGAATGACCAGGTGCTCAAAGGCAGGTATATCATTCAAGATGATTTTCTTACTGTATGTGACAGAAAATCCAAATAAGTGGCTTAAACAAAACATGGTAGATTAGAGTTATCAATGGCTCCAGTGAATAGCCTCTGTGGAGCCACCCCCTTCGCCCTATGACTTTGTAGTTTCCACCCAACCTGGCTCTGGACTGGCCTTGAGTCACTGCCTTGAGCCAGTAAATGCAGCAAAAGCAGTGGAGTGCCAGCTCTGAGCTTAGGTCTCAAGTGATACTACGTGCATCTGCTGGTTTCCTTGCTTGATTATACTTGCTTGGGCTTGCACCTCAGCCTTGCTATGAAACTATGCCAGACCAGCCTGTTGAAGGGATCCGAAAGACACATGAAGGATAAGACAAATGGAGGAGAACCAAGGTGCCCCCAGTTAACAGCAGCCAACTTCCTGAAGCCAACACACAACTGACTGCAGATTCATGAGGAAGCCAAACTGAGATCAAAAGAATCACCCTGCCGAAAATGGCCAGTTTGCAGTATCACGAGCCACATAAAGGATTTGTTTAAGCCTCTCACTTTGGTGTGGCTTGTTATGCAGCAATAGCTAGCTGAACTCTGACTGATACTTAAAATAAAAATCTCAGGTTTTTCTCTTGAAAAAAAAAAAAAAAAGTTGAGGTTGGAAATCCAGGATGGATATGGCATCTCCATAGTCATCAGGGACCCAGAATTCTTCTGTCTTTATGCATCACCATCTTTAGTTCATGGCTTTCATCCTCAAAGTTGTCTCATGACCCAAGATAGCTACTAGAGTTCCAGCCATCACATTTGTGTTCCAGGCAGAAAGGAAGGAGAGCAAAGAAGACGCTTTGTCTAGTTGAATTGGCCCCCTTTAAAAGATTTCCTGGAAGCCCCACCCAATGACTAGCAACTTGATTCTCATTGGCTACCTTTAGCTTTGAAGAAGGCTGGGTAGCAGAGCACATTGCCACCTAGAATACAATCAAGGTTACTGTTTAGTAAGAAAGAACAGAGGAATGAGTATCAGGAAGGCAACCAGGAATATCTGCCCCATTATGTGCGAAATCAAACTCCATGCCTACATTCCAACATACATCAGGATGCAAAACTGACCACATATCATGCTAATTGTTCAGAGTTCAGAGTGGTGGCTTTGACCTGTAATAACAACAAAGTGTAAGTTTCAGGCACTAGAGATCTAAAATTAGGGTATGTTGGTCTCCTGGACCCTTTTGCTATGAATACAGATGGAAGGGAAGTTGTCTTCTTAGAACTTGTTGATCTTAACTTGGCGCAGGTGCTTCCTCACTTGCTTTCTATTTTTTTTGAGATGTAATTTACATAACATGAAATTCACTGTTTTAAAGGACATAATTCCGTGGTTTTCAGTATATCCACAATGTTGTGCAACCATCAGCACTATCTAATTCCAGAACGTTTCAATCACCCACCCCCTAAAAAAAAACCATGCCATTAGCAGTCAAAGCAGATGCTTTCTTTCATCCTTCCCCACCGTTCTTAGGTCCATGAGAGAGCCAGATTTGCCACTCTCGAGGCAAATAGAGGGTGCTTGAACTTCTTGAATGACATAGCCTCATGTCTTGGGATTCTGGAATATTTTTGCATCTTCTCAGGAGAGCCAAGGAGGAAGTCATGGGGCAATTCGCCTAGGGCCAAAGAAAGGAGGGATCCCCAAGAATGCTGCAGATTTAAACATGGCCTGCCTGGGCTGACCATGATCTGCCTTCCCCGTGGGAAGGGAAGGAGGCTCCACACTGAGTGGCGGGGGCATCTCCAACAGCTTCTGAGACTCCAAAGCACTCGGGGGCAACGCCCTAAGGTACAGCAGCAGCTCTGAAAGTACTCTGTTGTGACACTAGCTGTTGACAGGGAATTGTCAGATTCAGTTGGTCTTATTTAACATGAAGAGGACGAAGGGGGTGCAGCACTCATTTATTAAAGGTCTCCTATGTTCCAAATAGAAACAGAATCTCGTTTTTCTACTCACAAGCACCCTGGGCAGTAGCATACCCATTTTACAGAGGAAGGACCTGAGGTTCTCAAAGAGAAGTAACTTGCTCTGACAGAAGCCAGAATCTCAGACACTTCACTCTGAGTTGAAAGGCTCAGCATTTTACATTGTGCCAGGCTGCGGGCACCTGCAAAATGCCTCCTGACTTGACCCATCGCAGGTAGAACCACTCCCTGGAGTGGCCTTATAGTTGCCGCCCGTGGGGCATTTGCAGTAAAGGGGGCTTGGCTTAGCCCAGCTCTGGGCTTCCCTGTGCCGGTGGGAGCTTCGTGTGAGATTCCCCCTCCTTCTGCCCGCTTCCTACTCTTTACTCCTTGTGCAAAAGGGTTGTTCAAGGAGACTCCAGGATTGGGGTCTGCCTCGTCACTGTCACCAGGAGTCTTTTTTTCTGACTTGCCAGAGCTCCCCATCAGCCCTCGCCGTGCCTCTGGAAGCAAAGGGAAGGCAGCTGTGGGATCCTGGCTGAACAGAGTCCAGGTAAAGCAGGCTTGAGAATGGATGGATGGTGGGGGGAGGCTGGGGTGTCACAGGTCTGAGCACAGAGCCAAGGGGGCGGGGAGCAGCCAGGGAGGATTGTAGGTTCTGCTATTCGCTTGATTAAGGGGGTCAGCGTGTGTATGTGTCATCGAGGTGGGCAGGGAAGGGGAGGGCTGAGCGGGTGGGGGGAGGATATATATATGCTGGTGTGGCTGATACGGCGGAACCGAGCCTCACATCCGAAGGAGCCAGGCTACTGACAGCTCTCAGGTAGGCAACTGCATGCGAACCCCAGCCCCAAGACAAACAGCTGGGAGCCCGGGGCTCTCTCCTCACCCTCTCTTTGTCCAGGGTGGATGCCGCTGGCCTCCTGGGGAATTATTTCTTCGTTCGTCTTAGTTTCAGTGCTCAGATGGGGGGTAGGAGGGGAGGGCTGAGGTTTTTATCCTGAAGAGACGCAGAAGAAGAAAGAGCTGAACTTGGAAATGAGAAAAGTTTTGATTCCCCAGATGCGGCCCCTACTGAGAAAAGGTGGATGCAGGAGTGGGATTAGGGGAGGAGCAGGCACTGGGGCAGGGGACTTGCCTTTCAGGGCATCCTTGTGAGTGATTTTTCTCTGTGGCTGACTTCCTTTCTTTCCTTTCCCTCGTAGTGTATTCAGGCTGGTTTTCAACATACCACTGAACTTGATTTGGGTTTGAGTTTTTCTGTCCTGAGGGAACCCTTCTCCCTTATGCACTGAATAGAAATTGCTAGTAATGATGTGGGGAAAAGTGGGACCCGGGGCGCCGTGCTCGACCAGTACAGTGCTGAACAGGGCCACTGTGTGTGAATCCCAAGTAGATTTCTGCAGGGATGACCTTGGACTCCCAGACCCTGAATTATGTGGCGGTTTCTTCTCTTTCTTTGCATGTTTCTCCTCCTGCCCACCTCTCCCACTAAAAGGTCTCTGAGGGTCCTGATGAATATAACGTTCAGAAGTCATCCAAACTCTTGCTCTTTCTCAGCCTCCTTTCTGTCTCCTTTGTGCGCCTCTCTCTCTCTCTCTCCCCCTGCCCCATGTGTGTCTCCTTCCCCTCCCTTCAGTACCCCTCCCCCCCATCTCACTTTGAACATGGGCAAGTTCTGGGGGAATTTCAAGTAAAGCAGGATGATTCGGGAAATGGACTATTTAAAGCAAGCTGCTTTGGACTTGAATACCCTGATCCTGGGCTTAAACATCTGTGTTTCGCTTCCTCGAGCAGCCCATAATTGCCCCAATTATAACCAATAACATTGTTCGGCAGACTAACAAAAGATGAGCTTTGCATGGCATTTGCCAGCAAGCCTAAACCAGAGTTTTCAACATAGAAGGGGGAAAGTAACTGCCTGGCTTCTTATCAAAACCTCCCAAAGAAATTGCTGCTTTCTCATTGCCTGTGGGTGGTTGCTCCTTTTTCGCATTTATAAAGTATGGCAGGCAAATATTCAATATACTTCCACTGATGCTGTGATACCTTTAACAGAAAAGATTAGTGTTCCTTTGGGCTTGCTGAGTCCTCTGCAGGCGAGGGTGCCTGCAAAGACTGTCTTCAACCACCGCCCTAGTAAAAGAAGCAGTTTCCACCGTTCTGCATGCTGCCGTTCGAGGGCACTGTGGCCCATCCTGGGGCTGTTTTGGGGGTGCAGCTCTGTTCTCCATGGGGCACGAGCCCCTGCTTTATCAGCTGAAGGCTGAGGGTACTCCAGGATTTAGAGGATGCAGGAGATTTTGCATTGTCAATGAAGGGAGTAATTGCAGGATTAGGCTCAAACCCGTGCTCTCTGGAGCCTATGACAGGAGCTGTCACAAAGCTATTCTGTATTCAATCAATCAGGTATTTATCATCTACACTCCACCAGGCAGGGAAGTGCATGGCGGGGGCCGGTGGATTCAACAGAGGCGACAATAACAGCCTTTTCCATGCGTACAATGATTTACATCTTCACGCTTTCACACCCATTATCCCCAGCAACAGCCCTGTGAGGTAGTGTCATTATCTCCTTGTTGCAGTTGAAGAAATTGAAGCTGAGAGGCTAAATAATGTGTTCAGGACTGAACTGGACTGAGCCCTGTGAGGACTGAGTCCAGCCCACCTGGCTTCTGCACACCACCCCCTCAGGGCCCAGGGTGCTTACCAACTAATGGGGGGGGGGGGGCAGTGGGGGGGAAGGGGACAAACAATTAGAAGACAATGCAAGGCTGGCTGTAATTAAGTCCTAAATTGCACGGTCCAGACAGCAAGTGCTGGAGGGATTTGGAAGAAGGAACACATGCTCCAGAGATTCCAGGGGCAGGCAAAGAGGTAAAATTTGGATGGGTCAAGGGCTTTGGAGAGGGAGGTGGCAGCCAGGACAAAGGCACAGAAGGAGGGCAAAAGAATTCATTTTTATTGAAACCTACTATGTGCCAGGCAGTGAGCTAAACTTCTCTACGTGCTTATTCCTTGCTGATAAACCCCACGTTCCCTATACACAGTAGGGATGTGAGGTTTAGGGTGAGTGTGCTATGTTTTCGTCAGCATGGTTCAGTGCGCCCCACCCCATAGCCCCACTGCTCCCAAAGCCCATGATGGAAACTTGCAATCTACCCATCACCCCACATCTGGAGCTACATCCTTGGGAGGGGGTGGGCCCTTCTCAGAAAACGGAGTCATCATGACAGCATCTTGCAGTGGCTTGAATGGCTGAGAATTCATTAAGCACACTGGATTTTTCTAAACACTTTTATTTAAATGCCTATAGGTGCTCCCACTGTCTAACATGAAGGTTTCCCACTAACCACAAACCGTGAGATTTGGGGCACATCAAATCTGGGGGCAAGCTGATTTTTTCTGGGCATTTCCCTAGATAGGCTACTATCACATTCAGTCTTGACTTTCTGTGATCCTGTGGTTTTGCAAATATTGGCTGCTGCCTCAGCATTGCAGAAACAAGTTTTGCCAGCTCTGAAGGGCCTGGCTTGGCAGGTGAAGTGCAAAGCTTGCTTCCAAGGAGTCCAAGTCCCAGTGAAAATATCAGTGAATCACCACACAGCAAAGGCTCAGAGCCAGCCTCCCCTCTTTCCCCAACCCCGCACGCCCCATTCATCATTTCATTCATTCAGCCAAGAAACACGTGATGATCCTGACAGACGCTGAGTAGTGCTAAATGCGGGAGGAAGACTGTCAAACTGTCCTCTGCCTCCTTGGAACCCACATCCATGTAGCTGAATGCTAACGAGTGTAGGCTAATGGTCTGCAAAAGGAGCATGGATGCCCAGCAACCCACTGGGCTTTGGGATATTAAATCCTTATTTTTTATGCTATTGCTCTTACTTTGCACTGTACTGGGTTTTATAATGTATAGAACTTATAAGTAAGTTGGGAATGTGTGCTCAAAATGGATTGCTGGAGGTACAAAGTTAAAGAAGTTTGAAGATGATAGGTCTAGATTCATTGCTCTTTTGCTTATTTGTATTTTTGAATCTTATTGAAAGACCATTAAGTGATTTTGTTATAAAAGTACATAAAAGCCTTTTAAAAATCCATTTACATTATTTTGACAGTGTATGTGGAACCGTGGGCAATTCAAAGTTACGGGAGATCAAATTTAAGAGCGATACCTTTCCAAGGGCATCTGGGTAGCTCAGTCGATTGAGCTGGACAACTCTTGATGTCTGCTCAGATCTTGATCTCAGGGTTGTGAGTTCGAGCCCTGCATTGGGCTTCAAGCAGGGTGTGGAGACTGCTTAAAAAAAAAAAAAAGGTGTTACCTTTCTAACTTTGTGGCAGCTTTGACAGGAAATGTGTCTGTTGCCCTGCCCCAGGTCCTCTCCTGAGCCCCAGCTGTGTCCACCTCTGTCCCGTGCTGCCCCGAAGCCACTGCCTCATGAAACCCTCATCTTTCCTCCCTGTTCCCTCCTTCCTTCTTGCTTCCTCTTACCAGGAGAGCACAAATATCTGGGTATTTATAAAATAAAAAATATTAACCTTCTAACCCAATTGCCTCTTTCTAGAGAAGGGGAAACTGAGGCCCACAGAAAGAAAAGCTCTTGCTCAAGATCCCACAGGTAACTACAAAGTAGAAGTTGGAGCCCAGGCCTCTTGCTTCAAGGCACAGGGCTCTCATTCATTGTTCACCAGCACCAGGCACACTTGGTCTCTGTAGGACGGGGGACTTGCTTTGCTCTCCACCTCCTCTATGCTCACTGCCTCCTTCCAGGTGGAAGCTTAGAGCAGAAGAAGGACCTTTTGGGATGTAAGTGCATTAGTCAGAGGAGGAAAAGACATTACAGACGCCTTCCTCAGTAATAGCTGGTAAACAAGCAAAATCTCAGTGTAGGAGTCCTGTCTGCAATGGGTCAAAGAAATGGGGGGTGTAGAAGATAAACCCTGTGCCTGTAGGCAATGAAAAATTCTTCTACGAAGGGGAGGCAACAATAAGGATGTCACAATCAGAGAGGGGAAGCCTAGGGTTCAGGTCCTTAGAAAGAATTCACTTACATGGAGACAGACAGCTGCAGAGATCAACGAGTAGCCTAGTGAGAGCATGAGCTTGGAAATCAGAGGGGCTTGAGGCTCACCTCTGCTGCTCCAAGTTACTTCTCTTCTTCCAGTCTCAGTTTTCTCAGCTGTAAAATGGGGATAATAGCACTTATTCCATAGGATGGATGCTTACAAAGCAATTAGGACAGCACCTGGCACATCGTATTATGAATATAATAGTGATAGGATTACTGTTAAATACAAAGAGAGACTATTCCAGTGAGATTCCGCCAGAATCTGCCAACCTTTCTGAAGCAGAATCAGAATATAGAATTTATGGTTTCCCAGAACACACAATTTGATGTTCAAACACCTGAGGTTAAGCCCTGGCTCTGCTATTTATAAGCTGGATAATCTTTGGCAAGTTGCTTAACCCCTATGAACTTATGTGCCTCTCAAAAAGAGGTATATTATTTTCTTTAAATTTTTTCATGTTTATTTATTTTGAGAGAGAGTCAGAGCACGAGCAGGGGAGGGGCAGAGAGAGAGACCCACACAGAATCCGAAGCAGGCTCCAGGCTCTGAGCTGTCAGCACAGAGCCCATCACGGGGCTCAAACTCACGAACTGCGAGATCATGCCCTGAGCCGAAGTCTGCTTAACCGACTGAGCCACCCAGGGGCCCCAAAAAGAAGTATACTATTAACCCTAGATGATAGGGTTTTATATGAATATGAAAAGCATTCGTTACCTGTAGAAGAGCAGTATCTTCACGCACAGTTGATGAGAACAACATCTACACATATGTGCCTCTATCAGGAGGCCCCTCCTCCCTTCTCCACTAAAAGCTCCAAAATTACAGGCTTTCTCATAGGTCACGAGACAAAACTCAATTAACTTTTTGCTTCATACGTAATCCTCCAAACAGATAAGCAACTAATTATATTGCCCTTGGAAGGAAGATTACATGCAAATAGATTAAGGCTAACACACAGTGGTATTTTGTCTTCATAAACCGTGAGGCACAATTAAATTTAGGAGGTGTCACTACTGAAATAAAAGGTAATTAAACATTTCTTTATTCAATAAGAGATGTCCAGATTATAGTATCACCACATGGACGTGTTAGCCTGAGCGTGGGTCGCCAAGTGAAATACAAGTAAATACAGGTAAAATTCCAACATATTCCGGGCAGTTTTATCTTACTGACTGTCAGTACTGTGCAATAAATGACAACCACCTGTCATGATCCCCACTGTGCAGGTGAGAAGACAAACACTCTCGGAGGTAAGATAATTTGCCCAGAGTCGCACAAAGAGTAAAGATGAAATATAAATATAACCCATGAATTAACTAATTCCTCACCCTCATTTTATTTTTTTTTTATTTTTTTATTTTTTTATTTGAGAGAGAGAGAGAGAGCATGCACACGCGAGTGGGGGAGGGGCAGTGAGAGAGCATCCCAGGCAGGCTCCATGCTCACATGGAGCTTGATGTGGGGCTTGATCTCATCACCCTGGAATCATGACTTGAGCTGAAATCGAAAAGTCGGACGCTCGGGGCGCCTGGGTGGCTCAGTCGGTTAAGCGGCCGACTTCGGCTCAGGTCATGATCTCGCGGTCCGTGAGTTCGAGCCCCGCGTCGGGCTCTGTGCTGACGGCTCAGAGCCTGGAGCCTGTTTCAGATTCTGTGTCTCCCTCTCTCTGACCCTCCCCCGTTCGTGCTCTGTCTCTCTCTGTCTCAAAAATAAATAAACGTTAAAAAAAATTAAAAAAAAAAAAAAAAAAAAAGTCGGACGCTCAACCAACCGAGCCACTCAGGAGCCCCACTTGCCTTCATTGTAATTGACATGAACTTGTACACAGAGCTACAAAAAAAAGCATGTAGATGTTGTTGAGATTTCTGACAAATGAAAAACTTCTACTGAGTTTTTAATACAGTTCAAAATCTAACTTAACCTAGAATGCAATTGTACTAGGTGTTGTGAGGAGTATACCAAAGGGTACAAAATATGGTCCCCTTTGTAAGGATTAATTAGATTTACTTTGAGCTTTCACTTACATTGATGTCACTGAAATATCACAACCAGGATAGGCCTGAGATGGGCATATGTGGTCGGACCCATTTTAAGGATTCTTTGAATTGGAGGGAATAAATAGCTTTGTGTGTGGACGGTTTTTGCATAATAGGTGGAGTCACTTTTCCAAAATGAGGAGTGGGAAGGACACAGAGGGTAGGGTGGTTGGAGACTGGAAGAGCGACGTATCAGGGACCAGCCGGAGGGCCAAGCTAATGCCAAGTAAATTCGACAAGGTTTGCCAAGTGCCAAACCAAGGACAGCTCATATTTTACATGCAGGGAGGCTCTCAAACACATTTTACACGTTAAATGTCCCAGGAGCTCATCTTCTTTCTTCACCTCACCCTAAAAACCCATTTACCCGGAATTTGAGATAACAAACATCAATCAATCCACCAGGCATTTCCTGAATGTACAAGTAGCCGCAGTTAATGAGGTTCATGAAAAACCTCAGCTGGAGAGCATTTCATTAACATCTGTCACAACTTATCAGCTCAGCCTATGCAAACATTATGTATTGCAATTGTGTATTGGGAAGGAAACAGTCCCTTTTCTCCTAGCCTTCCCTTTCCTCTGTGACGTACAGGCACTGCCATCACGTGGCCATAGAGGGCACAGCCATGCCATTCTGGACAAGTTCTACACAAATGTCCCTTTAAGTAGAATGACTCAAGTGTAGTAGATTAAGAAATGTAAAGGCAAGTCTCAAGTTAAACAAAAGACATATGCAAGCAGTCCTCAAAAGAGTCTTTAAGTGTGATGAGCTTCTGTGGCTGGCGTACCAACAGCTATTTAACCTGCAAATTTACCATACAACACTATTCCAACCATGCCCTCACAGCCATTTGTAACCAGTCTTCTGCCACAGCAGGCATGGGGTTCCAGATTAGGATGGCATCTTGCCTTGCTCTGGAACAACGTGGTGCCCACCCCTCCCCAGGGGTCTTGAACTGAACAATTAGCTAATGGACATGTTGTCAGTTACACGGGTCCCGAAGTGGCTCCTGTGCCATTAGTGGGGCCGATGCTCCTAGACACTCCTCAACTCTATGGTAACTAAGAACAAAAAGTGTTCCTAAAAGTCTCCACTGTCACTTATCAGACTTTCTGAGCACCTCTTAGGTGCCTGTTCACCCTGTGCTGGGTGCTGGAAATACAGAGAACCATAGAACATGGTTTCCACCCTTTAGGAAGTCACAGTCCAGTGGGAGAAATAAATACCTAAGTCGAAGTTTACAGTATAATGTCATAAGTGCCATGTGAGAGACAATGATAGTGTTATAAAGTGAAGGCTATGTACTGGGGCTCTTTCTTTCTTTCTTTCTTTTCCTTCTTTTTTTTTTTTTTTTTTTTTTTTTTTTAAGTAGGCTTCATGCCCAGCACAAAGCCCATCATGGGGCCTGAACTCACGACCATGAGATCAAGACCTGAGCTGAGATCAAGAGTCAGACACTTAACCAACTGAGCCACCCAGGTGCCCCTGGGTATAGTTCTGGTTATGTGCCAGGTGCTATTTTAACTGCTTACAAACATCAACACATTCATCATCATATGAGATAGGTACAATTATTGTCCAGTTTTTACAGATGAGGAACTGAGAGGTTGAGTTGCAGGTATGGAATCTGAACCCAGTCACTCTGCAATGATGAGCAGGTAAGAAAATCACAACTCTATCACACAGGTCTGTTGTGCCTGTTTGACAGGCCCCTGAGGCTCTGTGCCTTCCCACTGTGATATGTTTCACGATGCCATAGAAGCAGAGGAGATTCATCTAACTCAGACCAGGGGTTAGAGATGGCTTTCCAGAGGGGATAACTCTTGAGATGTGTCAGAAGTTTGAGGTGGAGACAACTAGTCTGTGCAGAAAGAAGATCATTTGCCAAGATACAAATGCATTAAGGACAGGATAGAATTGGGAGCTATACATGATTCGCTAGGACCAGAAGAGACAGCAGGGTGAATGATAGGAGAGAACGCTACAAAAAGCAGGCAGGAGGAATACTAAGTCCCATTGGAGGTTACAGATTTATTTTAAGTATGAAGTGATGGCATCAGATGTGGACATGGCTTGGTGGGAGGCCAGATCATTAGGTGGACTAATTAGGGGTCATCACAATAACCAAGGCAATAAGTCTCAATTACAGCACTGGCCCTTGGGATAGAGAAGAAAAATGCGTATGATATGTTTATTTGTATAGGTGTTTGTCTTCATTGTTCATTAGCCCTGGACATCCCATCACCTGTAGGATAAAGCCCAAACCCTTTTGATGGCAAACAAGACATGGTTCCATCTGGACCAAACCTCTCTTTTTAGCAGGGAGCTTCCCTCAGGGAGTGTGGGCAGGTGGCCCCAGTACATCGGCCTGTTTGCCTCACAGGCTGTGAGCCTGACTCTGCCTCTCCAAAGGCTATTTCTCGGGCCGCTCAGATGCCCTCTTCTTTGTCCTCTTGGAAAACTGTCATTCATTCAAAACCCATCTCAAATGTCACCTCTTTGACTTAACAAACACTAGGATGCCTGGGGGGCTCAGTTGGTTAAGTGTCCCACTGCGGCTTAGGTCATGATCTTATGGTTCATGAGTTCGAGCCCTGCATCAGGCTCTGTGCTGACAGCTCGGAGCCTGGATCCTGCTTCAGATTCTGTGTCTCCCTCTCTCCCTGCCCCTCCCTTGCTCACACTCTGTCTCTCTCTCTCTCAAAAATAAAGAAACATTAACAAAATAAAAAACAAAACACTGATTGAGCATCTTTTAGTGGACATCCTCTTGGTAGGAGATGCTTGGATGACACACAAGAAGGGCTGGGGGAGTCTCCCAATATGGCCATTGGGTGAATTCAACTGCAGGATCCCCTTCCTTCTCTTATTGACCCTCTCCATTCCACATCCGTCTTCTCCCAGGGCTTCCCGGACTTTAGCATGTGTATGGATCCCCTGAAGATCTTGCTAAAAAGGCAGATCAAATTCAGTGGTTCTTGGTTCCTGCCTGAAATTCTGCATTTCTAGCAAGACCCCAGCTGATGTTGATGCTGGACTGCAGACTGCATTTAAGTAGCAAGGCTTATACATTTTCTTAGTTTTGTCTGATGAAAAAGCAATCAAGGCGATAATTTTTATTTCTCTACGCTGGACTCTGTTGAGGTAAAATTTACATATAGGGAAATGCACACAGGTTTTGGCAAATGTATACCCCCCCTGCGACCTATACCTCAATCAAGAACATTCACAACATTGCCAGAAAGTTCCTTTGTTCCCTTTCCATTTAATCTTCCAAATACAGATGTTTCTACAGGGACCCAAAATGATGCAGTCTAAGGAAATAGCTTTTTGATTCAGGAGGCTTGCTCACAGGATAAATTTAAAGAGGAACAGGAAAAACCGCACATCTTTCAGGCCATCCTACATAAAAATTATACACTACTGGTCCAACTAATAATAATTTGAGCTATTATCTTAGTGTCTTTGTTCATTTTTCAATAAATAACTCCACATACCTGGTCCTGTGTTTTGGATGGCCTCGCAGGGTGGACATACTGGCCCTGTGCTCAGGAAGCAAGCTCACCTCTCGCAGGGGAAACAGACAAGGAATCTGGGAGCTTCCTGGAAGAGCAAATTCTGGGATGTGGGGCTTTCCTGGCTGAGGCAGGGAAGGCTGGGGAGGAGGAGACAAAGGACACGAGTCATCCATGAACCTCACTGCACATGTCTCACTCATGCACGGCACTTTGCCAAACCTCCTTACAGATCTCATCTCTTCGCAATGGCCCTATGACGAGACAGGTAGCACTATCCCCCTTTTACAGACATGAAAACTGAAGCTTGGAGAGGTTGTCTTACAGCCACAAGTTAGTAAGTTGCAAAGTGAGGTCTGTATGCCCCTGGAAGTGCTTGTGCACGTCGAGGCCAGCTAGGTGGCAGGAATCACAGGGGTGCTCCGCCTAGGATCCCAGACACTCACCCCTGCATGAATGGTAGGCCTGGCTGGCAGGAGCAAGCCTCTTGTATCCTTGACAACCCGCTCCCTCCTGGGAGGCGAATCTTGGGCCTGGCGCCGTCCCCTCTGGTGGCATCCCCTGTGTGAGACCCCCCCAGAAAGGCTGTTCTAATTGCGGCGCACCCTCACTTCTTTTAGTATTTTAGCCCCCTGCTTCCTGCTCCTGCACCATGAAAATCCTGCTTTGTGACCTCCTGCTGCTCAGCCTCTTCTCCAGCGTGTCCAGCAGCTGCCAGAAGGACTGTCTGACCTGCAGAGAGAAGCTCCGCCCAGCTCTTGACAGCTTCAACCTTGAGGTAGGCCATGGAACGCCCTCCGTCTTCTTCTCCCTCCTTCCTCCAACCCAGAATGAGAAATTAAGGCCTTGCCCAGGGGGCATGTGACTCACCTGGTGCCACGTGGTAGATAGGAAACAGATGCTGACTTTAGCATCTTCTAAATGCAAACTCTGTCATCTTTCCCCTTTTCCACTTCAAATAAAGACCTGCCTGTGCTGCCATTTTGTTCCCATTATTAAATAATACATACTCATTTTAGAGAATTTGGCAAATTCAGAGAAGTGTAACAGAAGAACGTTACTTTAATCCCACCTGTCAGAGAAAGAGTCCTGGTTTTTCACTTGCTACATTATACCAGGATAATTTCCTCATGTTATTAAACATGATTTTAAGTTCTTTCTTTCTAGGAATACAGTATAATTTGTTTAACTATTCCCCTCCTGTTTAACATGTACGTTGCCCTCCATTTTTGATATTATAGATAATTCTACAGTGAATACCCAAATGCTCTCTTATATTTTAAATTTTGTTTATATTTTAAATTTTGTTTTGGTTTTTGGTTTTCCTAGGTTTTTTTTTTAATGTTTTATTTATTTGTGAGAGAGAGAGAGAGAGAGAGAGAGAGAGACAGTGCAAGAGGGGGAGGGGCAGAGAGAGAGGGAGACATGGAATCCGAAGCAGGCTCCAGGCATTGAGTTGTCAGCACAGGGCCCGATGCGGGGTTCAAACTCACAAGCCATGAGATCATGACCGGAGCCGAAGTTGAACACTTAACCGACTGAGCCACCCAGGAGCCCCTATATTTTAAATTTTTAATTTGAGGTTCTAATCTGGCATTAAATTTCTTTTCCTTAAATAAACTTTCTCAACTGCTTTCATGTCAGCCTAAAGAGTTATTCCTCTATTAAATCCAACATAACTCAATCATTTTTTCTTTGTAGTCAAACTTCTTTCAAAAGATGTCATAATTCAAACTCCTCAACCGTTAAAAACAACCAAAAGTAACTACTGCTCCTTAAGGCGAGTGTACAAATATAGAACACATATTTACATTGGGCTAGCTCACTAATGATGAGCAGACACAGGCCCTACAGACCCAAACAGCAAGCTCTTCCTCGCCTGCTCAGTGGGTTTCTACAGCATCATGAAGAGCATCCCCAGATGACCCATCCAAAGTTGGCCCGTCCTCATTCATCCATTTTGGTTTTCTGTATGCTGAGCACAGGGCCAGGCCAAAGGGTCCAGGAAGCAGATGGATGGAGTCTGCAACCAGTGGGAGAGAAGATCCCACAATCCCTTCAAGAGGGCTTAACTATTGGATGCTGGGGAAGCACAGACAGTGGACCCCAACCCAGACTAGAAGGACAGACGGGACTCTTGAAGGAACTGAAGTCTCTAAGGAAACCTAAAGAATGGGAGCGAAGAGGCAGAGAGAGGGTCCCAGGTGATAGAGAGAGTGGGGAATACACGTTCAAATGCCTGTGCCAGAGGGAAGTGGCATTTACGGAACTGAGAAAAGCTGAGTTTGGCTGGAACACAGAAGGCCCACAGGCTTTTTCCGTGCAGCCCAGAGAGGCTTAAAAGCTCATCTAAAAAAACACTTTGCCCTAGTCTTAGTAAGGAGAGCGGCCAACTTGGTTTAAATGTAAACCAATGATGAGTTGATTAAGCAATAATCTGATCATCTCCACACTGCTAAATTCTCCATCTGCAGCCTAGACAAGACTGAAAATTATGCACAATGCTGGAATCTCTAGCTTTCATGGCAATGCTTTGTTTTCCCCCATCAAAGAAAGCATTAGGACTTGAAAAGATATCTGTACACCCAGAGAGTAATCTACACTTGCAGCCCTCACCCCTTTGGGCTGCATCACTTCTTATCTGCTCTCTCAGAGGTCTGGAGCCAATTTGCAGGTTTCCTCCTCCCTGTCCTCTCCCAGTCAACTCGGCGAATTCGCCTGGTTCTCTTCCCCATTCCGATTCATTTTTTATTACCTCCTGGTGGGTTCCTGTTCCCCTCCCCACCCTCTAAACCTAAGTGATCAAGATTCAGGAAATCTTTCCTCCCCATACTCTCTCCTTCTGAGATGCCATCCCTGGACCCCAGGCCTTCAGCTCTCCCCAGGCTGTAGGGGACTCCCAAAGGTACATGCCTCACCTCCTCTCTGCTGGGCTCAATCACTTTTCATAGTTCCTGGGAAATCCCACTTTCCCTTCCCGGCCTTGCTAAGGCTTCAGGAACTTGCCCCACCATCTCGCACATGCCTCTCCCTTCATTTTCATCCAATACCCCTACTTCAAAACTCAGATTAAATTTCACCTGTGAGAACACTGTGCTGATTCTCCACCTGCCCCCAAGAGAGCCAGCCCCTCACTCCTTTGTCTTCTGACAGTTATCCGTATCTGCTACTCTCTCACCATAATGTGTGAGCTTCCTCTTCTGATTGTCCTGGGTATCCCCAGCATGCAGCACTGAGTGTGGCACAGAGCAGTACTCAATAAACATGTCCCATGGAAACTGTAAAATTGCAAGACCCTTAGTCTCCTAATAGGTCCATCCACTGCAGACGCTGCCACGTTTTCACATTGGTGCCTTTCAAAGCCATTAAAGAATTTGTTTTCATTCCTCCATAGCATGTTAAATCTCTGGGGTCCTGAAAACGCTGTTAGATACTTCTTTGAAACAAGTTAAAATATGGCCAGTTACAGCCTCATGGTTGAGGGATAAATGCTTCAAAGTGCCTGCTGACCTTCAGAGGACCTGACTGCCTGGCTGTTTTGCCTCTAGTTTGTATTCACTTTTAACCTATTTTCAGATGTTTGATGAAATGCCTAGAATGTTGGCAACCACACCTCATTTCCAAATCTTGCAACCTTTTTCCACTCTGTGAATTATGGGGGGTGGGGGGAACTTAGATATCTCAGCAAGGGTCACCTTCCCAATCCCTCCACTAAGTTATGTATTACTGAGCGATTCCTAGGACCCCCTAAGTTCTTGGTTTTATCAAGAAGTTCTGCATTTCTCATTCCAGGTCAATGGTCCAAGTATGGCTGGCTTTTTGTTAGACTATAATTTTGGTCAGTAAATGACTCATACACTCAAACCCACTGCAATATCTTGGGCTCCTTCCACCTAATTATGAATGGCACTTACCCCCTCAGCTAAAGTAGAAAAAACAAGATTCGCTGAGTTGTTTTAGAGACAAAGGAGAAAGTAACCCTCAAGGTCTGGGGAAATTTATCTAAAACTCCCTGGAACTTGATTAATAGCAAAAGAAACTAACTTCTCCTAGTGCTTTGTATCTTCATTACACAAAAACTCTTCCTAGTTAATTTGCAGTTAAGAGTTCCTAGCATGTTTTTCTTTTGCACTATTCATCTGCTTGCCAATTCGTGTTAGCCCTCAGATATTCTAGAACAACCTCCTAAAACAAATAGCTCCCAAATGTCTCTTGGTCAGAGGCGATTTGATTCTTTAGTGGCAAACGCTTAACAATATCAATGAGCTTCCTCGTTTCCTTCCAGTGGGCTCATGTGCCTATTTCCCTAATGTTTGATCTCAGATGTCCAAATGGCCCTTTGCTCAGTTTCCCCACAAACCCAGCTTTACAGATCAATTTGGCACCAGTCTGAAACTTTCCAGATGCTCATCCACACTTTGGCTTAATATAGAAATGTCATCAGTGTGGGCTGCGAAAATGTGTCCAGCTCACTTAAGAGGCCATTATCCAATCTCTGGAAAGAGGCTGGTGGGTCCCTTAGACCAGAGTGTTAGGCATTAAGCTCATATGCCCATCTGGCGCCACAAATGCTGTTGTGAATTTGGATCCTCCACATTTGCCCCAAACCTTCTCCTAAATCAAGAGTTGAGATGATTTTGTTAGTACCTAATGCATCTAACAGTATGTTGAGTCTCTGTACAACCTATGCATCTGGTTTGATCATAGAATTGCATTTTCTCTGATTGACACACAATCTAATTACCATCTGGGCTTAGCAACCCAGGGGCTCATAGAAGATCTAATAGCCTCTAGGTTTAACAACTTCCACCTGTTCTTGTAAACTGAAGGCACAGAACAGTTCAACAAGCATTTGGGGCTCCTATACTGTGAGGATTGGACCAAGTCCGCTCAAAGTCCTTGTTGGTGCCAAAATTTGACACTTCTGCTGGTTTTCCCAATACTATTCATGCTTTCCCTTTTATCCTGGAAGGTAGGATTCCTCAGACTCACCACTGTGGACATTTTAAGTTGGTTATTATTTGTCATGTGGGGCTGTCCTGTAGGATGTCTACTAGCATCCCTGACCTCTACTCATGGGATAGCAGTAGCATCTCCCCCACCCCCACCCACCTTATGACAACCAAAAATGTCTCCAGATATTGCCAAATAGCTCCTGGGAACAAAATTGTCCCCAGAGACACCCACTGCTATACAGTAATAACCCAATAGGATTTTGATCTGAAAGAACATCCTACAAATTGGTTCTACCTAGTTTTATTCAAAATATTTCAGGAGCAGGCTAAATACAGACCCCAGTAACCCTTTCTCTGAAGGAGACTCTGACCACTTCCATGATGACACCTTCCTCAGAACAAGTTCCAAAGCAGGATTTCTCACAGTCCAGCCTCCAAATCACCTGAGTGTTTGTTAAAAACGCAGATTCTTGGGCCCCACCCTTGGCTTACTAATCAGTGTCTCCAGGGGTGTAGTTTAAGAATTTACATTCTAGGGGCACCTGGATGGCTTAGTTGGTTAAGTGTCCGACTCCAGTTCAGGTCATGATGTTGTAGTTCATGAGTTGGGCTCAGGTCATGACTTTGTGGTTCACAAGTTCGAGCACCACATCGGACTCTGTGCTGACAGCTCAGATCCGGGAGCCTGCTTTGGATTCTGTGTCTCCTTCTCTCTCTCTGTCCCTCCCCTGCTCACACTCTGTCTCTCTCTCTCTTTCAAAAATAAATAAAAACATGAAAAAAAAAGATTTTGGATTCTAGCAAACCAGTAGCAATTCTTAAAGAACAGTCAAGTTTGCAGGTACCATTGTTTTAAACTCTGCTATCCCCACCAATGGAAGTTGTCTATCATTCTTTCATACCCAGTGACATTGTGGGTGTGAAAAAGTTGGCACTGATGATATTCGTTCTGTCAGCATCTCTGAGGAAAATCTAAATGGCAAAGACATGCTCAGAAAGCCCACGACTTGTGTATCACCAGGGACCCCTGTCACCACCTATGGCTAGCAGGGGGCCGTGGGGGAGGGCTTGGCAAAGGATGCACCTTGGAAACTTTATCAGTGAAGAGGAGTGGCACTCCCACTGGATACTGTCTCTTTCCCCACTCTGACCCAACAGAAAGTGAGTAATTTTCCCATTAGAACGTTACCTTTGGTCTCACAAGATCCTTACTCTTGCATTAATTTCCACCAATTTGTATTGCAAGCACACAGAGCTCCTGGGTTGGAACTCAAGACATTTGGTTTCTTGTTCAGGTGATACGTTGTCTAACAGTATAGTTTTGGACACATTACCGAACCTCATCATAACATGCAAACATGGACTACGTCAGTGGTTTCCAAACCCAGGCAGGTATCAGAATTACCTGAGCTTTGTAAAAGTTAAGTTTTTTTTTAATGTTTATTTATTTTTGATAGAGAGAGACACACAGAGTGTGAGTGGGGGAGGGGCAGAGAGAGAGGGAGACACAGAATCTGAAGCAGGCTCCAGGCTCTGAGCTGTCAGCACAGAGCCCGACGTGGGGCTCGAACTCACGGACCGTGAGATCATGACCTGAGCCAAAGTCGGACACTCAACCGACTGAGCCACCCAGGCACCCCTGTAAAAGTTAAGTTTTAAATGCCAGTGCTATTCCTCAGGAATTTAACTGGCTTTTGAATTCTGTCTTTTTTAAAGTTGAGATGATTTGGGGGTGCCTAGGAGGCTGTCGGTTGGGCATCCAACTTCAGCTCAGGTCAAGATCTTGCAGTTCATGAGTTTGAGCCCTGCGTAGGGCTCTGTCCTGACAGAGCACAACTCAGAGCCTGGAGCCTGCTTCAGATTCTGTGTCTCCCTCTCTCTCTCCCTCCCCCTCCCCCCCTCTCAAAAATAAACATTTAAAAAATATTTTTAAAGTTGAGATGATTTCGATTCACACCCAGACCAAGCAGAAGGGCAGACTTAGGGTAGTGAAAGTCTATTGGATGATTAAAAGTAATACTGGATGATTAAATCCACCTGCTAGTAAGAGAGACCTAAAGTAACAGTGGCTCAAATAAGACAGAGATTTGATTCCCTATGCAGAAGTTGGCAGGTGGACAATACAGGGTTGGTATTGTGTAGCTCCTCCACATCACCCATGTCCCAGGCTCCTTCCCTTTCTGCTTTATCTGTATATGGCTGCCACCCTCACATGGCTTCCATACCCTGAGTCACCTCATGGCTTCAAGATGGCCAGTGGAGCACCAGCCAAAATGTCCACATTCTAAGCAGGAGGCTGGAAGAAGGGGAAGAAGAAGATTAAAAAAGGATGCTTTTCTCAGATAAGTCAGCCCCCTACTTTCCTCAGAAGCCTCACTTGGTCACTGTCGTTTATATGTCATTGGCCACCTCTGGCTACAAAGGAGACTGAGAAACATACATGTGGCCTTGGGGAGGACAAGTGTCCTGTTAGTAAAGGTATCCTATGTGCATTGGCAGTCTCTGCCCCAGAAGGGAAGGTAGGCTTCATTCTTTACAAATTGTGTTTTAAGTGCTAGTCAGACACTTTGGTGGAGATACCAGACAGGGATCAGAGAAGTGTCTGGAGTTCGATAGATATCAGATGCTGGACATATAAACCTGGGATGCCCTAGATGAAATGACCATGATCACAGAAATGAACAGTCACCAAGAGGTAGATTATAAAGAGAGATGAGAAGAAAGAATCTTAAAGATAGAACACAGGAGGAAGGTACATAGTCTGAGAGGTGAGTGCAATGTCAGAGAATTTGGGGGAGGGTGTGGTGCACATTGCCAAATGCTGCAAAGTCAGAGAGAATGAGGGCTAATTGGATCTGGTGACCAGAATTCACTGGTGGTCCTGAAGAAGGCAGTTAGTGGAAGATGAGGGTGGGAAGCAGATTTCAAGGACATGAGAAAAAAATTGAAGATGCTGAGATAGAAGCATGAGTGCAGACCACATCTTGGAGAAGCCTGGTGAGGACAAAAGGGAGTCAGGGTCAGGGGTGGCAAGGGGTTGCGAGAGAAGCAGGATTGGAGGAGACATTTTCTAGGGTTTGGTGGAATGGCTGTAAGGTCTGTGATATAGCTGCATGCACATCTCACTCTTCGGTTAGGGGTCAGGTTGGAAACCTTGCTCGTATTGGCATCTGTGCCTCTCTGAACACCGGGGCGAGGGTTTTGCTCCCCAGATAGGGGGTACTGGGCACGTACACCAGTCTTCTGATGTCCTGCAGCTGTCCAAAGAGAAGCTGCAGTGGGATTTTCACAGAGAAGCATTCGAGGTGAAGCCAAAACAGCAAACAATAAGAAAAATTGGAGGTAGACGCTTCCAGAAGACCCAATCAGAGACAGGAATGTGGGAGGCAAGGCCAAGGCCAGGATCAGTTAGGAGGAACGTGGAAACAGCATGGTCAAGCTGTTGGTCTAGAGTAGAAGTGGGAGATGCCTGGAGAGACAGAGCAGTGCCCGAAGTTCCCAGGGGCCTGGCAAGTCTAAAAGATTGCATCTGATGGCCCCTCTTCCCCACCTGGAACCCAACTGCCCAACCTACCTACATCCCAAAGGGTCTTGACCCTCATTCTCTAGAGCTGATGCACAGATAGTATAATTAGAGTATGTGGGCTAAAAAATGAACAACACCAGGGTTCGTCTTAACACAGTGGCCTTAAAATAGCCTTGCAGATTTCAGCACATGCTTTGACATCCCCAATTTCTTAAGCCAATCCGACCTCTCTCAAGCCAAAAAGAGAACAAAATAAAATTCTTCTTTGTGGGTGCCATGAGTTGTGTTTGGCTTCAAAAACTCAACGAGGGCTCTGTGTGTAGTTTGGGGCACTCATTCTGCATTAACTTTCTGTGTCACCTGGGACAAATTAATCTCACCTCTTTGAGTCCCAGGTTTCTTCCTTTGTGACATGATGGAGCTTGGCCAGATCGTTTTCTGTTTCTTTATAACTTGGAAATTCTCTGAACCAAAGTAACTACTGAATGGTGACTTAATAAAGAGATGCTTCTGAAGCATTTGTATTGGTATCAATGTAAATTTTGTATACAATAAAAGACTACTGACACACCTGGGTGGCTCAGTCAGTTAAGCGTCCGACTTCGGCTCAGGTCATGATCTCACAGTTCATGAGTTTGAGTCCCACATCGGGCTTTGTGCTGACAGTGCAGAACCTGGAGCCTGCTTAGGATTTTCTCTCTCTCTCTCTCTCTCTCTCTCTCTCTCTCTCTCTCTCCTCTCTCTCTCTCTCTCTCTGCCTCCCACTCATGCTCTCTGTCTCTCAAAAATGAATAAACATTAAAAAAAAGAAAAAGACTATTTCTTTGGACTAATATAATAGGCATTCCTGGTCCTCCTCCCTTCTCCCACCTCTGTCTTTGCAGGTGTGCATCCTTGAGTGTGAAGGGAAGGTCTTCAGCAGCCCTCTCTGGACTCCATGCACCAAGGTCATGGCCAGGGGCTCCTGGCAGCTCAGCCCTGCTGACCCAGAGCACGTGGCAGCTGCCCTTTACCAGCCAAGCGCCTCCTCCGAGATACAACTGAAGCGAATGCCTCGCATCAGGAGCCTAATCCAAGCCCAGAAAGGGACAGAGCCCGGCATGGATGAGACTGGAGAAATGGAGCAGAAGCAGCTGCAAAAGAGGTTTGGGGGCTTCACCGGGGCCCGGAAGTCGGCCCGGAAGTTGGCCAACCAGAAGCGGTTCAGTGAGTTCATGAGGCAGTACCTGGTCCTGAGCTTGCAGTCCAGCCAGCGCCGGCGCACTCTGCATCAGAATGGTAATGTGTAGCCGGAAGGGGAGCCCCTCCCAGCTGCACCATCCACTTCAACCCATGAGTGAGTTGGGCACGAATGAGCTGGGGGCCAAAGGAAACCTTATATACCCAACTGTCTTAGCCTTCCTCCTGGGCCTGGAAGCACATTAGCCCCCAGCCACATACACACACCCTACACCACCTCAAGGTGTTCAGCCTCTGGGAGGCAGGGGAAGTCAATTCACCTCCCTGCCTCCTACCCACCCTTTCTCTAGGGAGCAAAGATTTTCCTGGGATTACTCCTTAAGGCTGACCACTGCCATTTAGAGATTGGTTACCATGGGGATAATAGTAGCATGTTAAGATAACTAATTCCTCTATAGCTCTCCAGAAGCTCAGTTACTATGGGGACAGTTAAGTGGACCAATCCTCCTATCCGGTTGCCATAACAACCATTCAATTCACCTTTCCTCAGAGACTATCTCTAAGAACCAATAGCTAGACCTACCTTTAGCTATCCGCTGCCTGATTTCTGTGGCTGTGCTGTTGCTATTTCACCTTCAGAGACAGCTTAGCTATCTCCTCCTCTACCCCCTGTATCTCAAGGTGCCTGGATTCCACAGAAAGCACTACACTTTCCCACTCTCCCCCATCAAGAAGTTCTTGTTAGGACCAGGAGTTACACTTTCTGCTTTTCTTTCTTCCACTTGTCATCTGTCCATACTGCCACCTTGCCAGAGATGGACTGATTTGTTGATGTCAATGGCATCATTACTGAGCAAGCCTTTGAGGATTTGGCCCAACTGACCCAGTAGTTTTAGAACAGAGACTAAGAGATCATCATCTTTCCTCACTTTCTTCCCAGAGGCCATTTTTGTTTTATTTTGTTTGTTTGCCTGCTTTTATTCCTCTCTCCGTCCTGGCCATTACTCCCATGGGAATGCTTATACGGATACTAAAATACATATCAGATAATAAACATCAAAAACCCTAGTTTATTGCCCAGTCATTACAAACTCCACTTTCCTCAGCCCATCAACCTGTACATAACTTTGAATAGCATAGGAAACTAGCACAGTGGAATTTTCCAAAAATCTAAGAAAATCCCACCCATCAAGCATATGTGCCTTAATTCATATTTGGGATTCTGATTATCTTCAGAGCCTCATACCTCTTCTCTAACAGTCTAGAAACTTACCCTAATGGAAAGAATTAATCAGTTGGTCAAAAACATTCCCCAAACATTACCCAAGTGGGGGGGTCTTCCCTGACTCAGAAGCATAAAACAAAAAAAAATGTCTATATGTGCTGTTTTGTTTTGCTTCCCGTATGTCAAAGGTAGGCAGATCATTAATAATCTTGATTCAAATGGGGCGCCTGGGTGGCTCAGTCGGTTAAGCGTCCAACTTGAGTTCAGGTCGTGATCTCACGGTTTCTGAGTTAGAGCCCCATGTTGGGCTCTGTACTGACAGCTCAGAGCCTGGAGCCTGCTTCAGATTCTGTGTCTCCCTCTCTCTCTCCCCTTCTCCCATTCCTTCTCTGTCTCTCAAAAGTAAATAAATGTTAATAATCTTCATTCAAAGTATATTAATACAAATGTTAATCTTTGGCACCCACACTTCAGCATGGAGGCAGCCCACATAGCTCCTTGCAGGTAATCTGGTTTGCAACAGGCCCATTGCCAAATACAGACATATGTATTAAGTTGTGAGGAGAGGCCTGCCCTGTATATTTTAGCAGAATGACTAATTTCCGAAGGCCCTGAATTAACCCACGCCATTTTTGAAGTCATACTCTTGGATCCTTAACCAACACCCTATTTCTTCCTAAGCCATATTTGCACATTACCTAACTCAGTATATCCTTCAGAAGTGGCATGGATTGAATTCTTTCAAATCTCAGACATTTATTCTTCTTTAAAGTGGCTCTTAAGGGACACTGAGGCTCTTGTCTAATTCTGAACCACAACCGTTTTCTTTACCTAAAGACAGTTTAAAATCAATTACATTAGCAGGAATCAATTTATTTAAAAACAGAACAAAAAGAAATGATTTCAGCCCCTATTCAGGCAACTGATTTTCCTAATTTTCTATTAAGCTTCCCACTGAGAGGCACTGAAACATAACTGGCAACTAGCCTCTGTCTGCTGCTTTGCTCAAGATACGAAGTTCTTGATGGAACCATTGGAAACGTTAACCAGTTCATGTTGGGTATTATTGATTGCTCTCCTTCCTCTTACTGTAATGATCTCTGAATTTCCTTTTTGCACACATTCATGGTAGCTGAGTTCCAATATGGATACGTACTTATGAGTCCACAACAGGCAGCTTAAACCTTGTCTTCACTCACCTACACGTAGCCCAGCCAGCCATACACATGCCTGAGATTTCTCCATCTTGGGAGATCCTGTTGCCAGGGCTGTTCTGGACTTCTGAGATATCCAATACTAATATATACTTAGAAGGTTAGAGGAAGTAGGGCCACCTAACAGCGAAATGGGATAAAGAGCCCTATTTAGAATGCGTAATGATGTGTTAGGAAAGAGGGACATGGCGGTCCAGTCCTAGACAGAACTGTGAAAAGGGGTATCTACTTACCATCATTTTCCCTGTCCCCACACTATGTCTTATGCCCCCATCCCCTAACCGTTGTAGACAGTGGAAAGTGAGCAGATTCATTCATGGTGAGGAATTAGTGAAACTTGGTTTAAAGAGCCATAAATGAGAACACTATTTAGCCTCAAGAAATGAATTAATTACTACATATGGATTCCAAATACTAGGGATAAGAGAGCTGTTTCTGGGCATGGGGCCTATGTTATGCCTTTCAAGTCCCAGCCCACAGACCTCCTCTTTATTCCGTGAGTCCTACCGGTAGACTCAAGGTGTATAGAAGTTAGGGAACCCTACTTGCTGTTTTAGTGGCTATTTATTCCATTGATAAGCTTTTTATTGCCTCCCTTCTATTGCTCAGTCACCAGGACAAATAGGATTGAAAGGTCAGGAAAACTACTGAGTTTGCCATTTTAATCATTTCTGTCTCCCCAGGTGTCCGGGTGATCCCCAAAACAGCATGTCTCCAGCCCCAGACCTGCCGGCTGGGAATCGGGATTCCTTCTTCCCCAAGACACTGAGGCAAGCTTTGCCTCCAGGTCTCCACCCCAGGGTGGAGACTCTCCCAGTCTGTCTTTCCCTTCCCACTCCCCCACCCCGCCCCCATGGCATGTTTCATGATAATCTTGTTGCTACATCAGAGTGTATTTTTGTAATTCCTCCAGCTAACATATTGACAGCCCCATCTTTCCTTCTCACTTCCCTCTTTCCTCTTCCAGGGGTGGGTCAAAGGAACAGGAAATCAAACCCGGGGTTTTGACTTGTCACTGCCATAACTTGTTTGTAAAAGAGCTGTTCTTTCTGGCTGATTGTTTTAAACAGATATTTCTCCATTAAACTTCTACTCAGCAAACAGTTAATAAGTTGGTTGGCTGTATGTCCGTCCGAGGAGTCTGAGAAGCCCAGACTCCAAACACACCATCAGCGCTGCCTCTCTTGGGAAGGAGAAGCAAAAAGCACATGGCTCTGCTTTATATAAAGCACGACAGGCAAGAACACGGAGCATAAACACTCCGATTGCACTGCATCTCCAGCAAGTGCATGAATGGATGAGTGGGGAGGGGAGAGGCAGGGTGCTCAGAACCTCCGGGTGCCTGTCAACATCACCACTGGGGCGGGTTGCTGGTGGAGACAGAATCCACCCCCCAGTTTCTGACTCAGAAGGAATTTGCATTTTTAACAAGTTCCAAGTGATGCAGATCTTGCTGTTTTGAGACCACTGGATTAAGACATGAGGAAAAGGGCAGAGCCTAGATGAACTCGCTGATGTCATGTTTATCTCCAATTTAACACGAAACATGTCAAGGTGTAACTGTCAGGCGAAGAAACATATGGTGCACCCAGACAGGGCAATTGAGGAGACTCAAATGTCTAGAGTGTATACTGGATGATGGGAAATCAGTCAGGAGGGTAAGGAGCTCTGCTGGGGAACTGGAGAGCCCTGCTGAGCTCTCAGTAGGGAACCTTAGCCATTCAGACACTGCAGGAAGGGCTAGGTGATGCAATCCCCCAATTTCTCTGTCCTCCAGCCCTTCAAACCCCAGTCTGTCACCTGTGGGTCAAACCCAACTAGAAGCTGGAAAGTTAGGGAGTCTGTGCATGCAGCCATAAAGGTGAGCCTGGGAAGTACAAATTGAGAATATGTAGCCCAGAGTCACAAGTGATGTAGAGGAGCTTGGGCAAACGGCAGTGGAGCAATGGATTCTACTGGGACTTTTCTTGGGAGGCAGGGGACAAGGGAAAACGGGGCAAAAGAAGCCCTGTACTCTACCACGAGGTAAGGAAAATGGCCATCCCCGTACCAGCTTTACATGCTGCTGGGCTTGAGTGATGTAATCCAGCCCCTGGGTCTAGGGGCACACCACTCTCACCATCAGGGCCTTTTAGGGGTCTCCAGATCCTGCTCCCAGAGACGCCTATGGTCCCGGAAGCTAAAATTGCTTAAAGCAGCCCCAGTGCACAAGGATGGGAGTTTGCTCTCTGCTTCCCACGTAGGCCAGCTTTTAACTAGCCATTTGGGCCATCACAGTACATGGAATCAAAGAACTCGGGGAGTGTCCCGTATTGTTCCCTGAAGTCAGAACCCATCCCATAAGCAGAAGAGGACTTATTTTTTCCTAAGTCATTTGCCAACTCCTCAACCAACTCAGGGATATAGCCAAGAACACGCTCCCCACTGTCAATACAAGCAGTATATAAAATGGTTCCTACCTGGATTACAATCTTAGTGCCGTTATTTCACAGTTTATGACCTGGGGTAAGTTATTTGACTTCTGTGCTTCCCTCTTCTCATCTGTAAAATGGGAATAGTAGTAGTAACTCTCTCATTGGATTATTTAGGTCAGCACTTGGTTATTCATGTATGCACTTGGCCTGGTCCCTGGTCCCTATCGTTATTATAAGCTAATGAATGAATGAATGAATGAATGAATGAATGTGTACGCTTTGCCCACATGCCACCATTTGTTTAACACCAAGAACAACAGTAATCTTATCCTTTGTAGGGGGAAGGGGTAGAGGGACAGGCACACATTAAATCAGACAATGTACCATTTTATTCCTTATAAAATATATTTCATATTGTTGCTGTAAAAACATTACATTTCACATTTTTTTAAAAAAATTTTTAACAGTAAAAATAATACTTGGAAGACAGCTGGGGGAAAAGGCGCCAATAAGACAAATTCACAGATGGGATTTATCTCCCTCTTCTCTCCTTTTTTCCTTTGTTTTTTTTTTTCTTTTCTTTTTTTTTCTTTCTTTCCTTTTTTTTTTTTTCTTTTTGGCCCCTGGTAAAGTCAGAACCTGGGAGGTCCAGAAAGTAACAGGACAGATTTCTTCAAACAAATCAGAGTTTCCACATCCAAATTAATAATGTCCTCCAAGGAGTCAAGCTATAGGCTTAGAATCACAATGTGGCTATCACTCAAAACGCTCTCTGAAATTACAAACCTGCTTTCACAGCCAGCTTAAGAACCACATAAATCCAAGCTATTTTCCTCACTGGTCCATCCATGAGCTTTGCGCCTGTGATCTTACTTGACCACAGACATCATTCACCAGACTCCGCACTGAATGAGCATAGGTACAGATTTAGTATCATTAAGGCTATTTCAAGCAGGCACCACAGACTCCAAAGGTAAATTCCAAGAAATACTTTGAATAGGGTCAACATCCCTGGAATAAATGGGTTTCCCAACATCACTTCTTTCAAAAATCAGTCCTGTTAGTTTCAAATGCACTCCTGTGGTACCGGACCTATCAGATTCTGCTGCCCAGGTGGGCTGGGAAGCAGGGAGAGACACAAAGATGTAGAGAACAGGCAAAATTGCTGATCAGTTCACAAGCCACCCCCACCCTCCGAGAAGAACAAACGGGGCAACCCCAAGGACAGACCACATGTCAAGAACACAACAGCCACAAGATGGAGCGAGAGGGCAGAGGCTAGAGGAGGCCATCACCATGGAAAAGGAGAGAGGAGCACATACAGATAGGGGAAAGCTGCACCAAAATAAAACATTAAAAAAAAAAAAAAAGCCACCTCAGTTTTTAAACTGTTTCATCCATTTCTTGTTTCTCCTCTTCCTTTTCTGCCCTGTGTACCAAGGACATGAGAAGCCTACCTCACTTAGAGGAAGTCTTGCTGTCCAGTTATATCGACACGGTCCAAACTGAGGGGGAAAATGAAAACAGCTTTTCTGAAGACAAGACTCAACAAGAGCCTGATTAAGAGAGGGGAGGATGCTGCTGGGCAGAGTCCTCACGTCTCAGAAGCTCCCTCCCCTCACCAAGAAGATCTGAAGATGAACGAGGGAAGTGAGCAGTCAGGACAATCCACAACCTGCCATCAGCTTTTAATTCTCAGGGTGGCAGAAGAGACAGGAAGAAGGACACTGGGCCACCTCTTGCTGGCCTGGTTTCTAGCTTTAGGGACAGATTCCACATTTTTTTTTACTAAGTTATAAAAATATACCCCATTACCACCAAAGACACCTATGAATGAGTGTCTTTCCCTCCATCACCAAACCCGGGTCACTATCACCCTTCACAACACCATGCTTCTAAGGTTGGCGGGTTTTCTAATACTCTGTGTGTCACAGATTGACAAGCACCTGCACAAGTCCCACATGCAGTGGCCAAAGGATCCTCAGTAGGCCAGTATCTCCACCTGGGAGTAAGAGAGGATGGCCTGGTTACAGCCAGGGGACGGACGCTGCTGCCCAGCCCCAGGATAGGTGGTCTGGTGGGATTCTCGAGCCCCCGACTTCAGGGATATAAGTGCAGTACTGGGACCCCAGACAGCTGGGCACCGAGTGGCCATGCTCATGCCGACCTGACAAACTCCCAAACAAGTCAGGCTTAAAAGAAAGGGGAGCCCCAAAACAAAACATGCCCTCCCTTGAGGTCTCAGCTTGTCTTTCATCCAAGAGATGGATGAAACAGTTTAATTAAGCACTGATCGGCAGGGCCCCAAGCTCCCCGTCCACATCTCCCTCATCAACAAGAATAGTTTTGCATATTTACTTCCCAAGCAATGCAATCCAGGCTGCTCTCAGTTCTTCAGGCCTCCAGAAACGAGGGCTAAAGCACTAGGAGCTGCTAACCCAACCCCTCCTCCAGAGAGTTCTTCAGAGTTAACTTTCCCCCTCCCACCTGCAGGCAAGAAATGGTGCTCAGCAGATACCTCCGAGAAGGTCGCACCACATCAAATTGACCCTCCCATCTCAGGAACTGGACCAACACTGATAAAATTCCAGAGACCTCCTGCATTGATGGCAGAGTCCTGTCCTATCACATTCTCCCAGGCCCTCTGACCCAACCTAAAAATTGGGAACCTGCCAACTCACGCTCCAACATGGGGGCAAGCTGCCACTTACCTTTCTCTCTCCTTTTTTTATTTTTCTCTCCACCCCCCACGCCAGCCCCAACTGCAGCCTTCGGAGGGAATGGGAAAATCCCAGGTAAAGCCAGAGACAAAGAGGAACCTGCACAGGGGTGGGGGTGGGGTCTCTCACCCAAATGAAAGGGAACTTGAATCAGATAAAAGGCTTCTGAATACACTGGGAAAAGAAAACAAAGTGTTTTAAAGGTGTCACCTCCACAACTGGAGGGAGGAACATCAAGAGGGAATTTATTCACTCAGGTAACAGCAGAGGGCTTTCACGAACACTTAAACCCTCCAATGTTTCCTCAAGGAACAGAGGAAAGAATGATCAAGGTAGTGTTTAACTGCCACATTTCAAAAAGTGAATTCGTATAGCCTTTTGGCTCAGCTATTTGGGGACAGTCTTTAAAAACCTATTAGTCTGGGCTTTAAGAAGAAGCCATACAATACTTGTTGGGATGCAACCCAACTTCAGAGAGAACCCAGATTCAAACAGTTGTCATCAAGAAAGGGTTTTCCTTTTACTTCCATAGAAGCTGCTCGGTGAGGACAGGCTCTCCCTTCTCCTGGATTCGGGTGGAGAAGAGGGGCTGGCTGCACCTTAAAAAGTGCACAGATACCCCCACTATCCCCCCACCAACCACAGCAGGTCCTGCTCTCGGAGTCATCAGCCAGAAACTTTTTTTTCTTTCTTTTTTTTTTTTTTTTTTTAAGAAAAGTAAATTCATCTTGCTCACAGTCCCTTCTGGAAGAGTTGAGAAAGCAAAGAATTCACCAACTCAGCAGGAAAACAGAATGAGCTGTTCCTTCTTTTGATACATGCAAACTAATCCCCTAGACAGAGACGTGGGAAAGAGAGGGTAATTAATTCTTTGGTCTCTGGTTCACTGCAGAATACCCTTGGTCAGTTTCGGCTCTCTCCTATTTTAGGGGTACGGGGGGAGTATTTTCCTTTCTTCTTTTAAAAACTCAAATGTTCCCAAAAGGGAGGGGGGAAATGTTTTACGTATTAAACCTTAGCCAATAGAACCCAAACTCCCAATGTCCACTCTTTATCGTTCAGGTTTCTGCAGAGGGCGTGGGACGCGTCTGTCTTTCGCGGTCTGGCTGCCGGTGGGGGCAGGGAGCAGGGAGGATGAGCCGGTGGCAGGGCGGGTTCAGTCCAGGAAGCGCTGGCAGGCCTTCTTCCAGCGGCAGGCCGTGCACCACTGGTCCCGGTGCTCGATGCCATACACTTTGCGGCACTTCTTAGCCTCCCCACGGGCTTTCCTGGCAAAAAAGAATAAGGAGGATACAGACACGCAGTGGCGGCTGCAGACCTGGACAGTGGCCAGGCGAGAGAGAGCAAACCAGCAGAGGCTGGAAGGGCAAGAGCCAAGGGGCCAGAGGAGCAAAGGCCTCCGCCCCTGCATCTACCCTCCCCTGCATCCACCCCCACCCCCTCACCCCCAGCCACCCTGGGGGAACTAACCCAGGAGACTAGGGTTGGTGGACTCAGAACCCACACTTGTAGTGGGGACAGTGAGGACAGAAACCAGAAGGGAGGCCACGGAGCAAACTGTCTCACCTGGCGCTGCTCTGGGCCCGGGGTGGAGAAGTAACAATCAGGTGGGATTTCATTGCAGGTGGAGGCTGCTGGGGCTCGCTGAAGCTTAGTGACCTGCTCCGGACCTGGCCATGGGGAGAGAGAGAGGCCATAAGCACAGGCCAAGGGCATGAGGGCAGAAGCAAAAGGTGAGACAACCATCCCACCAGAAAGTCAGCCACACCCGCCAAGCCCCTCTTTGTGGCAGGAGGGCAGGAGGCTTTCCCTGGTAAGATATTCCAGGCACAGGTGAGCAGGCGCCAGGTAGGGAGGAAAGGCTGCAGAGTGAGGGACAGGCCTTTAAACCACATTTTCGAAAGAGTGAGTGACCTGAACAGGGTCTCTCCTATTCAGGCCTCCTGGTGGGCTGCTCCCTGCAGGTTTAGATGGAGTTACCACATGTGGAACGAGGGAGAGACTGCGCTGCCTGAAAGCCACCTTCAGGCACCCAGGTTTGACAATGTGTGATGCCTTCCTGTAGGCGATATTTAAGACCACGACCACTATGGGTGGTTCAAAAGGACATCTGATTTATTTTAGCTCAGAGGCAAGCCACCTAAGGCCACGGTCCTCCCAGTGCCCCCACTAGCACCCATCTTCTTTCATGCTCCTCCCCTCATCCTCCCCACCTCCTCCATATTCTCTGCCCTCCTCTCTCTCCACACTGAAACCTTAACGAGCACCCACCCACACTCAGAGCTCAATAGGGCACTGACTGCAGACCTGCCTGGTGACTTCCTAGGCAGTAAACTTGCTTTATCTGGCTTCTCCTCTGCAGACACACTCCTTGCACCTCCTAGGAGGGCTGTGACCCACTAGGGAGGGCAAGGCAAGGGGGAGAGTGTATGGAGGCCTTCAGGAAGTTTGGGCGCTGGAGGCAAGCGCGGGGAGATGGCCTCCAGCACTGGTAACATGCGGAGGCTTACCCCCAGGGGGGCCCACGGGCTCAGAGATAGGCACACTCACCGGAGAGAGGGAGGAGGCCGTGGAGGGGGCAGCAGCCCAGCTAATACTGGTGTAGATGTGTGGCGACACGGGAATCTGGAAAGATGGCAGAGCCTGCCAGAGATGAGAGCAGGTCAGCCTGGAGCCCAGTCAGGCAGCTAGCAAGTCCGCCCATGTTTCCTGCGACTTCACGGTCCGCCACAGAGCATGGGCCTCCAAGAGGAAAAGACGGGGGTGCACGCGAATACTCTGCTCCCGGCAGAGCGAGCCCAACTCTGATACCCTCCTTAGTCCCTGGCTCCAGTTGTTTGCTGGATCCCTTCTCTGAGAGCTGGTCTTCAGGCCAGCCCCATGACTGAATCATCACAGTGGATTAGCTTCTCAGCTGGCTCACCTACCAAGAACATGCTACAGGCAGTTCCCCGAAGCAGTCCAAAACCCTTCTGAGCACAGGTGGTGTTGCTGCACCAAGTATATGATGTCCCCAGGCAACCACTGGGAAGCAGCAACATTTTCCTGGAAGCCCGGATGCAGCCGCCCTCTATAGGTCCCAACTTGCAGGGTCAGCCAGCTTCCCAAAGGGCCTCCTGAAGTTGGCCAAACATAAACTAACCAGGCAGCCACTCGTTCTAATGAGAAGGAGAGCTGGCTCATTTTGTGACGGCTGTCTGACTGAGAGCACTGCTTTTTAATTACTAACGTGTAAATCACCCTAGAGTCTGATAAAACCAAGCTGAAGGCATAAAAGGATTTTAAGAAAAAAAATGCCAGAAAGCAAACTGTGTGTTCAGAGTACCTATGTGGACCATCCTACATGTAACCCCCTCCATGACAACTTTCCCAGCTACGTGGGCATAACAGCGTGATTCTTCCTGTGCCCACAGCAATTTCTCATGCCTCTCGTAAGGTACTTTGACCACTCATTATACTCAATCAAACTTACATATTCATTTCTCTCTCCAGCTAAACCATGCATTTCACAAGGTTGGTTGGGGACTATGTCTTATTCTATTTAAAAAGTTTAGCCCAATGTTTGACACACGGTAGGTATTCAAAACAAAGGGTGCTGGATTGTTAATGTAACACAATTTTAGAGAAGTTACAGATTTACTCTGGGCAACCCAACTGCACTATTCCATCCACTTTTGTAAGCAGTGATGTAACGATTCCCCAGTCCAAATCCATCCACCTGGTTACTCAGGGATTCAGCCAGATTCTAGTGACTACTCATGACAGCCACTGATGCAGAACTCTGGAATTCCCACATTTGTTGAGTGTGAAATCATTTTTCTTTCCCTCTTTATAGAAGCTAGAGATCAGCAATTTAGCCAAAGGGCTCAGCCTTCGGTCAGGGTGGTCAGTGGCCTGTGATCAGGCTGGCCAGTGACATGTCAGACAACAAATATCCTTTACGGCCACACGGCTGAGCTCCCAATGTGCCCCAGCCTCATACCTGGTATGCATGGTCGGCCTGAATGTGCCAGAAGGAGCCAGGAGCTGACTTGCTGAGAGCACCAGAGGGCAGATAAGACTCCAGGCCAGGGTGTTCTGGGCCTGAGGACTGAGTTTTGGGAGGAGGTGGTGGGAGGAGAGCAAGGGGCGGGCTGGTCATGCTGGGGGTTGGGGCTGGGTCAGCTGTGGGGGCACCAGCGGCAGCTTCCTCCTTCATCTGCACCTCTGTGTAGTAGAAATCCTCCTCCCGCTTGAACTGGTCGGAGTCCACAGTGTCTCTGTGAGGGAAGGAGATGCAGTGAGGGTCAGGAACAAGTTGCCTCAGGAAACGCATGGCAGAAGAGGGAAGAGCACTTGCCCAGGCCCACCCAATAAGTCAGGGAAGGAGCCCGCGAGAACATCCAGAAGGCCCTGTCCTGGGACGCCAGAAGGCGTCATAGAGGATTACATGCTTGAACACGGTTTTTCCTGGCACCTCAGGCTCCTCCTCTCACAGAACGTGTCTCTCTTCCTGCAACAGCCATCTGGCTCTGCCCCGGGTCCCCTCCAGGTCCCACCTACCTGTGGTCACACTCTCTCCTCAAGGGAGAGGGCTGGGGGGTCATCTTCCACCTCCCTGAGAAGCTCTGGCTCCAGGGAGTCAGAGCTAATGGAGCCCAGCTCCCTGAGGGGAAGCAGGTGCAGAAGCCGCAATGAGGTGTCGTCAAATTACCCAATTTCTACCCAGAATTCACACATCTTTCCCCCTACAGTGAGGCAGGAAGACACGTCCACAGGATGGGCGGCGCTCCTTCCCCATGAATGGCATCATCATTCACCATGAGAAGAGGGTCTTCCCTTCCAAGCACAGATCTCTTTCCAACAGGCTATTTTGCCAGGCACAGGGGTCGGGGATAGGCACCAGGTGGTATTCTCAGCAAATCGTTTTCTCAGAACCATTCTTGGCTGTGGGTGGCAGGCTGGAGGAACACCCGAGTGGGTCTCTAGGCAAAGATGCCCCGGGCTTGATACCTACCCCAGGTGGAGGGCTTTGACATGTCGTTTGATGCCCACAATTGAGCGCAGAACTTTGCCACAGTTTGGCCACAGGCACTTGTACATCACCTTCACAGAGTTCTAGGAGAAAGGAAGATGGGAGCATTGGGATGTGCCCCTCCCCTCCCCGCTCCTCACCCTCATCCAGTGGAGACTTGAGCTGCCTTCAAATACAAGCCAACAAAAGGCTCTAGGGAAGGGATTTGGGACCAGAGAAACTGACAGGCAGGGGCAGAGAGCCTGGTCCCAGGATTCGGTCCCACTGCCAACACCAGTGCTTCGTGCTGTGGGTAAGACCCTGCCAGAGGCCCTTACACACAGGCCCTATGTGAGAGCAGCAAAGAGGGCAGGGATCAGGGCAGAGGTGAAAAGGAACAAGCATAAAAGAGGAGGAGTGGGCTCCTGGGGATATCATGACAGAACAGAGGAACAAAGGAAAACTGAAATGGGATGGAGCCTGAGAACACCCAGGACCTGGGGGGCCCCCCATACCCTCCAAAGCCAGCCCCAAGCTGACGTCAGCCCCACACCACATCACATACCTTTCTTTTGCGTGGAGCTGGTTCATCCAACAGGAAAGCATCCGGATCGGTCTCAAATCCGTTATCAGTTTGGGGAGAACCAAAGGCATCCCCCAAATACTTGGGGCTGGCCTGGGGGTGGGGAGGCGAGGGCGTAGAAATGCCACTGCTCGCGCTCCAGTGCCCGCTCGTGGTGCTGCTGCCACTGTCCGACACATCACCGCTTTCCTTCCAAGGATCACAGGCCGCGCGGGAAACTGACCAGAGAGAAGACAGAGGGCGCTCACACGCTATCCCCAGGCAGGGGACACCTCTGGCACACCTCTGTCTACACCAGATCCAGACCAACAGCCCCAGTCAGAGACCATGAAATTCTAGTTTGCAGTCTGGGTTCCTGAATCCAATTCCTGGCTCTGGCTCTGACTGGCTTTGCCGCTCCATGGCGGGGGGGGGGGAACCCTAAAACCTTTCATTTCTAAGCTCCAGTAAAGGATCCCTGCTCTGCACTACTGGCCATTTCCTACCACAGCCACGTGGGTAATCATTAACCGCCATACACACAATGCAACTTCATTTTATGTGTTGTTAATAGAAAGATAGCCTAATTAAAATGTATTTCTCACTTTATATGTTAAAAAGAAAAGCAGGGAGGAGAGTGGGGTGTGGGGAGGGAGAGCCCCTCCTCCTGCATCTAGGCCTGAAAGGGTTGATGAGAACTTGCACCACAAGCCTGCTGGATCTCATGTGGGATCCTTCCTCCAGCAGCAGAGTCAGATGGCAAGGCCAACTTAAGGGCTTCTGGGCCAGGCTTTCTTGAAAAATGCCTTTCAAGAATTTAAACACAGGGAAGGCCCTCAAAACCTGCATGTGAAAAAACAGTTGCACCAGCTCTTATGGCTACAAGAGGTGTGACATTTACTAGACTAGCTACAGCCTGGGTAACTCCTGCTTTTATCCACAAGCAACACATCTGGAGAAGGAAAGACGAACTTCTGAGAGTTCGTTATCTTTCTATTAATAATACATAAAACAAAGTTGCAGTGTGTGTCTGTCGGTTAATGATTACCCACGTGGCTGTGGTAAGAAATGGCCAGTAGTGCAGAGCAGGGATCCTTTTACCAGAGCTCAGAAATGAGAGGTTTTAGGGTTCCCCCCACCCCACCATGGAGTGGCAAAGCCAGTTCAAACTAATCATGAGTTGACGGGGAGGCCCTTCCATCCAACACAGCCCCGAACCCACTGCCCTGCTCCCAGTGGTGCGTCTAGACAGGAAGAAGACCACAGGGAGACAGGTGCAATTTTCAGTTTATAACTGCCTGTCTTGGGCGCCTGAGTGGTTCAGTTGGTTAAGCACAAGACTTCGGCTCAGGTCATGATCTCATGGTTTCTAAGTTCAAGCCCTGCATGGGGGTCGCTGCTGTCAGAGCAGAGCCCACTTGGGATCCTCTGTCCCCCTCTCTCTCTGCCCCAAAAATAAATAAACATTTAAAACAAACAAACAAAAAACTGCCTGTTGCTGCTTTAGATCCAACCTAGACTCTCCATGACTAGGCCATAAATCCAGATTAATTTATAGTACAGGAGAATGTGAAATTTTGAGACACAGAAATAGCAAGAGAAGGGGGGGGCGGGGAACTGTGACATGTGTCATATGATGGCCATGTCCCCTAAAGCCCCACCTGCTGGCATGGGTAGCCATTCCAAACAGCTGCCCTACCCTGGATTCTAAGGTCAACTACTACCTCCCTTATGGTCAGGATAAAAACCCTAATGCTTTTCTCTCATCTTGCTCGATTCCCAAGCTCGATTAGCCTGCTTCTAGGCTAATCTAGACATTTGAAATTCCCAGCATTCCGTGTTTCCAAGGCAGGCTCTCCTCCAAATGAAGAGAATGGGATGGAGGAACTCTTCCCTCCCTAAGTATCACTGTCAAGTCTCAAAGCTATGACTTCTTGAAAACCCAGTTTGAAGCGACCCATGTCTTGAAAACATGCACATGTAGGGCTTAAAACAGGATAACCCTTCAGGGAAGAACTCAGAAGCCACCAATGGGCCAACAGGTCCAAGGCCCACACATGTACATCAGGGAGAGACAGGCCAGGGAATAGAATGCTGCATCTAGTGTGACCAGGCCTCTGGAGAAAAAGGGCAGGTCAAATGGCAGGTTCACCCTATAGTACAGCAGCCTTCCACACAGGAACTGCCCAAATGGCTCAAACACTGGAACTGGCAAATTGACATACAATGGGAGAAAAACAGAAAACAAAAGAAAAATGTAGTATCATACATTAATCTCTATGTTATAAGATAAACATAAATGACTCTACCTTAGATCATAAGATCTTCTAGGGCAAGGGTAACAGATTTTCTATACCATGAAAACAAAGCGCTCCTCTGCAAATGCACAGCTATGAGAGTTTACAGTGAATTTCTCAGAAATGTGTAGAATTCCCTCTGTTCCACACACATACACACACACACACAGCCATCCCAACAGTACAGAGAACAAAGAGAATATGCGGTTTCTGTGCAAATAGTACCTATGATTATTACAGCAAGGCATAGACCACACCTGGCAAAATACTTCAATATAATTAGCTGCCAAGGAACCTTTCCACTGACTTCAACCATAAGATCAGAAATACACTGTAATGGAAAAAAAATCTTTAATAGACCATTAAAAATGTCTGTCAAACTGGGACTTAAGATATCAGGATCACGGCATATTATCAGTTAGATGTGTCTAATGTTGGTGCTGGGATGTGTGTGTGTGAACGTGTACTTATGTATGATACACACACAAGACGCACACGACCTGATGGGAATTGGAGTCAATGATTTTCTTTGCCTTTATGACACTTTCCTGATCTTCCTCCTGGATCTCCTAAACTTGTGGAATTTCCTAAAAAACTTAAAGTTGGCTCCTTTCCTCCCCATTTTGCCTGTGCAGCTCCCAGGCACTAACAGAGCAGGTGTGCAATGCTCAGCTTCACACATAGGTGCCGTCTGGCAGGCTCTGGGTGAAGGAAGTAAGCCTGCTTTACCACACCTTTCAATTTACCTTCTATCTAGGGAAATTCCTTATGAGGGATACTTGCAAAGGCCACCTTCCTCCTGACAAGTGTTCACAGCTAACTCATATTTTCCTGTAAGCTTTTAAGTAGCCTACAATTCAGTTAGATGTCACCAATGAAGAAAAGTTATTCCCTGGGAGTAAGTTAGGCCAGCCCTATAATGAAGTTCAAAAACAACTTCAGGTTCACTATCAGTCTGGTCAAACTACTAACATAAGGCAACCCTTCTTCCTCCCATATTACTGATCATATATATTTTAGGGGTCGCACCAGAAGGATTTTCTTTTAATTCAGGAATTTGCTGTGAAGTCATACTATTGCTCTGTGTTAAGCAATTGGATTTGTTAGACTTCAGCTCATTTATTCCAGGTCCTTGGCCTGTAGGCCCGCACGAATTTACAAGGCTGAATTAGGCACTTGGAATGGGGGCATGAATCTTCTGAGGCCACTAGGGGACCATTTAGTAAGTTTCTCTGTGAACTAAATATTCCTCTACTGGCCTTGTTCAGGCCCCCACCAAAGTGCCTCACTCACTTACTCCCATAGAAGAACTTACTCGAGTGGCCAGTGTGGCTCAGCCTCATGCTCAATCATCTTCACAATGCACCAGGAAACTCCTCCCCAGCTGAGGAAACTGAAGAAAAAGAATGGAAGCATCTAACTCAATGCCACTCAGCCAGTCTGAGATGCAAGTGAGAAGAGACTCCGGAAATCCTACTGCCAGGCAATTGGCTGGTCTAAGCAGAGGCAGTTAGTGGCGGGCCTGTGCCACACCCAGTACCCACCAGGGACCCCTTCCTCACCAGAGAAGTTGGCCTCAGCCCCAGGAGGGCTCTGCACGACTGGACTGCAGGACAGGGATGTCAGCACCATGGCCGCCATCATCTCATCCATTTCCACTGCATCCGACTTCCTAGATTGAAGTGGGTAAATGCCAAAGGTTACTTCCGACACAGCGGGTAGCATGATCGTCTTGCACTTCTGGACTGTCCCTTCTATACCCCCACTCCACTCAGCCAGTGTGCATGCTAACTAAAGCATGAAGGTCTCTCTCCTCATTCTTCATGAAAAATACCCATTCTGAATTGCATTTCTAGTATCAGTCAACTCCAATGCAAGCAGGTCGGTCCCATGCCATTGCTGACACCTGGAGGCAGCGCCACTGTCCCCAAAATTCACTTTGTAACTCTAACTGTGGCTTAAAATTGAGAATTTTACTTGGGGGAAAGGAAGAAGAGCAAAAGCAATAAAATCAACCACAGGGATAAAAGACGCCTGCTGGAATTCAAAGGCACTAAAATTACCCTCCTTTCCTCATCTTCTACTGAAATTTAAGAAAGGTGCAATTACACCAACCAGTTCTTTTCCCTTCCCCTTAAGAAAAATGATGAGGTGTTCTGATAGCTCCTGAACGTAGTACACAAGCCAATGAGCAAGTAAACCAGAAACACTAGATCTCCTGGTGTAAATCTCAATGCTTAGAAACCAGAGGTCTATAAAATTTTACATGTAATTTTTTTAAATCCATATGTTAAAAAATCCATATGGACTTTTAAAAATCCATATAAACATCATGTGGAAGTAAACTTAGAGCTGTCTATAAGTTACGGCCAATGTTTGAAAAGTTATTCTGAAGTAAATTTCTAGGTGGCTCATCTATTTCAAAGGACTATATTAATTCTTTCTTTACAGTTCAGATCCACTGAAATCTGGGACCATGTTTGAGGCAGCTAAACCAAGACTAGTAATATAGTAAACATATTAGCATCCCCTTTTTGTGTGTCATCTTTGAATTTTTATTTCCATAGAATAACAAAACAATTTCTTTGCCAGCATTCTACTGAATTCACAAGCAAATACTATTGCTCTGGTCTGGTCTGAAGACACTGGATATGCTGTCAACAAGGGTAGTACCCACAGACAGACACAGAAATAATGGAATGGGGCTTGACTACTTGTACACCCTGAACATATGGCAATCCCCACTGGCCAATTTTCCTTCTTAGTCTTACAAGACCAATGGAATATATAATACAGAAATTAGGAGATGAGAATATATATATATATATTCATTCACATAATTCATATATATATTCATATAATATATATATATATTCATTCATTCTTGGGGGAAAATTGTATCATAAAATTCTAAAGCAAAATAGGCATTCTTCACTCATCAGCGGTTTTGAAGATCTAAGCCAGGGGTCAGCAATCTATGGGACAAACGTGCTCTGCTGCTTACTTTTATACAGCTCATAAGCTAAGAGTGGCACAATTGTTATATGGTTCTAAAAATAATTCTCTCTTGATATGTGACACAAGAAAATAAGATAAAATTTTAATCTGAGTGTCCATAGGTAACATTTTATTGGAGCACGGCCATGCCCTTTGTGTACTGTCTGTGGCTGTTTTCACACTGCCACAGCAGAGCTAAGTAGTTGGGACAAAGACTGGTTGGGCCACACACTACATGATTCACTATCTGGCCCACTCAGAACAAGTTGGCCAACTCCTGATCTAAGCCATTTTTCCCGTCTTTCATCATGAAAAACTACTAATTTTAATTTAAGAATGAAGGGGCAAAAATAGCCCTTAGCCATGCCAAAGATATACCACTCATAATAGAGTTACAGGGAAGAAAAGACGCCATTCTGGGTTTGTTTGTTTGTTTGTTTGTTTGTTTGTTTGAAAGGATGCCCCCTCTCTGTATCCCATTTGTCCAGTATCTTGACAACTAGACAGCTAGGACTTTCACATTCCTTTCCCATCACAAGACGTCCCACAACCCCGTACCTCACCACCCACATGACTTCCAGAGCCCAGAGCCCAAGCGCTCCCACACAAACCTCTTTGGGACATCAATGTTCCTGGAGACAGGCCTATAGGCTGGTGCCTGGGGAATGGGGCCCTGCAGCTCAGCCAGCCACACCTCCTCCGCTTTACAGCAGATTTGTAACTTCTGATCCAAAAGCCAGACAGTCACCTTGTCCTCTGCCCAACTATGTTGCTCCACTAGTCCTGTGCACTCTTGACCCCCATACCACACATAAACCTGAGGGGGGAAAAAAAGAGCAACCAGTGGTCAGTACTTGGTAGTTCTTATGCCATATGCCCCCAGTTGTGACAGCCAGGATCCACCTGCCACAAACTAGTTCCATGACTCATTTTTTAAATTTTTTTAACTTTTTAAATTCATTTTTGAGACAGAGAGAGATAGAGCACAAGTAGTGGAGGGGCAGAAAGAGAGGGAGATACAGAATCTGAAGCAGGTTCTAGACTCTGAGCTGTCAGCACAGAGACGGACATGGGACTCAAACCCATGAACCATGATATCATGACCTGAGCTGAAGTTGGATGCTTAACCAACTGAGCCACCCAAGTGCCCCTATCTCTGACTCATTTTTAATTCAAGTAGATGTTCCCAGCTCAAGTACCTGCTCCCACCTGGGCACCCAAATTAGCCACAGTGGATCAGTTCTTCCCAAAACAGATCCGTATAAACTCTCTAGATGGAGAGAGCAAACATGCCATTTTCTGGAATTATTTTCTGATCATGGAATCCATGTACAATTACAGTTAGCTTGTTATCATCTTGAAATAGACTGTGATAACCATAAGATGTTTTCTGTTAGCTTTCTGTTAGGAAAGAAAAAAACCTCTAGTAGATACGCAAAAGATAAGAGAAAGGAATCGAACTATATGACTACAAAAAAATCAACAATTCACAAAAAAAGACAGCAAGAGGAAGAAAGGAACTACAAAACAGTCAGAAAACAATTAACAAAATAGAAGTCCTTACCTATCAATAATTACTTTAAATGTAAATGGATTAAATTCTCTAACCAAATGAATTTGGAATCTGTATCCAACCTCCTGATGTCTTACTCCGTCTTGCCTTTGAAGTCCTTTATATCTGCTGCCTATATATATTTCCAACTATTACCTTGAATTGATCACACTCTGAATTTTTCCCTTCAGAGAATTCTAAGTCTACCTAAGGACTAGATAGAGGGGTGGAGAGGTAGGCTGACTTCTCTCAAGGGGTGCCTAGCAGTTGGCAAGTCAACTTGTATCATGGGAAGAGAGGCCTGGACAACAGAAGCCTCAGCAAGGAGGTAGAAGGTAGAGTCTCTATTTATGGGCCCTTGAGAAGGCAATGCATCTGGACCTGGTGATAATATCAGGTACAGGTGATGACTGAGCCCTGCCACAAGGGGAGGGAACACTAGAAAAGGAAATCCAAATGTCATCCTGACTTAACAAACACCTTTGCCTCTTGAAAATGTCTAAAGGTGATTCAAAGATGAAATATTATCTGTCTCTCATGAGCCTGAGATTCTTGTTTTATCAAGCTGGCAACTGAGGCAGAGGCAGACAAGAAACTGAGCTCTTACCATGCTTTGAGCTGAGGTTTTGAGTAGGCCTAAGTCCAGAATAACAGACACCAGACAGCACTGTCATGGAGGAGCCCTGGGTCTGCTAACGATGGCTCGTTCTCTAGAGAAGCCTGCTGCCCAAGGGCTCACAGGGATACAAGTAAAAGGTCTGTGTACAAACCGGTGCCCAGAGAGTTTGTGGCCTGTCGCTCAGGGCACTGCTGGCCTGCCAGCCCCAAGCCTGGGGAGATCAGACACCTGGCCACACGTGAATCAACCTACCTTCTGCCCAGGTTGAAAGGCCACCTGCTGGAGGCCCGAGGGGCCAGGAGCCTTGAGGATCTCCTTGGGCTGCTCCCGGCAGGAAGTGTCCTTAGAGGCGAGGAAGGGCTGGGTAGCCGCCCCTTCCAGCAGCTCAGTCTGAGGCTCCGAGGATGGGGCTGCCCCAGGGGGCCCCAAAACCCGGGCTCCCAGGAGGGACCGCTTACCAAGGCGCCGGGACAGCACGCTGGCCATGCTGCTGCCTTTCCTGGGGAGGCAAAGGGGACAGGGAGTCCTTTATCCACTATCTGGAGTAATCAGGAAGCTTTTTAGTACAATGCCCTACATGCAGCAGGAGTCCAGAAGTATCCATTAAAGTAGAAGAAACATTGTAAAGTAACTTCTACAATTTTTGTTTTTACAAAAGTAATAGCCAGTCTAGTAGGACATTTAGAAAATATTGATAAGCACAAAGAAAAACAAACCACGCAAAATGCTGTCTCCCAGAGATGATACCCAATTTTCCTATGTAACATTCCATGCTTTCTTCTACATACATATTTACATACTTCTGTTTCTACAAATATGGGATCATGAATTCTCACTTAATAGTTTGTGTAGGTTTTACTGTATCATTAAATGCTATTCTATAAAAAATGCTTTTAGAAGCCACAAAGTATTTTCTTAGGCAGATGCATCATTGCTAACTTAACACATCCTTTTTTTTTTTTTTTTTTTTTTTTTTTTTTTTTTTTTTTTTTTTTTCAACGTTTTTTATTTATTTTTGGGACAGAGAGAGACAGAGCATGAACGGGGGAGGGGCAGAGAGAGAGGGAGACACAGAATCGGAAACAGGCTCCAGGCTCCGAGCCATCAGCCCAGAGCCTGACGCGGGGCTCGAACTCACGGACCGCGAGATCATGACCTGGCTGAAGTCGGACGCTTAACCAACTGCGCCACCCAGGCGCCCCAACACATCCTTTATTATCGTACCTGAGGGCTGTATCCTGCATTGTGCTGTTTAATCTGCTCTGCCTGCAAGGAGCGTCCTCCAAGCTCAACCTCAGCACACACATACCAAGGACGCTTCCTTAGGTCAGGTCCTTATGTAGGACATCGCTAAGTCAAAGCATGAGGACATTTGTCAGAGACTCGTAGATTCTCAAGCTTAGTTGGCTTCAAAGTTGCAAAGAGCCACAGAAATGAGAAGCTAACTCTCCTTTCCTTACTTTACACTTGAGAAACTAACGCTGAGAGCTTGACTTCACAGCAGTAAAAGTGGTCGGCGTGTTCATCCCATGATAAACAGGAGCCACTGTGAAAAATGGGGAGTGTCCTTTCAGCATACTCTGAGGCATCCATGTACCCCCATTTATCATACTGCAGAAAGCAGGGAACTGGGTAGCACTGTCCTCCACATTCTAGAGAGGGAAAAGCTAGGGAGGAGACTGAAGCTAGAAACCTTGGTCTGATGTTTCACTAGTCAAAATCCTCCTGTGAGAGAGGAGGGGTTCTAACCACTGTGGCCCTCGGTGAACTCCAGGGCTGGGTGGGACCCTCAGGAGTTCTCTGGGCCCCTCCCTGACTTTCATGCACCTACACCATTCCAGAAAACAAGAACTTCATCTTCCAGATCCCTCAGTGATCTGAATCAGTCAACAAGCTTACCCTTGGGAAACCCCTCCCCTGCCCTGCAGCCTTCCTTCCCACTAAGTGAGATGCAGGGAAAACACAGATCTGCCCTCAGACCACATGGTCAGTGCCTACTCACAGCCTATTTCCTCATCTGTAAATCACGACACTAATACTCCCTTCACCAATATGTTGGGGGAGCAAATGAGAACATTCTGTAGAAGCTCTTCACAACCTGTGAAGTATGATAGAAATACAAAGTAGCACTGTCAGAAGCCTCCTTCTTGGTTCCCCCAGCCTACTTAGGTGCCCTTCTCACCAACTCCTGATAACTGACTTCCACTGGTCACCTAACAACAGGACAGGCCTTTGCAGTCCCTTCACCACCACAAACCTGAACCCTTTGCTCCTACACAGGGTTTCAGGGGCAGGTGCCTACCAGGGGGCCTACCTCTCAGGCCTGGGTCTCCTGGCAGAAGAAGAGTTAGACCCACCCCTTTTCAAACTCAGGCTGCCCTCCTTCTGCACAGCACTCATAGTTCTTTGGCTGTCCTGTGGTTCATTTCCTTTGGGTTCGCTAGCACATTCCTAATCTCTGCCGTTCCAGGTCCTCTGTACCCTCCTAGTCATTTATTCGTTAATAATTAGTTGAGGAATTGCTATGTGCAAAGCACATTCCCCAGTGCTGTAGGAGGTATAAAATACAAGGCTGTTCATAGACCTCTATACCAATGATAATTCATTCCCCACCAGGCTAACTCTACTGCAGTCTCTTAAGTTTGGCATTTCAAGAGACTATTCCAGCCACATTTCTCCTCCCTTCCACTCCCCCTCCCCTGGCCACACTCACACCAGAAGAAAACCATCATCACAGCTATGAATTCAAACTTATTTTGAACAGTTCCATAAACTTTCCCTACTTTGTCCCAAAGTGTCTCGGGGCTTTGTTTGGGTCCCATGCTATCTCCACATCTCCTAATCCTGGCCTCTTTCCAACCATATTCCAGCAAATTATGCTAAGCAAACATCTCTACAGTAACACAAATGGGAAAAATAAGTTTAAAAGATAACGATAAAGTTGCAGACACCGAGAAAAAGTAACTGGCTCATTTTTACAAGTATTTTACTCCAAGCTTCAGATAGCATGGTATCGGAATCAGATGGAACCAGATAGCATGGAATCTCTACCATGATTTCCCTAGAAAGCAAAGAACAGATAAGAAAAGGTCAGAGTCACAGCATCCTATAGAGTTCCTGTTTAGCTGTCTGGTGACTTCACAGTGTTACTGAATAACACTATTGGGAAGCTTTACTAGAACACTAAAAAGGAAGAAAAATGTAAGGAGTAAATTATTTACCACTACAAAAAAAAAAAAAAAGTATATCCAAGCTAAGTCAGTTCTAGGAACTCAGTCATCTACCCTCATCCTTGAAGCCTCCAGCCAGAAACAAGAACCTCTGACTTTTTAATTTCAATGGGTTCCTAAGAGCTAGAGGCAAAGCCGCAGTGCCACTTGGAGACATCAGATGGCAGCACCCATCCAGGAAAAAAAAAAAAAAAGAAAAAAAAAAAAAAAAAAAAGGAAAAAAACCCAACCTTTTCTTGACCAAAAAACACAGTGGCCACCCCCACTTTTCCACAGCAGGAAGTCTGAGGTTTCTAGCACTGAAAATGAAGAAAGGATAATATTTCCAAAATTCCTGGGCTTCCAGTCTTCAGATGGGGCCTGAAATATTTGGCTAACAGACTCTGACGATGTTTTTGTAAGCCTTTTTCTTTTTTAATTTAAAGGATACTTTTTACTTGGTTTGTGACGCCCAAGCCCTCCAAAGCCTGCTGGATTTGTGTCAAGTTGGTGAACCTGTCCACTTCCAGCCTGTCCCCACATGCATTTGCTTTCATTTTGTTGTGATGCTTGTTTCGTTGCTTTTGTTGTTACTTTTAATTTTTTTTTTAATTTTTCAGTTTTATTTAAATCGAAGTTAGTGTAATAATGATTTCAAGAGTAGAATTTAGTGATTCATCACTTACATACAACACCCAATGCTCATCCCAGCATTTGCTTTCATTCTCTCTGGCCTTTCTCCTTTAACTGGCCCAAATCCACTGAAATACATTTTATTATTTGATTTATTTATAGTATGCCCACATCTTAATTTTTAAAAGCAGAAGAGAAACAAGGAAGGGAAACTGCCTTTATTAAGTACCTAATTGGCACTAGCTTTCACAGATTGTACCTAATTAAATCCTCAAAAACAACTTGAGATCAACAGTCTTCTATTTCTGATGAGGAAACTGAGCCACAGAGAGGTCAGCTTGCTGAGGCTACACAAATAGGAGCCAGTGCTCCTGGGCAGGGGAAGGGAGGTTTCTAGTAGGTGTGGGGTCTTTCAAAATAAAACAGTCAATTAAGCCACTTTTCATCTACATGGTATTTTTTTCCTATGTCAATGAACCTTGATAGAAAAAAATAGCTCCCTGCAAGTCTCTCCATTTCTTTGTGCATTTTCTTTCCTTGAAAATCTCTTCTCCACTTGGCCTCCTACCTACAAAATAAAGGTCAGTGCTTTAGCATGACCTTGTCAAACAGTCCAAGTCACTGTTAATCATTCAGTGGTTCAGGAAGACCTTTACACACTTATTGATTGCCCTCTGAGAGGGCACAAAGAGATAATGGGACAATCCCAAAAGTTAAGGAAAATTTTCGCTAAGTTTATACTGGGAATTGATAGCTGGAAGTGAAGAATACAAATCAGACTAAATGTAGAGCAGGCAGCATCACCAGGGGCGATCAATGCCTCTCTTGTGCTCATTAGTAAACTCATTATTTTATGGACATGGCTTTATGGACAACATCATCAACAGAGTCCTTCAGGGATTCAGAAATGAACTGCAGTACCTACAGGGGTCTATGATGCAAGTGGGTAAAGGAGCCAGGTTAACTCTGGACCTAGAGTGACTTTCTAGGATCACCTACTACTTTGCACCTTGAGTGAGGATCCTACCGTCCCTCCTTAGCATGCTTCTCTCAGTCTAACTATAGCCTCCTTCAAACCCCTCTTCCCTCATATCTACTTCTAGTCATTCCCCATATGGATTTTCTCTTGGGAGCTATCGGTGGTCCACATAAAGAGCCATGCCTTAATTTACTATATGGGTCTAGTGCAACAAAGAGTGATCAAGAAACATCTATTTCAGGTTAACGCTAAAAGTGTTTCAACAAGTAGCCAAATCCCACTTTATGAAGTTATCTGTAGAATTCTTTGAAGCATAAACTCACTCTAAAAAACAGCCTACCCAGTTATGGACAGCTTTAAGAGGATCCTGAGTCACCTTGTGCTTCTCACCCTGCTGTTGTCACTAATGGGTGGGGTTGGCTGCCCTCATATATTGGTCAGTGTCCAAAAGGGGTTAACTCTTTTCCAGGCTCAGCAAACATATTCTGATGTGCTAATAGCCCTTAATGAGGACATCTGCCATCAGTTAAATAACTGGAACAGACAGAATAGGAAAACAAACCCTTTCTGTGGTTCTGAGTTGCAAATTGCTATTTGACATGTGACTGGTGCTGGACAACCACCTGTCTCAGCACACGTACGTGTGTGTGCATGTACTCATGCACGATGGCTGCTCTCTCCTACCACCCAAGGACACTGCAGCAAGCCAGGACATCACCTAATGGCACTTACAGGATGCAAGTCGTAAGGCAACGTGATTCAGTACACAACTAATGGGATTTCTTGGGAGTTTTTTGTTGTTGTTGTTGTTGTTTTAAGGAGAGTGAAATTTGGAATAAGGCTCCCATTTGCTAAATCCTGGGTGCTTGCTTCCTCTCTAATGAATAGTTTATGGAGCATGGTGAGGGACATCAACCCTCTGCCAAGAGTTTCAGGTCCTCTACTAAACCTCAGCTTTCTGCCTATTTTATGATCTCCACTGGGTAACCACTACCCAGAATAACAGCTTGAGTTTTCAGTTCTTTGGCTAGTATTTTGCATATCAGTCTTAAATCTTTTATCAGAAAGCTATTTTTTTCTCTTAAAACTATAAAGTTTTAACTTAAAATTGTTTTCACTGTGATTTTTTTCTTCTAAAAAGTTTAAGTTTCTTTATTTAGAGAGAGAGAGAGAGTGCGCAAGCTGGGGAGGAGCAGAGAGAGACTCTCAAGCAGACTCTGCACTGTCAGCACAGAGCCCGATGTGGGGCTCGAACTCATGAACCGCGAGATGCAACCTGAGCTGAAATCCAGGCGGTCGCTTAACTGACTGAGCCATCCAGGCACTCCCCACAGTGATTTTCTAAGCTCATCCAAAGGTCAAAATATTGTAGCAAAGCATATCTATTATTTTACAACAGAACTCACTGGAGAACAGGATTCCCACACAATTCATTTTCCAGCAATTCTTAGCCAGGGATGATCTCTGTCAAGAGATGCCATGTGCATTTACAGCATATTTATGACAATATGCAAACATGTCTGTGGTCTTCATAGTTTTCAGATCACCATTTGAACCCTGGCAGAAACCAGCTGTCATACTCTGTTATTACCACTGGTGGTTCTAAAGCTTTGTGTTTTTTCCTGGAGTGCCTTCTCCAGAAAAAGTAAAAAACTAACAAACAAAATACTGCCTTCACTGGTCATACCTCAACCTTTCTTCCCAGAGGACTCTGCCCAGCCTGGCTTTTGAAAGAAACCCCTCCAAGAGTGGCCAAGGGCCTAAGCTAAAACTTTCAGACCTCTCAAGTTATTTATCAGGCCCTATTATAGCATTTCAAAATATGTGGTGTGCATTTTAGATTTTCACAATACAAGCTTTAAGATATACAGCACTGGGCACATTAGTGATTGATTCTGTACCAACATTTCTAAATCAGCTGTTTGAAAAATGACCATTTGGACTCTCAGGGCATTCTAATCATCTTCTTTTTCTGATGGTTTCAGAAAGCTAGATTACACCACATCGGTATATGATGGGTTAGACTACCAGTAAAATTAAAATTATAGACTATCAGGATTGACAGGCACCTTAAAGGCTGCCTATCCCCCATCCTCTCCACAGCATCCCCCTGTGAGTACCGAGCCTTCCCATTATTGTAATACATGTAATAGAATAATGGAAGGAAAAAATAAGGGTCCCAAATAGCACTGCTATTTTCATATTCCAGCAGATGGGCCATAGAAATAGGTCATCTGATCTAGTTACACTGAATTTTCTCCAGCAAATAATAAAGGACCCTCATCAACAAACACTTTTGTTAGTCTGACTGCACAGCGATCATTCAATCAAGTAAAAGGGACCATTCTGTTTGCACTGCCAGCAGGGAAGGAAAGCTGTTTTCACAGTTCTGCCCAGGAACAAGCACTTCCCCTTCCTTCACACCTAGCTCCCCGGGTCGCTTTCAAAACCGCTGCTGTGATGCCCTTTGTTCCGCTGCTCTGGCCTGCATACACTACTCTGTTACACGAGACACTTCTCAGGCCAGTGCTTGGCACATGGTCAGGCTCAGGGATCTATTTCTACCGCTGCCAGTAGGGCTGCAACTCCCTTAGACTGTAAGCCCTTTGAGGACACAGACCAAATCTCGTTTAGCCCATCAGATTTAGGATTTTTAAATGGATGATACTCCTGTGGGTGAGGAGAGTCCCAGGTTCAAAAGTAACGTCATAAGAAAGAATACCTGCAGCTTGCCCTAAAATGAAGGCAGGTTATCAAAAGCAAAGATAGAGTTTTAGTGTTCTATTGAAAACAGGCAGAGAATTTATATAAAGTAGCAGGCATTAAAGAAAAACATGCTTGCAAATGTGCTGTGTGAGGGAGACAGTTTATGCAGCACTGTTTTTGTACATGCATGGGGGGAAGGGAGAGCACATAAGGACATATGTACGTGTGTGTGCGTGCATGCACTGTGGTTAAACCTGATCTCAACTGGGCTAAAACTATGAGCGTTCCAGAAGGAGGCGGGGAGATGAGTGATTGCTGACTCGGCATTTTACCCAGAGCCCAGTGGGAGGGAGGGAACCAGGAGCTGACTATGTCCTGGAGAACGAGCCACAGAGAACTAACAGTTCTCTCTAGCAGTTTTTAGAGTAGGCATGTAAGAGATCTGCTCATTAACTCAAACCACCAAGGACTGTTCAAATGACACTTGGGTTTACACTCACTTTAATGCACACATTTGGGGTCTTCCTTTTCTTCCTGACCTCCCACCAACTCAAAAAAATATGGAAGGACAATATAATCTCCATTTTACAGCTCAGAAAACTGAGGCTCCTCAAGGTCATTTATTTGCCCAAGCTAGCAAGCTGTGGTGTTTACAGCTTTCTTGGATCCTCTCTGATCTAGTTCTGTCTTCTGTACAAGTGGAGACCCAGCAGCAGGACAGGGGCTCAGGTTGGAGGGCTCTGGAGTTCCCAGCCCTGATGCCTTCCCCATGGCCTTAGCTGATCTTCATAGGACTATGAGAAAGAAAGTGTGAGTTTCACTGGGAAGAGGGATCTATCAGAAGAAGGGATCTAATAGAAGGGACCTATTACTTTTCATAGTAATGCAAAGCTCAAGCTGGCAACAAAAGAACCACCCCCAAAAATATAAAACATGGAGGCACCTGGTTGGCTCAGTCGATTAAGCATCTGACTTTGGCTCAGGTCATGATCTCACAGCTGGTGAGTTCAAGCACCACATCGGGTTCTGTGCTGACAGCTCAGAGCCTGGAGCCTGCTTCAGATTCTGGGTCTCCCTCTCTCTCTGCCCCTCCCCCACTCATGCACTGTCTCTCTCTCCCTCTCTCTCTCTCTCTCAAATACAAATAAATATTAAAAAGAATTTAGAAAAAAAGAATAAAACATGGAGGTGAGAATTTAAAAAGCCTACCAATCCAGAGCCCATTAGCATAAGGCCCTGAGTAGTGCACATGCCAAAAGGGAAGCCTGTGCAGTAATGACGCTCAAGGTGCCAATCCTGAGACAAAAAAAAAAAAAAAAAAAAGGCAGAGAAATTCATTCTCTATTTTTTTTTTTTTCATGTAAGTGGTTAAAGTAGAAAAAACTATTTTGGATTCAACAGTCATTTGAATGAATCATCACATTCCCTAAAGACAACCTACAGAATGGGGGAAAAAATACTTGCAAACCATATATCTGATAAGGGATTAATATCCAAAACATATAAAGAACTCATCCAACTCAACAGCAAGAAACAAACAACAACAAAACCTACAAATAACCCAATTAAAAGTGAGCAAAAGACCTGAACAGACATTTCTCCAAAGAAGATATATAGAAGGCCAATGGGTGCATGAAAGGATGCTCAACATCACTCATCATCAGGGAAATGCAAAGTAAAACCACAATGAGATAACACCTCACACCTGTCAGAACAGCCATCATCAAAAAGACAAAAGACAACAAGTGCTGGTGAGGATGTGGAGAAAAGGGAGCGCTCGTGCATTGTCGGAGGGAATGCAAACTGGTGCAGCTGCTGTGGAAAACAGTGTGGAGGGTTCTCAAAAATTAAAACCAGCACTACCATACTAGTAATTCCACTTCTAGGAATTTACCCAAAGGTACAGAAAACCTTAAGTCAGATATCTCTGCACCCCTTCATTCACAGCAGCATTATTTACAATAGCTAAGAAATGGAAACAACCTAAGTGTCCATCAATGGATGAATAAAGAATATGTATACATACACTATGGAATGTTACTCAGCCATGAAAAACAAGTAAATCCTACCATTTACAACAACATCGCAAACAAGCAAACAGAAACTCATAGAAAAAGAAATCAGACTTGTAGTTACCAAAGGCAGGCAGATGGCGAAGGGGGGAATCAGAGGAAGGTGGCCAGAAGACACCAACTTCCAGTGATAAGTAAGTGATGTCCCAACATGATGACTAGAGCCAACACTGCTGTGTGATCTATAGACAAGATGTTAAGACAGTAAATCCTGAGGAACACTTTCCTCCCTTTCTTCTTTCCTTTTTATTGTATCTATATGAGATGACAGGTATTAGTTGAATCTGTTGCGATCATCATTTCACAAAATATGTAAATCAAACCATCATGCTGTATGCTTTCAACTCCTGCAGTGATACAGGTCAATTATTTCTCAATAAAACTGGAGAAAATAATAATCGCATTTGTCCACAATGCTAAGTAAACAGATAGTGGGGCTTGTAAGGAGGGTGTGAGCCACCCGCTGCCTTGCCTGGCTGGAATCAACAGGTAATAAAAAGGCAGCAGCCCTGTCCTGTGGCGAATGATCAGAGCACAAAGGGGCTTCGGGTGCCCAAGAAAGGTGCCACCTTGTCTGGGGGCGGGCCAGCAGAGTGAGCCCCAAAATTAAACATAAGAAACCATGCACATGCAGACAAGACAGGTCAACTCAGAGACACCCAACCAGGAAAGATAAACAGGTAAAGGGATCAAGGTGCCCCCAATATCTCTCAGGAATCCAAGATTCATCTGGGAGACACCGGTCTAAAAGGCAAGCTAATGGGAAGCTATAATCTCGGAAACTATAAATCACAAGAAACGTGATGTTGGCCTGGCAGAATATTCTAGTGGGTGAAAGCATTTAAATCCTGAAATAGGAGCTGGACACCAGAATTTGTTCTAAGACCAAAATGGCTGACTAGCCAATGGCTACAGACCTGTCTGGCGAGAAGGGAGGTGGCAAGCTACTACAAATCAACTTTTAATCTAACTTTTCCCTTTATTCCCACTCCCCAATTAACTATGTGTGTTTTCTGTTTCCAGATGGGGGGCAGCTCCTCACCCTATCACTCTATCACCTTCCCCTGGGAGACTCTGCTATGCTCTGAGAGGGAAGCATTCCTCCAATACCAACGGGAATGCTTCCAATCCCCCAGGAATGCCATGGCTCAGAGAGGAAAAAAGGCTAGACACTGCTGAGGGGCTGAACCTGGCTCATCAAAATGAACACCCAGCCTGTGCAGGAGAAGCTGAGCCAAGGCACACTCCCTGCAGGGGGCACTTCTCTAGGGAAAGAACAGCTGGTAGATAGGGATGCGAACAGGTCTACCTCCACCTGTGTGACTTGTGACACTCAGTCACCATCTTGGAACCTCAATTTCCGGCCTCACCTGTGAAAACTGAGAAAAGTTCCCAGCACCAGGAAGGAACTCGACAGACGTGTTTCCTTCCCCGTCCCCTTACTCCAGACCAGTGCTAGATAGCTACGTACCACAATGGGCCACTCTGAATGCTCAGCAGCCACTGTCAAGCTGGCATCTGGGAACTGCGATTAGCAAAGGATATTCAACCAGAACCAGTAATACAACGACTGGCTCTAAGGGAAACCAAGAAGTAGGCTGCAGGTAAGCCACTGATTAACTGAAATCACAACAAAACTGATTTCGGCAAGATAGGGGAGTCCAGCATATTCCATTTGGAGGCCTGCTGGCCACAATGAATCAACCCCAGGGATCAGGGCTTAGAGTTCAACACCAAGCCAGACAGCTTTGCCCCTGCAGTTGAAAGCCAGAGCCCCAGGCCACTGCCCGTCTCCCACATGACCTGGCCCCTACTCACTTCACTCTCTGCACACAGGTCCCAATCCTGCTCTCCTCCCCCAAGCCAAAATCTCACTCTTGGTGCCCTGCCCAGGGTGGTTCAAGGCCTGCTGCCAAAGCTCCCTGAGGCGTAACTTGACCGGCCTCTCTGAACAACCTCCAGGGCCTGCCTCCTGCAGACACTTCAGTCTGAGATTCCAGCTGTCCCAGATCCGGATCAGGCCCACACCGGTGCAGACCCATATGGGAAACAATTCAGCACCAACTCACCAGAAACCCAGGGAAAGAAGCACCCCAGAACAGCGTTTTTAAAAACCTGCTGATATTCAACACATGTGCCAGGCTCTTACCAATGAACTGAACAGAATAATTAAGAAGCCTAAGCTTCAGACCCTGCCTTTAAAGAACCATGAGCTCCCACCTGGATCACACATCCAGCACTTGTTTATAAAAGCACTTAATATGCTCCGGAGCTACATTCATATATTTGCGCTGTATAATTAGATGAATGAATCAGAATGGGCTTCTTTCAGGAAAAGGCAAAGAACACCCAGCACTCTGACACTGAAACCTGAGAAAAAGACGGTTCTTAGCATTAAGCTCCTAAAGTTAGATGAATGTGCATGTTAAAATTTTAAGTGTTTGACATAAGTTAATTAAACTGAAATAAAGTATGTTATAAATCTATTAAAAAAAAAATCTGCTGGGTGCTTGGAGAGTGAGGGAGACAGACACGTTTCCCCAGAAAATAGAAAGTCGGCCTAAGTGAAAAGACTACAGACATCATAAAGGAAGACTGTTTAAATACACAGTGAAAAATGAACACAGTGGACAAGGTGCTTACCCAAAGCATGACCACTAAGGAAGTACCTTTCTCTGAAGAAGGCTGTTTAAGGCGTCTTCATGCCCCCATAACTGTGGGGCTGACGATGAGTTCAAATACAAAACAGAGATGGAGACACTGGATGAATGAGTGGTCAGTCACCCCCGTCTTGGCTCAGGATATCAGGGTGTCCACTCTTGAATGTTTCTCCTAAAATGGATAGGCTAATGGCATTGGTCAGAGAGCGCTCACTGGAGAGGATGTTCTAAGCCAAAATGCCAAAACAAATGTGGATCAATCACAGAGACCAGATGGCTCACGCTCCTGAGTTTTGAGACAAGTGAAGGATGAAATCAGTGCTCAGTAGGCCAAGATACACAGGCCATGGTTACGCGGCACTGGTGAGCTCCTGCCTGCCCCAAGGACAGTCAAGGAGGCCACCGCCACATGGAATCTCAGCCCTGTATCAGGCTAGCAGGTAGACTATACTTAGTTCAGAGGACTAGGACCTTTTGAGGGAAAAGGCACTGCCATGTGCGCGCGCACACACACACACACACACACACACACACACACACACACACAAAATCACATCTAACCACTTTGCTAGAACTGTTAGAGAATAAACTGGCAAAAGAAAAATAGGGATCTTCTATGGAATAAACAGCGTTTCAAAGACTGATGTTCTTTCAGGAATGTTCCAATAGCTATTATCTGCCAAAGACTTATATGCCAGTCACTTGCTGAGCATTTCATATACGGTATCACATTTCATTCCTCACGATAATCTCATGAGACAAGTACCATCAGCTTTTCCTTTTTACAGATGAGATGCTGAAACTCAGAGAGGTTAAGTAATATGCCCAAAGCCACACAGCTAGACAGTGACAGAACAGACATGTGATCAGATCAGATATGTCTGACTCCAAAAGCTATGCTCTGTCTACTATCTTATGCAAGAAAACTATGCATCAGGAAGAGTAAGAGGCTAGACTAAATAGCCTCTTAAAAGGCCCCTTGTTAGTAAAAACTTTGAGTCACTGAGAGGTTAATGTGGTATTGGTGGTTTGGGCCTGGAAGAGGAAATGAAATGGGCATTATGATAGCAAAGTATCAAGTGTGGGGCTTACCCAGGATTAGGACTACAATTATTCTTATTTAACACTTTTATAAATACCCCAGAGAGAATGCACAGTGAGACTGGGTTGCAAATGAACTCTAACTTCCCAGTTATGTGACCTCAGGCAGATTACCTCACCTCTCTGCCTCAGTTTCCTCACCTGTAAAATGAGGAAAACATTGGCTCCTACTCAAAGGATAATTTGGAGCTTTGAGGAAGCAATGCAGCTTTTTTCCAAAGTGTCTTGGTTTTTAAGAGTCTCATGGGGCGCCTGGGTGGCGCAGTCGGTTAAGCGTCCGACTTCAGCCAGGTCATGATCTCGCGGTCCGTGAGTTCGAGCCCCGCGTCAGGGTCTGGGCTGATGGCTCGGAGCCTGGAGCCTGTTTCCGATTCTGTGTTTCCCTCTCTCTCTGCCCCTCCCCCATTCATGCTCTGTCTCTCTCTGTCCCAAAAATAAATTAAAAACGTTGGAAAAAAAAAATTTTTAAAGAGTCTCCACACTCCTCTTCCTAGAGATTCTGATTCCCTCAGTCTGACAGAGAAGCCTAGGAAAAAAAAATGAAAAAATGCACTTCAAGTACTAAACGTTGTCCCTTCCTTGCAGGTAAGTGATAGCCAAAATAAATAAATAAATAATAATAATAATAATAACAGAAATAAGGCACCAAACTCCGGGTAGTGATGAGCCAAACTTATGGGAAGATCACAGGGGAAATTTTGAACAAATAGGGCAGAAAGCAGCCAGTAAATTTTAACAATGATAAAGGCAATGTAGTACATTTAAGGAAAAAACAGTATAACCATGTAAAGCTCCGGGGCAACAGTCAGAACGCCATAAAAAGACCTGTATGTCACTACAGATCAGACTGTCATACTACTGTGATCACAAAAGTCAAAAGACGAACAAACCAACTGTTTGTCCAGCACCAGCACCACTACAAGAGTACTAAAAACAAAAAGAAACACACCGCCCACCTACCCCCCACGCCATAAATTTAGAGATTCATCCACACTGGGGACACTGGTTGCTGCCCAACAAGAAAGAGATACTGTAAAACATAGGCTGTGTGGTGTGATGGGGAGGGCATGCTAAGAAAGCCAGAAAGATCAAGGCCAGGAGGGCCTCGAGAGAATCTATCAAACGGGAGAGATAAGGTGGATGCCAACTTTGTCCCCAAATCCTAAATGACCGAGGAGGGAATGCCTGTTAACACTGCAGGGAGACGGGAGAAGGAGATGCCTCAATACCCCCCAAAAGAAGGCAATATAAATACAATATAAATGCATTACTGGGTTTGGACAATAGTTTTAATGCAACAGTGGGGTTCCCCTGGGGTCAGAACCAGAACTGTTTTCATTAGTATCTGCACAAGGGATCTGAAGGCAAATACATGTGAAATAATTCAGGCTGCAAAAGGGTTCCACCTCTCACCAGCAAATAGGTGACCAGCAGCACCAGCATGTGCCTTCAAGAGGGACACAGCCAAGTCCTCCTTTGCCACACTGGCTCCTAAAGGCAAGGACTTGGCTTGACATGATGAATTTTCATCATTTCTAGAGTTCTCAGAAATCCAGAGACGATGGCAAGAAGTGTGAATACAGAGAGACACACATCATCCTTCTCCAAATAAAATGAAACTGTTAATAAAAGTAACATGACAGTGTTCTAGATTTTTTTTTAAGAACACTAAAATGCTTCCAAATGTGCCTCGCCCTTGGCTTGAGCATTTAAGCTACACTTTGTATTCTAAAGATGTCATGGAAAAGAATTACAGATGCATTGAAGGTCTCCCGTTAGGAAATTAACTGGATTTAAAATTTATCATCCAGAATCCTCAGTGTGCTGCTTATCCATCCTGTGATTCTTCTCCACATAACCACAACCAACATGCAGACCAAAGTCCTTGGGGAGACCAAACAGAACGAACCATGAGGCTCAAAGGGGTTCTTGCAACACCAACCCTTCTAGCCAAGCAGCCCTGACTCATGGGGGGCATACATCTAGCACAACCTAAATCCTGCCCTAGTCTTAGAAAACAATTGCCAGAGCAATCAGACATGAGAGGGGGAAAAAAGGCATCCAAATTGGTAAAGAAGAAGTTAAAAGGTCACTATCTGCAGATGATATAATACTATACATAGAAAACAGTTAAAGCCCCACCAAAAAACTATTAGAAGTTATAAATAAATTCAATATAGTTGCAGGACACAAAATTAATACGTACAAATCAGTTGTATTTCTACACACTAATAATGAAATAGCAGAGAGAAAAATTAGGGAAACAATTCCATTTACAACCACACCAAAAAGAATAAAATATCTATGTATACCACTGAAAACTATAAAACATCAATGAAAGAAATTGAAGATGACACATGCTCATGGATTGGAAGAATTAATATTATTAAAATGCCCATACTACCCAAAGCAATCTACAGATTTTATGCAAACCAAAAATACCAACAGAAATTTTCACAGAACTAAAACAAGTAATACTTAAATTTGTAAGGAACCACAAAAGACCCTGAATAGCCAAACCAACCTTGAGAAAGAAGAACAAAGTTGTACGTATCATAATGCCAGACTTCAAGATATGCTACAAAGCTGTAGTAAACAAAAAAGTATGGTACTGGCCCAAAAACAGACACATGGATCAAAAGAACAGAATAGATCCAGAAATAAACCCATGCTTATATGGTCAACTAATCTATGACAAGGGAGGCAAGAATATACAATGGAGAAAAGACAGTGTCTTCAATAAATGGTGCTGGGAAAATGGAACAGCTACATGCAAAAGAATGACCACTTGTTTACACGATACCCAAAAAGAAACCGAAAATGGATCAAAGAGCTAAATGTGAGACCTGAAACCATGAAAATCCTACAAGAGAACATAGGCAGTAATTTCTTTGACATTGGAAACCTTAGCAACATTTTTCAAGGCTTGCCTCCCGAGGCAAGAGAAACAAAACAAAAATAAACTATTGGGGCTACATAAAAATAAATTTTTGCACAATAAAGGAAACCAGCAACAAAATAAAAGGGCAACTCTAGTGAATGGGAGAAGATATCTGCAAATAGTATATCCAATAAGGGGTTAGCATCCAAAATATAGGAAGAAACTATACAACTCAACACCAAAAAAAAAAAAAAAATCCAATTAAAAATGGGCAGAGAAACTGAATAGACACTTTTCTAAGAAGACATACAGATGGCCAAGAGACACATGAAAAGATGCTGAACATCACTAATTATCAGGGAGATGCAAATCAAAAGCACAGTGCGATATCACCTTACACCTGTCAGAATGCCTAAAATCAAAAAGAAATTTTAAGAATTTTAATATTAAAAAAAAGAAATCAGAAGTATTGGTGAGGATGTAATGAAAAAGGAACTCTCATATACTGCTGGTGGGAATGCAAATTGGTGCAGCCAGTGTGAAAACAGCATGGAGTTTCCGCAAAAAATTAAAAATAGAAATACCATATGATTCCACTACTGGGTATTTACCCAAAGAAAATAAAAATACTAATTTTGAAAAGATATATGCACCCTTATGTTTACTGAAGGATTATTTACAATAGCCAAGATATGGAAGCAACCCAGTGTCCATGGATGGATAAATAAGATGCAGGGTATATACACAATGGAATATTACTCAGCCATAAAAACAAGAAGTCTTGACATTTGCAACAACATGGATGGACCTAGAGGGTATTATGCTATGTGAAATAAGTCAGAGAAAGACAAATGGCCATATGATTTCACTCATGTGAAATCTAAAAAACAAAGCAAATAAAAAAGCAGAATCAGGCTCATAAGTACAGAGAACTGATGGCTGCCAGAGGGGACAGGGGTGGGAGGACAGCCAAAATGGGTGAAGGGGAGTGAGAGGTACAGGCTTCCAGTCATGGAATGAGTTAAGTCATGGGGATGAAAGGCACAGCATAGGGAATACAGTCAGTGGTATCGTAATAGAGTTGCATGGTGACAGATGGTAGCTACACGTGTGGTATAGAATTGTTGAATCACTGTGTTGAATACCTGAGACTAATATAACATTGTGTGTCAACAAGAAAGAGAGGGAGGGAGGGGAGGGAGGGGAAGGGGGGAAGGAAGGAAGGAAGGAAGGAAGGAAGGAAGGAAGGAAGGAAGGAAGGAAGGAAGAGGGAAGGAAGGAAGGAAGGAAGGAAGGAAGGAAGGAAGGAAAGAAGGGAGGGAGAGGGAAGGAAGGAAGGAAGGAAGGAAGGAAGGAAGGAAGGAAGGAAGGGAGGGAGGGAGAAGGAAGGAAGGAAGGAAGGAAGGAAGGAAGGAAGGAAGGAAGCGGGGAGGGAAGGAAGGAAGGAAGGAAGGAAGGAAAGAAGGAAGGAAAGGGAGGGAGGGAGGGAGGGAGGGAGGGAAGACTTTACTTTGTATGTGAGCATGCTTCAAGTATGCCCAGGCCTACATTAAGTCTAAGCTAAGAACTAGCCTTATAATGTATCTTCCTTAAGATTTCAAATTGGAGTGCCCCATTACTCAGCAGTTGCTCTTTCCCTACCCCAGAGAAATACTCACCTGTGTTGCAAAGAGGCATGTGCAGCTGAGTTTATTGTAACAGGTTTTGTAACAGTAGATTTAGAAATAATTTAAATGTCCATTGCTTAGGAAGGTTCTTAGGAAGGCCATGCAGGAGTTGGACAAAATCAAGAAGTCCTAGATATACATACGGACAGGAAGCAATCACCAAGATGTTCTGTTGTGGAAGACAGGGAGCACAGCACAGTGCTCCTAGTGCCAGTTAAATACACTTAACTTGTTTTAAGTTCTATAGGTATAAACCCAAGTATGTAAAGCATCTGGACACCAACGAACTCCTAACAGTGGTTAACCTCTGGAGAAGGACTGGGATTAGGAGTGGCTGTCAAGGAAGATTTTGTTTCCTGTGGAAGGTTTGCATTGTTTTTTTTCCTACAGAGAATGTATTCATGTACTACTTTTGTAATGAAAGTTTCATTTAGCCATTTAAGTTTTTTAAAAAGAAAGAAACTGACCCGGTTCAATACATTTCATAATGTGTTGGGGGCAATTTCTATCTGAATCTGACACATGCTTTCCAGGAGGCTGAGCACTCAGCAGTGCAGAGAGTGGGTTTTGTAACACCAATCTTGTTACAATATTACAAGCCCAACGCTCTAACTCTGTGAATTCTTAAATTTATATGCTAGCTCAAGGAAGAGGCAAAAGATAGAAAGTATGTCAGGGGGCTTTCTGGGTAATCCAAGGGGATGTCCTAGGAGCAATTCCAGTTCTTCTGGCTGAGCGTTCTAGCTCTCCCAAACACAACCAACTAAACACCCTTGCCCAACCACACATATCCCACACTGGGCTGGCTGTGCCTCAGACTCTTCTACCTGGGAATCAGAATTTCTGACATTAATCTGGATGCCGTGGACTAATGAGAAAGAATCTGAATGCCCCAGCACACAAGTGCCAAAAATTATTTACTTACCAGGGCCACCTAGCCATATAGAATACTCCTCCACCTCTTCAAAGCACTACTAGAAACACATTTTAAAATTAAGAACCTACTAAGGCAAAACTAACCCAGGGTGACAGAAATCAGAGCTGAAATACTTCTGGTTACAGGGGAGGATAATCTGGTAATGGTCATAAGGAACATGTCTGAGGTGATGGAAATGTCTTATCTCAAAATGCATTTGTCAAAACTGATTGAACAGCACACTTAAGATCTAAGCATTCCACTGTATGCAAATTATACCTCAATTAAAAAAAAAAAAGCTACTCAAACACTGTTTCTCTGCTAGCTGCAGCAGAACTTTGAGCTGTCCTATCAGACATCTGAAATCTCTGTTGTGCTATGTAAAGAGCTCGAGTACCATGGCGACAGTCACCATAAAAATAGATAACAAGATTAAAATGGATAGAGGACACATGAATTTAAGAACGGCACACCAAGAGCAATTCATTTGCAGCAGAAGAAAAATAGAAAGAGGAGAGGGAGTTTTTCATTCCACCAGCACTTTGGGAAAAGAAAAAAAAAAAACAGCCACTGAATGTGGTTGTTTTTACTAAAAGAGTTTTATGGCTTCCCAATACTCAGAGGACAAAAAAGGCTGTGAGCGGTTATCTCTTATCATACTTTGCTTTAAAAAAAAAAAAAAAAGCATATGATACTCTGAGTGGTTTCCATGCCTCCTGTATGTGGCCCAAGGAACCAGTTCACAGCAATTCAACAAGCACAGCTGATGTGCCGCACACTGTGAGCCCCAAATGATACTGAGATAGAGGACACCCGAGCACTTTAAGTACACAAGCATTTCCAACCACAGTTCTAAATGGCCAAGTTCTGCCTATGTTTCTTACACGCAGCTAAAGTTGTCGTTCCCTATTTTGTGTACCCCCAAATTCTTTTACTCTGTGCAAAAAGAGCACCTTCTTGCCAAATACTGATTTTTCAAGTGCCAAAATGTGAAGATGGACAATGGAGACAGAAACCATCTCATGATATTCTCCAAAGATGAGATAAACCTCCATTCTCTCTGCAGAGCCAAGAAACTTCTGCTATGGGATTTAGCCCTAACAGTGCCCCCAACAACAACAAAAAAGTAATCCAAAAGTAGCAGGAAGAAAATCTAAAAACTTTAAATAATCAGAGTGGATTCTAAACAAACCATATATTTAAGTAAAATTTAGACAAAATTAAATCAAATTTTCTACGTGTAAGCTATAAATAAAAATGAAAAAGTAAACATTTTTAACTCAAACCACAAACTTATTGTCTGATATAAACTAATTATGTACATTCCTGGAAAATCCCACTCCAAAGTTTCTTTAAATTTATCCATCCCTCATTCTCTTTGTCCCTAAACCTACAAAGCCATCACGAGGCTCAGTGTTATCCCTGATGTCAGGATGGTGTTTAACGTGCGATACCTGGTGATATGTGTGCAATGTGGGAAATGAACTAGGAAGGAGATGGTCAACGGCACTCCCTGGTCCTTCCAAAGCCAAGCAGAGAACCCAGTGTTCAATTAAGGGACCCCATCTTGATTCATTCATTATTACTGAATAAAACTGGCCAATAAACACATTGGTCTTCTACATGTTAATCTCTTTTATTAGTACTTGCCACTTCCACCCCACCACCACCTTCTTGCTTTTCGTAAAGACCAAATTCAATTTTCAGTAGCCCTGGGGCCACAACCCTAACCAACCTGGAAACGGGTCTCCTCAACCTTTCTAAAATGACCCCAAAGGTGTCTCTCAAGTGTGGGGACCCACTTAAAAACATTTTTTTTAAGAAACATTTTTACAAGAGCTTACATGATGATGTTGACTCAAATACTACGCAACTAAAGGTATATCCCCTCCTCCACATTATCTTTCAGCTTTGACAAGTCACTTAATAACCTGACCCTAACAGCTAGAAAGGACTTTGGAGGTCAGCCTAATTCCTGTCCTTCTCTTCTACGGCATTTCTTATCAACAGCATTCAGCCCGAATTGAATACCTCTGACAACGGGAAACTTACTATTCCATGGGCAGACATTTCCATTGTTGGACAGTTCTGCCAGCTAAAAAGCCCTTTTTCGTATTGAACTGATGTCTGTTCTCCCAGTATTTAGGGTTAAAAGGAAACTGAGAGCTCATCAACCTGGTGTAATCATTCTACAGATAAGGAATCCTATAATGTATAATCATTCTACAGATAAGAAATCTGAAGCTAGAAAGGATAAACCAACTGTACTATCCACTGGTCATATTCCAACACCAAAAGCAACAATGAGTAAATCTACTCTTTCCTATACCCGCTAATACATGAAAATACTCAAAAGCACTATTGTGTACCCACCCCACGAGCGTCCTCACTCCCATCATTCCTGATCCTGCATCATCCTAGTGTCCTTCCTGGGGATAAAGTCATTCTTGTTCATGTTTCCTTAAATCATGCCTCCCAAACCCCCTCATGGCCCAAATGTCAAATGACCGGTAGAGGTCGCTAAAACTAGATCCTTTGCTTGGAACAATGAATTTCTGATCCAGTTATGAACTAACTAGATTCAATTTTTTAAAAGCCTCATCCCACTCAGGGCTCACATTAAACCATGAACAACAGAGCAATCTCAAAACTTTTTTCCCCACATGATTTGCCCTCTTCAGTGTGCCTACGGTACCACCCAGGCTACAGTGTGCTTGTCTATTCACAGGATGATCTCCCCCTTGCAATCAGATCATCAACGTCAGGTCAGGGACTGAGTCTTATTTTGTGACTCCAGTGCCTAATCCACTGCTTGACACATAGCAGGTAGGTACTCAAGATCAGTCACTGAATAAACCATCTACCCTTACCCTATCCTGTCCTTGAACAATAAAATGTTTTGTGTTTTTAAACATCAGTGTTCAAGGGAATGAAAAGACAAACCATAGACTGGGAAAACATATTTGCAAAAGACACATCTGATAAAGGACAATTATCCATAATATACAAAGAGCTCTTTAAACTCAACAGTAAGAAAACAACAACTCGATTTTAAAAAGGGGGCCAAAGGTCTTAACAGACACCTCACCCAAGGAGATACAGAGATGGCAAAAATCACATGAAGAGATGTCATCTGCATGTCACTAGGAAAATGCAAATTAGAACAAGACACCACTACACACCTACCAGAATGGCCAAAATCCAGAGCAATGACCACACCGAATGCCGGTGAGGATGTGGAATAGCAGGAACTCTCATTCACTGCTGGGGGGGGGGGACGTAAAATGGTACAGCCACTTTGGAAAACAGTTTGGCAGTCCCTTACAAAATTAAGCATACTCTTATCATACGATCTAGCAATCACACCTCTTGGCATTTGTCCACAGGAGTTGAAAACTATGTCCACACAAAAACCTACACAGCTGCAGATGTTTACAGCAGCTTTATTCCTAAAAAGTGTTAAAACTTGGAAGCAACCAAGATGCCCTTCAGTAGAGGAATGGATAAACGGTGGTACCTCCAGACAATGGAATACTCTTCAGTGCTAAAAAGGAATGAGCTATCAAACTATCAAAATATAAAGAGAAAGTTTAATTGCATATTACTGAGCCAAATAAGCCAATCTGAAAAGACTACATGCTGTATGATTCCAACTATACAGCATTCTGGAAAAAGCTAAACTGCCCACAGGAAAAAGTAAAAGTGGTTGCCAAGGGTTGGGGGGAGGGACGGGTAAATAGGCAAAGCACAGAGGATTTTAGGGCAGTAAAAGTACTCTCTCTGTATGATACTGTAATAATGGTGGATACATGGCATTATACATTTGTCCAAACTCCTAGAATGTACAAGAGTAAACCCTAATGTAAACTATGGTCTTTGGGTGATTAGATGGGTCAATGTAGGTTCATCAATTGCAACAGTTGTACAACTCTGGTGGGAAACTGATAGTGGGGGAGGCTATGCATGCGTCCCAGGCAAATGGGAAATCTCTGTACCTTCTCAGTTTTGCTGTAAGCCCAAAACTACTCTAGAAAATACATTTAAAAATATATAGCAGGGGCGCCTGGGTGGCGCAGTCGGTTAAGCGTCCGACTTCAGCCAGGTCACGATCTCACGGTCCGTGAGTTCGAGCCCCGCGTCAGGCTCTGGGCTGATGGCTCAGAGCCTGGAGCCTGTTTCCGATTCTGTGTCTCCCTCTCTCTCTGTCCCTCCCCCGTTCATGCTCTGTCTCTCTCTGTCCCAAAAATAAATAAACGTTGAAAAAAAAATAAAAATATATAGCAGTGTTTTCTCCCCACTATGTTATAAATACATGTTATAGAGTATATAAATAATAAATGTAAAATGTAAAAATAAGTCCGTTAACTCCATCCATCTATCCAGTGTTAGTATTTTGGTATCAGAATTACTAATATATTTACTTCCAGCCATTTTCTTTTTTTTTTTTATGTTTATTTATTTTTGAGAGACAGAGAGTGAGGGAGGGAGGGGCAGCGAGAGAGGGAGACACGGAATCTGAAGCAGGAGCCAGGCTCCGAGCTGTCAGCACATAGCCTAACACGGGGCTCGAACTCACAAACCATGACATCATGACCTGAGCCAAAGTCAGACACTTAATGGACTGAGCCACCCAGATGCCCCATTTCCAGCCATTTTCTATACACTTTGTTTCTTTAAGATTTGAAATCATATTATAGATGCACCTTAGCTTTTAGCAGAAACATTTGTGCATGTTATTTTACAGCTATTCCTAAACGTTATTTTTAATGGCTTCATAATATTCCATTATAAAGACATATCCATCAGAATCACTTATAGATGACTTCCAGCCCACTCATACCACTGAATATTTAGGCTGTTTCTAATTTTTCACTCCAGTTTAAAAAAAAAAAAACCTCTGAATAATCTCTGTGCATAAAACATCATCTACATTTTGGATATGGTCTTAGCTGTACCTCTAGAAGTAGAACTAACTTACCAGAACGTATGAACATCTCGATAAATTACAATTCAAATTTTAAAAACGACATCAGACTTTACATTTACCCCTTACTGCATTTCTTTTTTAATTTGGGCCTTCATTCTGAATGATAGTGAACCTTGATTCATCTACTAAATAAGCAATCTGTCCCACCTCTGCGCCATCAACAAAGTTGACAAACGCACCTTCTTGTATTGCCATCTGCAACACTGGAAAAAATGTTAACAGCTCAAGGCCAAGAATAGAACCCTGTGACACTCATTTTCAGACCCCCTTCCAGGCTGACTCAGTGCCACTAATTAACAGATTTTGCATACAACTGTCAAATTAATAACACCAACCAGCACATTCTACGACTTATTTAATACAGACCATCATATCTCAAGAAACTGTTAAATACCTTACCAAAGTCACAGTGCACCACAGCTACTGCCTCATTCCTCTGTTCTAGTAACCAAACCACCACGTAAGACAGGAAATGGGTTCAGTTTGATACCATTAGGCTGACTTCTGGTTATCCTCATGTCCTAAAGCCATGTCCTTAATACACGTTTTTCAGCAAAGAGCACTTCAGTTTTGACTTCTGTTAATGTTACAACAGCAAAATTTTAAGTCATCAGATTGTGCAACCTGTATAAAGCAGGGTGACTACTGTTTGGTCCCTCTCACCTGTAGCTTACCTGGGGAAATGTTCTGAATCACTGTTGGCTATGGACTTCCAGGGTAAACCAAACTGTCTCTAGACCACAGAGACCTGAATTTACTCACTTCAGCTCGTCCCAAAATAAGCCTAGTTTTCAGGAGTCGTTTTGCACAAACACCTGAGTTTGAGCCAATAATTCTGTGGTCATTTTGAATACTGGCTTATGAATCTCTGGATCCTAGAGGCCTACCCCCTGGGGTAATCCTAGGAGTAAGGAAATAAGAAGTGAAACAGCCCCTCTCTTTGCTGTTCCTTTATTACTGAATCACATGACCAAAGATCTAATCTAATGTCGTATGGCATTTGACAATCATGACTCACATCACACCAAATTATTACCCCAACAGCATTCTCAGAACATACATACCAGGAGCCACCATCTAATCATGCCAGCCAGAAGCAGACAATGGGAGTGTCTGAGAGATCTTGGGGTCACTAGAAACGGGCCTCACAATAAGAGAATACAGCCCAAAGCCTTCCCTAATTAGCACCATTCCAATCATCAGAAAAAGATTCCAAAGTCTTAGCCAGCAGCAACTCAGAAAGTACTGTTGACTTGCCTAAAACAAATCACTTGCACACAAATCTCTCAGATTCCATCATGTCAGACTCCCACCCAAATCCGCCAGTGGCCACCCGGAGCCTGCACAGCCATCCCAAATTCCCCCAGGTTGGCATTTAAGCCTCTTGAAAGATCAGGTCGCAAACCCAAAGTCCTGCAAGACTAAACAGGGAGTGTCAAGCGGCCACACGATGTGACAGGGAGTCTGGGGACAGTGACAACTGGGGACCACAGGGCCCATCTCCCGTGCACAGGAGGCAGCCACTGCTCACTGCCTGATCTGCTTCTTTATAGAGTCCCAAACCTGGAGGTTTTCTGGGTTGTTCCCAATTTTTTTAAACCTTTGTGTACTGAAAATTATAACACTTCTGTAGGCTGGCTTACAACCCCTAACTTTGATCGTAACCCACCTTTCTAGACTGGTTTCCCCCCACTCTCTAACAAGAACCCTTTGATTCACTCTTACATATACTGTGCACATCCTAACTCCAAGCCTCTGTCTGTGTTACACACCCTCCTACCTATGTGGCACCATAAGACACCCCAAAGAGTTCATCCCAGACTCCCTTCACTATTCCCAAAAGTTTTCCCAAGCCACTCCAGCACTAGATGCTCGCCCCCTCCTATGAACCCTACAGGTACTTACTTTTCACTCTGGCATTTAATCATCTTGCCTTGCTTCTTAATCACAGGTATATCGTATCTCTCCAACTAGCCTGTAAATGTTCAATCTCTTCCTCATGCTTGCTTCCACTTACGGCACCAGTAAGGGGAGCCCTGCACCTGAGCAGCTTAATAAATACTTACTAGATTGGAAAACTCTCTTTAACCGGTTTTCAAACCATGGGTTACATCCACTACAGTGCAGTTAAGTCACCTTAGTGGGAGACAAAAAGCATTTTTAAATGAAAAATAAAAGAATAAAAGTACCAAAGGAGATTGCACCACGCAAAAGAAGGTAGTGCTTTGTGAACTTAAATTAAGATTCTTACATACATGATTTAGTGTACCTAGGTCATGACGTAATTTTTATTTCTTAATGTAGGTCACAGTCAAAACACCCTATTCTTAAAGAGTAAATTAGCTCAACCACTGCTCTGTGAAATTTTTTTGACCTATACCTATATATTACCTATAAAGAAAAAATATCCAATGGACGCCTCTGCCCACCCAAGTCAGCTTCCCCTGCTAGTTCACTGATCTTGCATTTCAGAGAAATACAGAGGCTAAGGAACTGCTATTCTATTCTCCATTCCATTCTGCAACTTTTTGCAATCATCCTTCAAACTCGCCAGCCCTCAGATGTTGCAAGTTGAGGCTTGGGGAATTTGTTCAGCAAATCACCCTAAGTCATCCTTGCAACAAGAAAGCAGAATTCAGAGCTCAGGAAAAAACCGGCACCAGCTAGCTTCCCACTGCACGTTCCTCGGGAACTGGTAATGGCACAGGTTAGGACAGACCTGGCCCTGGGAAAGGCAGTATCCCTGGGCCCCAAATTTCCTCCTTGCTCCTTGTCACCTTGCTGCTCCCCCATCTTGTTGCTTCCCCACCCCAACCCCCACCCCCACCCCCCCCCCCACACACACACACCTATGAAGGGACACCAGGACTACTAGCCTAAGGGTCTCGGTGGAGAGCAAAATTTAACTTGTTTCAAAGCCCAGCAATTTATGTGTTTAGCAAATTCCATTCTTCGTCAAATCTCCAATCCCAACTTGCTTTGCCAACTTCAGGTTCAGTACCTGACAATGTCACAGGAATGGCAATACAGCTCAGTCTTCCAGTTCAGACTCTCAGTCCCACTCACTAGCATCCTCTACTGCTATGACCAAGCCGATGCCCCACTCTGAGGGTCTTCTTTCCCCCAGCTCGGGCAGCCTGGTTTCCCACCAGTCCCAGAGCTTCAGTGGCTTGCAGGACACCTATGTTTGGATGTCTTGGCAAATACAGGAAATCTCCGCAGCCTGAGTGTCAATTGCTTCTCTCCAAAATACACATTTCCGATTTCTCGAGTTACCAACGACAGCAGTTCCAAGGCCCTGGCGTGTAATCAATTTCCACAAAGAATTAATTTCCATTCATCTCCTTCCTTCACCCTGCCCCTGTCAACAGATTATTTCAACAGTAATGCTTCTAAAATCCACCCTCTTTTCCATTTTCAGTTATCCCAGTCCAAATTCTGAGCACTCCACAACTATAACAGTCTACCGATTTGTCTCCTAACATTACTTTTAAAAAACCTTTCCAAATACCTTCCTGTTACGTCACTCTCTGGCTCAAAATCCTTTAATGTCTCCCCAGCACACACAGGGTAAAGTGCAATTCCCCAGCCTGGCTTTCTAGGACTTTCACAATCCTAACCATTGTTCCTCTCCATCTTTATCTCCTGCTCAGGAAACGTTCCCTGGTCTGGCCAAGCCCACCTCCTGTCTCTCAGGAAAGCCATGTTCAATCACACCTCATGACCCATCTCAAGGGTCTCATCCTCCAGGAATAAAGTCCTGGCGATTCCTGCCCATAACACTCTTCTCTGAGCTCCAGCAGCACCTCTCCTATACCTTGCATTTCGACAGTTAATTGTGCCTTATCTTGAGGTCTTATTTCACGTGCTTAAGTGTTTCTGTCTCCTCCCTGAGACTAAGTCCTGGACGGAATCATCTCCTGTATCTTTTGTATCCTCCCTCACTGAGATAACTGTTCAGACCTATTCTCCTCTGGCAGTACCTCTGCTACCTCTGGCACCTGTAGTTTCTCCCTCTCTTGCCTTTGGGCCTTGGCCAGCGAGTTATTCTCCAAGTGCTGACTTACTTCATGACTTAGTACCATAAATCCATCCCCCAACTGTAACCTTTCCTTCCATATTCCTCCTCCCACCCCCAGCATTTACAGTGCCTCAGGCAGCCATAGCACATTAATTTGAACTGGAGCTCTCAAATCACTTCCACCAATGGGATTTCTGAGGCCTTAGATTTCTTGTGTGCCTCTTATCATCGTTCCCTGAGAGCCTGGCATAGTGCTGAGAACACAGCAGCCCCTCAAAAGTGCCTGTAGAGTTTAACTTAATTCCCATGTTCCCCTGTGTTTCAAGTTCCTTGAGACCTGGAACCTCTGTTTACACAACACCTTAGGAGGGCGTCACAAAAGCCTGCGATACCTGTTGATCACTCACTTTCAGGCAAACTGCACCAGAGACACTTTTCTAGAACGAGGAGTGTAAAGAAGATAGTGGTGGCCTGTACGTAACCCTGCGCCTGGCGGCCTGACATCATGAAAACGCCTGCCTGGTGGAAATGTTCCAAAGCTCCCGAAAACTGCCTAAGACTGCCTGATATCAAGGAGGCGGTGGCACCCCCACCGCCTGGCAGGTGGGCTTCTTTAGATTTCTGAGTCATTCCTAAAGTGAAGGCGCTGAGCCCTGAACTCCAAGACAGGGAAGAAAAATCTGCCTTTGAAATTGTTTGCACATGACAAACTCCCAGCCCAGGCCCCCACCCGAGCACCCCACTTGCCCACAGTGCCAGTTCCAAGGAGGGCCAGGAGACACCGGTGAGGAGAGGCAGGATTAAACCGCATGTAAGGAAGTGGGGGTGGACAAAAGGGGCCAGAAAGGGAAGGGGGCAACCCCCGAGGTGGAGGGTGTGTCGCGCCGCGCGTCCCGCAGCCCGGCACTCGCCCGCTCGCTCGCTCGCTCGGTGGAGTGGGCAGGAACGCGCGAGGCGCCGGGAGGGTTGGGCTGGCGGCCCAGCCGGAAAGGGTCAGGGAGGGGGCAGTTCAGTCTCCGTCGAAGAGGCGACTCCGGACAACCGCTCAAAGTTGGGGAGGGGGTTCCTCTGCGAGCGCCCGCGGCGGGCGAGATAAACAAGGCGGCGCACGGGAGAGCGGGCGGCCACCCCCCACCCGGCCAGCGCGGGCACTGGCACTGCCGCAGCGCCCCCGCGCCCCGACCGGCCGCTGCCCCGGCGGCGCCCGCCTCCCGGGCCCCCAGGCCGCCGGCCCGGCCCCCGCGGGCGCGCGGAGCGTGGGAAGTTCCCGGGCCGCCCCAGTCCCCGGGCTGCAGCGCCGCGAGGTCCCCGCGCAGCTCACCTCGCCCCGCCACGAGCAGCAGCGCGGGCCGGGCAGCTCCCGCTCGGACAGCTCGGCTTGGCTCGGGGCTGCAGCTGCCGCGGCCCCAGCCCGCCCACCCGGCGCGGCCCACCGCCCCGCTCCTCTCCGGCCGCCCGCCCGCCGAGGCTCCGTTCGCGCCCACCTGGCCGGCCTGCCCTCCCTCTCCGGGACACTGCGCTCACGTACGCGGCCGCGGCCACAACCCGGCCCGGATTCCCCGCCCGGGAAGGGAGCGGAGGAGCGCGCCAGCCAGCGAGCGAAAGAGCGAGCCTCGGGGACACACCCCCCCGCCCGCCCCCCTCCCCAGCCACAGGCGCCGCGCGCGCGCGCGCGCACGCGGCCCGCGCGCCCCCGCCGGCCACGCGCGCACGCGCCCTCCCCGCACACCCACCGCGCGCCGGGGATACACACCCCCGGCGGCTTGTAGACAGTGGGCGCTCAATAAGTGCCCGAGCGACTCCACGCGCACATGCGCACTTGAACCTGACCGAGTTGTGACACCTCCCCCCACCCCCACCCCAAAATCGGAACCGGCGGCTGCAGCCCCGAACCAAACTTGAGTGTTTGCCTTGTTTCACTGAACCGCAAACCGAGCCAAAGTTTCTTGCTGTTGTTTTTCCAGGCCTGGCTCCGTGACGGGCTTCTCCGCTAGAGGCCGAGCTCGCCCCAGGGCGGGAAAGGAAGCCAGAAAGCTCGAGGCGCCAAGGACGGGAGCTTGGCGGGGGCGATAGAGTCCGAGGCCGCGCAGCCGGCACCCGCCCGGAGCGCAAACGAAAGCGTGAGAGGGAGGGAGCGTCGGAGCCAACCTTTCCATTTTCCTTTTGGGTTAATGTTTTCTTCTCCATTTTATGACATTTTACTCGATTTTACCCGTTTGTAGTTGTAAAGTAAGGCGGTATTTACTCTTTCTGGAATTAAATGAGAGAAAGTTAACTATTAGCTCTCGAGCCCTTATGTAAACGACACCAGTTGCTTTTGGCACCGTTAGGCTCTGGCTTTTGTATAATTTGTAACAAGGAGAATTGAAGCTATTCCATTGTGTTGCTCTATGTTTTTCAGAGATAAGACCAGAGTTACAACGGTAGTGAGGGGCCCCTGTGTCGATAGGTATGGGCAATATACAGTTACATTCAAGTAAGTTTAAGGAATAGAAGCAATAATTTCCCTCCCCCAAAAAGTTTTAAATATTTTTGAACATACTTGTTGCACTTCTGCAACTTGAGGTATGCTGTTTTTCTTGCAGAGAGTCAGTGGGGTGTGTGCTGGAAAGGACTAAACTTTGCAGTCAGACAAGACTGGTTTGCAATCCTGACTTTCCTGCTTTATCTTTATGATCTTCAGCAGATTTTTATGTCTCTGAACCTCAGCTTCTCTACCTGTAAGATAAAATAGAAAACATAGGTATAGTGCCTAGCTCCTATCAAATAGGCAATAAATATCGTTTCCCATCCCCTTTCTCCCACCATTTGTTACATTAGAAAAATATCTAAATAGAACAAAATTCCTATAGGACATGTGTTCTCAACTGGGGGTGATTTTGCCCTCAGGAGATGGTAGCAATGTCTGCACACAACTGAGGTGGGGGTGGGGGGCAGTAGGAGGAGGGGAGTGCTACCAGCATCTAATTTGTATAGGCCAATGATGCTGCTAAACATCCTGCAACACACAGGACAGCCCCACACAACAAAGAATTACCTGGTGTCAAATGTCAATAGTGCCACTGTTGAGAAATCCTGCTTCGGATAATACTGCTATCCAATAGTTCACCAAAGACTGATTGTACCTTTCGACTCTCATCCTCAAGGTAACATTCTTGTTTTGCATTAAAAAGAACCAGAATGAAGCCACTGTGAGGATCATAGCAATTCTATTAATGCACAAAACCTTTCTTTACCAGGAAAACGCAGATTCGAATTTTACATTTTATTATTACAAGAATATTTTCGTTAATTACAATAATGTTATGTTCCCTTATTAAGGTATCGTATATGTTATGTAGTACTACGGTTTACAAATAGGTTCATGTTTTTTCCCTTTTTTCTCAAACAGCGGGTGTTTATTGACTGTATATTCACCTTTGCTAAGTTCCTCGCCTATTCCTGAAGTTTGCAATATAGTCCCTGCCCCCAAGGAACAGACAGCCTAGTTGAAGTGGATTCATGCACATGCAACAATTAAGGAACAATACAAGATAGCATATAATTAAGCTTTAATTGCAGCACCCAGACTAAGGTGGCTCAGAGGAGAGGGAAATGAGTTCCGGCAGCAACAGCCCGGTGCTGCCTACGTGGCTGAGGTGTTCAGTAAATGTTTGTCGAACAAAATGAAATAGTGAAAGCTTTTTACACAAGGTAGGACTCCAACTAGTATATAAACTCCATTACAGTACGTAAACTGCCAGATTTTGTAAATGGATGTTGGTGCTGGGCTGTCAGTTTATTTTTCTTAAAACATCTAGTTCCTGCTTGTAACCAAACCTATAAATCCTCCCCCCCAAACGATTGAACTTTAATAAAACAGGAACAATCATTCATTTGACAAATAAGTGAGTTCCCGCTGGGTGCAAAGTGAACCAAAAGGGTCTCTAAGTTTGAACAGAACCCGTAGTTTATGCTGTTTGAGACTGTCTTGTGAACACAGGCCAGAAAAAGGCCTGTGCTCTCTCACAGCATGTACTGCACGCATACCCCTTTCCACTGCAGGTATGTACTTGTACAGTTTGCATTCCAGAGTTTTGCACATTAACAGAGACTCAGAGAGAACTTCCCATCACAAACATCCAGTACCAAACACACACCCAGCACTCAGCCTCTTCACACAGAATCCAGGCCCTGTCCTAAAGACGCACCGAATAGCACACACATTACACAAAGCAAACTGTAGAAAGACTTTAACTTGTTGCTTTGCGATCTTGGCTCCCCCCACCGCCAGCCAGCGACTAGAGCTTGCCCTTCCTGGAGGCTCTCCCTCCACCTTGCTTCCTCCCATACCCTAGCCCCCCATTACAATGCAAGCATCTTGTATCTCTTTTCCATCACAGTAATTATCTTCTTGGAAAGCATCTCCCATTAGCTAAGGTTAAGCAAAGCAGCCCAGGCTCTGCCTCATATCATATGGGTATATTTATAGGTGATTTTTAGGGCAATATGAGTCTGAGATTGCCACTATCCCCAAACCCCTGATGTAACTGCTTCCAGCCTTGCCTCCCTCCAATTCACTCTTTACTATGGCCTCTTCCCTCTGCCTTGCAACTCCTCAAAGGCTTTCTTCCCATAGCTTTATAATAAAGTCCTGGCAAAGCTCATTTAGATCCTTCGTGGTGTGACTCCTAATTAATTCTCCAGCTACTACCTGCCCTTCTGTTTCAACCCCCTTCACACTGCACTCCAGACATGCTAAACAGAATTTTTGTCCTTTGCCTGAACAGACTTTTTCTTTACTTGATACATGCTCTTTTCTCTGCCTAGAACACTCTCCAGCCCTCTCTCTCACCTCTTTACCTAACTATCCCTACTCATTCTTCAGGAGTCGGCTGTTTACCTAACTATCCCTACTCATTCTTCAGGAGTCGGCTGGCTTCCATAGCACATTCTCTAGCCTCCAAGACTGGATTACGTGCCTCTCCCTTGTGTCCAATAGTACCCCATACTTACCCCACTGCACTGTCTTGAGAGCTTCTTTCTCTTGTCCTAATCCCCTATAAGACTAAACATTTTATGAGGACGAGGAACGTCTCTTATTCTCCACTGAATACCCAACATTTGGTACAGTGCCAGCAGGTACTAGGCACTTGATAAACATTGATTAACAATGAATTGCTAGTTGGACTGGGGGACTGATAGAGCTATTTCATCCATGATCTGGGCAATCCCTGGTTCAAAATATGTCTCAGATGCTCAGTTAGATTCCAGGGCTGGTGAAGACTTTCTAACCATTTATTTAGAACAGGATGAGGCCTATGGAATGAACTGAGTCCTCAGGTTCCACTTCCACCAGAGCCTGATTTTATACCTACCCTGGCCCCCTGAGCTCCAGATTCTTGTCACCAATCAACTCCCTATTTGACATCTCCACTTGGGTGTCCAATCACATCTCAAATGTACCATGTCCAAAACCAGACTTCTGATTTCCCTCCAGAATTCTGCTTCTCTGCCTCTCAGTAAATGCCAATTCCATTTTTGTAGTTGCTCAGGAAACAGACAAACAAAAACTTGGAGTCATCCTTAACTCCTTACTTTTTCTCATAATCCATGTCCAATCCACCAGAAAATCCTGTTGGTTCTATCTATGAAGTAGTGGGAAAGTAGTGGAAATGGGGGTGGGGGGGGTGATTTCCACTACTTTTCCATGACTTTCCTACCCAGACCACTGCCTCCCTGACCTGGACTTCCATAAGAGGTTCCTAACTGGTCTCCCTGCTTTTTCTGTTGCCTCCATATTCAACAACATGGCAGTCAGAATGATCCTTTTAAAACCTAAGTCAGTTCATATCACTATTCTGCTCAAAACCTTCAGTGGCTTCCCACCTCCCTCACCAGAAGGTCCTACCTAGTCTTGCCCCAGTCAACTCTCTGACTGCCCACCACACTTCCCTGGTTCACCCAGTGCCAGCCACTTTGGCTCCCTTGCTATTCTCAGACCCAGTTCCAAAGGCTGGGTTGGCCAACCCAACTCAGCCTTTCCAAGGCTGTTCCTTTAAGTTGGAATGCTCTTCCTCCAGATTCCCACATGACTTCTCCATCTCTTGATTCAGGTCTCTGCTCAAAGGCATCCTTTTGAGAAAGACATTCTCTTGCTAATCTATCTAAAATAGCACCACCTAACCATCCCTTGGCTCTGCTTTAGTTTTCTTCTTAGCACTTATCATCACCTGCCAGCCTGTCTCCATCCACTCAACTATAGGTTCAAGGATAACAGAAACTATTTTTTATTTCCTGCTGTATCCCCAGCTTCTAGAATAGTGTCCGGCATAGAATACGCATTCAAGAAATAATCACGAATCAAGGGTCTGGTTAGACTGCCAGAACATTACCCCTGTACTGGGTCCCTATCCACCGCTTTAGTCCCAAATAATCCCTCCAGAATTTAGCTCTCCTACACTAGGGCATCAAGGTCCCAGCTGCCCAATTGCTTGCCACCTGTCTCTCATCCACTTACACTCAGGACTTGTGTTATCAGAGATGCCACACAGTTCTAAACACAGCCTCAAACCAGGCTACGGTTTCAAGTGAAAAGGATAATACCACTAAGTCTGCATTTGCAACATACTTTTTGCTTTTTTTTTGGTTGAGAAAAAGCACAATATATCCTACTGGACAAAACAGGCCCAGCACTTATTTTAAGCTTTTGCATTCTAAAAGGCACAAGACTCCGAAACTCTCAAGAGAAAGGAGTATTCAAGTATGCCTGGGGCAAATGGTGTCTTCTCTCTGATCTGCTCAATCTGTAAGGCTTTCCTGGAGAAGGTGGGCTTTGCATTTCATTAAAGAGAAAGGATTGATAGGTTGCAAGTAGGTTGTTCAAAGCTTAAGGGTATCCTTGGAATAGATTGCTTGGCTCAGCACAGCCATGCTTTCAAGCAAACAAGTCCTCACATGTGTTAAGATACCCACAGATACACCCCACTGCATAAACACCCAGATCCGTGCCTGCTTCCTCCCAGCTCTAAAACTCTGTGAATATGGACAACAGTACATAATCGAAAGAGGAAAAAATGAGCTGGCTTTGGGAACATGGACCATAAAGCCCTATGACTCTGGGTATGAAAGAATGTGTAAGCCCAGGCAGGCTCTCTGCGCACATCTGGTTTTTCCTTTTATGCTTCTGTGATTTCTATGACACAGGAAATCCATTCTGGAACAACCCTGTCTGCTTTCTAGTGAGTGCATTAAAAATGGGGATTAAAAGTATGTTTATCTCACTGGTCAGAGCCGAAAGATAAAATCCAGAACAGAACCATTTTGAGGGTGGACCAACTCCAGCTTCATCCTACACTGTGCCCCGGGGGAGGTGCTAGTAACTGAGACCAGAGGAGTGCAAGTCCGAGGAAATAATTTTTGCACAGGCTTAAGACTATCTAGACATGGATTTCACTCTGAAACATACCAGGTACAGGAAAATACCACGTGGTGAAAATACCAATTCAGCTCAACTCAACAAATACTATTAAATACTAAATACTAACAGAGCCCTTCTCTACAAGGTTTCCACATTATAACCTCTGTGATAATAATCTTCTCATAGAAAGTCCTTAAAATGGGCTGATGTAGCCAGCTTTTCCCACCCATTGGCGAGATAACACCGAGCTATTTAAGAGATAAGCAACATTAAATAAGGTGGGAAAGGACAAGAAACACTAGACTGTGAAATTAAAGAGGACTGGGTTATGCTTGGGGTTGCAGGGAGCCTGAAGTCACCTCGGCCCCTAGATTACAAATGTTACTCAAAAAATAGATTGGGAGCTATCAAAAGAGAGAGAGGAGAGATCAAGCAAAGGCAGGACAACCAGTCAGAAGCACAGAATTGCCAGAAAAGTATACACTGTGAATGCCCACCCAGGCCATCCTTTATTTTATTTTCTTGGGTTCCAATCAACAGTAATAATTAACTTTTCTGCCCCCTGTTTTGGTCATGTAACTCTGCCCTTAAAGCTTTCCTACTTTCCCTGTAATGGCAGAAGGGGCTGCTGGCCTAGTAAAGTTACCAGAGTTTCATTTTTGTCAAGCTGTTAAACTTCATCCCCTCAAATATATTCCATTTTGTTCACTAGCCTCACATAAGCATTCTGCCATTCTTCCTTATTCTTCTATAGGACCAAACTCCTGCCAAGGCAGGTATGCCTGCCACAACCCAGACCACCCAGATGTCAAGAATGGCCCAGCGGCACCTGGGTGACTCGGTTCAGCGTCAGACTTCTCCTCAGGTCATTATCTCATGGCTCCCGAGTTCAAGCTCTGGGAGTCCTACCAGCCCCACATCAGGCTGTCCGCTGTCAGCACAGAGCCTGCTTCAGATCCTCTGTCCCCCTCTCCCTGTCCCTCTCCTGTTCACCCTCTTTCTCTCTTTCTCTCTCAAAAAATAAACATTTAAAAAAAAAAAGAATGTTTCAAACCCTGTTTAACTCCAAGTGTGCAAGAGTACCATACTTCTTGACAAGCTAAACACAATGGGCACAGGATGATTTGCACCCACTCTCTAAACCGTCGGATGGCAGCACCATCAACACCAGGAAATACTTAAAATCTCCACAGGGCCACACCAGTGTTGGGCCAGCTAACCACTGCCCAGGATTTGGGGCTGATCAACTGGATGACTTTTTGACAAACAAAATAAAAAGATTTTTCTAAAACTCCGTAAACTCATAAGCCAATCAAACAAAAGCGTGTTTCTAAAGGCATTTTAAACGCTGCCAATTATTTTATGACAATTTCTGGCTCTTATGAATCGAACATCAGGGACTGTTCCCTATTTGTACCAAACATTTCATTGTATTTGCAGTTAGCACAATTTCTTACATCTATCATAGGCTAGCCTCCATCACCATCCAGGGGGATATTCCACTGCACAAGACCAATTTGTAAGATGCTAGAAGCAAAAAGGGATTGACACACATCATCTAATTCCCTTTTGTGTTTCAGTACAAATAGCAATGTCTGAAACTTAGATTCTCCTTCAAATTTAATTTGTCCAAGTTCAAATCATTTAGTCACAAAAGCTTCTCTTTGCACAGACCAGCCTAAATTAATTTAGATGAAAAGAATGGGACTCCTGATCTTTAGTCTTCTGGAGAAAGTCAATCAAACACTTACCCATAATCTTACCTTGATAACATATCCAGTTCCACACAGATTTTCTTAACCTATAATTCAGCTAGCTTTAGGCCACATCCTGGGTCAATAATCCTTATAATACATTGGAGTACAAATCATGTGAATTAGTAAAATCCTGTTCAATTACCTTTTTATATTATCCACCTGGGAGCACTCTGATTTTCTCATCCCGGTTTCAGACATGACCAATCTCATAATCTTCTCATAAACTGTTGAATCACCAAATCTCAACCAGCTCCTTCTGACAGTATAATTGATTGCCTCTCAGGTTCCCCCAACAAGCTTGCAATGATTCCTGAGGGCAAGAGAAATGGCTAGCAACTGGGTTTTCAGCCATTTAGCACCCAGCCATGGGAGTGAAGATCTGCCATATACGAAAACCAGATTTCTATCCACTCCCAGACCATTCTAGGTTGTTATTTCTTGGACATTTTTACTCTTCCCTCATGGTTTACCTCCTGATCTAAACTAATCAAGAGAATCTTTGAAATGCACTAGCCAATAATCTGCCAGGCTTCTTTGACATGAATACTAAGAGTCAAAATGGCTGGAAAATCATTACTATCATGTACTTCAGCTTCCACTGGCACCATTGCCAGTATGCTAACCCACCACTTGATAAATGGAAGTTATTATTGTCACTCTGGTTTCTTCCATGTGTTGGGAAAAGGTGCAGGAGGTGAGATGTGATAGCACCTTCAGTTAGCTGGAGGAGTTTCAAAATGCTGATGGCAGACCTGCGAGGTCTGGGTGACAGAGCCAGGAGAAAAGCAAATTCAATTCAAAAATGCCTTGAAAATAATGTGAGTTTTTGTTGAGGTTCTCTTTAGGAGGAATCCAAGGAAGGATTTTATCTCACCACACCCAACAAAGCTCCCGGGAATCCTCTTTTTGAATTTCTGCCCCCCACCTCCCACCAACAGCTGTTTCTCTCCCCTCCTCCTCTCTTCCACTGTCTTCAACCTTGTTCTCTTTGCTTCCTTACTACCCCTTCTCCCTCTTTCCTCCCTCCTCAAGTGGAGAAATAAGCCTACTGCTGACTTCTGTCTCTTAATTTTGTCAAAGACCTAGCAGGTGAGTGAGCCAGCCAAGAACCCTTCCTCTGGAAGTCAAGGAATGGCAAGGGACTGGTATTGTATACATTTAAATTTTAATTTTTTTTCCTTCTCATGACAGCAGTATCAGACCAGATCCAGTCTCCCTGCTGAGTTCCCAAGGAACACACACAGGGCCTCTACAGTTTTATCCCCAGACCCTTAGAAGAGCAGACAAAGGATGTGAAGGACCATTCTTCGCTGCTCTCCTTGGACCATTGACCACCTTTTGCTTGGTGACCTAGCTAGCTGTCCATCACCAGAATCATTCAGGAGGAAGAAGAATGATCTGTCAGGGACTCCTTCTGTGTCTGTGATTCCAAATGCCCCTGCTCCTTGCAGTTCAATGCCCTGTCCTCATTACTTCTTTAAAACTGACTGCTCACCTTTCTATCCTTTAGCCAATAGCATACAGTTGACCCTTGAACAACACAGTTTGAAACTGCGTGGGTCCACTGATGAGCAGATTTTTTAAAAAATAAAGACACATACAGTATCATAAATGTATTTTCTCTTCCTTGTGATTTTCTTTTTTTAAGTTTTTTAAAGTTTTCTTTTTTTAAAAGTTTCTTTTTTAAAATTTATTTATTTATGAGAGAAATAGAGAGGCAGAGAGAGAGAGAGAGAGGGAGAGAGAGAGAATCCTAAGCAGGCTCTACACCGTCAGCACAGAGCCCGACAAGGGACTCGAACTCAAAAAACCAGGAGATCATGACCTGAGCAGAAATCAAGAGTCGGACTGCAGTTGACTCAGAACAACGTGAGGGTTAAGAGAGCCCCCCACCCCTTATGATATTCTTAATAACATTTTCCTTTCTCTAGCTTACTTTATTGTAAGAATCCACTACATAACACATATAACATACAAAATATGTGTTAATCAACTGTTTGTATTACCAGTAAGGCTTGCTAGGCATTAGTTTTCAGAAAGTCAAAAGTTCTGCATGGATTTTTGACTTCCAGAGGCATTGGGTGGGAGATGGGGGTGGGCACTCTTAACCCTCACGTTGTTCCAACTGCAGTTGTTATCAGTCCCTCTTTATTTACCATCGCACTGAAAACCTTCTAATAATCTCATCTCAAAAACCTCAGTCTTACCCTCTTCATGCTTCAGGCCGTCACAATACACCAAAGTTAAATGTTATCTGTCCAACTTCTAATTTGGGTTTGTTGAATTGTGTCCTGTTTATCATACAATAATATTGAGGAAGAATTCTATTTTCTTCTGCCTACCCACATCCATGGAACTCACACTTGGTATGACTCATGGGAACTAGAATACTTAAGAAGTGATAGTTGTGGCAAGCACCCAACTTCCATTATTTTCTGAGGGATAAATAAATAATACTGTGCCAAACTTATTAGACAGGCCTCTCTTTGGAGACAAGTGACAGGAACTCAATTCATGCTAGCTTAAGCAAAAAAATGAATTTGTTGGCTCACTTAACTGGGAAATCCAGGAGTTTGTACTGGCCACAGACACAGCTAGGCCCCAGGTTAAAACAAAGTTGTCAGGGTTTGTCTTCTAAACCTCTCATTTCTTTTTGCCCCTTATTAGTCCCAGTCTTTCCTACTTCAAAAGAGTTCCCCCACCCCCCCAAAAAAGAGCTTCTGTCATACACTTGGGAAGACTGTTGCTGGCAGTTACCAACTATGACACCCCAATTTAGCAATACCAGCAGAACACAAAATCCCTCTCTTGGTATTCATATACTAATTCCAGGGAAAGACTCTAATTGATTCTGCTTAGTTGAAATGCCCACCCTTTGGTCCACTGTTGCCAGAGGAATGGGATACTGTAGTTTTGAGCCTACACAAAACCACAGGAAAGGGAGAGGACTGATGTCCCAAAAGAATGAATGCTGGACAGAGAAAATGACATATGTCCACTACACGAATGGATGGAGGGTTAGGACACCGTTTGGGAGTGAAAGGATTTGTGTCCCTGTGCTCTTTGTGATTGGGATGGGTGATTGTTGACAAGCCACTTCGCCTTTTTGAGCCTCAACTCTTCACGTATGAAATGGTTATATGGAAGTTGCCAGTACAATATTAAATTATATGTTACAGTATCTCTGTGCTGGTACCAACTGAATTTTCAGATAATGAAAAACTGAGTTGAAGAAGGCAATGCAACAGCGCCGGCCCCCACTCCTCTATTTTTATGCGAGTACATTTATGGAGCACTTCACATTTTACGAAAAGCTCTTTCATCTACCACACAAATTGGAAAATGAAGCTGAAGGAGCTGGAATGCTTCGAATACAGACTAAAATTAACTTATTTGTGTAACTGTACCCACACGCAGACACGCAAAATATATGACGATACTGCAATTGAATCATTTCCTGGATTAAGAAAAGTGTCAGAGACTCACTCAGGGACAACACGCACGCAGGCACGCACATCATAAGGCAGGGATCCCTATGAGCACGTAGGCACAGCCCTCTCCTCTGGGGAGTCCACTCTAGGGTTATGGAATTTCAGGGCCAAGCACCGATCCCTAACGTGTGTGTGTGTGTGTGTGTGTGTGTGTGTGTGTGTGTGAGAGAGAGAGAGAGAGAGAGAGAGAGAGAAGAGTGGAGGCGGGAGAAGAAGGGAGCACAAGACAGACTAGGAAATTTTAAAAACACGCCAAAAAACAAAAACAAAAACTACAGAATGTCTGCTGCTGGACCCTTCCAGGAACGCAGCGGCCTTGGCACCTTCGCGGCAGTCCCGTCCTTCCGCCCACTCCTGCTCCAGACGCTCGAAAATCCGGCTCCGCGTTTTCCCTCTCTCTCTCCCGCCCTTCGGGTTAAAGCTCCCCCGCCAGGAGTAAACAAGCAGCCCAAACAGGCAGCCAGTAGGACTGGCCCCTTCTCCTCGTTTCCTGCGCCAGCCCCAGCAACAGGCCCCGCCCCTCACGACAGGCCCCGCCCCGCGCCTTCCAAGTCGCCCGCCTTCCCCTTGGCGGCGTCCGCCGGCTCTGGCCGTGTCCCGGCCCTGTGCCCAGTGTTCGGCCCCGTGCCCAGTCCCTGGTCCGCCCCCGGAGCTTCCTCCCTCGGGACCCCGCGGCCCGCCCGAGCGCCCCCGGCCCGCGCCGAGGGAGGGTGCGTGGCGCACACGTGACACGTGCTGTGGGCGGAGCCTGCGCCGGCAGAGACGCCGGCGGAGGTGGCCCGGGGGAGGGTGGGCGCGGGCCTCGCCTAGCTCTCGCCCCGGAGCTCGCGTAGGCCTCGGTCGGCCCGCCCGCCCCGCCCCTCCTCTGGCCCGGCCGGGGCCCTGCTCTGGCTCCTCGCCCGGCGAGCGCTGCGCTAGGCCTCCCGTTGACTTTGCCACTGTTACGGCGCCTCCTCATGCACCCTCCGCGCGCAGCGCGGCTTAGGGGCTCGCCCTCAACTCTTCCCCCAAGTCCCTACCCGGCAAAGCCTCTTTCCTTAAGTTTCTTGCCTGGGGTCCACAGACCCTGTATAATCACACCCCCACCCCCAACCCCCGCTGCATAAACACACCGCCTTCCTGCCTCCACCCATAGAGACGTCTTTCTGCACACACAGACCTTATATTGTACGGTCTTCTTCCCACACTTCTCCATTACCAACTCCATAACCGGATTGTTGAAGGGGCCGGGGAGCTCACCTGGTGCAACTCCCTTCCCTTTCTGTCACTTTTAAGTTGGGGGAAACTTGAGGTTCAGCAAGGTGGAAATATTTTCTAGATTGGAACTAAGACCGGAGCTCAGACCTCCTATTGCCAGGGCCTTCTTTGTAGCCTGATCCTTTCCTGCAATTCAGAGTCAGACTGACTACCCTGAAACCGGTAACTCCAGTCTTGATTACCCAGTTTGCACCTTCCAGATCCCACCACACACCAGGGAAAATGTATCTGCCTGTTACCTTCTGTCTGTCTCAGGGTAGCTCCAGGAAATAATCGTAGTTGACAGAAAAGAAAGCTTTTACCGGGTACTGCAGAAGAGGCGGTTTTATATCTAGAGGTTGGGACAGCGGACTGTGCAGCCAGGCAGCCTGAATTCCAGTTCTAGCTTCTCTACCTACTAGCTATCTGGGCAGTTATTTGACGTCTCTCGGCCTTGGGTTCCTCATTCATAAATCGAGAATAATGTTGTGAGGTTTAAATGAGTTAATATAGGTATAGTGTTCAGGAAAGCATTTGGCATATAACAAACTCATCAAAGAAATAACTCTGGGCTGTCCACTATGCTGGTTTTCTTAGTGTTCTTCCTGATGCTTTATGTTCTTCCTCTTCCCTGAAGCCTCCCACTCTATATTGCAGCCAGATTTTAATCTATTAGGTCAGGCCCAGCTTTAGAGGACTGCCTTCAGGTTCCAGCAGACAGTTATGGAAGGGCAGAGGGCAGGGTAGCCACGTTGACTGGGGCATCCCCAAGTTGAGAGCTGCACAGCTGACTTGTAAGCTGAGGGGAACAGGATGTGTGGCATAGTGAGGACAGAAGTAGGGAGCTTCTGAGCTCTGCATTCGTGAGGTGAGCATGGGAGGGGCTGGCGCTGTCAGCCACGGAGCCCAACAGTGCAGAGAGGAGACAAAGGCAACCACCAGGCAGAATGTCAGGCAGATAATCAACCAGTTCCTGACCTTTTCGCTTCTGACCCTCATTCAGTAAATTCTACAAGTGACTATGTGTATCTAGTCCTCCCTTGTGAGTTCCTTAAGAGCAAGCCCTGTATTGTGTTCCCCTTTATTTATCCTTTAGCCAGTGTTTTGGCAATCAGTGATCAACAAATGTTTGAGTGTTTTTCAAGTGAAATTATATATACATGTCATGGAGCTGGGCCCTGTGGAGAGGGCCCTGATTTTAGGAAAGGAATCTCAGAGTTTGCCTATCCAACCCCCTCACTTCTGAGTTAAAGGAAGCTGTTTGCCTGGGGTTATACAGCAAGTTGCCAACAGAAGCCAAGTCTCTGCTTCAGTCTGATGTTATTTCCATGACACTGCATTGAACTTACAGTGCAATTGGAAGGAAAAACAAACTCCCTAAAAGCTGTAGAACAAAGTAAGGCAGTGTGTGGTTAAGATATGAGGCATGGTACAAATGGGCAGAAAGGTAGGAGTTGACAGGACTAGCGTCCCCAAGGGCTGGGATCCGTCAGAAAATACTGCAAGAGACAGAACTGGTCCTGAAGGACTGGTGGGATTCAGGACAGTAGAAGAGAGAGAGAATTCCTGGTGGGGGAAGTGGCTTTCCACTGAGGCCACGGTGGATATTTAAAGGTTGAGGAAACCAGTTGGGTTAGAAGAAAGGTTTGGGTTGGATCATAGTGGGAGAAAATGGTAGGTTAAGGTGAGGCCAGATTTAGGAAAATTTCAGATACCAGCGTAAGGAGTTTTGACCTTAGTCTGTGGATAACGGGGAACCCCTGAAAGTAGGCCCTGAGCTAGGCACTGAACCAAGACAAGACACCAGGCAAGCATCTGCCAACTTGGTCTGATTTGCATCTTTTGTAGACAGTTGCTTGCCATATATGTGCATTTACTTAATTTACCCACACATGAAGGAAACTCTACCAACTAGCTTGTGTGTATTTATTTAGTCTCCAAATACACATATCTGTGTGGGAGCAGAGGAAGGAGTGGGAGATTAACAGAGTTTGTGTGCCTGCTGTAAGACCAGGCACTTTCATCAGTGATAGCTTATTTAATCCTCCCAGGCTGGTGGGGTGTGGGTCCTGCTGCTCCAGTAACACCCAGAGATGGTAAGTAACTTTCCCAGATCTCAGAACTAGGAAGCCATGGGGCCAGAATTCAAACTCAGCTCTGACACCAAAGCTCTCTCCAGTCCCCTGTCACAAATTTCCAGTGAGAGGATACAGGAATTATGTTCCTACTCTCAGGTTCCTTCTTGGGGACGGGGGTGGGTGTCAAGTGTGGAGATAACCCAGCTAGGCTTACATTTCTAGCAGTATTTTCACATCCCTGGTTTTCTATGCTTATCTTTAGGGAAAGAAAATTCCTATTTTGTGTCTTTAGAGGCAGATAAAGCTGGGTTTGAATTCCATTTCCACCACTTACCAGCTGGCGGCCAAGTGGACTTTCTGTGAAGCCAATGAACCTTAAGCTTCAGGAACCCCTTACATGAATAGGCCCCTGGCAAGCCCTCTACCCAGATTTGAAACTAATTGTGCATTGTGGTACTTAAAGAGGGCAAGTGCAAAGCTCCAACAATTGTATGACTTCAGGCCCATAAAACCTGGCTCTGCCCTACTGGATGATCTGTGTCAATTTACTTTCTGAGACTCAGTTTCCTCATCTGAATAAAATCACCTAGACTCTGCCTCTACCAGCTGAACATCCAATTGACACACACTACTAAAAAAGCTGATCTCACCCAGCCTATGCCTAAGGGAAAGGTTCACGGAGACCCTAGGCCAAAGGAAACACCTAATGGGTCCATTTGTTAAGCAGTTAGATCCAAACAATTTAGTGGTTGTTTCCAAAAATAATACACATAAATGGAAAGAACTAGATGTTTATATTTTATTTTTAAATAACAATTTCTTTTTTAAGGCGATTTTATTAATTTTTTTAAATGTTTATTTTTTGAGAGAGAGACAGAGGGCTAGTGGGGGAGGAGCACAGAGAAAGGGAGACACAGAATCTGCAGCAGGCTCCAGGCGCCGGGCTGTCAGCACAGAGCATGACTCGGGGCTTGAACTCAGGAACCATGAGATCATGACCTGAGCCGAAGTCGGTCGCTTAACCGACTGAGCCACCCAGGCACCCCGACTATAATTACTTTGTAATGAAATTTGTGCACCTGTGAAGAACTGTACAACTCAAACCTTGGAATCAGATTGCATATAACCACCCTCAGTTCCTTTTCCCCATCAATTTTCTTTGGAACACAGCATCCACTCAAAACCCAACTCTATAAAGGTAGGATGTTGTCAAAAGAAATGTCATGCAATCTAATGTTGAAACTGTGGATTTCCTTTAAGTAACAGTTTATACAGTTTGCGACAGATGTCAGGTATCACCATCTTTCCTTCAAAAACGTAAAATATTCCGAGGCACCCCTGTGAATTTTCTCTGTCCCTAGGGGGTGCCTCTGCTCACAATTTGAGTATCATCCATTAAGGACCATTAAGGAATAGAGACTATTCCAGGAAGTAACCAGAAGGCATCAGAGTTCCCTCTGGCAGAATAGAAGAGGGGGAACCACCTTTACCCTCCACAATCTGCCACAGTGTTACTATTCAGTTCTCCACAGGAAATCTTCCTGAAGTCTCTCTTCCTAAGAGTTCTCTCCACTCTCTGTTGTGGCTATTTACAAAATATCAACAAAGCAAGGAAAGATATGGGTGGGGAGGCCTGGGCTCTAAGACAACATCTTAACCATAACCTCCTCTTTCCAAAGTCTCCCGAAGCTTTAACCATGTATGAATCTATGAATCCACCTTCAACTTTCTCCTAAGATGCCAAAGTTTTTAATTAACTTAATTTTAAGTTGGTCTCATAAGGGTGGGAAGGAAAGAAATGTTTCTTTTACTGTATACATTTGGCAGGTTAGGAAGATGGGAAATGTGCCACCTTTAAATCAAATGAAAATCTATTCTCACATGAGGCAAATTTCCGAAAGGAGAGAGCAAAGAACAACCAAAAGCTCTGTACTGGGGGGCTCTGGGATGATGGAAACTTTTTTTGATCTGAATGCAAATAACCGTGTTCAGTTTGGGAAAATTCATCACTTTTGATACCTGCATCTCTCTGTATATGTACAAAGAGGGAGGAAAGCAAATTGCAAAATTAAAATAATATATAAATTACATAAAAATACAACACAAAGAATAATATTTTAAAAATCTGACAACGAATTAGAAAGGTGTGAATCTGCTATATGTTTGCGGTAATGTTATAAAATAAATTTTAGGGGTGCCTGGATGGCTCATTCAGTTAAGCATCCTACTTTGGCTCAGGTCATGATCTCGTGGCTCATGAGTTGGAGCCCCGTATTGGGCTCTGTGCTGACAGCTCAGAGCCTGGAGCCTGCTTCGGATTCTGTGTGTGTCTCTCTCTGCCCCCACCCCCCTTGTTCTCACTCTCTTTCTCTCAAAAATAAGTAAACTTAAAAAAAATTAAGATAAAATAAAAATAAAAAAATAAAATAAATTTTAAATCATTTGAAAAACAAAATAAAGCTCTCTATCCAGCTTTAAGGAAACTTTAAGTGTTGGGCCAGGAGGAGGGAGGATTTTTTCTTCTGCATGACCTAGCAGGATTTTTGAAAGGTTTTCCTTTATACCTGTTCTCCCTTTTACACTACTGAGGGTCAGATACTTAGCTGAGGCAGACCAATAAAAAAGACAGTTTATCAGGATGTCTTATGGAGTTAACACAGGAAAAATCCACATTGCTCACTAATTCAGGATTGGCTAAGCAATCATCCTAAGGAGCCAAGAGACAGAGGCCTCTGCTCTTTCTAAGGGCATTGGTGGGATACCTACTCTTATCTGTGAGGCTAGCTCCTGCAGCCAAGGAAACAGCCAGGGACCAGAGACTGAAGGAAAGAGCACTGGACGTCTGTAACCTGAGCACCTCTTCTGTAAAATGATAGCTAGGCAATGAATGGATAGTCTCTTCTAGATTGAAAATGCAATCATTTTGTGATCTAGCGATACTGAGAGAATAGTCTTAAGGAAACCTGAAAGGAGAAGTAAATAGCAAACCCACCCTGGAAAGAATAGTTGGTAAAGCAGTCTTCAAAATTATCACAAGGCCAGTGACCCAGATGGGAGATGCCAGGCAAACACATGAATATTACCGACTTCCAAGATAAGGGCAAAGGGGCGCCTGAGTGCCTCAGTCGGTTAAGCGTCTGACTCTCGATCTCAGCTCAGGTCATGATCTCGTGGTTCGTGGGTTCAAGCTCCATGTCGTGCTCTGTGTTGACAGCTCAGAGCCTGGAGCCTGCTTCAGAATCTGTGTCTCTCTCTCCCTCTGCCCCTCCCCTGCTGCGCTCTCTCTCTCTCTCTCTCTCTCTCTCTCTCTCAAAAATAAATAAACATTACAAAAAAAGTTTCAAAGATAAGGGCAAAACAAGAGGCTCTGGGTGCAGCAGCAGGAGCAAGCTGAATTTATGGGGCTGGGGAAGCAGGCCAGCTCAACAGATAGAATATGGTAAAACCACATGATGAAAAATTTGCAGCCAAATAGAAGTAAACATGAAAAGTGGTTGCTGCTGCTATGTTTTGATCCCATCAGTGCTATGCTGTGATTGAGTAGGTATAGCACACAAGGGTGTAAAATACGTGAGAAGTGTATGTCCTATTCAGGTCACACTCTCTGCAGGTGCAAAGTGGGAGAAGAGAAAGAAAGCAACGTGCTATAAGTTACAGAGTATCAAGGAATCAGAAAGCCACTCTGAGCTGCAGTTTCCTCATCTATAAAATGAGGGTCATAATACTACCTTCCTCACGGGGTGGCTGTGACCTGTTATAACACTCAGAGCAAGCTAGGGCTCAATAGAATAGCTATTATTATTCATTATTATAATGCAATGCCGAAGCTCCAGAAAGCTGCACAGTCCCTTCAGCCACTGATTCGGAGAATAAATCTTCCAGGACCATGACTTGCCAAAGTGTCCTGAGTGGGGAGAGTTTTCCAGAGGGTTCTTCCCCCTCCCCCCATGGCATTTTGCATTTACCTTTATTATAGCATTTGTCCATTTAAATTTTTAATTTTAATTTTTAATTTTAATTTTAATTTTTTGTGAGATAAGCCTGAGTGAGGTCATTTGTATGCAGAATGTTGCTTCTTTACCCTCCAATTTATTTTATTCTGGAAGGTCCAAGTTATATGGGACCTTTTTTGTATTGAAATATATATTGTGGAAGTTTAAAGTGTAAATGTTGATTTGATACATCTATAGATTACAATATGATTACTATTGTAGCATTAGCTAGCACCTCTATCGTGTCACCAAATGATCATTTGTTTTTTGTGGTAGGAATAATTAATATTTACTATCTTAGCAAGTTCGATGTCTCTAATACAGTATTATTGTCTAGAATTACTATATTGAGCATTAGATCTCCAGGATTTATTTATCTACTAGTTTGTACTTTTGTTAAAAGTTTATTTATTTTGGGAAAGAGAGCATGAGCAGGGGAAGGGGCAAAGAGAGGGAGAGAGACAGAGAATCCCAAGCAGGCTCTGCATCGTTAGCATGGAGCCCAAAGTGGGGTTCAAACTCATGAACTGTGAGATCATGACTTGAGCCAAAGTCAGACACTTAATTGACTGAGCCACCCAAGCACCCCAGTTTGTACTCTTAAACAACATTTCTTCTACTACCCTACTTCCCCAGCCCTTGGTAACTGCCATTTTACTCTCTCTTTTTATGAGTTTGGCTTTTTTTAGATTCCATATGTAAGTGGTACCATATGATATTTGTCTTTCTCTGTCTGACTTACCTTAACTTAGTTTAATGTCCTCAAGGTTCATCCAGTGTTGCAAATGGCAGGATTTCCTTCTTTCTCATGACTGAATAATATTCCATGGGGTGTGTGTGTGTGTGTGTGTGTGTGTGTGTGTGTGTTTGCAAACACACCACATCTTCTTTCTCCATTGATTGACACTTAGGTTGTTTCTCCAGGGGATTCTTTCTTTTTTTAATGTTTATTTATTTATTCTGACAGAGAGAGAGAGAGAGAGAGAGAGAGAGAGAGAATGCATGCACGAGTGGGGGATGGGCAGAGAGAGAGGGAGAGAGAGAGAGAAACCCCAGCAGGCTCTGTGCTGTGAGCACCGGGCTCAATCTCACAAACTGTGAGATCATGACCTGTGAACTCAAGAGTCAGACACCCAACTGACTGAGCCACCCAGGCTCCCATCCCGGGGATTCTTAGTAGGAATAATTATTTAATACCTAAGCTTTGACTTCTTGTTGACACCCCCCACCCCGGGAGCCACTGCATCTATAAGCAGGCTGAAGCTCCTGAGGAAAATATTGAAGGAGCCTCACCTGGAGGTAGGGAAGGCCAGGGTTCTAGAAGAGAGATTTCCGACTGATTCCTTTGCCATCTTTAAGATATTGATTGGGTTGTATTGTTTTTAAGCTTTAGGGGAATAGAAAATGATGGGGAGACTGAAAAGCAAGAACTGGCCAAAGTCCCCAATAGTTTGAATGTCTGAATCCAAAAGGCTCTGAATTTTTCTTTACATTTTTCATGAGAGGAGGAAGGTAGATTAGAGGCTTGGTGCCTAGGAGAGATGGGGATACCCATTCAAGGCCTGGTGTCTTTCTCTGATCGCTGTTCATAGGTATAGTAAGACTGGCCATTCACTCAGAGAGACTGGAAATATTAAGGCACACATTGTGGAGAACAATTGAATATGAAGAATCAAGAATTTTACAAATACGTTATCTTTTGGACCTTTAAAGAATGAAAATGGTTACATTTTGGAATAGCTATACAATGTTAGTATAGAACCATTAAAAATGACATGCGCAAGAAAATGAGAAATGTTTAAACACAAAAGATAATTTGCACAGAATTAGCAATTGTGTGTGTGCGTGTGTGTACCAACATGCGAAGGATTGTCCCAATATGTAAAGTGTTTGCTTGCGGGTAGTGGAATTGTGGGTGCTTTTCTTTGGTCTAATTGTTTACACTTTTCTGTATTTGCCACAGTTTATACAGTAAGCACATACTACTTTGATTACTTGGTGGCAGACGGAGGCTGAAACCGACCTCAAATCTCCTCAGTTTCCTTCCCAATTCTTTGAATCAGGTTTATTTCCTGGGAGGCCCCTCTGAAAAGTTTTGAAGGTTACGCGGGGCCCTCCGGGGACGGCGGTGTCTGGCTCGGGCGGGTTTCTGCGCGTCCCTTCCCCCACCGCGAGTGCAGATGGGGCTGTGCGGCCAGAGCGGTTCCGTGTCCTCAGTCCTCCGAGGAGCGGGGCACCGGACGCCCCGTTGCAGCGCGCGGCGAATCCTGGAGAGGCTGCGTGTGGGCTCGTCGGCCCTCCACCCCGCGCGCCGCCGGGCCCGGCCCAGGAGCGGAGGCCACACGCGCCCCCCGCCCCGTCTTCTCCCCGGGCCCAGCGCCTAACCCTGGCCGCGGCGGGCGGAAGCGCCCGAGCCCGGGAGGGAGAGCGAGGCCCCTCCCCGCCAGCTCAGCCTCAGGGCGCGCGAGGCCGGGAGGGCGGCGGCGCGGACGTGCCCGGGCCCACGGAGGCCTCCCGGCACCACCCCCGGGGCGCGCGGCTTGCTCCCTCCGGGCCCAGCCCCGCGGGGGCACGCAGGGAGGGACGCGGAGGAGGTCGGTACCCGGCCCGCAGCCCGGACGCTCGGCCTTCTGGCTCTTTGGGCCCCTTTGTCCCGCAGTCGTGCTCGGCTGGCGGATCGGAATCGCGTCCCTAGCGGTGCGCGCGCGTTAGCGTCGGTGTGGGCTAGCCCGGGAGGCTGAGGGCTGGCGTTGGCGCTTGGCGTCCTTCTTCGCCTGGGCTGTCTCTCGACCAGTTTCCTCCAGTTCTGCCGCAGTTCTTCCCAAGGTTAAGTCTGCCGCACCAAAGGCCTTGAACCTGTCTTTCTCTTCTGTAAATCTGCCTTACCTCACCAGCTTTGGTAAACTCGTTACCATCCACTACCCTCTGCCAACACACGTGCCCAAGGCGAAATGAAATTTTACCTCTACTTTGCCATTGGGACACAAGATAGTGCCCTCTCACTGCCATCAACAAACATTCCCAAAGAAAAAGAGAGTTTACACTTGCCCCCTCACCCCAGAATCAGCTACATAATTTGCAGGGTCTAGGGCCAAATGAAAACTCTGGACCTCTTGCCAAAATGTTGAGAACTTCAAGAGCACTAAACCAAGACAGAAACTATACATACATTACATTACATTACATTACATTACATTACATTACATTACATTACATTACATAAAAATTAATGTTTATTTATTTTTGAGAGAGCAGGATTTGGGGAGGGGCAGACAGAGAGGGAGACACAGAATCAGAAGCAGGCTCCAGGCTCCCTCCGAGCTGTCAGCACAGAGCCCCATGCGGGCCTGGAACACCCCAATCTTGAGATTATGACCTGAGCTGAAGCCAAGAGTCCCAAGCCTAACGGACTGAGTCACACAGGTGCCCCAGCCAGGGACTATTGTCAAGTACAGGACCCTGTGTGTCTCCACAGGTGGTATACCCATGAAGCTGGCCCTACCAGCACCTTTTCTATTCTCAAGCCTGTGCTCTAACCCGCACCCACAAACCTTTGTTGTTAAAAGAACAAACAATCTCTTCATTGTGGCTAGTTACTAGAACTGGGGATCTTTTCCCTTGGTCAGCTACCTCCTTAAACTTCTTCACAGCATTGACGTGGTTGACTACACTTTTTCTTATAAAACCCCCTTTTCCTTTGGTTTCCGTCACAGGGCACTATTGAATTTCCCTCCCTCTCTGATGCATTTCTCCAACTCCTCTGCTGGCTTCCCATTCTCCTGTTCTGCATCTGTGTGTGTTCCCAAAGGTTAGGTCCTCTGTTCCTCATTTTCTCTCTAATTCCCTTGGAGAGACTGTCCTCCCCATTTTAGTCCCCACCTGTGTGCATGTAAAGCTCCAGTCATTATCTCCAGCCCAGATTTCCCTCCCAAGTCCTCGTCTTGCTTTTCTCTTAGGTGTCCTGGCAACTCCAATGTAACAAGTCAAAAATTGAATGTATGCTTCTTCGGCCTTTCCTTCCTTCTTTCCTTCTTTCTTTGTGGGAACTGAGCAACAAATAAACCAAGCCTGGGTCCCTTCTAAGTGCAGGACCTTCTTTGTGCAATGCCACAAAGCCAAGCCTTGCCACCACCTTTCAAATTATCTCCTCACAAAATATTTTAGTAATCAAAAAGGGAGGTGGGGAGTAAGTTTGCCATAGAAAAAAACTGTCAGGTACCATCTTGCATCATGACAGTTACATCACAAGTACTAGATAAATCGGTACTGTGTGCCGTCTGAAGATGCAACGAGCACACAGCCATTTCTGTGGTATTCCAGCCAAAGGTGCATAACCTGGTCTAATCATGAGGAAACACTGGACAAACCCAAACCAAGGGACAGCCTGCAAAATGGCCTGTAATATTTAAAAAAAAAAAAAAAAAAAAAAGCCAAGGCCATGAAAGTAAAGGAAAGTTGAGGAATTTTTCTCTAGGATGCAGATTTGAAAGACACCACAGTTGGGTGCAATGCATGATCCCGTGTTGGATCCTTTTGCTACAAAGAATGGTATTAAGATGACAGGTAAAAGCTGAATGAGTCTCTGAGCAAAGGGAATAGAATACTTATTTTGTACTATTCCCTTAGTATAACTTTTCTCAAAGTTTGAAATTATTTTGAGGCACCTGGGTGGCTCAGTCAGAGAAGCGTGTGACTCTTGACCTCAGGGTCATGGGTTCAAGCCTCACGTCGGGGTGTAGAGATTACTTAAATAAATACATATATATTTTTTTAAGTTTGAAATTATTTCAAAAGAAAAAGAAAAAAGAAAATTTACCCCCCTCCAAATTAGCTTTTCCTCTAGGCCTCTCCCACTTTCCAAGTTTAAAAACTTTGGGATCATCTTTGATTTCTCCCTCTTCCTCCACCGCCCCTCACCCCAACTCCTTTCTCACCACTTGACTACTAAGTCCTGTCAATTATTTTTTTTAAATATCTCTCACATAGACACCTTTCAAATTAAACTTCCAGCTTTTTTTTTTTTTTTTTAAATGATACTTCCTACCGCACATGATCGTTTTAAGGAGCGTTTGTGAAGAGAATTTGTATAACAAAGTACCATATAAACATAAAGTCCTATCTCTCCATCTCAAGCCTGGATTACTGCTGCTTACTGCTATAATTTTCTAACTGTTCTTCCTGTCTTTGGTCGCTATCTTTAACAACCCATCCTGTATACAGTTACCAGAGTAATCTGCCTAAAAGCACACATTTATCCTTTAGGGCCCTTGCTTCCCACGGTGCACAGTGGGGCTTAATCCATATTCCCTAGGAACACTGATGTTCTTTGAGTTGCACCAAGGTGGTCTGCCATCATATCAAATAACCATGACCTTTGTCCTATTCATAGAGAAAATAAAATTTAATGGATAGAATGTCCTCAACTTGTAAGTTTTTTTTCCTCTATGTATTTTTTTCCCATGTAGTAAGAATCCCAACTTTTATTCGCTATCATAAGCAGATGACAAACTGAATGAAAAAGCAGCAAATTAATAACACATATTTGGCAACAACAGATCATGTTTACTTCAACAGCTTGGTTTTCTCATGGGCACATGTTTGGTAGCTGAGATTTTTATGATGCATGTCAATTGTATAGTCATTGTCTTCCTTAAAATTTGCTTTTTTATGATAAAGTGAAATGTATCAAAATTTCATCATAAATAAGTTTGAGAAAAAACTGCACTCCCAAATAAATACCTTGACCTATTATTCAGGGTTTTTCCAACCTTATCGCTACTACTCCCCCTTCATGAATTCTTGACTTCAGACAAAGTTGTTTAATCTCTGTTCGCTTTTTCTTTTTTTTTTCCCCTTTTGCTTTGCACAAACCATTCCATCTCCCGGGAACTCTGTCCTGGCTCACGCCTGTCCAAACAAACCCCATACAGCCTTAAAGGACCAAATCAACTCTCCACTTGGTGAAACTTCTAAAATCATGATTATCTCTCCTTCTAACGCACTATGTTACATGGAAAACGCATGAGAAAGAACACAATGGTATGCAGCAGTTTCTCAAACATCAGAGGGCATAAGAAACACCTGGAAATCTTTCTAAAATGCAGAGTTTTGGGGGCATCTGGGTGGCTCAGTCAGTTAAGCATCCAACTCTTGATTTAGGCTCAGGGCATGATCTCATAGTTCTTGAGATCAAGCCCTGTGTGGGGCTCTGCTGTCAGCATGGAGACTGCTTGGGATTCCCTCTCTCCCTCTCTCTCTGCCCCTTCCTCTCTCTCTCTGTCTCTGTCTCTGTCTCTCTCTCAAAATAAATGATCATTTAAGAAAATACAAAATAAAATGCAGAGTTTTTTGTTTTTGTGAGAACATTTTAAGTTATATTCTTACCAAATTTCAATTGTACAATACAGTGTTATCAACTATAATCACAATATTTCTTGTTTTGAGAAAGAGAGAGGCATGAGTTGGGGAGAGGGGCAGAGGGACAGAAATAATCTCAAGCAGGCACCATGCCCAGCGCAGAGCCAGATATGGGACTCCATCTCATGACCGTGAGATATGACCTGAGCGGAAATCAAGAGTTGGACATTTAACAAAAGGAGCCACCCAGACACCCCTATAATCACAATGTTTTATATTAGATTCTCAGACCTTTTTCATCTCACAGCTAAAATTTGCACCTTTTCTTTCTTTCTTTTCTTTCTCTTTCCTTTCTTTCTTTCTTTCTTTCTTTCTTTCTTTCTTTCTTTCTTTCTTTCTTCTTTCTCTCTTTCTTTCTATAAAGTGATACCATGCAGTGATACCATGCAGTGTTTGTCTATGTTTTCCTTATTTCACTTAGCATAATGCCTTCAAGTTCCATCCATGTGGTCACAAATGTCAGGATGTCCTTCTTTCTTATGGCTCAATAATATCTTCTTTATCCATTCACCTGTTGATGGACACTTAGTTTGTATCCATGCCTTGGCTATCGTGAATAATGCTGCAATTATGGGAGTGCAGAGGCCCCTTTGATATCCTTTTTCATTTTCTTTGGATAAATACCAGATGTGTGATTCCTGGATCATAAGGTAATTCTATTTTAAATTTTCTGAGGAACCTCCATATTGTTTTCCTTAGTGGCTGCACCAGTTTGCACTCCCACCAACAGTGCACGAGGGTCCCTTTTCCCACATATTGCCAATATTTGTTATTGCTTGTGTTTTTTATTTTAGCCATTCTAACAGGTGTGAGGTGATATCTCATTGTGGTTTTGATTTGCATTTGCCTGATGATTAGTGATGTTGACTACCTTTTCATGGACTTATTGGTCATTTGTATGTCTTCTTTGGAAAGGTGTTTCTTCATTTCTTCTGTCCATTTTAAAATCAGATTATTTGGGTTTTGTTTTTTTTTTTTGCTTTTGAGTTGTATGAATTCTTTATACATTTTGGATATTATTAACCCCTTATCAGAGAAATGATATGCAAATCTTTTCTCCATTCTGTAGGTTACTTTTTCATTTTGTTCATAGTTTCCTTTGCCGAGCAGAACTTTTTAGTTTGATGTAGTCCACTTGTTTATTTTTGCTTTTGTTACCTTTGTTTTTGGTGTCAAATCTAAAACATCATTCCCAAGACCAATGTCCAAGGACCCCTATGTTTTCTTTTAGGGGTTTTATGGTTTCAGGTCTCACATTCAAGTCTCTAATTCATTTTAAGGTTATTTTTGTGTATGGTGTGAGATAAGGGTCCAGTTTCATTTTTTTGCATATTTGGCTGTCCAGTTTTCCCAACACCATTTATTGAAGAGACTGTCCTTTTTCCTTGGTATATTCTTGGCTCCTCTGTTGTAAATTAATTTACCACATATGTATGGGTTTATTTTGGGATTCTAGTCTGTATCATTCATCTCTGGGTTTGTTTTTATGCCAATACAATACTGTTTTGATTGCTGTAACTTTGTAATGTAGTTTGAAATCAGACTGCACTATGCCCCCATCTTTATTCTTTCTCAGGATTGCTTCAGGTATTTGGGGTCTTGAGTTATTCTATAGAGATTTTAGGATTGCTTGTCCTTTTTCTATGAAAAGTACTATCGGAATTTTGATAGGGATTGCATTGAATCTGCAGATTGCTTTGGGTCATATGGGCATTTTAACACTATTCTTCCTATCCATGAGCACAGAATATATTCCCATTTATTTGTATCTCCTTTAATTTCTTTCATCATTGTCTTACAGTTTTCAGTGTACAGATTTTTCACCTCCTTATTCTTAGTATTTTATTCTTTTTGATGTAATTTCTTAATTTCTCTTTTTGATAGTTTATGAGTATATAGAAACAACAGATTTTTTCTAATTTTTTAAAGGTATAGTCATTGTTTTTGAGAGATAGAAAGAAAGAGAGAGAGCGGGGGAAGGGCAGAGAGAGAGAGAGGAAGACACAGAATCCGAAGCAGGCTCCAGGCTCTGAGTTGTCAGCAAAGAGCCTGACGCAGGGCTCAAACCCACGAAATGTGAGATCATGGCCTAAGCTAAAGTCAGATGCTTAACCAACTGACCCACCCAGGTGCCCCAAAACAACAGATTTTTGTACATTGATTTTTTATGTCTCAGCTTTACTGAATTCATTTATTATATCTAATCGTTTTTTGGACAATCTTTAGGGTTTTCTACACATAATATCATGTCATTTGCAAATAGAGACAGTTTTACTTTTTCCTTTCTGATCTTTTATTTCTTTTTCTTTTATTCATTTCTTTTTCTTGCCTCGTTGCTCTGGTTAGGACTTCCAATACTATGTTGAATAAAAGTGGCAAGAGTAGGGCATCCTCGTCTTTTTTCTGATCTCAGAGGAAAAGTTTTCAGCTTTTCACCATTGAGTGTGATGTTATCTGTGGGCTTGTCATATATGGTCTTTATTATGACAAGGTATTTCCCCTCTATACCTTGTTTTTATCATGAATGGATTGAATTCTGTTAAATGCTTTTTCTTCATCTACTGACATGATCGTATGATTTTTCTCCTTCATTTTGTTAATGTGGTGTATCATGTTGATTGATTTGTGGATACTGAGAAAGTCCTATCATTTTAACCCATCGATTTATTTTCATCATTAGGGCCACTCTCCCTAATCCAGCCCTTCTTTATCTTATCCTGAATTTTGCTGCATCGTCAACGCATGGTTTTTGCTGCATGGTTTTACCCTCGTCTTTTACCTCTCAAATCTATCCTGTTTCTCACTAATCTTCTGGAAATGGTTTCATCAGATTATTTCTCTCTTCAACAGCCCACAATGCTCCTCACTACATCTTGTTCAGGTGTTGCCTGCCCTTGGCCCTGCCTTCTCCACCTGCCCTTCCTGCTCTGCCCTCACGGGACACAGGTCAAGCTTTGACTCCTCTCCCAGTAGCAAACCCTTTCCTACTCTTCTGGCTCCTACAGTTGCCTCCTCCTTTCTGCCTATCCAAGGCCCACCCTTCCTCCAGAGCTTGGGTCACCTTCGCAACTGCTTTTCGATCACTCCTGCCCACACTGACTTTGTTCTTTGAACTACAACTATGCTTAACATCTTTAAAATGCAGAGGTTCTCCAGTACTTTCTTGTCTATCAGGCACACCTTCCTGTCACATTGTTAGTTTCCTGGATTGCAGGGATCCTATCTTACCTTTAGAATCTTTTAAGGGGTCTGGAAAAGAAACAGCTTTGTTATTGAGTACAAACGATGGTATCTTTGCTAAATAACACTGATTACCAGGTGGATGGGGGCTCATGATGAATCAGCTATTCAGTGTTTCAACAATATTAACAAAGGATAAATATCTTGTGTTGGATATCACATTACCCACCCTGATATTTATGCATTCCCCCAGAATCATCACCACAGAGACCTACTAGTACTATTACTAATTACTAATAGGAGAGTCATCTCCTTTATGTGTGTTGGGGTTGAGATCACCAATCATGAGAATGCTGAAACTATTGGTGATATTTATTAAAATAAGCTTATTTCTGGGCACCTGGCAGGCTCAGTCAGTAAAGCATGTGACTATGGATCTCGGGGTCATAAGTTCGAGCCCCATGTTAGGCATGGAGCCTGCTTAAAAAAAAAAGAGAGAGATTATTTCTATCACACTGGGTTACAATTGGACCTTTCCTAGAGTGTTCTTTGATCTTTGAGCATGAATGAGTAAGACAGTTTGCTCGACAAATACGCCAGGTGCAGGAATTACATGCACTTCTTCTCAGGCAGGAACAGGCCACCCTGACAAACAACTCATCTACTCTTGCAGAAGCCTCTCTAGATTACCTTAGATCCCATTTGTGTGTAATGGTGCACTCATGAGGAGGCAGCAGTCACCACACTGGGGACAGACTTCTAAAAAGAAAAGAATACTCATCTAGATCAAATGCTACAGAGAGATCCAGTAGGATGAAGATGGGAGAAATGACCATTTGATTTGGCAATTAGAAGTATCCTGGGAACCTACATGCTATGGTATGAACGTTTGTGTCACTCCAAAATTCACGCTGAAATCCTAACCCCCAAGATGATGATTTTAGGAGGTGGAGGCCTTTGGGAGGTGATTAGGTCATGAGGGTGGAGCCCCCACAATTGGGATTAGTGCCCTTATAAAAGAGACCCCAGAGAGTTCCCTTACTCCTTCTACTATGTGAGGACACAGGGAGAATGCTGTGGTCTATAAACCAGGAAGCAGACACTAGACATGTCAGCAATTCGATCTTGGACTTCCCAGTCTCTAGAACTGTGAGGCATAAATTTCTGTTGTTTATAAGCCACCCAATCTATGTGGCTATATTTTGTTTGAGCCGCCCAACAGATTAAGACACCATGAGAATGCAATTGCCATGAGGGTGAGGCTGAGACCAGATTTCCTGATTTAAGGGGAGTAGATCTTGAAGAACAGAAGAAAGAGACGCATGTCACCTGCAGGAGAGTGTTTAGTGAAAATGAAGGAGAGGAACAAGTCTGGGTCAAATCATGACATTTTGGAAGCAGGTTGTAAATGTGAGGTGAAGAATGTAAGACATCTGAAAAAGGTTTAACTGAGAAGGCATGGTCCTAGGCAGCGCAGAGGATGGAACCAGGAGCCTAGGTGGGTGGAAACATTAGTTTCCGCGGGTGCCATTTTGTCAGAAACCTGGGTCCTCTCCCTTACAGACATAGCAACGCACAACTCTTAGAGTCTCCACCGCCGTAAGAGATGAGGCTGTATCTGAAACTGGGCTCTTAAACACATCTCTCTCTCTTTCTTTCTCTTTGTTTATTCTTCCATCTTTAAGTGTAAGATTGAGTAGAATTCGGTAGGTTCACATTGCTGTGTAGCCATCAGTACCATCCATCTCCAGAACTTTTCCATCTTCCCAAACTGAAATTCTGTACCCATTAAACACTTGGTGCCTCTGACAACCCCCATTCTACTTTCTGTCTCTATGAATTTGTCTATTCTAGGTACCTCATGCGAGTGGAATCACACAGTATTTGTCCTTTTGTGTCTGGCTTATTTCACTTAGCATTAGGTCCTCAAGGTTTGCCCACATTGTACCATGTGTCAGAAGTTCCTTTGTTTTTAAGGCTGAATAATATCCCGTTGTATGGATAGACCACATTTGTTTATCCATTCATCCATCAATGAACACCTGGGTTACTTCCACCTTTGGCTATTACAAATAATGCTCCTATGAACACGGGTATAAAAGATACATCTCTTAAATACTGTCTCATAAATATGTTTTTTGATCCTGCCAAAATTAGGGCTTAACAAGGTGATTTATTTCTACTACAGAAATCTCAGGATAAGTAGGAAGAATTTGGGCTATTTCTCAACTGGGATCTTAAGAGTAATGAGGGTATGAGATGTAAGGAGGAAGGGCAGAAATGCAGTGAGAGGAGAGAATGAACCCTCCTAAACTGAAAAGCTACAGGAAGAAAACCCAAGGTCAGAGTGGGGCCGCTGGCAATAGTTGACCCCGGGGTGGATGCAGAGGATAGGGGAGGCCACATGGTATTTAGAACCAACGCCAGGAAAAGGAAGTACAGATCTGGTTCCTGCCTTGGCTCTATATTAACTGGAACACCCCGGCAGGATCCATTAACATCTGTGAATCTTGTAATCCTCACCTGTATATTGGTGAAAGGAGTATCTTCCATGTTTGTCTCATGAGATTGTTTAAAGTTTCAAATGTGGGGGCTCCTGGGTGGCTCAGTCAGTTAAGCGGCCTACTTCAGCTCAGGTCACAATCTCGCGGTCCGTGATTTCGAGCCCCGCGTCGGGCTCTGGGCTGATGGCTCAGAGCCTGGAGCCTGCTTCCGATTCTGTGTCTCCCTCTCTCTCTGCCCCTCCCCTGTTCATGCTCTGTCTCTGTCTCAAAAATAAATAAAACGTTAAAAAAAAAATTTAAAAAAAAATAAAGTTTCAAATGTGTTGATCGTGTAGGAGAAAGGGCATTGTAATCTAGCAAATACTATTTTTAAAAATCTGGATTCTGATAAAATCAGGGCAGGAGCTAGAGAACCTAAATTATGGAAATACACAAAATAAAGAAAAAAATAAGCTTGGGGAGAATGTAGAGTGTTAGAGAGACTACTGTAGCATAAAAACTATAATTTAGGGCATAAAGAAGAACCTAAGAACTTATCTTGCTTTACCTACCTTTAAGACATACATCCTTTAAGATCCAGATCAGTGTTATCCCTGATTATAATTTTTCCTAGTCTCTCTCCCCACATAAAATAATCTGTTTTGCTGGGGTGCCTGGATGGCTCAGTCGGTTGAGCATCTGACTTCAGCTCAGGTCATGATCTTATAGTTCTTGGGTTCAAGCCCTGCATCTGGCTCTGTGCCTCTCTCTCTGCCCCTCCTCCACTCACGCTCTCTCTCTCTCTCTCTCTCAAAAATAAATAAACAGTTAAAAAATTTTAAATAAGCTGCTTCTCCATCATCAGTACTTGCCTCTATTTTAGTACTGGTAACTGTACATTTTGGGTGTTTCTCCCCTTTCTTCCTTTTTATTGTGATAAAATACCCATAACATAAAATTTACAATTTTAACCATTTGTTTTCAGTCTTAACCATTTTCAAGTGTACAATTCAGTGGCACTAAGTACATTCACATTGTTGTGTGACTGGCACCACCACCCATTTTCCAAAGCAGAAACTCTATACCAACTAAACACTAACTCCCCATTCTTCCCCCTTCCACAGACCCTGGAAACCTTTATTATACTTCCATCTCTTTGAATTTGCCTACTCTAGGTTCTTCATGTAAGTGGAATCATATAGTAATTCTTCTTGTGACTGGCTTCTTCTTCTTTTTTTTTTTTTAACGTTTATTTATTATTGAGAGACAGAGAATGAGCTTGGGAGGGGCAGAGAGAGGGGGAGACACAGAATCCAAAGCAGGCTCCAGGCTCTGAGCTGTCAGCACAGAGCCCGACACGGGGTTCAAACTCACAAACCGTGAGATCATGACCCAAGCCAAAGTCAGATGCTTAACCTATTGAGCCACCCAGGCACCCCTCTTCTTTTTTTTTTTTAAGATTCTTTTTTTTTTTTTTTAAGTAATCTTCACACTCAACATGGGGCTCAAAGCCACAAGCCTGAGATCAAGCCTGAGTTGCACACTCCAACAACTGAGCCAGCCAGGCTGGCTTCTCTCATTTAGCGTAATGTTCTCAAGGTTCATCCATGTTGTAGCCTGTGTCAGAATTTCCTTCCTTTCTAAGGCTGAATAATATTCCAGTGTATGTATAGATCACACTTAGTTTCTCCATTCATCTGTCAATGGACCCTTGTGCTGCGTCCACCTTCTGGCTATTATAAATTACACTGCTATGAACATGGGTATACTAGTATCTCTTTGAGTCCCTGTTCTCAATTGCTTTGGTTTATACCCAAATTGCTGAATCATAAGGTAATTCCATGTTTAATTTTTCCATAGCACTTGTCACTTTACAACCCTGCCAACAAATACACAAAGGTTCCAGTTTCTCCACATTCTTTGTCAACACTTGTTATTGATGTTTTCAACAATAGCCATCCTAATGGGTGTAAAGTGGTAGGTTACTTTTTAAAATATATATTTCTTCCTCAAAGTTCTGACTTGTTGGGTATTTGATTCAAATGAAATCAAAGACCTGAGCTGAATACATATTTCCCTAAGGGTGTCTGTATAAATATTCAAAATTGTCCCAAACCTCTCCCCAATAGGAGTAAAAATATGTCTTCACCCATGTCAGTCATGTCTGAATTTTCTTTTTTTTTTTTTTTTTATGAAATTTATTGTCAAATTGGTTTCCACACAACACCCAGTGCTCATCCCAAAAAATGCCCTCTTCAATACCCATCACCCACCCTCCCCTCCCTCACACCCCCCATCAACCCTCAGTTTGTTCTCAGTTTTTAAGAGTCTTCTTTGCTTTGGCTCTCTCCCACTCTAACCTCTTTTTTTTTTCCTTCCCCTCCCCCATGGGTTTCTGTTAAGTTTCTCAGGATCCACATAAGAGTGAAAACATATGGTGAATTTTCAAGAGACATAAATGGGTAGAAAAGGTGCTGCTCCCTGGACTGAGATAAGAGAGGAAGGAGCGCCCTCTTGTGCCCTTTCTCTGCCAGTGTCAGTGGATAAGGAAGCCCGCTGAGAAATGAACATTTCAGACCTTCTGATGACATTCCAATGACAAGTCAAACTCCAATCATGTGCCTACTGCATAAAAGAGAATGTGGAAATACAGAGCAAGTGAAACTGGGATCCTCTGAAGAATTCCCAATCTAGAAGGCAGGTGGGGGCACGCCTGGGTGGCTCAGCTGGTTAAGCTTTTGACTTAGGCTCAGGTCATGATCTCACAGTTTGTGGGTTTGAGCCGTGGTCAGGCTCTGTGCTGACAGCTTAGAGGCTGGAGCCTGCTTCGGATTCTGGGTCTCCCTCTCCCTCTCTCTGCCCCTCCCCTGCTTGTGTTCTGTCTCTCTCTCAAAAATAAAATAAACGTTAACAAAAAATTTAGAAGGCAGGTGGTGGGTGGGGAGAGTAAAATATTGCAGAAATAACAATAGATGACTAGAAGCAAAATGGATAGATTGCTATGTGGATACAGAAAGATTAATACTTCGTAGGGGATAAGCCAAAATTTGTATCAAAATGTAAATCCAGCTGGCTAAGAAGGAGCTGTGGTTGGCACTGGAGATTCTCTTAAGGTTCCAGATGCAGGGTGTCCCTGAGCTGGGAGGGCAGCCTCCATGAAGGGGCCACAGGGGTCTAGCTGTTAGGTTTCCAGAGCTCTTTGCAAGGTTTAGACAAGCTCATCTATCTTTTGGAGGGAGGCCCTGGGAACTCATCCCGTGTTCCTTTCTTCCCTTTTGTGTCTTTCCCCTAGCTCCCTATCTCTTGAATATCATCTCCTGACACTTCCTCCTTCCCTAAACTGGCTGTTGACTGGGACACTGTCTCATAGCTTCCCTTGGCCCCGATGCTCACAAAAATAATTACATAGGTCCTCTGGCTTTAGGGTTTTTGCACATATAACAAGTATGGGGACCAGTTATAAAGGATTAAAAGGCTCTCTCGCAATCCTTGCTCCCAGAAGCAACCTCCAGCTGGCCTCTTAGAGTGGGTAGAGTCCTTCCCTTGGTCTTCATCCTTCTTCAATGCTGAATGAAAATGGAGCTAGGCATGGCAGTAGATGTGACAAAATATCCAATCAGATAGAAACTAATGTTCATTAGGGAAGCAGCATCGTGTAAAAAATAAAACAAAACAAAACAAAAAACCCAAACAGTTCTTTATGGTCAAACACATCTGGGCTTAAAGCCCAGCTCTGCTGCCTGTAGCTGTGGCCACCTGCAGCACATCACCTTATCCCCAATCTGATGCTATGAAATGAGGGTAACAGCCTGCCTACCTCCAAGGATTCTTGTGAAAGTTAAATAAGCTAGAGTACATAAATCATTTAGGAAGTACTGCATGTAATAAACGCCCATCTTCTTCCCCCTCTGGCCCCCAGCCTCCTTCTGTTCCTGTAAGTCTAATGGCTATGGCTGAGACTTCTGGGTCAGTGGCGCAATAACAGAATTTTTAGGTCAGCAAGAGCTGTATGGGAAGCAGAAGAATAGTTGCTTTGTTGGTATTCTCATGTAGGGTGGTGTGGGGAAGGTATTTCCAAGCTATTTCCAGCTGCCCAAGCCAGAAATCTGGGAGTCATCCTTGAATTCTCCTTGTCTCTCACCCCCTTATCTACATTTCTAAGTTCTGTTACTTCTCCTCAAGATATTCTAAATCCTAGGGTTCTCTCCATCCCCCTGCATTATTTTAAGTCAAACTTGTCTTGTCCCTGGAAATCCACAATGGCTTCCTCACTGACTTTCAGAATTGTCCCTTTAAAAAAATGTTTTGTTTTATATTGAGAGAGAGAAAGAAACAAGCACTCGTGTGCAAGCAGGGTAGGGGCAGAGGGGGGAAAGAGAGAATCCCAAGCAGGCTCCATGCTGTCAGCACAGAGCCCAACACAGGGCTCCATCCCATGAATCATGAGATCATGACCTGAGCCCAAATCAAGAGTCAGACATTTAACCAGCTGAGCCACCCAGGCACCCCCAGAATTGTCTCTCTTCCTAATTACCCAGAAGATAGAGCTCTTCCTCCATCCAAATCTGAGCCAGTCACTCTCCTATGGGAGATCGCTTATTGATTGCTCAACTTCTTTCAAAATGAAGTATTCATTCCTTAGCACGTCTTGGTTCCCGTTTGGACTCCTGCCTACTTTTTCAGCTTTCTCTCTCACCAATCCTGCCGCCACTGCACCCCCTCTGTGTGCCAGCTGTACTGAACCATTGACAGTGCCAAGGATCAGGAAGGCACAGTGACTGAGGTGTTCCTGGATGTGGGACTTCAGTACAAAGACCAGGCTCTACAGGGCTGTGCAAACCAGAATGGCGGTCACCCTAGTTTTGCCTTGGGTCTCTGCATGGCTCATTCCTTTCTCTCGAATGCCTCCCCTTGTTTGACCCACCTCCCATTTACTGCTCAACACTACTCATCCTCCGTTTCTGCTTGGACATCACTTGTGCAGCTCCACAAGGAGCGATTTATTTGTCCCTTCCCAGAGCTGTCGCAGCCTGCACAACTTGTAGCTACCACTCTCTTTTAATGGCTGTTTTGTCTCCCCTCCCCCCCCCCCCAAGTTATAAACCCACTAAAGGTAGGAAGGTTTTTTTCTCCTACCTATATACCCAGAGCCTAGCAGAGTGCCTGGCACAAGGTAGGTGTTCAATAAAGTTCTCTTGAATTAATGAATATCAATATAAATTTATCTTTATCAATTGTCATCTAATTCATATCACTATGGGGGATGTCATGTACCGAATGCTTGTGTCCCCATGCAAATTCATATGTTGTAGTCTTAACCCCTAGACTAACAGTATTTGGAGATCAGGCCAACAAAAAAGTGTTAGGGTTAAATTAGGCCATAAGAGTGGGGTCCTGATCTGAGAGGATTGTGTCCTTAGAAGAGACACCAGGGAAATCTCTCTCTCTTTCTCTCCACAAGTACCAAGGAAAGGCAATGTGAGCACACAAAGAAAAGGCAACCCAAAGAGAGAGGTCTCACCAGACACCAACCACGCCAACACCTTGATCTTGGACTTCCAGCCTCCAGAACTTTGAGAAAATAAATGTCTGCTATATAAGCCACTTAGTCTGTAGTATTTTGTTATGCTGCCCAAGCAGACTAATTCCATGGGTGTACCTAGTTCATATAACTGTGCTGTGACCAATGATAATTAAGGGGCACACAGGGAACCATTACCCTGAGGTAGAAAGTCTATTCTAAAATGGTCACAATTCTCTTTCTCATCCCACATGTTCTTCCAGAACCTTGCAACTCTCCATACTCTATGCCCGCTCTGCTTGAAACTGGACAAACCTCTGTGGTCTCCAGGGAACAATGGAGTGACACCAAGATACTTCCAAGGCTAAGACAAAAGAGGTGATTCAGAGTCCACCTGTCTCTCTCTTGGGATGCTCATCCTTAGAACCCAACCCCCATGCTAGGTAATCCCAGCCCAAATGAAGAACAACAGTGGCTCCTGCCCTCAGCCCTGGCTGAGTACCCAGTGGAAGGCTAGCATGCACTTCCCAACCGTGCCCCTACACCATCTTGGAATTGGCTCTTCCATCCCTCTGTTGGGAATACCCGGAGGGTGTTGTGTGGATCAGAGATAAGTTCTTCCCCAGAACCCTCCCAAACTGCATATTTATGAGGGGAATAACAGGCTCTTGTTGTAAGTTTGGGTGTGGCTTGTTTTATAGGAATAGGTAACTCAAATACAGCTTAAGATAAAACCACTTGTACTAGACGAGCCCTTCTTTCTCTTGATAGGTCCTTGCCCCAGAGGATTCTGGTTTATTTCAGAAGATACTGGGGACATACTCTAGACTGGTTCATTCAAACATATGCCCACAATGTGACTGGATCCTGACATAACCCAGGGGGGCCAGTGGGGCAAAGCAGGGCAGAAGCTGTAGGCTATCCCAGCTACACAGCTGCACCTGACTCCTGGGGGCCGACCATGAGGGCTCAGCCTTCAGGAAGAAGAAATCTTAACTGATAGCCAGCTGCTTTGCCCCATGGGAAGAACACAAGGTCTCATCCTGGGTGTGTTTTCCTTCTTCTCTGCCTCAAAGTCCTGTATCAGTGTCACCTTGGGTGGTGCAAATTAATCAAATGTAAGCTGGTCATGTTTTGTCCTACACCAATCATTTGGGCATCCAAACCACTGTATCCTGGGCCATGCTTCCAGACCATGGAATTTGAATATTTTAAACATTCAAATATGTGTATATTAGTACATGTTATGGTATGCAATATAATAACATAACATGTTCAGCATTGCACGATTGACAAACATTTATTTTTCTATCATTCTGCTTTACTTAGGTAAATTAGTATCTTAGAATGGTAATTTCTGGGACCTTGAAATGGTACATGAGTAGGTGGTTTAGTTTAGAATGTATGACTAATACTTTTGCAGCTAAGTAACATTTTCTATTTTCCAAATTACTCTTTCGAGCCCACTTACGTTGCTTGACTATCAGTTATAATTCCTTCTTGGGAAATGTAATTCCTTCTTGGGAAACACCCCTCCGACCCACTCCTGGCCACATTTCTCCCCAGGCTTCTTTGTTCTCTGACTTCCAGATAGGTTTGACCAAAGCCAAGCACTGTCAGTGTCGAGGGCCAGGGAGTGAGAGGGGTTGAGTCTTCTCCCTCTTCCTTCCCCACTAGGCCTTGGTTTCTGAAGTGGCTGTGTTCCTGCACCACACAGAATACATCCTGTTGGATGGCCCCTCTCCTGTGGCTACAGCTCTTCCTGGGTTCTAGAACAACAACAGGCCCTTTCCCTTTTGCCTCCTCAAAAGCAGGCCATCCCTGCTAACCTGTGTCCCTTTATCAACCACATGGTATCTATCATCACATTTGTATCTAAGTGTGTAAATATGTCAGCACTTATGCCATGAATACCTTTCACTGAAATACTGTAGAATTCGCTATCCCAAGAAGGTACCTAAGCAGAAAGTTTCTAATAGATGAGCCAAGTACTATCCAACTCTCCAATGTGTAGAGCACCTTGTCATTTCTATCGAAATCCTTTCACAGGTTTAAACTGACTCCGGATCTGGAGCCTGGATGGGTATTGCCTGAAGCCCAGAGTGCCTCTGGAGATGCTGTGTGAGGATTTTCGTTGCTGCTTCGGTGGCTGGGAGCCCTGCCCACCCATGAGGAGACCAGGCGAGATGAGCAGGAACTTGTAGAGCAGGGCTGGGTTCTGCACTCAGGGATATCTAGGGAGGAAAAACACATCGTTCAAGTGACAGCCACCAAAACATCACAGAGGAAGCCATATAATTAAACTTATTTTAATGACACAAAACAGCTTTATCAAATTGTAGGGCTGGATGGGATTTAATGAGACTTCTCAATATGACCACCCTTAACCCCCATGCAATCTTCACCTTGAGCTAATAATAAGTTTGTCAGTCTCCAAAGTGCTTTCACAACCATAATTTCATTTGAACCTCAAGAAAATTCTGCAAGGTAGGTAGGGAGGCATTAGCATCTCCGTTTTACAAATAAATGGAACCGAAGAACAGGCAGTTTACGTGCCAGCCCAAGTTCACAGACCAGAAAGGTATTAGGGCCTGGTTTCGAGACTTGGGACTCTCAGGTCAGGTGAGCATAGGTAGAGTTCCCATATTTTCACTCACTACTAATCTGTGCATGCACACATTCGTTCTAAAAAGGCAAAGGCAACATATTTGGTTGACATTCCAACCAAAACTCACAGTGAGAAAGGATATCTCCTGGACATCTGGCCGTGAGCAAGAAAGGGAAGAGGGGAAGATGGGGAGAACAAGAGAAAAAAAGATACGAGCTGAGCTTGCAGGAGCAGGAGCAATGGAGTCTTGTAAGTTCCCTCTTGCGTTGGCCCCTACTCGGCAGAGAGACACAAGGAGACGGGGCAGGTATGCAGATACTGTAGCCTTCCCTGAATAAAATCCTGATCCCACAAGATTCCATATTCAGCTGGCATGGCCCAGCCGTCAGATGGTTTGTTATATCCCTCTCATGCTCTGCTGGGTACGTTTGCAGCAGAGTTTCTGTTAATCTGGAAGTAATCCTACTTTAGGCTTTGACAAATCAAAAATTGCTTCAGCCTAGGCGCCTGGGTGGCTCAGTTGGTTGAGCGTCTGACTTTGGCTCAGGTCATGATCTCACGGTTTGTGGGCTCGAACCCCCAGTCGGGTTCTGTGCTGACAGCTGGGAGCCTGGAGCCTGCTCTTGATTCTGTGTCTCGCTCTCTCTCTGCCCTTCCCCCACTCATGCTCTGTCTCTGTCTCTCTCAAAAATAAATAAACAAAAAAAGAAATTGATTTAGCCAATGACTGCTGTCTCCTTTTCTCTTCTCCAGGGAACCAGGTCCCTCATTATTCCACAAAGATGCCCCACACTGTCTGGTCTTGCCTCACACCCTACACTAGCCTCATGCACTCTATTTCTTCTCTACATCTAGCCTATCCTTCAAGGTCTACCTTCTCCAAGAAGCTTGAGTGTCTTAACCCTCAGGGATTTCTGCCTCAGCTGGATTCCTGAAGCCATTATTATTGAGACCTCAGATTTTGCATTAAACATATGTTCTTGGACATTTGTATTCATTCCTGGATGTAATTATTTGTGCCCTGACAGGACTGCAAACTTCCTGAGAGCAAAGCTGGAATCTTACACTTCAGTGAATCTATGGGTTCCTGCCTATAGGAGATCCATACATTTTTGTTGATAATTTTTCTGGAAAAAAGTAGGTAAAACTGGAATTAAATGTAGTAAGTTGTTAGACTTGGAGAGGAAAAAGGGGAAGAAAAGGGAGTAGGTAATCTTCCCTCTTTTGCAGCTTTCAGTGTTGTTTTAAGAGCAATGGAGAATAAGCATTTTCAGTGTTCTAAGATCAACATAAAGTAAGAGAACAGAGGTGTTCCTTTCTGCTATTTTAGTGACAATGAAGGTAAAAATAATACTTGTTGAATGAAAAAAAAGGACTAGTTCTCTGGGATACAAGAATGGGCTAGTCACACCTCACCTGTAACAGTTTCAAATTTAATCCTATTACTCTGCAAAGCTTATTTATCACTGCATTTGAGGATCTTCTTTCTCCTAAGTCCCCAGGGGAAAGTTCACATGCTGAGGCAGGCTCCTCTCAAACTCTCCTTTTTAGCCAAGCAGGTCCCAGGGATTCACTTCCCCATACCCACCATCCCCCCCACCCTTGGTAATTGCCATTGCCTATCCAGACTGTTGGGTTCCTCTTTCCTCTAAGATTGGCTCTAGAAAGATGGTCTCCATACATTCACCCTTTCTTTCTGTCCCTGAAAACAAGTTCGTAGACCCTCTTCATTTTAAGGCTTTAATTTCCATCATTGCAAGAGAAAAGATAAGATTTAAGGGAAAAACATGAGGAAGTTACATAAAGGGTATAAATCTGACAGTCTTGTACCTTGATCCACAGCATCTGATGATCTGGTTAAAATAACTGGCAATGTGTTTTATACCAACATTGGTTATAAGATAATAGAAAAATACACATTGGTCTCTGCTCCATGTTCCTGACACAGGGCTCCTCAAACCCTTATAATTTCCTGAGTGATAAGAGCACTGGAAGCATCTTTTGTTTTATTGAGGGGACTCTGGATGGGCTCCTGGATGGGGACTGGTCACCAGAAAGGCCAAGCCATGATTAGAAGCTTAGAATTTTCAGCCCCACTGACCATCCTCCAGAGAGGGGAGAGGAGCTAGAAATGGAGTTAATAATTGATTGTGCCTTGGTGCCGAAGCCTCCATGAGAATCCCAAATGGATGAAGTTGCTCTTACAAACAATGTTGTTATAAATTATCTTTACTTACGTGCAGGTCCATCTGCTGTAGCCTTTCCTCAGTCTATTCCCATGAAGAGGGAGGGAATCAGCTACCGATCTTTCTCAACTCACAATGGGGTTATGTCCCGATAAACACACCATGAATTGAAAATATTGTAAGTCAAAAATGCATTTAATACACCTAACTTACCGACCATGATAGATAGCTCAACCTAGCCTACCTTACACATGCTCAGAACTCTTACATTAGCCTACGGTTGGGCAAAATCATCAAACACACAGCCTATTTTATAATAAAGTGTGGAATAGCTTATATAATGTATTGAATTTTTTAAAAAAGTGAGAAACAGAATGGTTGTGTGGATACAGAATGGTTGTAACTATCAGCTGTTTACCCTCGTGATTGTGTGGCCGACTGGGAGCTATGACTCCCCGGCCTGCATCACAAGAGAGTGTTGTACTACATATTGCCAGCCTGGGAAAAGATCAAAATCCCAAACTCAAAGTATGGTTTCTACTGAATATGAATCACCTTTCACCATTGTAAAGTTGATGGTTAATCCTAAATCAAACCATTCAAAGCCAGGGACCATCTATCATTTAAATACATTTTTCTTGCTGGTTGAACTTACTGTTCTCTTTTCTTTTCTCTACACCCTACATGCGATGCTGCTGGAACCTATGACTCCGAGGTCAAGAGCATGTGCTCTACCAACTAAGCCAGCTGGGAGCCCCTTACTGTTCTTTTTCTAGAGATATTTACTCAACAATATTTCTTTAAAAAAATTTTTTTTTAATTTTCTTTTTATGTTTATTCATTTTTGAAAGAGAGAGACGGAGCACAAGCAGGGGTGGGGCGGAGAGAGAGGGACACACAGAATCTGAAGCAGGCTCCAGGCTCTGAGCTGTCAGCACAGAGTCCGACACAGGGCTCAAACTCACAAACTGTGAGACCATGACCTGAGCTGAAGCTGGACGCTCAACCAACTGAGCCACCCAGGTGCCCCTACCCAATAATATTTCTATGTCTTGTCAGCATGTCTTTAAAAGGGAAGACATTTATATGTAAAGGCCATGCTTTACATAACAGAAGTCTCCAGGGTTCTGTTCTTGTCCCACTTCCTAGGCAATCAGTACCTACATCTTCAATTGCTGGTTTTATATCTCTTGCCCCGCTGTCCCTCCTGAGCTCTTGGCTCATAAATTCAGCTCTCTTCTGAATATGTACACTGGTACTCCTACAGGTCTCTCGCACCTAGCATGTCCTGCTGCGTTTCCAGTCTCAGTGATGGGTGGTATGAGCATTAACACAACTGTCCAATCCAGATACCTAGGAGTTACCCCTTCCTTGATTGGAAGCTTTCCCCCTCCAGCCTGTAAGCCCCTGGAGGGCAGGGACTGTATCTTATTATGGTTGTATCCCTAATGCCCACCCTTGTACCTGTAAATATTTGTTGGATAAATGAATAAATATATGAATGATTTTTCCTCTTTCATTTCAGGGCAATGGCTAAAAGCACCTTGCAGGTGGACTTTGAAGTAGAGATAGAAAATTCTTATCTTCAAACTGGATGGTCATTTTATTGGGCACAGAAGAGTGAGAATGGGGAGAGGCTATGGAGGCTGAGTGACCCAAGAAAGGGTAGGACCTTATAGGAGGCTATGACCCAAGAAGGGCTATCAACCCAGGAACAAGCAGCTTGAATTGTGTATAGCAGCTTGAATATACTTCTGGGTATCACTCCCCACTTCAATTTTGTTTTCTGGTTCTCCATTCACATTATTTGCAGAAACTTGCAAATGATCATTGATACAAACAACACCACTGGATAAAACCAGGGATCATTTAAGAGAATAGACTAGGTAAGGAGTGTCTAGATATGGAAAACAGATAGATATAGTAACCATAATGACAGCCCCTGCTGTGTGTCAATCATCCTTCTAGAAATACCAGTAAAAACAATTGCACATATCTGACTGCCTTGTGCTGTGTCATACCTTTATTATTTCATTTAATCTTCCCAAGCCTGTGATATGGTAAAGAAAGGTAAGGAAGAAAGGTAAACAATCTTCACTCCGTAGGAGACCCTATCCACCTTCCCCTTTTACAAAAATCTACACTCAACACTTTCTTATGACACCCAGTTCAAGAGTAATGTGGTAATACTATGTATAAACATGGAATATTGTATTTGAAAATAATAAAGTCAGAAGTATTTTGTTTTAGTCATATAAACACAGCTTCAACTCACTCTTAGAAATTGTCTCAGCATAGGATATGGGTTGAGCAATAAGTAAGGGTCACTGGTGGGGACAAAGGTTCAGAGGACAGAGAAGGTGGCTGAGGAGTGCTCGCCTGAGAGGGGTTTCCTTCTGGGAAGAAAGTCTTAGAGTCCTGGATGCTTAATCTCCAGAATGGAGCTGCTTCCTGGATTTTTCAATCTGAGAATTCTGTGAGAAGGCTCCCTGCTGTCCTCCTGCCTACTTAGGATCCCAGATTGCTGCTCAGAGCCGTGTGGTCACCCTTCCAGGGGGCCCCTGCTTTGGTCAACCCTATGGAGAGGGTGTTCCCTTTTTGTCCTTGCTCACTCTGCTTCCCTGAGAAACGGAGGGTGTTAGGGAAAAATCATCAACAGAGTTTTAAAGAAGTCACAGGCTTGTCTTTGCTCTTGGTTTATCTTTTAAGGAACCTTGGGGTAGAGCTGTGAGCTGTGGAGGAAGACTAAGCAACCCCTAGGCAGGGTTTTGAAATTTAAATCCAAGACTATGTGATGGCACCATTCAGTCTCCCAAGTGAAGTAAGGTAGGGGTGTGTTGCAAAATGTGCATAGGCCATAAAGTTCCAATGGTTGTTTGTTAGTAATGATTGTGAACTCGGATTTCAAAACAGCCATGTCTTAGAAAATTGGCTTCTAATGTAGTTTGTGGTGAAATGCTATATTACTAAATGTTATACAACACACAAATATATATACTACATACATATATGTGTGTATGTGTTCATTCACATATAAATGTGTGTATGTATGAATGTGTGTGTGTGTGTGTATATATATATATATATATATATATATATATATACACACACATACTTTTTTTTAATTTTTATTTATTTCTGAGGCAGAGAGACAGAGCATGAGCGGGGGAGGGGCAGAGAGAGACACACACAGAATCAGAAGCAGGCTCCAGGCTCTGTGCTGCGCTGGCAGCACAGAGCCCGACGCGGGGCTCGAACTCACAAACTGTGAGATCATGACCTGAGCCGAAGTTGGTCGCTCAACCGACTGAGCCACCCAGGCGCCCCTATACTTTTTTTTTTTAAGTAAGATCTAGGCCCAAAGTGGGGCTTGAACTCACAATCCTGAGATCAAGAACCACATGCTCTACTGAGCGAGCCAGCCAGGCAGCCCACATACATATATATTTTAAACCCAGCAGTAACAGTGATTAAATACCCGTCATAACTAATATGTATATAACTAATAATATTACATAACTCACAAACATGGTTCTTCTCTTCTGATAGATCCCAAAGAGAAGCCAATTTGTGTAAAATATTTTATGTGTAACTCTTAAAAACAAGTAGCCATTATGCTACAGTCTAAATATTTAGTGAGGGGCGCCTAGGTGGCTCAATCAGTTAAGTGTCTGACTTCGGCTCAGGTCATGATCTCGCAGTCCATGGGTTGGAGCCCCGCATGGGGCTCTGTGCTGACAGCTTAGAGCCTGGAGCCTTTCAGATTCTGTGTCTCCCTCTCTGCCTCTCTCTGGCGCTCTGTCTCTGTCTCTCAAAAATAAATAAACATTAAAAAAATTTTTTTAAATAAAAAATAAATATTCAGTAAAAGAGAAGCAGGTAGAGTCACTCTTGTTGGAAATGCCAGGGTAATTTATTATGCAAAGCATCACAAAGAAGATAACAAGACAGAACAAGAAAACTATGCTCTTTTAGAGGCAAAGGATAAATGCAAAGACTCTAAGTAGTGGTCCTTCCTAAGAGTTAATTTTGCCCCCGGGATTCTTAGCAATTAGGCCCTTTCTTCTCATAGGCATCAAAAATTAACAACAACCAATATTGTAATTAGTAAGCAGAGGAGCACAGGTAGCACAGAATTCACAGTATTGAGTTCAACACACATGCACAGTTCAGTCTGAGTGTGGAATAAAAGACCCAATGTCGCTGAGGAGGGAATACATGTATGTATGTGCAGGGGCAGACTGTACAGAGACCATGCAGGAAAAAAAATAGGTAGCTCACATTTCAGCCACTATGGATGCAATCACTTTTCACATAGTGGAAACCATGGGGGAAAGAAAAGACAAAGGGAGCTAAAACTGAGGGCAAGTAAAAGTACAAGCGAGAAAGAGAAGCTTATTCCATAGGGGGGGAGCCTGCTGCCAATGTCCCTTGGCTGCTGCCTGACCTCTCTGCAGCTTTCACCATCAGTTCTCTCTCTCTCTCTCTCTCTCTCTCTCTCTCTCTCTCTCTCTCTCTCCTGCAGCCTCAGGCAGTGACCTGGTGGGATTTTGATACTGGTAATTGCTATTACCCACACCAGCTGCTACTTACTGAATACTTATTTGAGCTAGGCACTACTAAATGCCTTATACCCCCTCTGCTAACTCTGTGAGGTTAGTGTCATTACTAACTCCATTTTACAGATGAGGAAACAGAACCTCCCAGAGGTTGATAACTGACCCAAATCACTGAGCTAATAAAACTGGTGCCATGGGCCACCTGGCTGGCTCAGTTGGCAGAGCATGAGACTCTTGATCTCTCGGGGTCATGAGTTCAAGCCTATGTTGGGTCTGGAGCTTTTAAAAAATAAATAAATAAAATAGGGGCACCTGGGTGGCTCAGTCAGTTGAGTGGTTGAGCATCTGACTCCGGATTTCTGCTCCAGTAGGATCATGATCTCACAGTTCAAGGGTTTGGGCCTGCTTAGGATTCTCTGTCTCCCTCTCTGCCCCTCCCCCCACCAAAATAAATAAACATTTAAAAAACAAATAAAATTGTGGTATCAGGCATTGAACCTAAGCTGTTTGAGTCCCAAACCTATACTCTTGGTCAGCAAAGTGAAAGATAATATGGTATTTCTTTTTAAGTTTATTTAAGTAATACTCTACACCCAACATGGGGCTTGAACTCATGATCTGGATATCAAGAGTCTCATGTTCTTCCAACTGAGCCAGCCAGGTGCCCTGCAAGATAAGATGGTATTTAAGGAGAGAGAATACAAACAAGTGTTGAATACCTAAGATACACCTGGCATTTAGTCCGGACAACAATCCTGCAAGGGAGGAATCATTATTCCCATTTTACAGATGAAGAAATAGAGGCTCAGAAAGGTTTGGTCACTCACTTATCCAAAATTGTGCCATTTGGTAAAAGAACTCTGGTCTCTCTGACCACAAAGCCCATATTCTTTCTTACTCTGTATTCCAAATGGAACTCTCATGAGTTTCACTGATTGAGCTAAATAATTAAAGATCTCTCCTGTTGAGATTTCTAATTCTGCCCATCCAAACCAAATAAACAAACACCTGGGGAAGTCATCAGACTTTGAAAGAAGTCTATTAAAGACTGCCTGTAAGGAAACCACTGCATAGGTTTGTTTCGTAAATACTTCTGTTACAGTTAATTGTATTTTCTAAAGTTCAAAGAAAAGGATAGGAGACAGAAACCAGTTTCCATTGGTTTATAATCAGAACTCACCAGTGTAATTGATTCTTTCTGGTATTCTATGCAAAGTCACTTTAGTCACAGCTGTGTCCCTCTGGCATCAGAAGAAACCAGGGAATAAATGTGCAGGGGACTGTGGGGTTCTGCAGCTCCAGGCTTTAGTTAGACAGGAATGGACTTTAAAGATGGTGGGATCCAAACTCTCATTTTATAAATGGGAAAATGAAAACTCAAAGGTTGAGTGACTGCTAGTTAATTGTAGAGCAGAGGCCAGAAAACTGGCTTTCCTGATTCTTAAGCCATTGTTCTTTCACGACAAGAATCAGCTATCACTTTGGAGTATATTCTTTTTTCCTCCTCTTCTGATTCAGAGAGGGGATGAAAAAAAGGTGACAAAGCTTACAGAAGCATTTAAAAGATCAGGACTCTAAAAACCAAGTTAGCTTGGAAAGCGTTGGAAGGTAACTGCAGAAGCTTGAATTAGCAGAGTACAGAAAAAGATAAGGTCTTATCTAGAGCAATTAGAGTAAGCAGGCAATTAAAGGCTTTTGTTACTAGCATTTAGGTGAATGGTCTGAAACAGCAAGCTTTTTGAAATCCGTGGCCAGATCAGAACCTAGAAAGTGAGGACTTCTCTGATCGCCAAGAAAAAGCAGTGTGAGCTAAAAGGTACTTAATGTTTTTACACTTAACTTGGTAGGAAAAAGAAAAAGAAAAATGACATGAAACAAGATGTCAGCTGGGGTCCTCTGAGTTTACCTCCAGGTCCCAGGACGTCCAAAGCCCACCCTTCAGTTTTTGTGAATTGTCCCAGGAGGTTTTGTTTTTCCTGTCTTCTAGACTTCCGAGATCTTGCTTCCATGTGTAAATTGAGAATTTACTGTAGAGATGGAAGGCGGGGTTTACATCTCAGTAACAGCAAATAAATTCGGATCTGAATGGGTCCTGGCCTCACTTCCCGACCTGTCTCAGCACCTGGCTGGCTCTTTCTCCACCACTTCTCTCCCTCCTCCCAAGCTGGAAGAGAAACAACAAACTTCCTCTAATCTCCGGCAGAGCAGGTTTCCCTTCCTCTGGAGACCAGGTGCCTGTAACATCCAAGCCCTCAAGGTGGCATCCCTCCCCACAAGCTCATCAAAGCTTTCCCCCAAGGAGACAGCTCCCTCTTTCCCCTTCCTGAACAGGCATTGTAGGTCTGGCTGTTAAGATTTGGAGAAAAAAAAAAAAAAAAAGAAATTCCCATGTCTTTATACAAGATGGAAAATTTTCTTAAGATAGTACTTGCTGGGGTCCCTGGGTGGCTCAGGCAGTTGGGTGACTCTTGACTTGGGCTCAGGTCATGATCTCATAGTTCTTGGGTTTGAGCCCCATGTTAAGCCCCATGTCTGGCTCTGTGCTGAAGGCTCTAAACCCATTTGGGATTCCCTCTCTCTGCCCTTCCCCTGCTTGCTCCCACGCACACGCGCACGCTCGCGCTCTCTCTCACTCTCAAAATAAATAAATAAACTTAAAAAAAAATTTTTTTTAAAAGATAGTACTTGCTGTACTGTGGCGTTTATATATTTAAATTGCTTTGTTCTTTATGAAATTTTAATAACTAAGAGCAACGGACATTTCTTTATATAATTTTAATAAACAATCTTCAAAATTATAAAGCATTAGTGATCAGACCTAGGCTTTATTCCCATCTTCTATCAATGATTCACACCAGAAGGGGTTAAATGAAACAGCTGTAAAGAGGCAGCTTTAGAATTGAAAGCCATACATGGAAATCAGGTACCCTTTAAATGGGCAGGTTTTGAAAACTCAAGTCTAGTAAATAATACAAAACATCACAAGTTCACCGTAATACATGTGGATTTGAAACTGTTTCCCTAAGCAGATTTCTCTTTTTGGAGACATTTCTCATATTTGAAAACTATAAATCATGACAGACAAAAAGTGAAGAAGACGGGTCTCAGTAGCCTCATGGCCACGGTCCTGGAGAGATGACTTAAGGAATATTCTCTGTATTCTCTTATACTCCCGAGCTTTGTTCTGTTTCAACCCTTCCATTCCACAAAGCTCTACCTTTTCCAAGTATCCAAGTATTTTCTGCTTACAGGGGCAAGAAAGACTCAGTGTTCAGGTGTCAGGCACCTGCTGGGCAGAGCTTTGTGGGTCTGTCCTTCTCATCCTCACCTTAATAATATGCTCCCGAGTTCTGCCTGCTCCCGTTTCTCTAGTTCCTCCTGAAATCTTCCTACATACACCTATCTTAATGACGTGAGACCTTTCTATCAAATGAACACAGGGTTCCCTCTGCTGCAATTGCATGGGGCTTTGTCCACCACCCTCTCCATAGTGGCAATTCTCAGAGTTTTCCTTGCTTCTCTCCTTCTGTCCCCTAATTCAATTTCTTCAAAACCCATTTCCTCTTCTCTGTGGTCCCACATCCAGCATTTCCAAAATTTGCACAATCGCCTTGCATCACTTAGGAGGTTGCTTATTTCCTCTGAGCTACGTGGCCCACTGAGAGAGCAAACTGCCACTGCCTGGAGAGGGGGAAACCTTAGCCACATGCAGCCTCGTGGCCCAAACGGCCAGATCAGACTGAGAAAAAGATCCTAGCACACTTTTGGAGGGTTTAATTGTGCTTTCTGCTCCTTATCAAAAGTACGAAGCATAAATAGTGATTATAATTAGTACATTTACATAAACAACACAAGTAGATCACCACCATTGCACACTTCATTTTATTAATAGCTTCGTTGTTCTCCATCATTGTTTAATTTGCCCTGGTTTCCCTTCCAGCTTTAATTAGCACAACTTTTAAAGTTTATAAATATAATGAATTTTTTAACTTAAGCAAGCCCCTCTAGTGTGTGACAGATGGTTAATGTCAAAAGCCCATGGGGAAGGCTTCTGTTTAGCCTTTGATTTTGTTTTGTTTTTTAGGCCAGAGAAATGTTTGACTGTGCTGATAATTTGTAAGCATACATCAACCATCAACTTTTATGTGCTTTAAATTCCTGGCTCTCCCCTGGATTTCTCTTCTACTCCTGGCCCAGGAGGGGCCTGGAAACCAGGCAGAAGCATGCCTAAATGGCCTATGTGATAAGCCTCATAAAGTTATTTTTCTCAATTAATGGTTTTCACTGACAATTTTACTGCTCTGCTTTCAGCTTCCTCATTCCCTTGGGCATCTGTACATATGTCTGTGATAAGCCTCATCCAGTCCAACAAAATTGGCCCCTCAGAATACAGACTGCCCTATTTTTAAAAAAGCTCATTTTATAAAAGCTCTCTCTTTTTTTTGAAACATAACACTTGAAAATACATTTAAACAGAAAGTAATAGAGCTTTAAAAGAGAGCTATAAAAGTGATTTATTCACGAGTACATACTTATTCCTCTCCCAATTGACATCCACTTTACATTAATTTTCCTTGCGTGTGTATTCTCAGCTTTTTTTCCCTAAATCTTTACTGCTAAAATGAACTTTTTATTTCATCCTTATTCTCTTCTACTTTGCTCCAAAGACTCATACGGGCTGAGAGAGATCCACTGGGGGTACATAACCACAATTTGGGAAACTCTGCTCTGAAATAATAATGTTCCCTAATCACAATCACTGACTTTATTAGGTAGTCAATTAGCTATTTTTTAACTGGGGAAAGAAAAATTCCTAATTCCTTTTTTCTGAAGTTACTTCAAATGCACTTTTACAATCATGCCCCACTGGGAGCAGGAAAGCATACCTTTTTCTTAGGTCAGTGGAACCTTCACTCTATAAGGAAATAATCTATAGAGACCCCCCACCCCAACAGACTCACAGCAGAAGAAAGAACCAATGATAATTGTGCTCCCTTTATATTGTATACTTTCAAAGCAGATTCATCCATTTCACTTCATCCAGTCTGTTTTTTATTTTTTATTTTTTTAGCAGATAAGAAAATAGAGGTGTAGAGTCTCATGGTAATAAAAGCTACAGGGGTGCCTGGGTGGCTCAGTTGGTTAAGCGTCCAACTTTGGCTCAGGTCATGATTGTGGGTTCAAGCCCTGTGTTGGGCTGGTGCTGACAGCTCGGAGCCTGGAGCCTGCTCTTGATTCTATGTCTCTCTCTCTCTCTCTCTGCCCCTCCCCCACTCTGTTTCTCTCCCTCTCTCTCTCTCTCAAAAATAAACACTTAAAATATTAAAAATAAATAAATAAAAGGTACAGCACAGGGATTACAGGCACTGATATTATGATAGCGTTGTGTGGTGTCATCAGATGGTAGCTACAACTTGTGGTGAGCAAAGCTTAACATATAGAGATGTTAAGTCACTCCTTTATACACCTGAAATTAATGCAGCATTGTACGTCAACTATACTCAAAAAAATTTTTTTAAATAGAACCTAAGAGAAATTAAATAAAAGATGTCTTTAAGGTCACACAGCTTGTCAGAGACCAGAATTTAAACCACCACTTGATGATTCTGATTAAAAAAAACAAATTTAGTTTCACAAATAGGATTCAAGATCCAGCAATCTTCACAAATGTTATGGTGGGGAAGCTTTTGTAAGCAATACTTACCAGTGACTGTGCTTTCCTTAGTTTAGATCTATCCTGCAATTTATTTTTCTTATCATGTGACTGTCGGCTGAAATCTGGGTTCATTTCATGTCTTTTCCTCCTTCTGTAAATTAGAAATCATTGGAAAATTACAAACAATCATTTTAAATTTGCATGGCTATTTGTCTGTTTGATTTTGTTGTTCCTATGATTTAAATGATTGTTTTCACTCAAGTGGAAATGGGCCAAATGTAGATCATAAGAGAACTGGTTGAATAAACTCTGATGCATCCACACAATGGAGTACCATGAGCTATAAAAAGTAAGGCAGGGTAATTCTACATACAACTGTGGAGTGATCACCAGGATATATTGTTACATGAAAAAAGAAAGGTGGGGGTGCCTGGGTGGATCAGTTGGTTAAGCTTCTGACTTAGGTCAGGTCATGATCTTGCAGTTCATGGGTTTGAGCCCTATGTCAGGCTCTGTGCTGACAGCTCAGAGCCTGGAGTCTGCTTTGGATTCTGTGTGTGTCTCTCTCTGCCCCTCCCCTGCTCACACTCTGTCTCTCTCTCAAAAATAAATAAACATTAAAAATGTTAAAAAAAAAAAAAAAGAAAGGTGAATAAAGTGGTATGTTTATTTCAAAAACGCCTGTGTGTATTTGCTTAAATTTTTTTAAATGGAAGGACGACACCATAACATCTTGAAAAATGGTTACCTATAAGTAGGATCCCTATGTGATCCAATCAAGAACAAAGAACAGTATGGAGGGGTAGGAACAGAAGCTAGACTTCTCCAAATATACTTTGTTTTATATATTTGACTTTGGAACCATCTCAATTTTTCTCAAAATTATAAAATAAAACAAAGGAAGAAAATCCCTAAAATCTAAGAACAAATAAAAGAAACAACCTTGTCTATGGAGTTAGTGGCATTATTACACATGGAGGAATTAGTTAGTTCATGGGACTTTAACACAGTAATTTGTCCGCATATTCTTTGTAGTATTCTACTAAGAACTAAGGACAAAAATACAGGCAAAGAAATCTTAAACTGTTTTTTAGTAATCCTATTGTTTGTATTAATATTAGTATTGGTTTTCTAAAACTATCATATATATTAGGATAAAGTAGGGATCAGCAAACTGCAGCCCAGAGGTGAACTCTGGCCCAATGCCTATTTTTGTAAATAAAGTTATATGGGGACATAGTCATGCTTATATTTTTTTGCATCTCGTCTTTGACTGTTTTCAGACTACAATGGCAAAGTCGAACAGTTGTGACAGAGATATATCCTGTAAAGCATTTATTCTCTGGCACTTTCCAAAAAAGTCTGCCTGAAGTAATGGATGTAAGCAATGATCCTCAATAGCCACTAACATCACAAAAAAAGAGACAACCGGAGATTTGCACCTCATGATGGAAGTACATGATCCTATCTCCTCAAGCCTCTAGCTCTGACCACCAGTATGGCCAAGTACAGGAGACAGAGGGACATGCCAAGCTGCACGTTGGGAGTACAATCAGCAAAATCAGAATGTGAGAAGCTCTACAGAATAAATAGCCTGATTTCTATAACAAACAAATTGCAAGGGGAGAAAAAAAGGACAGAGGATAAGCCTATAGATCCAAAAAAAGAAAAAAGAAAAAAAAAAAGATTTAAGTGACACATGGACTAAATACAACATGCAAACCTTATATGGAAGCTGATTAAACAAACCAACTGTTTAAAAATACCTTTTATCAGACAAAGATACCTCAAAACTGGTTTGATATTTGATTTATTACGAAATCATCCATGGATTTAGATGTGATATGAAATATCACAATTTCAATATATATTGAAATATATATGAATGAAATAATACAACCTTTAGATTTGTCTTCAAAGTAACCTGGGGAAAGGGAACAAGGGGTGAGGGATAAATGAAACCAGATTGGTCATGAGTTCAAAACTGTTAATGCTAGCTGATGGTTACAAGTGGTTGTATTTTGATATTTGAATATCCAGTATAAACATTTTTATTTAAAAAGTCCAGCCTTGCTCAAATATTTCTTGTTGCTTAGTTTTCAAAAATGTCCCCCAACTTTTAATTAAGAACTTTTGAATATAAAGAACATTTGAAAGAATAGCACACTGATTACCCATATACTCTCCAACTAGATTCAACAATTACTAACATTTTGATATTTTTGCTTTATCCCTCTCTCTATATAGATACATATATATAGATACACACATCACGTATATATGTATGTGTGTATATATATGTATGTATGCATTTTTCCCATACTGTAAGAAAATAAATTACAGACACTTCACCCCTAAATACTTCAATACTCATCTTCTCAGAGAGTATTTGCCTAACCTAACCACATTAGTGTCATCATACTTTGGAAAATGAATGGTAATTCTTTAATATCATTTAATATTCAATTCATATTCAAATTTCTGCAATTGTTCCAAGAATGTCTTCTATAACCTTTTTTTTTTTTTTTAATGTTTATTTATTTTTGAGAGAGAGAGACACGGAGTGAGCAGGGGAGGGGGAGAGAGAGGGAGACCCAGAATCTGAAGCAGGTTCCAGGCTCTGAGCTGTCAGCACAGAGCCTGATGTGGGGCTTGAACTCACAAACTGTGAGATCATGACCTGAACTGAAGTCGGATGCTTAACCGACTGAGCCACCCAGGCACCCCAGTCTTTTTTTTTTTTTTTTTTTAAATCAGAATCCTATATAGATTCAAACTGCATTTGGTTGTTATGTTTCTTATGTCTAGAACATTTTTCCCACTTCTTTTTTTCCTCATGGCACTGACTTTTTGAAGAGTCCAAGCATCGTGTCTGTCTTGGTGAATGTAGCACATGCACTTAAAAAAGGGTGTTCATGGAATTGTCTATTTATCTCTTTAGATCCATCAATTTTTCTCTTAAGTACTTTGAGCCTTGTAATTAAGTAGATATGCATTTGTAACAGTTATATCTTCCTCTTTAGTTAACCCCTGTATCATTATGAAATGTCCCTCTTTATCTTTGGTAATACTCTTTGTCCTGATGGCTCTTTTATTTGATATTAGTGGTCATCCTAGCCTTCTTATGCTTACTCTTTGCATGGTACATCTCTTTCCATCACTTCACTTTTAAACCTATCTGTGTCTTTGTATTTAAGGTGTGTCTCTTGTAAAAAGTATATGGTCAGTTCTTGCCTTTTTACCCATTCTATAATCTCTGTCTTTTAATTGGGTGTTCAGTGCATTAACACTTAATGTGATTATTGCCTTTCATAAATGGTATCTGAGTTTCACAGAAAACTCAGGACATTATCAGTTTATCTCATGTTAATGTACCATTCATATGCCTGGGTATCTAAGTTTGTCTCTCTCCTATTTACCACCATAGTCCAGTATAAGGGCCACACACAAACTCTTAAATACTATCTTCAGGAATACATTGATCAATACATAGTCAATACATTCACAATGATTCAAAATTCAAGAGTTCAAAAGGATGTACAGTGAAATTTTTCCATCTATTCTTGTCTCCAACTTACAGTTCTCCTTGAAGGCAAACAGTATAGTATCAGTTTCTTGTGTATATTCCAAAGATACTTTATGTATAGATATTTTATGGATATATGTGTGTATATATATATATATATATATATATATATATATATATATTCTTTCTCCTCCACCTTTTTTTTTTTTTTTTTTCGAGAGAGAGAGAATCCCATGAGGGGCAGAGGAAGAGGGAGAGACAGAGAGAGAAGCAGGGCTCAAGCTCACCTGATGTGGGACTGAAACTCATGAACTGTGAGATCATGAACTGTGAGATCATGACCTGAGCCAAAGTCAGAGGCTTAACAAATGAGCCACCCCAGGCACCCTCCCACCCATTTTAATATAAATGGTAGTATTTCTTTTAAACTCTGCTTTTTTTTTTTTTTAAGTTTTATTTATTTACTTTTGAGTGAGAAAGAGAGCACATGCAAGAGGGGCAGAGAGAGAGAGGGAGACAGAGAATCCCAAGCAGGCTCCATACTGTCAGCGCAGCAAACCCATGAACACTGTGAGACCATGACCTGAGCTGAAACCAAGAGTTGGACGCTTAACCACCTGAGCCACCCAGGTGCCCCCAAAATTTGTTTTATTTTATTTTTTTGAGGGAGAGAGTGTGCATGCATGCAAGTGGGGGAGGGGGGGTGGGAGAGGGAGGGAGACAACCTCAAGCAGGCTCCATGCCCAGTGTGGAGCCCAAAATGGGACTCAATCTTGATCTCGCCACCATGAGATCATGACCTGAGCTGAAATTTTGAGTTGGATGCTCAACCAACTGAGTCACTCCTAAAATTCTGTTTTGTACCTTGATTTTTGTTTTTTTCGCCCAGTACTTTCTAAGTTATTAGCAACTCAATTAGATTTTTTTCTGATGCAACTAAAATTTAAAGTTTATGAACAGAAAGGCTAAACTTCTTGCAAAATCAGTTAATGAGTATTGCAAAGCTAGTCAGTGATGATATAAAAATGAGTAAGGCACATGGTCTGCACCCTCAAAGAGCTTGATTCTTGCCTAATTTGGGATACCACTCTCATCTCACCTCCAAAGGGACTCGAGTAGTCCTGAAAATACAAAATACACAAGTAATCTGAATGTCCCCAACTCAGCAGACTTTGTGGGATTACCCTTTCTTTTACTATAGCCACATAATATAATTTGAGTAAACCATCCTACAAAATAAGTGCTTACTTACTACGTGTTAGGCGCTTTCGTAGGCATGTTGCATATATGAGGATTACCTCACAGGGATCCTATGAGCTAGGTATTACTATTATTGCCAGTTTACAGGTGTGGAAACTAAGGCACAGAGAAATTACGGAACTCCCCAGGATCACAAAGCTAGAAATGTGGGAGTCTGGATTTGAACCCAAGCAATATGGCTCCAGAGCCTGTACACTTTCACTATCTTATGCTGCCTTGATGTTAATCTGTTTAAATATATTCTGAAAACATAGCAGACATATTAAAACATTACAAAACATTTCAAAATTTATTTCCTTTATTTCTTATTTATTCTGTAAACATGTATGTATGTGTATATTAACAAACAGATACATGTGTATATACAGACACAGATGTATATTTTCTTACTTTCTCTTCTTTCTGTACTATGGGTGGCATACTACAGATACTCTCTTGAAATGTGCCTCTCTCCCTTAACATACCTTCTTACTGCCAATCAGTTCAGAGAGCTCTTCCTCATTTTCATATGTGCCTAGTACTCCATTGTGTGAATGGACCATACCCAGTTTATTCAACAGACATTCTCCATGTATGAAAATTTAAGTTATTCCCAATACTTTAAAATAGGAAACACCCCTGCAATAAATATCCTTATACAGATATACTTCTCATATTTTCTTTTTTTAAAGTTTATTTATTTTCAGAGACAAGAGAGAAAGTGTGAGCAGGGGAGAGGCAGAGAGAGAAAGGGAGAGAGAGAATCCCAAGGAGGCTCCACGCTGCAGAGCCCGATACAGGGCTCAAACTCACTAACCATGAGATCACGACCTGAGCCAAAATCAAGAGTCAGACACTTAACTGACTGAACCACCCAGGTGCCCCTACTTTTCTTATTTTCAAGGTTGATTCCTAGAAGTGGGATTTTGGGGTCAAAATGTAAAGACATATGTATTTTTGCTGGGTAATTGCCAAATATCCCTCTATAAGGTTTGTGCCAATTTATATTCCTACTAGCAATGTATGAGGTGCCTGTTTGCCCATAGCCTCACCAACAGAATGTATTGTCAACCTTTAAACTGTTTGCCAATCAGATAGTTGAAAATGGTAAAATAATTAGGTTTGTTAGTGGGAATGGGGTGGAAAAGATGACAGGATGGGAGAGGAATGGAAGAGATGGGGGTGTGGCACTTCTCTGAGTATACCTTTTGTGCACTTTCCGTATACATTTTAAAAAGAGTTTTTATTTATTTATTGGGGGGAGAAGGCAGAGAGGGAGAGAGAGAGAGAGAGAGAGAGAGAGAGAGAGAATGAATCCCAAGCAGGCTCCACACTGTCAGCACAGAGCCCGATTTAGGGTTTGATCTCACTAACTCTGGGATCATGACCTGAACCGAAATTAAGAGCCAGAGGCTTAACCTACTGAGCCACCCAGGCGCCCACTTCTTGTTTGCTTTTATGTAGTTTGAACTTTAGAACTATGTAACAAACCACAGTGAAGGGAGATATTTAAAAAAAGAACCCACATAACTTTTGAACACAGTGTTATGAATATATGCCCTCAGACTAAAGTCAAAAAGAACCATAAACAGGGTTGCCTGGCTCAGTTGGTTAAGCGTCCAACTTCAGCTCAGGTCATGATCTCATGGTTTGTGGGTTTGAGTCCCATGTTGGGCTCTGTGCTGACACGTTGGAGCCTAGAGCCTAGGGCCTGCCTTGGATTCTGTGTCTCCTTTTCTCTCTGCCCTTCCCTCGCTTGCACTCTCTCTTGCTCAAAAATAAACATTAAAAAAAAAAAGAACCATAAGCAAATACTGTCTAGTTAGCAGATTTGTTTTTTTTTTTTAATTTTTTTTTTTTAACGTTTATTTATTTTTGAGACAGAGAGAGACAGAGCATGAACGGGGGAGGGTCACAGAGAGAGGGAGACACAGAATCTGAAACAGGCTCCAGGCTCTGAGCTGTCGGCACAGAGCCCGACGCAGGGCTCGAATTCACGGACCGCGAGATCGTGACCTGAGCTGAAGTCGGATGCTTAACCGACCAAGCCACCCAAGCGCCCCAGCAGATTTGTTTTAATAATGAAATAGGTTAGCAATTTTAAAATTACTTTCAGTATTTGTAAGTAAATACATACTGTTCATGTATGTGTGTGTGTGTATAGTATGCAATTTTTATATAAATTATATATATAGTATATAATCAAAATTATATATGTACATATATAACTTGCATAAATAAATATGAGAGACTGGTTTCTCACTGTCAGAGAAGGGAGGTGTAAATATGGAAAAGGAAAAGACCAGAATGAATTCTATGGTGCTAGACTGAAACCTGAAGTATTAAAATATCAAAAGAAGGGGCGCCTGGGTGGTTCAGTCAGTTAAGTGTCCAGCTTTGGCTCAGGTCATGATCTCATGGTTCGTGAGTTTGAGCCCCGTGTTGGGCTCTGTGCTGACAGCTCGGAGCCTGGAGCCTGCTTCAAATTCCGTGTCTTCCAATCTCTCTGTCCTTCCTCTGCTTATGCTCTGTGTCTCTCTCTCTTTCAAAAATAAATAAACATTAAAAAAATATATATCAAAAGAAGCTGTAATGTGAAATTATAAGAGCTACAAAATGCAAACAAAACCTAATGAACAAGGCAAATTTACCAATAATGGTTTACTTCTCAATTACTTTTTGCTTCTATTCATTGAAGAGCATTTTTTTTCACAGTAAATTCTATTTTCATCTTTTCCTATACTGAAGTGCCAGCAAATTGTGTCTAATGGCAAATAAGTAGAAAAGAGCACGGAGCTTCTCACCCTTGCCAGATTTGCACAATGGGATCACAGTTGTCCAGGTAATTGAAGCGAATGATATCAGTTGGATGTTTGTCAGAGGATCGCCAGGGTGGGAGTTCTTTCTCCCCGTGAGTCTTCTTTCTCAAAGAGGAAGAGGACCGGAAAGCGGATGCTGGAAACTGCTTTTCCTCTGGAGAACTGCTTGTAACTGGTTGAATGTCAGCAACCGCAAACCTGTCTTTTGGAGGTGTCTAGAAGAAGAAAATTATTTCTGTTCTTAAAACATCATAATAATTACAACGAAAAACAAAACACCACCATCACCACCATCATCATCGCCCCAACTGCAATGATAATGGTGACAATAATTATAGCAGCCACCAATCCAGGAGTACTTGTATGTGTCAGGTACTTTCTCAGGAAGTTTTCATGCATTATTTTATTTAACCTTCATATTAATTCTAAAAGGTAATAGTTACTACTCTCATTTACAGAAGCGGAAACTGAAGATAGGATAAACCAATGAGCTTGCCCACTATTACATAAGTAGTAAGACAGAGGGTCAGAATTTTTTTTCTTTAATGTTTATTCATTTTTGAGAGAGAGAGAGAGAGAGAGAGAGAGAGAGAGAGAGAGAAAGAGCAAGCAGGGGAAGGAGAGATCAGAGGGAGAGGGGGATAGAGGGTCAAAAGCGGACTCTATGCTGATGGCAGAGAGCCCTATGCGAGGCCCAAACTCATGAACTGTGAGATCGTGACTTGAACTGAAGTCAGATGCGTAATGGACTGAGCCACCCAGGGACCCCAAAGGGTCAGAATTTGAATCTAGGACTGTCGTGCTTTCAAGTCCTCGCTCTAAACCTCTCTATCCTGTACTGCGACCTCTTCTACCACATCATTGTATAATTTTTCCACAATTGCAGTTAACTTATTCCTAAAAATGTACACATTCCAAAAAAGGTACTCCAGGCTTAATTATCTATAACACACAGGGACAACTTCGAGTTATATGGGGGGTAAACTATAGATTTTATCGGTTTTCAAAACCTTAACTGCTCCCAAAGAATAGTTTTGCTTTAATTTCCCAAATTGAAAGTCTATTTTTGTGTGTGAAATTCATAAGGTTTTTTATGTGGTTGTAACCTAAGGGAAGTGGTAATGGTATGTTGAGAAGCCATTAAAGGCTTAATTTTTGTTTTTTAAGAGATTAGGGAAGCTTTGCGTGGTAAATTGGTTTGCTTGAATTGTTGGTGAAAATTAATAAATTCCCCAATCTCTTCAAGCAGAATCAGTTAGTTTCTTATCCTTGTGTTAACTGTTCATTGTATACATTTCTATTACAGAATAGCATGTATTACTCCGTGTTGTAATTATGTATTTGTTTATGTCCTAGGCCACTAGACTAGGCTCCTTGAAAGCAGGGTTAGGACCCTTATACTCAGCACCCAGCATATAACAGTACTTAATAAATATTTACTAATTTAATGAATGATTGTTAAGAAGACCTTTCATATTTATATAATTGATAGCTCATTATTGGTTTAGTATTCAATATTTTCTTCAGGTCTCATTTAGAATGGTCATTCATTTCATTTCTCTGAGCTTATATCAAACAGAATCTGTCTGTTTTTGCTGAAGAAGACCTTATTTAATACTACTGGGAATAAATAATACACAACAATAATGTACAATAATGTACTGAAAAAACTCATGTGTGTTAGTAATTTTATACAAACATTATTCATTCTGAAAAGTAACAAAATGTTTGACACTTTAACAAAACAGAATAGAAACTGTGATACTTCTCTGTATTAAGTAAACAAAATGTTGTTCACCGAAAGCCTTTTTGAGAATTTTTAAAATCATGAGTGGATATTGAACTTCTGTTAAATGCTTTTGTTGCATAAACTGAAATGATCATACATCTTTTTTCTTTTATTCCGTGAATTACATTGCTTAATTTTTTAATATTATGCCAACCTTACTCTCCATGGATACATCCCACTTGGTCATCATGTATTATTCTTTCTTTATAAATAACTTGATTTAATTTGCTAATATTTTTAAAGGATTTTTATGTTTGTTTTCCTGAGGGACATTAGTCTGGGGTTTTGTTTTCTTTTCTTATAAAGGTTCTATCTGGTTTTGGTATAAAGGTAATGAGTTGGGAAGTGTTCCTGTCTTCCATTTTATAAAAGGATTTATGTAGAATTAATATTTGGGTGGCTCAGTTGGCTGAGCGTCCAACTTTTCTTTTTTTTTTTAAAGATCTAATTTTTTTGTTGTTGTTTATTTTTTAGAGAGAGAGAGGCAGAGTGCAAGCAGGGGAGGAGTAGATAGATGGAGACACAGAATCAGAAGCAGGCTCCAGGCTCCAAGCTGTCAGCACAGAGCCTGACACAGGGCTCAAACCCCTGGACTGTGAGATCATGACCTGAGCTGAAGTTGGAGGCTCAACCGACTGAGCCACCCAGCCGCCCCTGAGCATCCAACTCTTAAAAATGTTTTTTTAATGTTTGTATTTATTTTTGAGACAGAGAGAGACAGAGCATGAGCAGGGGAGGGGCAGAGAGAGAGAGAGAGAGAGAGAGAGAGAGAGAGAGACAGACACAGAATCCGAAGCAGGTTCCAGGCTCTGAGCTGTCAGCACAGAGCCCGACACGGCTCAAACCCACAAACTGCGAGATCATGACCTGAGCCAAAGTCGGCTGCTCAACCAACTGAGCCACCTAGGTGCCCCAAGTGTCTGACTCTTGATTTAAGTTCAGGTCATGATCCCAGGGTCATGGGATCAAGCCCCGCATCAGGCTCTATGCTGAGTGTGGAGCCTGCTTGAGATTCTCTCTCTATCCCTCTGCCCCTCCCCTCCACTTGCTCATGCTCTCTCTCTCAAATTAAAAAAAAAAAAAAAAAAAAAAAGAATTAGTATTCCTTCCTTAAATCTGTGATAGAATTCACCAATGAAGCTATCTGGGTCTAGAGTTTTATGGAAAATTATGAATTCAATTTCATAAATGATAAACATTTATTCATGTTTTCTATTTCCTATTGAGACTTTTTGTAATTTGTATTTTCAAAAACTGTATTTCATCTAAGTGGTCAAATTTAGTGATGTGAACTAATTCATAGTATTCTCTCATTATTCTTCTCATGTTTACAGGATCTGTACTGATGCCCCCTCTTTCATTTCTGTTACGAGTAATGAATGTTTTCTCTCTTTTTTTCCTTGATCAGCCTAGCTAGAAGCTTATGAAATTTATTTATGTTTTCAAAGAAGCAGCTTTGGTTTTACTGATTTTTCTCTATTGTTTACTCTGATTTCATTGATATTAGCTCTTTATTATTTCTTCCTTCTATCTACTTTGGGTTCAGCTTACTCTTCCTTTTCTAGATTGAGTCTTTTTGAAATTATATTGTGTGGGGTGGATAACAGAGCCTTGCAGATAGTTACAAAGATCATTCTAGTCCAGTCTTCATGTTAAGCTTGAGGAAACTAATATTAACCACAACCATTTGCTCATAAAATGCTTTCAAAAGCTCTGCTGAAGCACATGCCAGGTACAAGGTACTGGGGGTGGGGGGGGAGGTGGAAGGGGGAGGTGCTTGAGTGAAGGTAAACTCCAGTGGCTGCCTACATTCACCATCACTGAAGTAACCTCACAGGAAACTACACAAATTACTCAAGTATGTATGGTGCTGACAGTTGACTTTTTAACCTTAGTCACATGACTTTATTAACCTTAATCACATGACTCTTCAGTGTTTCTGACTTAGGTCTATTTCTTTTTTTTTTTTTAATTTTTTTTTTAATGTTTTTATTTATTTTTGAGACCTTGAGAGACAGAGCATGAGCAGGGGAGGGGAAGAGAGAGAGGGAGGCACAGAATCTGAAGCAGGCTCCAGGCTCTGAGCTGTCAGCACAGAGCCTGACGCGGGGCTCGAACTCACAGACTGTGAGATCAAGACCTGAGCTGAAGTTGAACACTCAACTGACTGAGCCACCCAGGTGCCCCAAGGTCTATTTCTTTAATCATTAAGTTTATTAGTAGATTTTATTAACCTTTGTTGTTCTGATTTAGGTCTATTTATCAAGCAGAAAAATTAAAGTTTAATATAACAAAGTGTTTGCTAAAGAAATATAATACTAAGCAAAGAGGTGGCAATTTTCTCGCATCAGAACTATTCATTATTTTTAAATACAGTTATACATATTTTATAGAAAAGAATTATTGCTAAAGACAAAGCTGTAAAGTCAGTTTTATAAGTAATACTCAAAACCTCTTTTCCTCTACAAACTGGTTAATCACTTTTCTCTTCTCTGCCCCAGAACTGCCCAAGCTTCAGCTATTGAATGACATTCCCTGCCCCCAACTGAAAATGAGAGTCAAGAAAAGCCTTATCAGATCTGAAAAGAAGTCACAGTCATGGTAATTTTGAAAATAACTTCTTCCATCACTGCAACTTAAACTTTTCTTTTTTAAAAGAAATCCTCGGGGCGCCTGGGTGGCTCAGTCGGTTAAGCGTCCGACTTCGGCTCAGGTCACGATCTCGCAGTATGTGAGTTCGAGCCCGGCATCGGGCTCTGTGCTGACTGGTCAGAGCCTGGAGCCTGTTTCAGATTCTGTGTCTCCCTCTCTCTCTGACCCTCCCCCGTTCATGCTCTGTCTCTCTCTGTCTCAAAAATAAATAAATGTTTAAAAAAAAAAAAAAAAAAGAAATCCTCATGGAGCACACCCATTACTGAAATCTGAAAGACTAGTTTTATCATTGCAATTGTAACAATATTAATTATGCATAGTTTATTACTATATTAAATGTAGATGGATTCTACTTTAAAACAATAAAACTAAACCTAAATGAACAAGTTAGGAGCTGACTATTCATCTTTCAAAAGGATTCTTCAATTTTAAAAGGATTCACTGCAATTTTTTCACAGGATATGATACCCCTGTGGTTTTAAAAATCATTTAAAAAATTTAATTTACACATAATTTTCAGGAACTTATCTATTGTACAAAACGATGCACAACTCTGCATGTGTATAGATCACACCATAAAGAAAAGGCTCATAAAATTTTCCCATGAGTTATCTAATTAACTGTGACTATAAGAATGAACATAAACATTGGTTATAATGCAGACAAAACAACTAGAAAAATTATTCCTGCATTATTTACTTTTTATGATCATATGTAAATGCTTTACATTGCTTAGTTTCTAGATTAAAAAGAACTTTAGTATACTCATTACTCATTTCCATAATTACAGATTTATTGGAAAAATTTTCTTTGTAAATGATACACAAATAAACTTTAGCTCACCTGATAGAATCAGAAAATTTGAATTAATAAAGTAAAATTTGATGACCCTTTGATAGCAAATACTGCACATTCTCCACAGAGTCTCAGTGTCAGAATTGCTTGGTGTGTGAGTCAGAGACACAGAAATCCAGGAATCTGAACAGAATGAGGAGTTCCGCAGTCCTAGCCTCCTGGGTGGAACTGTGGTTTTGGGAGTGTCCCATGAGGACTCTCAACTAGCATGGATGTCTTGAACAAGGCTATCAAGTTCTCAGAAAAGGAAAATTTTGACCTAATAGTGTACTTCCTTTCAACCAAGTCCCCTCCCCAACTTCAAGTTTGATCATTTAGTCTTAGTTCTGGAATTCCCTTTTTTTTTTAAGTTTTAATTTATTAAAAAAAGTTTTTTTAATGTTTATTTATTTTTGAAAGAGAGAGAGAAAGAGTGAGTGAGAACAGGGGAGGGTGGACTCAGAATTCGAAGCAGGCTCCAGGCTCTGAGCTGTCAGCACAGCGCCAGACTGTGCTCAAACTCACGGACCATGAGATCATGACCTGAGCCGAAGTCGGGCGCTCAACCGACTGAGCCACCCAGGTGCCCCTAAGTTTTAATTTAAATTCCACTTAGTTAACATACAGTGTAATATTCATTTCAGGTGTACAATATAGTGATTCAACACTTACATACAACACCAGGTGCTCATTACAAGTGCCCTCCTTAATCCTCATCACCTATTTAACCCATTCCCCGCCCCCTCCCCATCCATCTCCCCTCTGGTATTCCTAAATAGCTGATATTTGTATATTTGTTGCTTTTCGTCCCAAATGTACCTTAGGCTTGGTAACATGAAGTTCTTTTACCATTTGAATGTAGTGCTTCTTCCATATACCCTGCTCAAAGGGAGTTGGAGAGAAATTGATGTACCAGTTAAATCGTAAACATTTGAGCATCCAGAGCTGATCCAGCTCAGTTAAGTTCTTCCAGTGCCAGCTCACCTGAAAAAAAGTAATTGGAAAGAAAAAAAAAAACTTAACTCAGTTTACATGCCCATTTTTTCTAGGTCTTGAGCTGTCACCCTGGACCTGAGATAACTCTATTGTTCTTTTCCTCCAAATCACAACTTAAATAATTATCTACCTGAAATGCTCTCTACCTAGGCAGGAGGATTTTCTGTAAATGTTAAATCACACTTAGATTCAGAGTCAACTAATATTTATTAAGTACCTATTAACCATCCCCACAGCAACCTAAGGAGGTAGGTGTTATTACTACTCTCATGTTGCAAACAAGGCAACCGTGGCTCAAATAGACTTTGGAACTTCCTAGAAGTTCATATGAAAGTTATAGGAGGGTTATAGAAACTCAGGTCTGCATATTATTTACTCATTTTTGGTATGCTTCCATTTTCCCCCCGTTCTTATGATTTAACTAAATAGAAATTTTATAAACAGAACGCAATTACTGATATCTTATGGTGTGCCCGTTGTAGCCTTTAAGATTCCATAGAGCATACACTGTTTATTCTCTACATTCCATTCCCATGGCATTCTGGTCATTCTCACACATCCAGCAAATGTTGGAAATGACCCTACTATGGTGCAGCAGTATTTATAGTAACTTACTTCAGATTTTGAACAAGTCTTGCTGAAAGCTAGTTCATATATAAAGTTCAGCCCAGGGGTTCTGTGTCGTGTTGTAAGAGTCGCAAAGACAACATCTAACCTTCAAACCTAAATTTCAATCTTGGGAAATTAGTCGCTTTTTCAAGATTAAGTCATTAATAATTTTTGAGCACACACACAAAGGCAGAACACTATAATATTCATCCATCCATTTATCTAGCCCTCTCTTCCTCCTTCCATCTACCAAATACTGAGTTCCATTATGTTTAGCATTGTTTTCTGGGCTGAAGAGGAGACAAACAGGAGAGGGGAGGGCACAATTACAAGAAATAACAGGTTCAGGAGCTGGAAGAATGAAAAAGGGTAGAGAATCTGACAGAGCCCTGCAGGCAGGAACAGAAATCACATCTACTTTGTTCAATGCAGAAATGAAACAACAGCAACCTTAATCCCCATATGGTTCATTAACTCAGAATTCAGTGGAGAGGTGGGGTTTCGGAGGGATGGGATGAGGAGAAAAATATCTCAATTCTCACTCTTTCCCTTATTTTCCTTACATCTTGTTTTGACCTGGGTATTAAGTTTTTCCCTCCCTCCCCCACTCCCTGGGGGTAGATAAGGTTTTTGTATGTTTTGTTTTTGCTCTTTGGTGTTTTTTTTTTTGCTTGTTTTTAAGGTAGACAGGAATGAGGCAAATTGAAGAGTAGGTAGGAGGGTAGGAGCTTTCGAAATTATCAGACCCTTCCTGCCTCCATCTTTTTAAACAACTCAAAGCTCATTTTACTGCAATGACATTGTTTAAATCTAGCTGAAGAACAACTGCCTGTGTTTTCTTCACAGTCAGTACTGGGAAAAAAACATAATGCCAGGATCTTGTAAGATTGACATATGGTACACATATATGATAGGATTAGTGATTTCAAATAACATTTCCCTCAAATGAAAACAGTCTCAGTGTGCAAAATTTGAAAAATTCCAAGAAGTTTAAAGAAAAATAATACCCGGGGCACCTAGGTGGCTCAGTCAGTTAAGTGTCTCGATTTTGGCTCAGGTGGTGATCCCATGTGAGATTGAGTCCTAAGAAAGAGACTGCGCTGACATCCTGAAGCCTGCTTGGGATTCTCTCTCTGTCCTTCCCCCTGTGTGCTCGCTCTCTCTCTCTCTCTCAAAAAAAAAAAATAAATAAATAAAATAAATAAAATAAAATAAAATAAAATAATCATTTAAAAAGAAAAACAATACCCATAACCCCAAAATCAGAGATTACCTTTATTAACAACCTGACAGAGTTCTTTTCTTTTTTTCTAGGCATTGTGAAACAAAATTGGGAAACTCTATATACACAATTTTAAATTGTGTTTCTTCATTTTACATATTATAAGCATCTTTGTGTTTTGAAAACATGTTTTCTAATGTCCCCACAGTAATTCATCATATAGCTATATGATACTCTTTTTTTTTTAATTTATTTATTTATTTTGAGGGGAGTGGGGATAGAGAGAGACTCCCAAGAAAGCCTGTTAGTGGAGAGCCCAATGAGGGGCTCAAACTCATGAGACATCATGACCTGAGCCAAAATCAAGAGTCGGAGGCTTAAGTGACTGAGCCACTCAGGTGCCCCTAAATTGTGTATTTTCTTTAAAAGCTTCTGGTATTATAGAATACTCACAAAGCCCTCCTTCCTTATGTTTTCTTTGAGTATTTTATGATTTCCTTTGATTTCATACCAATCTTTTATCCTACTAGAATACTTTTTTCAGATAGCTGCCCAATTGTCCTAACACCATTTATTAATTCATCTTTCTTACTGCATCCATCTTCTTAACTTTAAAAACTAAAGTTAACATGTTACACATATGTGACTGCATGGTGACTAGTAACTTCTAGTGTTACAAACCTCTATGGAAACACTTAATAAAATGGCTACTAGTTTATCTCATAAGTGACTGAAGTATACTTTAATACATGGTGGATTTACTTATAAAAAAACAGAAGCCCCTTTTCCAAGGCCGCTGGAAGCATGTCTACTCACTCTGAACTCTTACTCTCATAGTCTTTGGTACATATCTCATTAGCACCTTATTTTGAGCTCTTCTGTTTATGAATGGGCTGTACCATACAATTTAGAATTTTATCCTAGTTGTATGCTATGCACTGTAAGACTATCCTGCTGATGAACCATTTCATATATGTGTATCTGTCTCCCCAACCAGCAGATACTATTCTGTGGATACTAATGATGTCTTACATTATTTTTATCTACTTTTGAGCACTAAATACAGAGTTAGGTACAAAGAAGATGGGGATTAATTCAAACTATATAGACTAAACATATTGACCATCTCATCTTATTTCTTGGTTTTGTGCATGTGTTTTTTTTTCCTTCTCATTTTAGAGTTTTCTAGGCTATAACTATAAAATGTTGGACACTAATTCTTTGCCTTTACCTGTGCACAACGACAAAGGCTTCGGGGGTCCAGGAAAGAAAAGATGTATAAAGATAACACCCTTGGAAGCTTGGTAGTAAAATCCAGAGCTTCTGCTGGAATTTTTTCCTGAAGCTTTCGACAGCAGAACTTTTGCTGTGCCAGGGAGCAACGTTCTAACAGGCCTGTCAAGATTCTTCTCCGTTGAGAGTCTGTCCATTTGTCAAACTGGAAAAAAGAAAGAAAAAACCCTCCAGGTTCAGTCTGATACCAGAGATTCATTAGAGGAAGAGAGAAGAATGGCAGAGAAAGTAAGTTTCATATTTTATTACTAATGAATAGCATGTACTTCTTCCCCTAATTAGTAAATTGATGTTTTGCCACTTACCTGTCTTTCTCACATTTATACATGCAAGCGTGTACAAGACCTGAGTGCATACACAGAAGTGCACTCGACCTCAGAACTTGCCGTTATATAAGATCAGTAAGTTGGGAGCTGGCCATATTTGTAAACTGAGAAAATATATACTTAAAGATACAATTTCAAGAGAAGGCACCTGGGCAGCCCCTTTCCCACCAGAGTTTCTATATTAGCTCATTAGTGCCAAACTCCAGGATCAGAAACAAAGCTTTGCACTCACAATTGGAGATAAGGTAAAATATGCAAATATCCCTGAGAAGGGGAGTATATTGGGTTAAAGCCCCAGTAATGTGTAAATGATTGATTGGAGAGAAAATGTCAATAAGAGGACCTGGAAAAAAGACTGCCAGAGACAGGAAGTAGATGCCAGAGTAATCTGGAGGCATGCCAAACAAAAGCTTTGGTTACTTCATAATTTTCCCCAGAGATAACCCTTAATCAGTTCCAAGATCAATGACTGATGAAAGGTAAGAATTTGAGGGCTGGCCAAAACCCAGAGAAAGGCTCTTATGGGAACATCTACCAATTGAATGAGTCAGTTTACCAGAGTCTAAATCTGTCTTTTTTTTCCTTAGCCCATTAGAGAAGAGAAATAGGAAAGTTTGGGGCTACCTGTATTCTGTATACTATTGCATATCATGTATAGGTATTTATTACAGTCATCATAAAGTAATGAGAATTTTATAAGGAACTTTAGTTGTAATCATAAAATACACTACCTAAAAAGGCATATAAAGCATGACAAATCAACTTCATTATAGTCATATGTATTTATATTTAATTAGCAAGAATACTTCTTTTTTTAAAGTTAAAAAATGCTTATTTATTTTGAGAGAGAGAATGCAAGCAGGTGAAGGGCAGAGAAAGAGGGAGAGAGAGAATCCCAAGCAGACTCCACACCAACAGCACAAAGCCCGATGTGGGGCTTGATCCCATGAACCATGCAATCACAACCTGGACTGAAATCAAGAGTTGAAAGCTTACCCAACTGAGCCACCCAGGCACCCTGGCAAGAATACTTCTTAATCAAAAACTATTCACTATTATAGATCTATTTAATGACCCAGGAATCTCAGTTTGCAGACTATAATTCAAGGACAGGAGGGTGAATGTAATAAGCAAGATAGAGTCACTCCTGTCAAACAGTGACATAAGCAGCGAAGGGTGTTGCAGCTAAGACCAGATTTCACCCAAACCGGCACAGACTGGAAGTGCTAAGAACTGATAAGAACCTGGAAAAACCAAGAGCTGATAATCACTAGAACCAGAAGAGGCCTGCAAAGGCCCAAGACTGATTAAACTTTCAAAAAAAAAGTTTTTTTAATGTTTATTTATTTTTGAGAGATATGCAAAGCACAAGGAGGGCAGGGGCAGAGACAGAGGGAGACACAGAATCTGAAGCAGCTGAGCTGTCAGCACAGAGCCTGACACGGGGCTCAAACTCACAAACTGTGAGATCATGACCTGAGCTGAAGTTGCACATTTAACCAACTGAGCCACCCACGCGCCCCAATTAAACTCCTTTCAAAAGGGGGGATTTCTACGGCAAACTGTCAGACTCTCCAAACCCTAACCCTTCAACTTCTGATCATATTTGAAAGGCAAATGCTGCCAAAGGCCCCTACTGATTGATCTTGAACATAACAGAGATGCCCACTTTTTGAACATAATAAGCAGTGTGAGCTGAGAGATGACCTAGACCGGACCGCGGCCTCACCCTAACTGTGCACTTAGGGACTGACTGACTTCACATTTGGTTCATTAATTTCTTGCCCCCTGTTGTATCTTCTTTGTTGGGTGACTTTGTATTATGCTTTGTTTTGTGTGACGTGTATGAAGCCAAGTTAAATGGGTAGTGAATTGTCATTGAGTTTGGAATCCTGACATTGTCAAGACACAACTCCTGTAGAGGCCTTTATGGTGTGCTCATGGCAGGGAAGAAAAAGCCCAAAACCTCAACTTACAAATAAATGAATAAAAATCTATTCGTGTGTGAGTGTTCCCTGATTTCTCCTATCCCTATTTCTGCACAATCCATATTTCCAACTCTCACAATACAGGACTTCTTTCCTTTTGGGATGGATTATTACAATGAAGAGAGAGAAGCCAGACCAGAATGACTGGGGCCAGGGGAAGGACCATGCCTGAGAAACTGCATTGATCTATAAAATAAAGAACCAAAGGGGAAGTGTGAGGAGAAAGAAAAGCAGTAAGGTTTTGGCTTGTTGGGGGTTTGGGGGTTCAGACAGTCATTCATTGCCTTAGATAGCAATTAGAGAACGAGAGAGCTGAGGAATGAAGGAAGGTGTTAACTAGAAAACCACAGTACCAAAATGGAGTCACCTATGTTAAGGGCCCCACTTCAGCAAACCAAGATTTAATACCTAACCTAATTGCATATCATAAATTCCCCAGGAATATAACTTTAACCAGTCAACATGGAATTTCCCGGTTAGTACTAGGCAATTTACTGATGGATCCCTTCCATTCCACTTAGGAAGAAAACCTTGCCTAAAACAATGCATTCTTTGCTAGTAATTTTGTTTTTAGGCTCCCTCTCTACCTTTAAAAACCTTTCCTTTTCTACAGCTTGATGGAGCTCCTATTTGCTAGATAGGATGCTGCCTGATTCACAAATTGTTCAATAAAGCCAATTTGAACTTTTAAATTGTTAACTTTTAATACTCGGCTGAATTTCTGTTGTTTAACAAAAGGAGACCTGAGAAGTACTGCTATGAGTTTTAAACTGGTTCTGCTGTGATTTTCCTTTGAGACACAAAGTGAAAATTGGAATTCATTTTTAAAATGACTTATAGGCAGTGCTCTGTGGTTCTGTAGAAACTGAGCCACATGGGGACCCAGGATGATTATGGTTACAAAAAAAATTTTCATGAGATATTATTATCACTGCACAAAATCAGAAATAATCAAAAATGCCTAATAGAGGATGGCATTACAGATTGATGATGGGTTTGGTAATGAGACTATTGGAAGTCTTACTTCCAGTATTCTATTATTTCCAATACTCTTTGGAAATAAATCACTAAATTCCAGCTCCACCACTAACAACCTCTCAATTTCCTCATTTATACATTAGGAATAATTATATCTAAATGGTAGGGTTGTTGTGAGGATTAAATAATCTATGTATAAAATTCTTAATAGGATTTATGACTCATTATACATGGCAGCTTATTATAAAATATCAAAGTGATGTTAAAAATAATGAGTATGTGGGTTAAATCAGTGTAAAAAGAATATATATGCAAACAATTAAATTAAAAAGCATAAAATTATGTCTGTGCATTGGCAAGGATGGGAATTACATTTAGAATGACGGAGGTTAGCTCATCTACTTTCATTGCTGCCCACAAAAAGAGAATGAGCTCAGCTTGAATAACAGTGATTTAAAATGAATGTAAAAGAACACTAGGATTATAAAGTGCTGAAGAAATCTATAAAAGAAAACATTAAAACATTTTCCTCTAGAGATTAAAAAGATAATTACATTGGTTTCTCATTTATTTCCCTGATTATAATGGTCAAAGGTAATTTATATCTGGCGTTGATAGGTGTTTTTTGCCTCGAGGGATTTTCCTTTCTAATTGTGTTTGTTTAGGCTAATACAAAATGAATTTGCATTCCTTGAACTCCTACCAATTGAAGGTGGGTTGATGACTCAGAAGAACGCTTCACAGTTGGGGGAAATCCCTTTGGAATTTAAAAGGTGCTAGGAATAATCCAAAAAGTAAATAATCCACGGAAGAGTTAATTGTCCAGGAATTCGATAATCTCCTTTCAAGTAAAAATACCCATAACATTGTAGCCAGGGATCCAATATGTGAAATTTGGGGAGTAGCTAGGACCATTCTCCCATCCTGTATCACACAGATGGTACCTCCCTTCACAGTTAGTTCCTTTGTTTACATTATATTACATTAAATCAATTATGTTACGTTATGTTCTATCACAATTATATTTTATAATTATTTTAATGCCTTTTTACAGGGCTTTCTGGACTTAACAGAATTGTGAAAATCCTGTGTTTGGAGTAGTTGTTCCAAGGATTCTTAATGCAGTTGCAGGACATCAGGACAGTTGCTACAGCCATCAGTTTCCACTCACCTCACACAGACTGGCAAAGAAAAGTTTACTGTGAGTGGGGGGACAAAATGAAGAAGGCTTGTTATTTTTTGCTTATTGGTTATTTGTCCCAATCTGGTTGAGTTTCTGAGTCCTGTTACCAAAAACCGACTTTCACAATTAAGGTATGGATACATTATTATTCAAGAGTTTCATGGGGTGCCTGGGTGGCTCAGTTGGTTAAGTATCCAACTCTTGATCTCAGCCTAGGTCATGATCTCACAGTTTATGAGATTAAGCCCCATGTTGGGCTCTGTGTGGACAGGGCAAAACCTGCTTGGGATTCTTTCTCTCCCTCTCTCTCTCTCTGCCTGTCCCCCACTTGTGCACCCACCCTCTCTCTCTCAAAATAAATAAATAAACTTTTAAAAAGTTTCAAACAGGTACATATACAATTAAACATGAAAATCCTCTGTAACTGCTCCTCCCCATCTAATCGCATTCCATTCCCCAGAAATAACCACCATGCAATTCCACTTTAAGTTTATTTATATTTGAGAGAGAGAGAGCACGCACACATAAGTGAGCATAGCAGGGGAGGGGCAGAGAGAGAGAGAGAGGGAGACACAGAATCCAAAGCAGTCTCCAGGTTCTGAGCTGTCAGTGCAGAGCTGATGTGGGGCTGGAACCCATGAATCATGAGATCATGACCTCAGCTGAAATCGGACACTTAACCAACTGAGCCACCCAGGTACCCACCGCTGTGCATTTCTATGCATTTGCATACACTTATAGCTATCAATAAGGAAACACTTAAGTAAATTAGAGTATACCTATCCTGTGGGATACTGCTAAGCAGTTTAAAAAACAAACAGGGGGCACCTGGATGGCTCAGTTGGTTGAGTATCCAACTCTTGATTTTGGCTCAGTTCATGATCCTGGGATTGTGGGATCAAGCCCCTCATTGGGCTCTGTGCTGAGCATGGAATCTGCTTGAGATGGTCTCTCTCTCTCTCTCTCTCTCTCTCTCTCTCTCTCTCCCTCATCCTCTGTCCCTCTCCCCTGTTCAGTCTTTCTCTCTCAAATAATATTTTTAAAAATAATAAAATAACAAACAAACAAGATATAGCCATAAATGACCTGATATGTAATGAACCTGGAGCATATTGTTTTCTCATTCATTCATAGTATTTTCATTTTCTCATTTATCCATTCATTATAGCTATACCATGATCTACATACTCAATTTACTACCAATATCATTTAGGTTGTTTCCAATACGAAAGAAAGAAAGAAGGAAAGAAAGAAAGAAAGAAAGACCAAAAAAAACCCCAAAAACAAACCAACTGCAATATTCCAAAACATGCCTTTTCATGCCCTGTGTGAATATTTCTCTAGTACAGAAACACAGAAGTGGAATTACAGGTTCAGAGGACATTTGCCTTTAAAACTTTAATTGATCCTGTCAAATTGTCTTTTAAAAGTCTTTACCATTTTACAGTTCCTCCAATTGTGTTTAAGCATATCCTCCTACTCTCCAATAAGTCCTTACTTATATCGAATATTATCTATCTCCTTAATTTTTGTCACATAGGCAAAGGGAGGGACTGGGAATCTCATTGTTTTAATTTGTATTTCTCTAATTTCAGTTTTTTGGCCATTTGTATATTTTTGTATATTTCTCATTCTTCTATTAGCTCATTATCCCATAGGAATATCTGTATTTTTCTTATTGATTTGTAGAAATGCTTTACAATCCTAGATATTAATCTTTACCTATCATGCAATTTACAAAATTTTTTCTCCTGTTTCTCTTTTGAATTTCAGCTCTGATTACAGTTGTTGCCAGCAAATTAAAAGTGATGCCATCTACTTTTTTCAAATTCTTTCTAACACATTCTTTTTGTTTGTTTGTTTGTTTGTTTAGATTTTATTTTTAAGTAATCTTCACACCCAACATGGGGCTTGAATTTACAACCCTGAGATCAAGAGTCACATGCTCTACTGACTGAGCCAGCCAGGCTTCCCCCTATTCCTGTTAACAATGCAGAAGCCTAGAAAAAGTTTGAGATGCTTTCTTTTCAACCAAAATAGTTCTGTTTGTTTTGGAGAGTTGTTTTTCTTGGGAGGCAATTGCCTTTTCTAACAAGGATTGAAGGGCAGAGAAGATTTAAGACATAAAGGATTAAGTAGTAGCAGGGAGCAGTAAAGTAGAAGAGGTTTGCAGTTTCTCTTAATTATTTTGTTTGTTACTATACAAAATATCAGATAAGACTATGCACTTATGTATGAACAAAAATGACATTCTATGGCCAAATATATTTTGGACTATTATTGGATAGGTTTTATATTATGTCTTACTTCACAATGACCAGATTATTTTAAATTTTTCTAATGTTTATTTATTTATTTTTGACAGGGGGCGGGGGGGGGGGAGAGAAGGAGGAAGGGAGGGAAGAGAACGCGAGAGAGAACATGCAGAAGTGGGGGAGGGGCAGAGAGAAAGGGAGACACAGAATCTGAAGCAGCCTCCAGGCTTCAAGCTGTCAGCAAAGAGCCTGATGCGTGGCTCAAATGCATGAACCATATGACCATGACTTGTGCTGGAGTTGGACGCTTAACCAACTGAGCCACCTAGGCACCCCAGTCCAGATTATTTTTAAAAATGACTTTACTTCTAATACTAGATTGCGCTTTAAAACCAATATTTGATCCCTATAATGAAAAGCCTAAGTAATGCTAAGTATTACTTAGTGTGGAATCCAACTCAGGGCTCAATCCCACAACCTTGGGATTATGACCTGAGCTGAAATCAAGAGTCAGACGCTCAACCGACTGAGCTGCCCAGGCACCCTGGCACTGCATTTCTTATGTTATCAGTCTCATGGTTTTCCTGAAACATAAACAAAAAAAATCTAAAATGGAGATAGAAAATTAATAGGGCAAATTGGAAATAATCTCCTCAAACTCAATTCATGTGGCTTTTGTGGAGGTATATAGACTACCACATGACATAGTAAATTCGGGGTATAAATTTGATGTTGGACAAAAGAGAAAAACCAGTAATTATCACTTATTCATTTAGAAAGTATTTATTAAATGTCTGGGTGTGTCAAGAAATGTACAAAGAGCAAGATACAGAACTATGCCTTCCCTATATAAACTAGTCTATTGGAGAAGAGAGATAATTAGTGATCTTTGCAAATATATTTCTATTAGCTATGGTAAAAGAAAAGAATAAACAAAATATTTTTAAAGGTTTAAAGACCTTGAATTTTATACAGGGTGATATTAAAAATACTTAACAACCAGCAATCCCACCAACCATTCAAAAGCTGGTCACACCAAATACTGGCTGAACTGGCCTTGGTTATATTAATTCAGGGATTTCCACTGGAATGATAGTGTAAAAACAGTTATTCTAAGTAAGCCTTTTTTTAAGTTGTTGGTGACAAGTATGAAGTTAGTTTTAAAATGTAAATAGGAGGGGCGCCTGGGTGGCTCAGTCGGTTGGGCGACTGGCTTCGGCTCAGGTCATGATCTCACAGTCCGTGGGTTTGAGCCCCGCATTGGGCTCTGTGCTGACAGCTTGGAGCCTGTTTCAGATTCTGTGTCTCCCTCTCTCTCTGACCCTCCCCCGTTCATACTCTGTCTATGTCTCAAAAATAAATAAACATCAAATAAAAAAAAATTAAAAAAAAATAAAATGTTTAAAATGTAAATAGGATATGAGAAAAACTCTGCTAGGTTTAAAATTTTGGTGTTTTTAATTTCTTAATTTTTAGCATATTTATAAAATTTTATTATTTTGAATAGGTAATACATTCATATGATTAAAAATATCAAAAGGTACAAAAGGCTATTCAGCTAAAGGAGTCCCTTCCACCTTGTCCCAGACTCATCCTTCTCCCTAGGGGAAACCAATGTTGCCTCTTTTCTTGTGTATCCTTCCAGATATACTATGTATACAAGTTTTAAAAATGTACTTAGGCTAATAAATATCCTAGACAGGAGCTTGTAGACCAACACAAAAAAGAATTGGTGACCAACTAAAACAAATAAGAACATTAAGACATAGTATTTATGTTAGTGCAATGGACTGAATGTTTGTAGCTCTCCAAAATTCATAGGTTGAAACCTAACCTACAAGGTGATGGTACTAGGAGGTGGGGCCTATGGGAGGTGATTAGGTCATGAGGATAAAGCCTTCATGAATGAGTTAGTGTCCTTAAAAAGGAGATCCCAGAGAGTTCTCTCCCCACTCCTGCCATGTGACGCTACAGTGAAAAGAAGGCCATCTATGAATCAAAAAGTGGGATCTTCCCAGACTTGAATCTGCCCATGCCTTGATCTTGGACTTCCCAGCCTCTAGAACTATGAGAAATAAGCTTCTGCTGTTTATATGCTACCCAATCTATGTAATTTGTTATAGCAGCCCGAACTTTCCTAAGAACTTTAGGCTGTTATAGCAGGCTAAAACTTTCTATTTTCCTTAGGAAAATGAGTTTCAGTAACTCATAGGAAAGGGCATCCTGTCCAGTTACATTCCAGTCAGAGATGCTCTCTTACGGAAAAAGTGTTAGCGGTATGCTTAAAAATGGGGTATTTCAAGTATATTACATGTAACAAGAGTTAGAGAAATCTAAGGATAGTTTCTTTTTTTTTAACATTTATTTATTTTTGAGACAGAGAGAGAGAAAGCATGAACAGGGGAGGGTCAGGGAGACACAGAATCTGAAACAGGCTCCAGGCTCTGAGCTGTCAGCACAGAGCCCGATGCGGGGCTCGAACCCACGAACCGTGAGATCATGACCTGAGCCAAAGTCGGACGCTTAACCTACTAAGCCACCCAGGTGCCCCGGATAGTTTTTTTTTTTTAAGTAATCCTAATTTATTTTCTAAACTGAGATATAATTCACATGCCATAAAATTCGGCATTTTAAGTTTACAAGTCAGTGGCTTTTAGTGTATTCAGAAGGTTGTGTAGTCAACACTACTATCTATTTCCAGAACACTTTTTTTTTTTTTTTTTTGAGCAGCAGGCAAAAGTTTAACAGAGTATAAGATTAGAAAAGAAGAATAGTAGAAAAGCTCTCCTTATAGAGAGGGGATATTTGAAAGTGAATGCCCCTCTTTTCTTCTTAATGTGTATTTATTAATTTTGAGAGAGAGAGAAAGAGTGAGCACATGCAGAGGAGGGGCAGAGAGAGAGGGAAAGAGAGGATCCTAAGCAGGCTCTGCTATCAGTGGCAGAGTCCCATGTGGGGCTCAATCTCACAAACCCATGAGATCACCACTTGAGTTGAAATCAAGAGTTGGATGCCCAACCAACTGAGCCACCCAGGCGCCCCCAGAACATCTTCATTATCTCCCCAAAGAAAGCCTGTACCCATTAGAGTCATTCCCCCAGCTCTTGGAAACCACTAATCTATTTTGTGTCTCTATGGATTTGCCTATTCTGGACATTTCATATAAATGGGATCATACAGTATGCGGCCTCTATGTCTGTTTTTTTTTCACTTAGCATATTATTATTTTTAAAAAATTTTTTCAATGTTTATTTATTTTTGAGGGGGGAGGTGGGGCAGAGACAGAGAGGAAGACACAGAATCCAAAGCAGGCTCCAGGGTCTGAGCTGTCAGCACAGAGCCTGATATGGGGCTCGAACTCACAAACTATGGGATCATGACGTGAGCCACAGTTGGATGCTTAACCAACTGAGCCACCCAGGTGCCCCTTACTTAGCATATTATTTTTAAGGTTCATCCATGTTGTAGCATGTATCATTACTTTATTCCTTTCTCCTACCTTTCAAAAAATTTAAAAATTTTCTTACCTTTAAAAAATTTTAGCAAAATAAATGTAACATAAAATTTACCATTTTAACCACTCTTAAGTGTACTGTTCTGTGGCATTAAGTACATTTACACTGTTGTAATGTACCATCACCACCATCCATCTGCAGAACTTTTTTCATCTTCCCAAACTGAAACTCTGTACTTGTTAAATAATAAGTCCTCATCCCTTGGTAATCTCTATTCTACTTGCTGTCTCTATGAATTTGACTACTCTAGGTACCTTATATAAGTGGAATCAATACAATAGTTGTCCTTTTGTGTCTGGCTTCTTTCACTTAGCATATTGCCTTCAAAGTTCATCCATGTGGTAGCAGGTATCAGGATTTCCTTCCCTTTTAAGGCTGAATAATAGTCTACCATAGAATAGATCACATTTTGGGGCACCTGGGTGGCTCAGTCAGTTAAGCATATGACTTTGGCTCAGGTCATGATCTCACAGTTTGTGGGTTTGAGTCCCACATTGGACTCTGTGCTGACAGCTCAGAGCCTGGAGCCTACTTAGGATTCTATGTCTCCCTTTCTCCCTGCTCCTCTCCCCACTCATGCTCTGTCTCTCTCTCTCAAAAATAAACATTTTAAAAAAGTTAAAAAAAAAAAGAATAGACCACATTTTGTTTATCTATTCATCAGTTGATGGATATTTGGGTATTTACACTCTGAGTATTAGGAATAATACTGCTATTAACATTCATGTACACATTTTGGCATGACTGTATGCTTTCAGTTCTCTTGGGTGGTAGAGACAGGTGGGGCTCAGAGAGGAATCTGATGAGTAGTAAACACTGCTTAGAGTTTGATCATGACCCAGGGAAGGACAATGACCACGGGGACTCTGTGTCTCCCTTGAGGAAAGGGTGAGAAAGTTTTCAGTTGTGTAACGAATAGTGGTACCTTGTTAAATAAAAGCATAAAGTTGTTACAGCTTTCCTTTGGAAATTTAAATAGAGGCAGAAGGGTGTAGATGGATGCTAAGCAGCTCAATGGATGAACCGTGCTGGTTACTAAGTGGTCGTCTCATATCCCAACTCACCTTTCTGAACGCTGTTTTGTGAGAGATGGAACCCTACTTCATGAGTGTAGAACCCTAACCGATTCACACAGATGGTACCAGTTAAATTTCTCAGGCAATAAGTGTTCAGTTATGTTTATGTTCAAACTGAATTCTTTGGGCTCTATGATAATGTGACATAACATAATATTGAAGTAACTATATTTTGAATGGTTACCCATTTTCCAAGCAGAGCTCTTCTTTCTTCAAATACCTGCAATAAATAAAAAAGAATGGAATGGTTTTATATTTCATGGTTCAAAATACCCATTGTAAGAAAGACATCATTAAAGTATCAATAAATAAAAATTGACAGTCTTTTGACTGTACCAACTGAGTATAAAAAGACAGATTTCATTCCTGAGAGGGTATTTTACTTATTTTTAACTTGGGGAAGGTATCATTTTTTTCAGTTTATCCATGGGGAATAATTCATCTTAAAGAAAAAGTAATCCTTTTTTTTAAAGGCAAGAAATAAGAAAAGAATGGAATTGTAAAGTGAAATCAATTTTAGAATTTGAAAAGAGATGAAAGACCTGATAAAGGAAAAACAGGAAAATAGAGATCCTCCCCCAAATACCAACCGTACGAGAACCTGTGAAATTTATGAATGAACAGCTCTGTTTTTATATCTTGGTATGTACACCCCTCAGTGGGTGTACCTGCACTGAAATGTCTGTGGGCTTAGAAATGTGTTTATGTACACCTCTGGACATACAAGTCAGTGTTTATCTGTATAGGTTTGTTATTATAGACTATTTAGGACAGAAACCACGTCTGATCCATTTTTTACATTTCCAGTATAGAGTGCAAAGCATATTACAGATACTCAGATACTTGTGTTTGCTGGATAATGAATATCCTTATGGATGTATCAGTGCAATGTGGATGGATTTATATGTTAGCGCAGAGGTGTTTTTCTGAGCATCAGTCATGTGTGTATTGTTTTTTTAATTTAATCAATTTATTTAAATTCAAATGAGTTAACATACAGTGTAGTATTGGTTTCAGGAGTCATGTGTGCATTAGAATGAATGAGGGAAGGAGACTGATGTGAGAATGTGTGGCAGAGGAGGGAGTTATGGAGACAGGAAGCAAGGGAGAGTCATGAGCAGACATGAATGTCTCTCTCACTCCTACACACACCCCCACTGGCAGCTTTCAAAATTGGGATTGATGTTTCTCCCTTCCTCTTAGCACTGCCTAGATTTTCCAGCCCTGTAAGAATGTTCCCCCTTGGAGAGAAGCTAAGGCCTATTTCTTCCCTTTTTGCGGAGGAGGGTGAGGAGCTGGTTTTATGTTCTAACAGATAATGCTTTCCTTCCTTTTTTAGACTCTCAAACTCTAGTTTCAAAGGGCATAGGAAAATAAGAATTGAAATAATTGGTCCAACAGAAACCTCATGGCCTGTGAAACATCGGTTTTGCTCCTGGCCAGAAGATCTCACACATCACAGGTAAACACTTTTCACACATTAAAGAAGAAGAAAAAGAATGCCCTTCTCCCCTTCCCCCTGTTAACTGTCACCTGGGCTATTAGGACTCTCAAATAATGGCAACAGATAAACTCAGGATTTCTAGATGAAAACAGAAGAGAACCTATAGAATACAGAAGATTTAAAAATCTGGATTCAAATATTTCCTGGACTCTCGCCCTCTATCTAACCAAAGCCTGTCAATCATCTCTCGCCCAATCCAAGTCACCAGCACCAGCACTTCTCTGATATCTAGGGATCTGGCTCCTCTCAACTCATATTCCACTTATAGCCCACACTCCACTTGGGGTTTATAGGGTTTGCTATGGCTCTCTAGTTGCTTCCAGTCATTTTATGTTCCCATGTGGATTACAGATTTCTCTATAATCTGTATGGGTTGCATGGCAGGCCCTCAACGAGCATCTGCTGATTGAACAACAATAAAAAAGCTTCAAAAGTCATAGAATTTTAAAGCTAAAAGGAATCCCTAAGAGCTTTTCATTTCCTTATGTTAGAGAGGACAAGCAGAGGCCTGAAGGATTACATTTATAATTTTTTAAGAATCACTGGTTCCAGTCTGTCTGTTCAGCTCAACTCTGTATTGGGTTCCTCACTAAACCTTGGTCTCCCCTGTCCTGACTCCCAGCCCTATTTTCACAATGAACTGCTGCCCATACTTGGGCCTTACAGTGGGAATAAGAAAAGGTTAGATTCCAAGACCACAACCTCCTTTCAAAAGGAGGATGAGATGACCATCATGGTGCCCAATGACAATACGGGGCATTTGGAAACAAAGGGGCACTGACTTGAAGGGGAGAGAAGAGTCAGCAAGAAGGTAGGAGGAAAGGAATGGGGTGGGAGGTGGGGAGTGTCACTCAGGCTAAAACAATAGTCCTTAGAGAGCCAATGACCAAGTCTAAGCGGGTCCAAGCAAATCCAGTTCTTACCAAAGGCATCTAGACCCAAGTAGAAACGGATGGGAATGAGTGGGGAGAGGAAAACCACTAGACAAGCTCAGATATGGTTCTTGTTCTACCCTTGCAAGAAATATAATTTGGGACATGCTATTTGTCAGGTCCTCAGTCAGACTCAGAATCTTATACTCTCTGGTTTGGAGCAAGTCTTCATTCCCAAGATTTGCAATCAGGTTCATCGTCTTAAAGAGCTGGAAAACAAAGTATTTACTCAAAATAGAAATATTAAAATGGATCTTCTTTCCTCGCAGAACACTGCAGTCTGTTTATATCACAGTTTACTCAGAGCCTGCTGTTAAGTCAAAATCCTAAGGTTGTATTTTAGTCTGTTGACACTGAAGTTACATATTTCACCATGTGACATCATTACAGTGTAGGAGTAAGACATTTAGGGGCTCCTAAATTATGACTGATTGATGGCAACTAGGTGTTTTTCTCAGAACACCCTTTTAACATGTACTGTACTACATTTGTAAACTGTACTTGAAAAGAAATGTTGGTTACTTTCAATTAAAACGCTAGATGGTGGAGCGCCTGGGTAGCTCAGTCTGTTAAGCAACTGACTCTTGGTTTCAGCTTTGCCTCGTATTGGGCTCTGCACAGACAGTGCAGAACCTGTTTGGCATTCTCTCTCTCCTCTCTATCTCTGCCCCTCCCCTGGCTTGCTCTCTCTCTCTCAAAAATAAATTAAATGAACTTAAAAAAAAAAAAAAGAAAATTAAAAAAACCACTAGATGGCAAAGAAATGTGTATGTTTAAAACATTCTTCCTTTAAAAATCATAATGCCTAAATTAATTTGAAATCTGTTACATTTGCCTATGCTGATCATGCTATTTTTTAGACACCCAAATTTGAATTCAATCTCTCTGCTTAAAGTCTGCTGTGAAGTTAAAATCCCGTGACCCAATGAGCACCAAGTGTTGTATGGAAGTGTTGAATCACTATATTGTACGTCTGAAACTAATATTACACTGTATGTTAACTAACCGGAATTTAAATAAAAACTTAAAATAAAGTCTATGATCCTGTTTCAGTCTGAAATAGTTATGTCTTTTACATATTACTACAGAATTGAAGAAAGACAAAATTAAAACAAAAACAGAAAACAGGACCTCAAAATTACAGTGGTCATTAATGACAAATGCCCTGTTTTAGAAGTGTAGAGGGGCACCTGGATGGCTCAGTGGATTAAGTGTCTGATTTTTGGTTTTGGCTCAGGTCATGAACTCACGGTTTGTGGGATCAAGCCCGGTGCTGGGCTCTGCACTGACAGTGTAGAGCCTGCTTGGGTTTCTCTCTCTCCCTTTCTCTCTCTGCCCCTCCCCTGCTCATGCTTTCTCCATCTCTCAAAATAAATAAACATTAAAAAAAAAAAAAGAAGAATTTCTTTCCTTGAAATTATTGTGTGGACACCTTCTGGCCAGCTGTATCCTTGGTATCTGTTTTTTAATACTTTTTGCACAGTTAGAATGTTAGATCTGGAAGCAACCTCCAAGGTAATCTGGTCGAACATACTCATTTTATTTATTTATTTTTTTTGAACATACTCATTTTATAAAGGATGATGGTAAAACCCAGAGAAAGTAAATGACTTATTCAAGTCATGCAGGAAATTATCGGTGATCTGAAACCAGAATTTCCAATTCCCAGAGTTACTGTTCTTTATTTTTATTTACATAATTTTAAAATTGTTTTAAGATTTGTAATTTTACTGCACTATGTAAAGCAAAAAATGAAAGCTTTCATTTTACAGGACCACCTCCCCCAGTGCCATCCACCTCTTTGGGGGAAACGACTATTAATAGTTTGGTATACCCATATACAAATTTTATGTGTGTGTCTATGCACATTTATATAAATACATACATATGTGTATACATGAAAAGATTTAAAAAAATAATTTTACTCCAAACTAAAATCTAACTAAACCGAAAAGTAATTTGCGGTAAAAAATGAGAGCTCTAAAGAACAAAATAAATATTGTCTCTAGAAATTATCATTTCTAGACAAAAGCTTTTCAACGACCAAGATAAGACAATGTAATGCTTGCTGTGATGCACTGCCCTGGGTTTATTCCACCTGTTGGGGAGTGCTGCTGGCTGTTAACCATGAGGTTGAGAGCTCTGCTTTGTCCAAGGTCAGGCTCTTCCATGGGGCAGCTAGCATCTACTGAATGGTCGGTGTAGAAGTGTATGTATGTGATTTCTACACCCAGTGTGGGACTCCAACTCATGACCCTAAGATCAAGGGTAGGATGCTCCACTGACTGAGCCAGCTAGGCGCCCCAATATGGAAGTATAAAGGCTGGTGGCTACAGTGCCAGGCCTCAAACTTGCGACCTTCTCTCCCTTCTCCTCCCTTTCCCCCCTCACCTACCTCTACTCCTTTCCCTTCCTTAGTGCTGATCCAGAAAGCCTTCCACAGTGGATGCTCTATATGCTATACCAGAGTCTGCTTCTCTAGTTAACCAACCTGCAACAGGCAATCAGGCAACTAAGATATTTTTTTCTCCATAGCTGCTAAATCGATCAAGACTTCCAATTTTTCAAAGAAAATTTCTGAAAATCAAGGCATCCAACAAATATGTATTTCAATTCAAGTCACTTTTTCACATATGTGTAAAATCTTCACAATTCTATGTGGAAACAGATTTCAAATCTAAACATTGAACTTTTGGGGGGAAAGCAGAGAAGCTGTTATATAAACTGTTGGAAAGTTAAGAACATTTACAAACAGGTGCTCAATAAACAGTTGTTGAGCTGAATAAAAAATACTCCCAATAGACTTGTGTTCATGGCCAGATGAAGGCTGGATTTCTCTCTCTCATTCTCTGCCTTCCTTTTGTTTCTCCTGGTCCCTCCTTTTATTCTATGTCTCATTCTTCTTTCCTCACTTTTTTAAAAATCTTTTTCCTTTTCAGTCTCTCTCCCTTTTATTTCTCACTGTTCTGATTGCTGTGCTGGCTGCTTATCTGTCTCCCAAAGTCACTCAGGTTTCACACCAGAAGAGTAGAAACAGGAAAGTACTGAACAGGAGGGGTCAGGACTGAAGCTCTTGCTTTGCCAGAGTGATTAGCACATCAGTTAGGTTTAGAGGGCAAGGGTCAAATCCAGACTAAGAAAGGAGGGATTTAGGAACTAGAAGGCAAGAGAGTCAGTTGAAGGAGGTCCCAGGGAGGATGGCTGAATTCTGACTCCATCTTTTGTGCTTCAGGAATGTTATCAGGCACTGGAAATACAGAGAGAAAAGACAGAATCTCAACTCAACACATTGCAGTTGAGTGGGAAAGTTGGTAAACAGTGATGAGAGCAAAGAAAAGCAAGCAGGAGGAGGCTTTCCAGAGAAAATCGTATTGGAGTTAGTGCTTAGAGGGGGCAACAATGGCTCATCTGGAGGCCACTTAGTTAGCCTGGACATAGGATGGGAGGAAGCAGTGGCAGGGGTAGGAACCGAGAGGTTGGCTGAGGTCAACTTAAGAAAGATCCTCAATGCTATGTGTAGGGGTTTGGAATTTACTCTTTGGAGCAGGGTGTGTTATCAGTTTTACATAATAGGATTAGCTTGGTATTTTACTTTAAAATTTTATTTATGTTTATTTTAATTTTTTTAGTTTGGTATTTTAGAAAAAATCATCCTGGGACCAGTGCAGAAGATGGACTGGTAGGACTAGAGGGAGTGAAGCCAGTTAGGGGTTACAGCACTGCATCAGGCAAAGGGTGATGAGAGTGTGAACTGACAAGGTGAAGCTGGAGGCATATAGATGAATAATGGAGAGAGCCCTGGATGAAAAGGAAGTCTCCTAGAACTTGAAAATGAATTGGATATGGAAATGAGGGGGTGCTGGAAGAAATACCTCCCTGGGCCTCCTTCTCATACTCCTAAATGTGTTGGAATACTGAGAGTCATTGCTCTTTCCTTGGGCCATTTCTCCAAGTTATGTTTGGAGCAAGGCAACTTTGAGTAATGAGGTACTGTCTCCTTTTGGGACCAAGAGCAGACTTGCTTACTGCTTACTACAAAAGCAATGGATTCCTTCCAAACTAGTACAGCCACTCTGGAAAACAGTATAGAGGTTCCTCAAAAAATTAAAAACAGGGGCGCCTGGGTGGCGCAGTCGGTTAAGAGAATGTCCTCAATTTGATAAAGAGTATTTGTGAACAACTAACACTTTATTTAATCATAAAAAACTAAATGCTTTTCCCTTAAGATTGAAAATAAGGCAAATAGGGGCGCCTGGGTGGCGCCGTCGGTTAAGCGTCCGACTTCAGCCAGGTCACGATCTCGCGGTCCGTGAGTTCGAGCCCCGCATCAGGCTCTGGGCTGATGGCTCGGAGCCTGGAGCCTGTTTCCAATTCTGTGTCTCCCTCTCTCTCTGCCCCTCCCCCGTTCATGCTCTGTCTCTCTCTGTCCCAAAAATAAATAAAAAACGTTGAAAAAAAATTAAAAAAAAAAAAATTAAAAACAGAACTACCCTCTGACCTAGCAACTGCACTACTAGGTATTTATCCAAAGGATACAAAAATGCTGATTAAAAGGGGCACACGACCCCAATGTTTATAGCAGTGCTATCGATGATAGCCAAAGTATGGAAAGAGCCCAAATGTCCATTGTATGGAAAGAGCCCAAATGTCCATTGACTGATAAATGAATAAAGAAGATGTGGTATATACATATACAACAGAATATTACTTGGTGATCAAAAAGAATGAAATCTTGCCATTTGCAACAATATAGATGGAATGAGAGTGTATTATGCTAAGCGAGATAAGTCAGTCATAGAAAGACAAATATATGATTTCACTCATATAAGGAATGTAAGAAACAAAACAGATGAACATAAGGGAAGGGAAGCAAAAATAAGACAAAAAAAATAACCAGGGAGACAACCCATAAGAGACTCTTAAATACAGAGAACAAACTAAGGGTTGCTGGTGGGGTGTTGGGTGGGGGGATGGGCTAAATGGGTGATGGGCATTAAGGAGGGCACTTGGGATGAGCACTGAATGTTATATGTAAGTGATGAATCACTAAATTCTATTCCTGAAATCATTATTACACTATATGTTAACTAACTTGGATCAAAAAAAAAGAAAGAAAGAAAAGCAGTGGGTTTACTGTTCCTCAGTAAGGGTTTGTGCTACAAATCCATGGTGTGTAGTATTTTTCTGGGCCTTCTATAGCATTCTTGTGGGACAAGGTGGGCAAGAAACAATGCAAACATGATGCTACAGCTGCTTGCTGCACTGTGAGTAATGAAGCTCTTTGTCTCTCCAAGAATCTTGTGTTTTACTATGAAACAGTAATGTCTTCTATGCCATCAATAACAGGCTAAGTTATGAGCTTGTAAATTGGGGAAAACCAACCCAGAGCTGGCAGGGAGAAGGATGATTTCTGGCTCGAGTGACTTGGTGTAAAGTGATGCCTTTTACCAGGAGGAGGAACTGGTGTGTAGGAGCAAGATAATGAAATCAGTTTTATTGATGTTGATTGTATTTTACTGCCAACGAGGTGTGGTCCTTGGGATAGGTATTGATAATAGGAGCTCACAGGCCTGTTGGTAAATTCTGCCTCCAACTGAAGCAGGAATGGAAATCCCCAGAGGCTGGCCAATCTCACACCCCAGCATGATACTAAGCTTCCCATCTCTGCAATCCTTTGGTGTATTCTACTCGTGCTTCCCCAGAATGCAGGTAAGAAAGAAACTTTTTAGGAGAAGCCTAGTAATGTGAGTCATCAGTTGAGATTTACTCATTTTATTTATTTGGTTAAATGTCCACCATTATCCAGTAACTGCAACTATAGCAAGAAAATCTTTTTGGGGAACTCCTCACAGAGTACCCTCTTCTCTCTCATTCCTGGCTATTCTAGCAGAGAACCAGTGATGGGAGAAAAAAGGCACTTGGGATGAGAGAGAGAGAGGAGCAGCGACAGTAGAGGAAAGAGCAAATCTAAGACATTGTCATCATGGGCAAAGATTCTGTCTACAACCAGCTTTGCCCATATAGCAAGAGCTCAATAAAAGCTTTTGGAAAAAATCCTACATCTCTCTTTTATTTTAACCCATTACACAATCCTAAACAATTCCTGTTCATATTTTGATAACTAACGTTTTTATACTCCCCCCCCCCCCCCACCTTAAGGCATGGATTCATTGATAAAATAGCTCTGGTCACTTACCCGGTCATTCAAAAGCTGATGGTTTAGGGGTGTCCAGGTACTCATCTTTGTCTGCATTTTGGGGCCATCTATGCTTTTTGGAGGTGCAAATGCCATCATGAAATAACTGAATACTTTCCATAAGAAAAACCATACCTATCAGAAGAAATGAATCATATAATCTTCAGAATATGAAAAATACTAATACCATGCCATCTTTTAGTATGTTGAAAGAGGGAAATGGGGGGAAGAACATTTACTGGGATCATTTTACATGTCAGGCACTTTACATGCATGCTTAATTAAAGCTCACAACAATCTGGTGAGGTTGTAGATTTTAGCCCATTTTACACATGAAGAAAATGAGGCTCACCGAAGTTATACACCCTGCCAAAGTTTACAGAAGCAGGAACTGCTGGAACTAGAAATCAGATCAGGTCTGTTTAAAATCATTCCCAGGTAAAAATATACCCCATTTGCCAAAAAGAAGTATTTTAACTTATAAAATCATAGTGCAGTATAAAGCACTCCATCTTTGCCCCTGTGTCTTTCTTCCTCTCCTCCTTCTGATCTCTAAGTAACAAGGGTTCTAGCTTGACACCATATTTAAGAAGTAGAATGGTGTACGGGCACCTAGGTGGTGCAGTCAGTTAAGTGTCCGACTCTTGCTTTTGGCTCAGGTCATGATCCCAGGGTTGTGGGATCAAGCCCTGCGTCAGGTTCTGCGCTGAGTGTGGAGCCTGCTTGGGATTCTCTCTCATTCTCTCTCTCTGCCCTTCCCTGCTTATGTGCACTTTCTCTCCCTCTCTCTCTCAAAATAAATAAATTAAAAAAAAAAAAAAGTAGAATGGTGTAATGGACAAAGCCAAGCCTTTAGAGATGGACAGATTTGGGTTGGAAAATGTGCTATTTTTAGATGCCCAGTATATGTCTGCCTTCATTTGATTAAAACCCTTTAGGGGTGCCTGGGTGGCTCGGTTGGTTGAGTGTCCGGCTTCGGCTCAGGTCATGATCTCACGGTTTGTGAGTTTGAGCCCCATGTCGGGCTCTGTGCTGACAGCTCGGAGCCTGGAGCCTGTCTCGGATTCTGTGTCTCCCTCTCTCTCTGCTCCTCCCCTGCTCATGCTCTGTCTCTCTCAAAAATAAATAAACATTAAAAAAATTAAAAAAGAAAACAAACACTTTAATTTCCATGAAGAATTACTTTCTTCTCATCGTTTAGAGTCTGCTGGGTTGGTTCATCAAGGTGGCTTCCCCTTTCCCAGGCAAGATGGGGTCATAAAACCAAGCTAGGCCAGCTGGACTGGTGCTAGTTCATCCTTACCTAACAACTGAAGGGTTGTTCACAATAGCACTGATGTTCTGTTAATTTGCTCCCACTGCCTCACCCCTCAGAAGCCCCCTGTCTTTTCTTGTCCATTTTGTGAGCCACCTGATATTCTTGCAATAAATTTCCTCTTTCACTTATTTGCTTCATTGAAAATATTACATTTGCTTACATTAAAAAATTACAAAACTTTTTACCTCATACAAGTTTGATCCTGGCTCTAAAACCTACTAGCTGTATAACTTTTTACAAGTTATTCGATCTATCTGAGCATTTTATAAAAAATGTTTATTTATTTATTTTGAGAGACAGAGAGAGAAGGGTAGGGGCAGAGAGAGGGAGAGAGAGGATCCCAAGCAGAGTCTGCACTGTCAGTGCAGAGCCCAACTTGGGGCGTGAACTCATGAACCATGAGATCACGACTTGAGCAGATATTAAGAGTTGGATGCTTAACTGCATGAGCCACACAGGGACCCCCAATCTATGTGAGCATTTAATCTATCTGCATCTACCATCAACCACTGTTTTGAAGATTAAACTGGTCCAGCAGAGTGTCTGACAGATGAGTGGTCTCAAGAAGTGGTAGCTTCCTTGCAACCTTTCTTAGAACTTCCTGTCATTTACAGAGTGTCTCAAAACCCATTAGAGAACCATAGCAAAATATTTTAAGGTGGAAACCATTTGAAGCAGACTGATGGTAGTTTCAATATATATCCTCAGTGTTTCTGTTTGCTTCTGCCTTCCTTGTTCTTTAAAGATGGGTTGCATATTAAAAAGCAGTAGTGACCGAGGAAGCTAGGGCTTGCGTGCCTGATTTATGGGCTCCAAAAATTACTCTACGGTAGCAAAGGCTGGACAATTTGGACAATTAAAAAAAAAAAAAAACATTACTTTTCGGCTGATATGGGGCTCCCCCAAATGCTAGATCTGAAATCTTTGAGGTTTTCACTCGACAGGTAATATTCTCTCTTAGGGTTGAGTTATAGCTGAAGAGAAAGCCAATATTTTAAAACCACAAGGTCATCATTACACAATTCCTTCTTGGCAGTAGCCTACTGCCACCATACCACTGATATAAAGAGGACCCAGATCAGCACTCACGTTCTTCCCTACCTCTAACAGCTATTATCTGAGTCACACATGTTTAGCCAAATTGCAAAAGGTATAGGAAATTATTTCATTACAGTATTATTAATTGGCAGCTATAAAAGTATGTGAGTGGGCAAATTATAGATACAAAGCATGGTCTCGGAGCCTAGATCCGCCCAGTTAAAAATTACATATTTCTTTTTGTATTGTTCTTATTTATGTCTGACCTTTTTTCTCTTTAAACCAGTTGTTATTTTTAATCTTTTTTTTGAGGGCCATAAAGATATTTGAGAATATGATAACAGCTAGGAATCCTTTCTGTAGAAAAATGCACATGAATATAACATTTTGCTTACCCCAGGTGAAAAATTCCTGCTGTAAGCTGAGAACTTTCCAGTTTGTATAGGAAACAAGCTAGGTACAATTTCTGAATTAGGGCAAAGTAACTTCTCTTGGGCCTCCCTAAGGCCCTGCACTGGCTATTCTCTTTTTCCTGGTGCCTAACAGCTAGAAATTATTTAAATTAGCTTCTCTTCAATTAACTTGGCTTTAAGGAGATAGGTCTGGCCAGGAGAAACAGCCCTCTTGGTAATACAGTTCTGCTGAAGCATTCAAATGGGGTTGTCCTGCCCTTGCCTTCATCATTATCCTTTTGTGTTTTTTTCCTCCTCCCGCAGTAGACATATCTGCATGCACACACATGTTCATGGTATAAACACTCAGTACTATTACAAGACAGACACTTGTATATAACATGCACAAGAAATAACTATCCCCAATCTTTCAGCAAGACAAAGCAAGTTGTCTTCCTCTCCTTCCACATATAAAGCTTGCTGTTTTGTGTGTGTGTGTGTGTGTGTGTGTGTGTGTGTGTGTGACCTCTTTCCACCTTAATTGCCATCCTGGAATGTTGACCTTTAAGTTTTCTTTGAATAAAAAGGAAGATAGAGGGTCTTTGGCCCTAACCCCCAATGTATGGTATGGTTCTAGTTCCATGCCCAACAGCAAGGATGGGTCCTCTGGTAAAGTTACAGTGGTCACAAATCTCCAATCCCATTTTCTGAGCCATTCTTCACACTGTCACCATTATTCAATTATACTAAGGACCTATTAGCCCTGAGTTAGGGGGTACAAAGATAAGAGTCTCTGCTTTAATATACCATGCAATCTACTGTCAGAAAGGGTTGCTTTTTTGTTTTATTTTTTATAAATAAAAATTGTATGTAATTAAGATGTACAACTTAATGTTTTGGTGTATGTTTATATTGTGAAATGATTACAAAGTATTATTCATCCATCATCTCCCATAGCTACCATTTGTGTGTGTGTGTGTGTGTGTGTGTGTGGTGAGAACACTTGAGATCTACTCAGTAGGTTTCAAGTATAAAACATTATTATTAATTATAGTCACCATGCTGGACATTAGATCTCCAGAACTTACTCATCTTATAACTGAAAGTTTGTACCCTTTGATCAATGTTTCCCCATTTTCCCCATCTCCCAGCCTCTGGTAACCACCAATCTACTAATGGAAGTATTTTTTGAAGGACCAGTTGATTGTGTCACTTTTCAGCTCAAAAACTTCCAGAGGCTCTCTGAGGGCTACAGCATAACCAGACTCCTTAGCAAGGAAGTCTAGGTCCACTAAGAATTTACCTCAATTGACCTTTTCAGCCTCATCTCCCAGCCCCTCACACCGTGCACTATCCGCCCAGACACACTGAACTTTGGTACAAAACAACTAGTACAAAATTCTGAGGCTTCTTGGCTCATGTCATTTTCTTACATTGCTCACATGAATCTGAATCCCAGTACTACATAATTGGTACTCAAATATTGGTTAAATCAACTGAATGAATACAATAGTGGGGAAGCAGTTTAAAGACGAAAACTAATAGGAATGTAGGATAAAACTCAGAACATTATGAATTGAGCACTGGAATTATACTCAAGGTTATCGGATTTTTATTTGGAATACACAGAGAATAAGACTGAGTTTCTCTGCCAACACACAACTCATTGTGCACTGCAGTATCATCAGAGAAGATCTCAGATAGTATCAGGAAATTATCAGGCAACAAGGTATAGTCAGATTTAAATACGAATTCATCTTTCATTCAACTGGGTAGAGACAAAGCAAAAACTATACTGCAATACAAAGAGCGAGTGTTTGCTAGGTATAGAAATAATTGTTGTTGTTAATTTCGCAAGTACGAGGCATCTGGTACTTTAACTGCAGCTGAAACGGAGCGAAATGTAATCCCCAGGAACACTAACAAGGCTTGTGAGAGGCCCAGGAGGATCTTAGAATGGAGCTCTCAAAAAAGTCTCCATCTTTTTCATGCACTGCCCACTGCTCTCACCTCTTTAGCTCATCTTCTTCTTCAAGCCTCAAGCTCTGGTGTTGCCATGGCAGCTTTTCCTTTGACTCTGTCCAGCCCCCACCCTTCTTTCCAGTCAGTAGTCCAATCACCATCTATAAATCCTTTCGCTGGCATCCGGGGTCTCTTAGGCAACAATGTGTGGTCTCTTGATTGGCCAAGAGATTCAGAAGGGCTGGCTCCAAAATTGGGCACATGGATAAAATTAAAAAGCAAGAGCGCAAGAGGTTGGGAGGGGCTGCAATCTCCCAATATAATGCTGGGAGGAAAATGCATCTGATCCTGAAACAAACAGAATTGACAGGCACTCAAGACATATTTGTGTTCCAAATCAGGACAACCAACTGAGCATGCCCAATTATATTTCCCTGGTCATTCCGAGGCTCCGAAATGCAAACTCCACTTTTCCAGGTTTTAAGAGTGGCCAACAGGTAAAAGAGGGTAGGAGGAAAAAGAATTCGCGACTGGTTCAATTAAAGAAAAGCACCTGCAAAAGGAAGTGGGAGGACATGGGAAAATTGCCCAACACACAAATTCACAAATGCTTCATCCTGAATTTCAAGAGGAATTCAGGCTGACTGACAGATACACCGGAGAACCAGCAGATGGCATGGCTTAATAAGAATAACTCCAAATTTAGAAAATTTTACAATCCAGTCTAATTAAATTTATTTAATATGCACCACGTAATAAAGGGCAGGGTGAGAACACAAGGATAAAAAAAATGAGGAAGACTGGAAGATGCAATGTGTAAATACCTAATATAAGGCCCACACTGATAACTGTTGTGATAGAACTATTAACAAGTGCTAGAAAACAACCAAAAATTCAAAATTTCAGAAGGAGCTCCATGATAAATATAAAGCAGTTCCTATGGGCAGCAAGCAAAAACAACAACCAAAAAATCCCAAAAACAAACACAAAACAAAAAAACCCAAAACTTCACTACCTTACATTCCTAAAATAGGTAAGAATATATTCTCCTCCAACTTAAATGTAAACCTATGTTTGTATTGTGTTTTGTAGTTTTGAAATCGGCAACATTTGCATACCTCCAGCTTAGGAGAGTGAAGCTCATAGAGATTGTTGCTTTCCTTGACTTAACAAAGGTCTGTGAGTGGCCAAACTGAAATTAGAACCCAGGTTGTTTGAATTCCAGCTTTGTGGTTTTTCCACATGATCAGGTTGTATATAAATGAGTAAACAAAGCCTTTGGTGGGGGGTGGAGACCTCGGGGGAGGTAGTAGATGCAATACTAAATTACCATGTGCAGCATTGCCAGTTAACATTTATGGTTTCAAAACGGGTTCATCAAGAGACCAGTTTTAACAACATTCCGTTTGAGTGCTGTGTCTCTCTGCGAAGTTCTCACTCATTAAAGACTTTCTATTGGTGGTTACAACATGGAATGAAAGAGAGATGGGATAAAAGAAACCATCTCATGTTATCCCTGTTTAATTTGAATAATCTTATACGTGAAAATAAGCTCCCTTTTGACTATCCTCTCAACCAGCACTCTCTAGGCTTCCTCTTGTCTGGCACCTTATCATCTAACTGAAGACACTCCTTACCTTCTGTTCTGAATGACAACATTCAGGCTATATTCACAGTGAGCACATCAGTTCAATGTCTGAAATACTTCAACATTACTTCAAATATAAAGAAAAATGTAGAGACTACATAGAAACACCCTTGAATCCCCACAAAAAATTTAAAAAATATTAACATTTCCGTTTCATGTGTGTGATTAACTGTTGAAGCCCCCTTTTGTACATTTTCCAGATCTTATTTCCCTCCCTGCTTGCCTAGAGGCAACCACCATCTATGAAATTGGTGTGTAGCCTCCTTTTCCAGTTTTTATGCTTTTTATAGATGCATGTTTGATCTCAAACAATATGGCTGTTTTTAAAGCGATACCATAATTTACATATCTTGTAGTTCACTTTTTTCAATGTTATATTTCTGAGATTTAATCATGTTGACACACACAGTGATAATTTCTACATCACTCTCACTTCCCATGTGAACTATGATATGTCCTATGCCTCACAGTTTTCACAGGATGGTGTGTAAATTGCATAATAGTACATCTAGCTGCACATCTTCAGAGGTTCTGCAGGGACAAGGGATGTGGAAGTACATACCGCATACAGATTTTTACATACACTATTTGCCTCCTCACTCCTCCTCAGTAGAGCCAGTGTTGGCTCAACAGGACACACTGTCTTGCTTAGAATCAGCCTGAGGATCAGTATTACTTTAAAAAACAAACAAACAACCAAAACTGTTACTGCACAAGTATTTACTATGAAAATTGAAAATTTGCTTCATATATTAATTTTTGCTTTTCCCCATAGCTCACCTTCTGATGTTAAACTATATTTATGGCTGCCTAAGCTCAATACTCATTGCTTATTTAACACTTATTCAGTGCCTTTTAAAAACTGTGATAAAATACACTTAACACAAATTTACCATTTTAGCCATTGTTTAAATGTACAGTTGAATAGTGGCAAGTACATTCACATTGTTGTGCAACAGGATCAATATACTTTAAGTTCCATGGCTATCAACAGAACAAGATGATGCCTATTAAGTCTAGCTTGAAATGGGACGAAAAGGAAAACAGTATAGTAAAAAAGAACTGCCTGGCCTTGAATGAATCCAGACTTTTTCTTAAAAAGCTGTGTGACTTTGGATGTCATTTAACCCTTCTGAGTGCTATTTTCCTCGTCTGAAAAATGAGAGGTTGAGTTTAGATGATCTTTAAGAACTCTTTCAGCTCTGAAATGGCTTATGTAGAAAAAGATGGGAAATGCTACCAATAACCACAATCTCCACCTGTGCACTAAGGTGCTGGCAAAGGGGATATAAACTGCTCCTAGGCTAGAATCTTGTCTAGTCTGTTGTTTAAGCGTGAAGCTCTGCAACAGGTCAGATGCCTACTACTATCTGCACCCAGTGCCACCCTCAACACCTGTATTCCTACTCTTGACCACCTTCAACCCCGGATCCCTAGGTCAGCACCCTCGTTCGTAGAACAGGTTTTGGTGGTCTTGCAATAACAGAATCCCCAGTTTGGATAAGAAGAGTCGCCACGCTTTTTCAGCGGGGGAGGGAGGGCTTTGCAAAGAGGGCTGAGCGCATTTCAGAGAAACGCTTCCAGAGCTCGAAACCACTCCGCCGGAGCGGGATAACTAGCGCAAGGCGTCACCCAAACACGAGGCAAAGACCGGCCGAGAGCTCCGAGCCGGCACCTCCAAGTGGGTCTCAAAATGGGAGCGTGCGACCGAGTGTGCGCAGCGCGCCTGCGCCGTGCGTGCGCGCGCGCGCTCGCTCCCTAGGCCGCGCGCTCCGGCGCTCCCGAAAGCTCGCGGTTGCTCCGAAGCGGCGCGCGCGTCGGCGGTCCTCGCTGGCTCCGTTTACCTGAGGGACCCGTGGCCGCCCCCGGCCGGCGCTGAAGCCCCCTTGGAGCCCGGCCCCGAGATGTGAGGTGAGCGACGAGGCGAGCGGTTCCCCAGTCCCTCTTAGCTGGAAAAGGGCGCGGGGAGTGTGGGGAATGAGGAGGTGCCGCCGCGGCTGCCCGCTCCTCTGCCTAACCCTGTGCTGAGGAGCCACCAGCAGCTCCGGCACCTCCTCCTCCTCAGGGATCGTTATTCTCGTCGCGGCCAAAACAAAAGCCTTCGGCGCCAGGCTGTGGCGGGGCGTCGGAGGGGCTCCTTGGGACCGACGGCGGGCCGAGGGGGTGCGGAGGAGCCGAGTTTGGGGTGAGGGCTGAGGTGGGCAGACGCCCGGGAGATAATTAACCCTCTGTGTCCTAAGCCCGCGCTGGGCAACCTGTGCGAGTGTGGACCGCGGCTCCCCTTCCGCCTCCCCCTTGCCCAAATCCTTGGTGGAGGAGGGCGTCCGCGATAGGCGCCCGCTCCCTGGGTCGGCGCCGCGGGGGCGTGTGGCGCTCCCCGCTCGCCGGAGCGTGGGTGGAGGACGCGGCGGCGGCCGGGGGGAGGACAATGCATCCAGGGCTCTGGCGCCCTGGGCGTCTGGGGCCGGCCGGAGACCCACGTTAGAATTGCTTCAGGTTTAGATGTTGTGTTGGCATTTGGCCGACCTCTTCTTTCCAGTGCCTAAAAGTTGTCCCCTCCATCCCATCAGTTTGCAAAGTCTGCGCTCCCTCCCCAACGCTTCCCCCAGCTGCCCTCTTTTATGCTAATGTGCATTTGCCGTGGGGGTACTGCTGGGTAATTAATAGACGGCCTCGCAAATAAAGGTGCTGTAAAAACGTTTCAAGACATTTTAACATGTTCCTAGAGGCTCGTTAAATCTCAGGAGACTTGGAGTTAGGCGGCTCCTCTCTAGGAGAAAGCTTTTCTTTTTTCTTTCTTTTCTTTCTTTCCTTTTTTTTTTTTTTTTTTAAGAACAAAAGCGCATGCCATCAATTTAGGCACGGGATAGATTTGAAGTTGAAAGTTACCTACTCAATAAAAGAAATCCAATTTTTTTCCCCTGTATTAAAATTAAATTTTTAATTTTGGTTCCCTAAATTTGGGCAGATGCAGCAGCAGAGCAGACTAACAGCTGTAAAAAATAAAAGTATCTTAAAATGTTATTTCATAAAAGTAGCTTTGATAGACCTGTAATGTTTATTTATGGGAATTGGGTTACTTTGCAAAGCCAACACCACAAGAGCAAGGAAACAAAGACCTGACTGACATGAGGGATGTTACCTCCCTCTTCAGCCTCTTTTAGTCTTCTGTGGTGTGCTGACAGTCTAAGGAATAGACAAATCCTTAATTCTGTTATTAAGAAGAAAGATAATGCTTTCCATACATACTTTTAAGCAAATCAATACTGTCTTTTTCCTCCAGGGGAAAAAAAACAAGGCATTTACGTGAACTACTAAGCCACAAGCCGCCACAAAAAGGCAAAAAGATTCAGAATTAGGGAGTGTAGGAAAGAGGTGTGAAAGCTTAACTGGGCTGGCTTGGAAGGATGGAGCTCAAGATTTAATTAAGATGCAGCCCTTTTCTTACCCTGTTGCCGTTTATTTAGTGCAATAACATGTTCCTCCTCAGCCCCCCAAATGTTTTGAAACTATTAGGAGAGTAAGTAAATAATAAAACCTACCATCCTCCCTTTCCTTTCCTACTTTTTTTTTTTTTTTAATCTCATCCACTTACTAATATTCTCTACCTCTACACCTCTTCTAAATCTGTAAGAGTGTCCCATTAATAGAAGAAATGACTGTGAGCTCTATCATTCATTTCCCCATTTTAGCTGCTGTATTCCTTTGAGCTTTATTTTGTGCTTTGGGCATTTATTTAGGTGGGTTTTTCTTGGGAGTTCCATGATTGAAATATTTGAAATAGGGAATGTTGAGAGCAACTTAATAAAGTGCACATTCTTCCTTTGTATTGTACAGCGTGGAAGGCTTTGCCATCAGAGAAGGAGAAAGGAGTTTAACTCATAATAAGTCCTCTGTTTCCCATTTGGCTTCAGGAAAAACTCTACCCATCTTAAATTTCATATTAGTTTGTTAGTAAAACTATCAGATTGTATACTCAAAAGTAATTCTGAGCATATTAATTTGTTGATGTTAGGCTGCTGTTGATTTTATTTTCTTTAGGAGACATGTGGTACATCTTTACTTTTCACAGAGGTGATGTTGTCTTCATGGTATTTTTAACCACAAAAACTCTAGAACTATGGCTACTTAAAGCTGTAGCTGCCCACATAAAAGAGCAATAAATCAAATAAAAAGAATGATTTGGAAAGTACATGTTGAAGAAATTATTCAATATAGATTTGGAAAAAAAAGTAACAACTCTTTACTGGCCAGGAAAGAGGTTTTAACTGAAATCCTGGTCTTTAAATTTTATCTTACTGAAATAATTTTATAGCCAAAGCATACAAACCATACAACCTTGCTAAGGGAAAAATCGGGCTTATATTAGAGTTTTCTGATTAATAGATTTTTTTTAATTTATTTTTTTATTTTTAAAATGTTTTATTTATTTTTGAGACAGAGAGAGACAGAGCATGAACGGGGGAGGGTCAGAGAGGGAGACACAGAATTTGAAACAGGCTCCAGGCTCTGAGCTGTCAGCACAGAGCCCGACGAGGGGCTCGAACTCACGGACCGTGAGATCATGACCTGAGCCGAAGTCGGCCGCTTAACCGGCTGAGCCACCCAGGCGCCCCATGATTAATAGATTTTAATTGGAAGAGGAAACTGGGCTAGAATTTCAATATGATTTTTTTTTTTTTTTTTTTAGTTCAGAATCTGGCCATCTTTTAACTTTTCCTTTTTTTAAAGATTTAATTAAAAAAAATTTTTTTTAATTGTTTTATTTTTGAGAGACAGACAGAATGTGAGCAGGGGAGAGACAGAGAGGGAGACACAGAATTCGAAGCAGGCTCCAAGCTGTTGGCACAGAGCCTGACATGGGGCTCGAACTCATGAGACACGAGATCATGACCTGACCTGAAGTCGATGCCTAATCTGAGCCACCCAGGTACCCCTGGATTTAAAAAAAAAAAAAAAAAAAAAAATCTCTACACCCAATGTGGGGCTTGAATTCACAACTCCAAGATTAAGAGTCACATGCTCTACCCACTGAACCAAGCAGGCACCTCTTTAACTTTCCATTTGGTTTTCAAGTTGGTTGTAAAAGCTTTTCCGCTTTCTTTAGACTGTATTTTGATGTCTACCATTCATTTTGATTTTGAACCTAAATGTATTGGTTTTTCCTGTTTGGGTTTTTAAACCCTGTCGTCACTGAGCACATTGCATGATTAGGTTATTTGTGGCACACATGGACTTTAAAAATTAGATGAAATAGACCTGAAAAGAAATCCTCATTCTGAGATTAATAGGAATTGAGCCCCTATGAGTTAAATATGAAGCTATATAAACTCAGCAACCAGGAAACAAAATTTTGAGACTGAATTTATTTTTTAGATAATAAGATGTGGAAAACAAATGGCCAAAGGACATATGGATTTTAGGAAAAGGAAAGTAACACTTAGAACAGTGAATATGCTTTGAGTGTATATTTTCTCTAACAATACAGTAATTTTCCTTGGAGGCGGAACTTCATTATCAAGAAATAGTCATTGCTGGTCTTGCAGTGCATTCTTGGGAAACTGAAAGAAGACAAAGAATATCCCTCCTGTTCCCACTGTAGCCCCTGTGTGTGAGACAACCTTGGGATGGTATTTCTGAATTGGAAATGCAAAACGTTGTATATACATATAAGGTGTCAAGAAAATTAAATCTGAACTGAGAATGATGAAATGGATCACTTTATTTACAGACAATGTGAATTGAAATAGAATTACTGAACATAATCTTTTGCGGGACCCTCTTGACAGCCCTCAGGGCCTACTTTGTCAGTATTTCTGGATTCAGTCTGCTTTCCTCTTCAGTTGCCGCATCCTGCTTTTCCCACCTGTGTTTTTTCGGTCTGGCTTTGTAGCCAGCCTGAAAACAGCCTCCTAAAAGTTGCATCTCCTACCCCCCTCCCCTTTTTTTATTTTGAGCGGCAGAGGCAGAGGCAGAGGGGGGAGAGGGAGAGAGAGAGAGAGAGAGAGAGAGAGAGAGAGAGAATCTTAAGCAGGTTCTAAGCTCAGTGTGGAGCCAGACACAGGGCTTGATCCCACGACTCTGGGATCATGACCTGAGCCAAAATTAAGAGTCAGATGCTCAACCAGCTGAGCTATGTCAGGCGCCCCTCCTGCCCCTTCATTGCTGTTTTTCAGGACAGATACTTAGCTTATTTTATTTTAAGGGCTTTTATTTTTTATTTATTTTTAAAAAATTTTAGTGTTTATATTTGAGAGAGAGAGAGAGAGAGAGAGAGACAGAGCATGAGTGGGGGAGGGGCAGAGAGAGAGAGAGAGAGAGAGAGAGAGAGAGAGAATCGGAAGCAGGCTCCAGGCTGTCAGCACAGAGCCTGACACGGGGCTCAAACTCACGAACTGTGAGATCATGACCTGAGCTGAAGTTGGAGCTTAACCAACTGAGCCACCCAGGTGCCCCTATTTTAAGGGCTTTTAAAATTAATATTCAAAAGAAAGCTGGTAAGATCAGATTTCTGATGTTACACTTTCATAAAAATTAGATGTGTCAAGTCCTTTTGTTTTCTAATGGAACGATAATCAAGTAACTTAGTTTTCCAAGCATCTTTCATTGCTCTCTGCAAAGAAGTGAGTGTGTGTCTTTTCCTACAAGTAGGGCATGAACAGCTATTGCTATATCACTCACTTTCTGATGAGCCCTGGCTTCTGATGGTGTTTATTCCAGTTATGTTAACTTAGCAGGTTCCTTTATTTATTTGAGATATTGCAGATTCCTGTAGTAAACCTGTAGTAAACAGTGTAATATCAGTAAGAATGCCAAAATGACTGTTAATCTTTGCTTAAGAGTTGCTGTTACATTGGCAGGACCTCTTTGGGTCCATGATCTTCTCTATTTTCTATAGATCTGTAACTTCAACTTACAACTTTTTCCTAAGTTGTACTTTAGGAAAACCTTAGGAAAAATCACTTTTGTTACCCACGCAATCCTGTTTAGAAGCAGTATCTCATTGTTACTAAAGAGAGATTTGGAATATATATCAAAAGTTCTTTTATTTATTAAAATTTTTTTTTAAATATTTACTTTGAATATATAGAGAGAGACAGAGCAGGAACAGGGGTGGGGAGGCAGAGAGACAGGGAGACACAGAATCCGAAGCAGGCTCCAGGCTCCAGGCTCCAGGCTCCAGGCTCCGAGCTGTCAGCGCACAGCCTGATGTGGGGCTTGAACTCACGAACTATGAGATTATGACCTGAGCTGAAGTTGGACACTTAACTGACCAAGCCACCAGGTGCCCCCTTTTATTTTGTTTTTTTTCTTAGTGTTTGTTTATTTATTTTGAGAGAGAGAATCCCAAGCAGGCTCTGCACTGACAGTGCAGATGTGGGGCTTGATCCCATGAACCCTGAGATCATGACCTGAGCTGAAATCAAGCGTTGGACACTTTA